>NC_059181.1:51243019-51843019 GCF_019923935.1 Bubalus bubalis
TGTGAGATGGCACCTCATTGTGGTTTTGATTTGCATTTCTCTGATAATGAGTGATGTTGAGCATCTTTTCATGTGTTTGTTAGCCATCTGTATGTCTTCTTTGGAGAAATGTCTGTTTAGTTCTTTGGCCCATTTTTTGATTGGGTCATTATTTTTCTGGAATTGAGCTGCAGGCGTTGCTTGTATATTTTTGAGATTAATTCTTTGTCAGTTGCTTCGTTTGCTATTATTTTCTCCCATTCTGAAGGCTGTCTTTTCACCTTGCTTATAGTTTCATTTGTTGTGCAGAAGCTTTTAAGTTTAATTAGGTCCTATTTGTCTATTTTTGCTTTTATTTCTAATATTCTGGGAGGTGGGTCTAGAGGATCCTGCTGTGATTTATGTCAGAGAGTGTTTTGCCTATGTTCTCCTCTAGGAGTTTTATAGTTTCTGGTCTTACGTTTAGATCTTTAATCCACTTTGAGTTTATTTTTGTGTATGGTATTAGAAAGTGTTCTAGTTTCATTCTTTTACAAGTGGGTGACCAGTTTTCCCAGCACCACTTGTTAAAGAGATTGTCTTTTCTCCATTATATATTCTTGCCTCCTTTGTCAAAGATAAGGTGTCCATAGATGCGTGGATTTATCTCTAGGCTTTATTCTTTTATTCTTTCCTTGAGAAGCCCATGAACAGTATGAACAGTATGAAAAGGCAAAAAGATAGGACACTGAAAGATGAACTCCCCGGGTCGGAAGGTGCCCAATATGCTACTGGAGATCAGTGGTGAAATGATTACAGAAAGAATGAAGAAATGGAGTCAAAGCAAAAACAACACCCAGTTGTGGATGTGACTGGTGATGGAAGTAAAGTCCAATGCTATAAAGAGCAATATTACATAGTAACCTGGAATGTTAGGTCAATGAAACAAGACAAATTGGAAGTGGTCAAACAGGAGATGGCAGGAGTGAATGTCGACATTCTAGGAATCAGCGAACTAAAATGGACTGGAATGGGTTAATTTAACTCAGATGACCATATTATCTACTACTGTGGGTGGGAATCCCTTAGAAGAAATGGAGTAGCCATCATGGTCAACAAAAGAGTCTGAAATGCAGTACTTGGATGCAATCTCAAAAACGACAGAACGATCTCTGTTCGTTTCCAAGGCAAACCATTCAATATGACAGTAATCCAAGTCTGTGCCCCGACCAGTAGTGCTGAAGAAGCTAAAGTTGAATGGTTCTATGAAGACCTACAAGACCTTCTAGTACTAACACCCAAAAAAGATGTCCTTTTCATTATAGGGGACTGGAATGCAAAAGGAGGAAGTCAAGAAATACCTGGAATAATGGGCAAATTTGACCTTGGAGTACAGAGTGAAGCATGGCAAAGGCTAACAGAGTTTGGCCAAGAGAATGTGCTGGTCAAAGCAAACACCCTCTTCCAACAACACAAGAGAAGACTCTGCACATGGATATCACCAGATGGTCAATATCGAAATCAGATAGATTATTTATTTGCAGCCAAAGAAGGAGAAGCTCTATACAGTCAGCAGAAACAAGACTGGGAACAGACTATGGCTCAGATCATGAATTCCTTATTGCCAAATTCAGAAAACCACTAGACCATTCAGGTATCAGTTCAGTTCAGTTTAGTTGTTCAGTCATGTCTGACTCTGCGACCCCATGAATTGCAGCACACCAGGCCTCCCTGTCCATCACCAACTCCCAGAGTTTACTCAAACTCATGTCCATCGAGTCGGTGATGCCATCCAGCCTTCCCATCCTCTGTTGTCCCCTTCTCTTCCTGCCCTTCATCTTTCCCAGCATCAGGGTCTTTTCAAATGAGTTAGTTTTCCACATCAGGTGGCCAAAGTATTGGAGTTTCAGCCTCAGCATCAGTCCTTCCAATGAACACAGAGGACTGATCACCTTTAGAATAGACTGGTTGGATCTCCTTGCAGTCCAAGGGACGCTCAACAGACTTCTCCAAAACCACAGTTCAAAAGCATCAATTCTTCGCCGGTCAGCTTTCTTCACAGTCCAACTCTCACATCCATACATGACTACTGGAAAAACCATAACCTTGACTAGATGGACCTTTGTTGGCAAAGTAATGTCTCTGCTTTTCAATATGCTGTCTAGGTTGGTCATAACTTTCCTTCCAAGGAGTAAGCGTCTTTTAATTTCATGGCTGCAGTCACCATCTGCAGTGATTTTCAAGCCCAGAAAAATAAAGTCTGACACTGTTTCCACTGTTTCCCCATCTATTTCCCATGAAGTGATGGGACCAGATGCCATTATCTTCGTTTTCTGAATGTTGAACTTTAAGCCAACATTTCACTCTCCTCTTTCACTTTCATCAAGAGGCTTTTTAGTTCCTCTTCACTTTCTGCCATAACGGTGGCGTCATCTGCATATCTGAGGTTATTCATATTTCTCCTGGAAATCTTGATTCCAGCTTGTGCTTCTTCCAGCCCAGCATTTCTCATGATGTACTCTGCATATAAATTAAACAAGTAGGGTGACAATATACAGCCTTGATGTACTCCTTTTCCTATTTGGAACCAATCTGTTGTTCCATGTCCAGTTCTAACTGTTGCTTCCTGACCTGCATATAGTTTTCTCAAGAGGCAGGTCAGGTGGTCTGGTATTCCCATCTCTTTCAGAAATCCCTTAGGACAATACAATGGAAGTGACAAATAGATGCAAAGGATTCAATCTGATAGACAGAGTGCCTGAAGAACTATGGACAGAGATCCGTGACATTGTATAGGAGGCAGTGATCAAGACCATCCCCAAGAAAAAAAAATGCAAACCGGCAAAATGGTTGTCTGAGGAGGCCTTACAAATAGCCGAGAAAAGAAAAGAAGCAAAAGGCAAAGCAGAAAAGGAAAGATATGCCCATCTGAATGCAGAGTTCCAAAGAATAACAAGGAGAGATAAGAAAGCCTTCCTCAGTGATCAATGCAAAGAAATAGTGGAAAACAATGGAATAGGAAAGACTAGAGATCTCTTCAAGAAAATTAGAGATACCAAGGGAACATTTCTTGCAAAGATGGGCTCAATAAAGGACAGAAATGGTATGGACCTAACAGAAGCAGAAGATATTAAGAAGAGGTGGCAAGAATACACAGAAGAACTATACAGAAAAGATCTTCATGATCCAGATAATCACAATGGTGTGATCACTCACCTAGAGCCAGACATCCTAGAATGCAAAGTCAAGTGGGCCTTAGGAAGCATCACTATGAACACAGCTAATGGAGGTGATGGAATTCCAGTTGAGCTATTTCAAATCCTAAAAGATGATACTGTGAAAGTTCTATACTCAGTATGCCAGCAAATTTGGAAAGCTCCACAGTGGCCGTAGGACTTGAAAATGTCAGTTTTCATTCCAATCCCAAAGAAAGGCAATGCCAAAGAATGCTCAAACTACTGCACAATTGCACTCATCTCACATGCTAGTAAAGTAATGCTCAAAATTCTCCAAGCCAGACCTTAACAGTACATGAACCGTGAACTTCCAGATGTTTAAGAAAAGGCAGAGGAACCAGAGATCAAACTGCCAACATCCACTGGATCATGGAAAAAGCAAGAGAGTTCCAGAAAAACATCTATTTCTGCTTTATTGACTATGCCAAAGCCTTTGACTGTATGGATCACAACAAACTGTGGAAAATTCCTAAAGGGATGGGAATACCAGACCACCTGATCTGCCTCCTGAGAAATTTGTGCAGGTCAAGATGCAACAGTTAGAACTGGACATGGAACAACAGACTGGTTCCAAATCAGGAAAGGAGTACGTCAAGGCTGTATATTGTCACCCTGCTTATTCAACTTATATGCAGAGCACATCGTGAGAAACGTTGGACAAGATGAAGCACAAGCTGGAATCAAGATTACCAAGAGAAATATCAATAGCCTCAGATATGCAGATGACACCACCCTTATGGCAAAAAGTGAAGAAGAACTAAAGTGCCTCTTGATGAAAGTGAAAGAGGAGAGTGAAAAAGTTGGCTTAAAACTCAACATTCAGAAAACTTAAAGTCATGGCATCTGGTCCCATCACTTTATGGCATATAGGTGGAGCAACAGTGGATACAGTGACCGACTTTATTTTGGGGGGCTCCAAAGTCACCACAGATGGTGTCTGCAGCCATTAAATTAGAAAACACTAGCTCCTTGGAAGAAAAGTTATGACCAAGCTAGACAGCATATTAAAAAGCAGAGACATGCCTTTGTCAACAAAGGTCCGTGTAGTCAAAGCTATGGTTTTTCCAGTGGTCATGTATGGATGTGAGAGTTGGAGTATAAAGAAAGCTGAGTGCCAAAGAATTGATGCTTTTGAACTGTGGTATTGGAGAAGACTCTTGAGAGTCTCTTGGACTGCAAGGAGATCCAACCTCTCCATTCTGAAGGAAATTAGTCCTGAATATTCTTTGGAAGGACTGATGCTGAACCTCCAATACTTTGGCCACCTGATGAGACGAACTGAGTCTTTGGAAAAGACTCTGATGCTGAGAAAGATTGAAGGTGAGAGGAGAAGGAGACGACAGAGGATGAGATGGTTGAATGACATCACGGACTCAACGGACATGAGTTTGAGCAAGTTCCAGGAGATGGTGAAAGACAGAGGAGCCTGGCGTTCTGCAGTCTGTGGGGTCACAGAAAGTTGGACATGACTGAGCGACTGAACAACAGCTAAAAAATTTTTATATGAATGAAGAATAAGTTTTCCAAACAAAATTTTCTGATAGCTCTCATACCCACTAGGTCACGTTTAACTTTCTAGCACAATTTAAGTGCTGTGTTTGTTTTAATAAAAAGCATACTTGGGTTATATTTTCTTAAAAGATTTACGTTCTTTTGATATTCAAATCATTCTTTTTTCAAGTGCCTTTCCTGCCATGATCTTTCATAATTCTCTCTTACATCATTGTTGAAGACTAACTGTAACAGATCCTCATTGGTCTGTGACTTCCAGCATAATGTGAGCCATCTTCCATCATGTCTCTTTACTTTGGGAAATCCTGACTTTATGACACATTTACCTGTTCACTTTGTTACTTTGCATTGCAGTTTCAGCTGTTTGCATGAGACAATTATGAAGAGATTGACCCACAAAAAAAGAAATTGCCATGTTCGGTAGAGAGAGATCCTAGTATTTATTAAGCAGGGAATACTGTTTAAATGGAGAATACATTTTCCTGCTGATTTTTTATTGTGATAAAAATGCATATAAAATTTAACATCTTAAACATTGTAAATATATGTTCAGTGGTATTAATACATTCGTAATATTGTGTAACCATCACCATCATTCATCCCTATAACTCTTATTATCTTGTAAAACTGAAAATCTACAACCATTAAAAGATAAGTCCCCATTCTCTCCTCCCTCTCTGCCTATTCTACTTTTGATCTCTGATTTTGACTACTTTACATACTTCATATAAGTGGAATTATACTATATATAGGAAATTCCCAGTGGCTTAGTGGTAAAGAATCTGCCTTCAGTGCAATAGGCGCAAGAGACACAGCTTCAGTCCCTGGGTGAGGAAGATCCCCTGGAGAAGGGAATGGCAACCCACTCTAGTATTCTTGCCTGGATGGACAGAGGAGCCTGATGGGGCTACAGTCCATGGGGTTGCAAAGAGTCGGACATGACTGAGCGTGCTTGCATATGCATTTGCATTTGCAATGGACTTATTTCAGTTAACATAATGTACTTAAGATTTTTCCATGTTGTAGGATGTGTCAGAATATCCTTCCTTTTTAACATTGAATAATATTCTGTTGTCCCTTTCATGAATCATAGCCTTGTAATGGCAAAGGGGCTTGTATAACTCAGTGAAGCTGTAAGCCTTGCTGTGCACGGCCACCCAAGATTGACGTGGTCCACTGGATGAGGAAATGTCCACCCACTCCAGTATTCATGCTTGGAGAACTCCATGAACAATATGAAAAGGCAAAAAGATATGACACCGGAAGATGATGGTTATAGCAAACACCCTTTTCCAACAACCCAAGAGACAACTCTGCATGTGGACATCACCAGGTGGTCAAAACCAAAATCAGACTGATTATGTTCTTTGCAGCTAAAGATGGAGAAAGTCTATATACAGTCAGCAAAAACAAGACCTGGAGATGACTGTGGCTCAGATCATGAGCTCCTTATTGCAAAATTCAGACTTAAATTCAAGAGAGTAGGGAAAACCACTAGGCCCATTCAGGTATGACCTAAATCAAATCCCTCATGATTATA
Source organism: Bubalus bubalis (assembly GCF_019923935.1). Lineage (NCBI taxonomy): Eukaryota > Metazoa > Chordata > Mammalia > Artiodactyla > Bovidae > Bubalus > Bubalus bubalis. The sequence goes on from NC_059181.1 coordinate 51,249,266, forward strand.
CAGTGGAGGTGATGAATAGATTCAAGGGATTAAATCTGGTAGACAGAGTGCCTGAAGAACTATGGATGGAGGTTCATAACGTCTTACAGGAGGCAGTGACCAGAAGTGTCTCAAAGAAAAAGAAATGCAAGAAGGCAAAGTGGTTGTCTGAGGAGACTTTACAAATAGCTGAAGAAAGAAGTGATGTGATAGGTAAGGGAGAAAGGGAAAGATACCCATCTGAATGCCGAGCTCCACAGAATAGCAGGGAGAAATAAGAAGACCTTCTTAAGTGAGCAATGCAAAGAAATAGAGGAAAACAATAGAATAGGAAAGACTAGAGATCTCTACAAGAAAATTGGATATATTGAGGGAATATTTCATGCAAGGATGGCCATAATAAGGACAGAAATAGCAAGGACTTAACAGATTAAGAAGAGGTGGAAAAAATACACAAAACAACTATACAAAAAAGGTCTTAATGACCTGGATAATCACGATGGTGTGGTCACTCACTTAGAACCAGACATCCTGGAATATGAAGTCAAGTGGGCTTTAGGAAGCATTATTGTGAACAAAGCTAGTGGAGGTGACGAAATTCCAGCTGAGCTATTTAAAATCCTAAAAGATGATGCTATTTAAAGTGCTGCACTCAATGTGCCAGCAAATTTGGAAAACTCAGCTGTGCCCATAGGACTGGAAATATCAGTTTCATTCCAATCCCAAAGAAAGGCAATGCCAAAGAGTGTTCAAACTACCATACAGTCATGCTCATTTCACATGCTAGCAAGGTAACACTTAAAATCCTTTAAGCTAGCCTGGGAAAATCCCATGGACAAGGAGCCTGGTAGGCTGCAGTCCATGGGGTTGCAAGGAGTCGGGCACGATTGAGCGACTTCACTTTCACTTTTCACTTTCATGCATTAGAGAAGGAAATGGCAACCCATTCCAGTGTTCTTGCCTGGAGAATCCCAGGGACGGAGGAGCCTGGTGGGCTTCTGTCTATGGGGTCGCACAGAGTTGGACACAACTGAAGGGACTTAGCAGCAGCAACAGCAGGCTTCAACAGTACAGGAACCAATAACTTCCACATGTATAAGCTGGGTTTCAAAGAGGGAGAGGAGCCAGAGGTCAAATTGCCAACATTAATTGGATCGTGGAGAGAGCAAAGAAGCTCCAGAAAAAAAAAATCTACTTCCGCTTCACTGACTATGCTAAAGCCTTGACTGTGTAGATCACAACAAACTGGAAAATTCTTAAAGAGATGAAAGTACCAGACAACCTTACCTGTCTCCTGAGAAATTTGTATGCAGGTAAGAGACACGGGTTTGATCTCTGGGTAGGGAAGATCCCCTGGAGGAGGAAATGGCACCCATTTCCAGTGTACTTGGGGCTTCCCTGGTGGCTCAGCCAGTAAAGAATCCGCCTGCAATGCAGTAGATGCAAGAGAAGTGGGTTCAATCCTTGGGTTCAGAAGATACCCTGGAGGAGGAAATGCAGCCCACTCCAATATTCTTGCCTGAAAAATCTCATGGACAGAGGAGCCTGGCAGGCTACAGTCAGTTCAAACGGTTGCAAACAGTTGGACCTGACTGAGCGACTAAGAAAGCAAGAAGCAACAGTTAGAAACAGACATGGAACAACTGACTGGTTCAAAATTGGGAAAGGAGTACAACAAGGCTATATAATGTCACTCTGCTTATTTAATTATATGCAAAGCATCATGCAAAATGTGGGCTGGATGAATCATAAGCTGGAACCAAGATTGCTGGGAGAAATATCAATAACCTCAGATATGCAGATGATACCACTCTAGTAGCAGAAAGTGAAGAGGAACTGAAGAACCTCTTGATGAGGGTGAAAGAGGAGAGGGAAAAAACTGGCTTGAAACTCAGCATTAAAGAACTAAGATCATGGTATCTGGTCCCATCACTTCATGGCAAATATAAGGGGGAAAAGTGGAAGCAGTGACAGATTTTATTTCCTTGGGCTCCAAAATCACTATGGACAGTGATTGCAGCCATGAAATTAAAAGACGCTTGCTCCTTGGAAGGAAAGCTATGACCAACCTAGACAGCAAATTAAAAACCAGAGACATCACTTTGTAGACAAAGGTCTGTATAGTCAAAGCTATATTTCCAGTAGTCATATACGGATTTGAGAGTTGGACCACAAATAAAGCTGAGTACCGAAGAATTGATGCTTTTGAATTGTGGTGTTGGAGAATACTCTTGAGAGTCCTTTGGACTGCAAGGAGATCAAACCTGTCAATCTGAAAGGAAATCAACCCTGATTATTAATTGGAACGAGTGTTACTGAAACCTGATGCAAAGAGACGAACCATTGGAAAAGACCCTGATACTGGGAAAGATTGAAGGCAAAAGGAGACGGAGGTGGCAGAGGATGAGATGGTTAGATAGCATCAGCAACTCAGTGGACATGAATTTGAGCAAACTCCCAGAGATAGTAGAAGACCGAGGAACCTGGCATGCTGCAGTCCATGGGATTGCAGACTCAGACATGACTTAGAGACTCAACAGCAACAACAATATTCCATTGTTTGTAAATGGAGGAAAAATTTTGTACATGCTCAATTGAGTGTTGAATATTTTTAATGTTATAGCTTTTGCTTGCCTTTGTAACTTAATAACAAGAATCCCCCTTTGACTAAACAAAACAAAATTGTTTAATAGTGATTTTGCTTCTAATTCCATCCTAAATGTTTTACAATATTTCCTAGTCCTCTTTATATGTCTAATGTGGTAGTCAGCTCAGTGTAGTCATCTTTAACTTGCTTTTTCCACTTAACATTATGTCTTAAACCATTCTTCATTGTTGCTATATAATTTTCACAAATATTTTAACAGTTATAGAATTATCAGAACTCTTTTAAACAAACATACAAAATCTGCTAGGTAAACAGCATCAAATTATGAATTTCTACTCTGCTACTTGTGGCCTCTGTAGATCTATTAATGAAAAGGTTAGGGGCTTCCATGGTGGTCCAGTGATTAAGAATCCACCTGCTAACACAGGAGACTTGGGTTCAATCCCTGGTTCCGGAAGATTCCACATACCACAGGGCAACTAAGCCCATGTGCCATAACTACTGAAGCCCTCGCACTCTAGAGCCTGTGCTCTGCAACAAGATTAGTCACCACAATGAGAAACTTGCACTCCACAACTAGGGAATGTCCATGCAGCAATGAAGACCAGTGCAGCCAAAAAAATTAATTAATTAAAAAATAAATATGTAAAACAAAAAGAAAATGGTAGGGCTTAATTAAATATGATCATATGTAAAATATTGAGTAAACTTCTATAGATAAGTCCCATGTTAGCAGAATGTCAGTATGAATAAACCATTCTTTGTCCCCACAGAACTTGAGGTTAATGGGGAAGGTTGAAGCAAATAAATAAGTACAACAAAGGAAAAAATAATAAAGTTTTCATAGAATGAAAGATTTCATAGAATTGGTGCCCCTTGAAGGAAAAGTAAATGTTTAGCTTTCGGGGAACAGAGCAGAGTGGGACAGTGAGGGAAGTACATGTGATTCAGTATTTCAGGGTATTGGGTCATAGATGTATACTCACTGACACATAATAATTTATAAGACATACTGTTAAGTGCAAAAGGCAATTTGAAAAACAATATACAATTCCACTTATGTGAAAAAAAAAACAAAGCTGTATTTATTTACATATGTGTGTGTGTGTATAAACAGCCAAAGTTATGACAGGACACATACCAAACTGGTTACATTGGTCACTTTGGGGAAGGGATGAGGGTACAGAGGTAGAGATATTAAGGAAGGTTCTGTGTATGGCTTGTGTGTCTAAAATGAGGCTAGATTACCTGGACATCTTAATATCTGTATTTGTGTGCCTGGTGGTTTAGTCGGTTAGTCATCTCCAACTCTTTGCAACCCCATGGACTGTAGCCCACCAGGTTTCTCTGTTACTTAGCACACATGCATTGATGATGAGAGTATAACTTGAGACATCTGCATCTGAAAGAGGTTTATATCATGTGTCAAGAGTCTATGAAAATGACTATATCCTTTGACCTAGTAATTCCACTTCTAAAAATATCTCCTATGAAATAACCTAAGAAACATGTAAAAATATGCTTATTAGAACATTATTTATAATTAGAAATGACTTTAATATCTTACATTCTATCTGATGAAATATTATAAAGGTCATAAATTATATTCAAGAGGATTTTAAAATTACATTGGAAAACTCCCTTCTCAATCATCCCCAATCCCACAGAGATAAGTGGTATTTTCTATTGCCATAAGTAAGTTTCACTTCTGTGCATGTATGCTAAGTCACTTCAGTAGTGTCTGACTCTGTGCGACCTTGTGGACTGTAGCCTGCCAGGCTCCTCTGTCCATTAGATTCTCCAGGCAAGAATACTGGAGTGGGTTGCCATGCCCTCCTCCAGGAGATCGTCCCGACCCAGGGATGGAACCCAGGTCTCTTATGTTTCCTGCATTGGCAAGCAGGTTCTTTACCACTAGTGCCACCTGTGAAGCCCAAGTTTCACTTCTATTTGGACTTTCAGTTCAGTCAATTCAGTTGCTCAGTCATTTCTGACTCTTTGCAATCCCATGGACTACAGCACGCCAGGCCTCCCTGTCCATTGCCAACTCACAGAGTTTACTCAAACTCATGTCCATTGAGTCGGTGATGCCATCCAACCATTTCATCCTCCATCATCCCCTTCTCCTGCCTTCAGTCTTTCCCAGCATCAGGGTCTTTTCCAATGAGTCAGCTCTTCACATCAGGTGGCCAAAGTATTGGAGTTTCATCTTCAACATCAGTTCTTCCAATGAACACTCAGGGCTAATCTCCTTTAGGATGGACTGGTTGGATCTCCTTGCAGTCCAAGGGACTCTCAAGAGTCTTCTCCAACACCACAGTTCAAAAGCATCGATTCTTTGGTGCTCAGCTTTCTTTATAGTCCAACTCTCACATCCATACATGACCATTGGAAAAACCATAGCTTTGACTAGACAGACCTTTGTTGGCAAAGTAATGTCTCTGCTTTATAATATGCTGTCTAGGTTGGTCATAACTTTTCTTCCAAAGAGCAAGCATCCTTTAATGTCATGGCTGTAGTCACCATCTGCAGTGATTTTGGAGCCCAAGAAAATAAAGTCTATCACTGTTTCCATTGTTTCCCCATCTATTTGCCATGAAGTGATGGGACCAGATGCCATGATCTTAGTTTTCTGAATGTTGAGTTTCAAGCCAACCTTTTCACTCTCCTCTTTCACTTTCATCAAGAGACTCTTTAGTTCTTCTTTGCTTTCTGCCATGAGTGTGTTGTCATCTGCGTATCTGAGGTTATTGATATTTCTCCCAGCAATCTTGATTCCAGCTTGTGCTTCATCCAGCCCAGCATTTCTCATGATGTACTCTGCATTTAAGTTAAATAAGTAGGGTGACAGTATACAGCCTTGACATACTCCTTTCCCTATTTGGAACCAGTCTGTTGTTCCATGTCCAGTTCTAACTGTTGCTTCCTGACCTGCATACAGATTTCTCAAGAGGCAGGTCAGGTGGTCTGGTATTCCTCTCTCTTTAAGAATTTTCCTGAGTTTGATGTGATCCACACAATCAAAAGCTTTGGCATAGTCAATAAAGCAGAAGTTGATATTTTTCTGGAACTCTTTTTATGATCCAACAGATGTTGGCAATTTGATCTCTGCTTCCTCTGCCTTTTCTAAATCCACCTTGACCATCTAGAAGTTCATGGTTCACATACTGTTGAAGCCTGGCTTGGAGAATTTTGAGCATTACTTTACTAGCGTGTGAGATGAGTGCACTTGTGCATATGTACTCTTTTGTCTGCTTCTCCTTTCACTCATTATGTCTGAGATTAGTCCGTATTGTTGCATGTATCAGTCCTTTGTTCTTTATTACTGTACAGTTTTTTTAATCATATGTATATATCATAATTTATCCATGCTTCTGTTGATAGAAGTATTTCTAGTTTGGTGCTATTAAATAAAGCTGTTGTTAGTATTCTTGTTTATATTTTTGGTAGATATATGTACTTATTTTTCCTGGATAAATACTTAAGAGTAGGATTGCTATGCCATATGGCAAATATATGTTTAGCGTAATAAGAAACTTCCAAACTGTTTTCTCAGCTCTACCTATGTATATTCCTACAAGCAGTGTATTGGACTTCCAGTCAGTCCATATCCTTGCCAGGGCTAGATATTTATAATCTTAAATTTTAACCATTCTGGAGGATATATAGTGATTTCACATTATGGATTTTCTGTATGTTTAAGTGGTTTTGGTTGTAATGTTCATACCTTTTGAACCAGTAATTCCACTTTGGGAACATTTTCCTAAGGACATAATTTGAAATCCAGAAAAACTTTTATGTACATATATGTTCTTTGTTGTGTAACTTATAATAGCCAAATGTGAGAAATAAGTGAGACATTGGGTATTAGAGAAGTAGTTAAATAATTTATGATACACTTACAATGATAAAATATTCAGCCATTCAGAATTATCTTGTACTGTAATAAAAGCAAGACATGAAATTTTACATAGAGTATGGTATCAACTATGGGAAAAAAAATAAATGTTAGGTTGGTCAAAAAGTTTGTTTGAGTTTTTCCATAAGCTATTACAGAAATGTATTAAAATAGACTAGCTGTACTTCAACCGCCAAAAAAATGAATTTTAAAAATCAGTGGAAGGAAACACATCAAAATACCTTTGGGTGATGGTACCGTGTAGTTTTTTTCTATCTTTATGTATTTTTTCTAATGATCATGTAAGAATTTTAGAATAGCACAAAATGTAAGTAAACTTTTTAAACAATTTTTTTAAGTATTTGAGCTTTAATGTTCTATAATACTCTCTCCCTACCTAATCTTTTCTGCAGCATAAAAAAAAATTGCTCTCTTGGGTTTCTTTAAACATTTTATTTCTGTGACTATTTTGAATCTCAAATTATAAATTGCATGAAAAAGGCACACTCGTGTTATTTCTCCTTCTGAACATCTGATATTCCTATATCCAGTCCAGGACAGAAGATAAAATAGAACGATTCAAGAAAGCGGTTGAGTACTATTCAGTTACAACCAAACTCTCTTCACTGCCAGTGGGGCCCTCCTTTCTAGGTAAGGCTTCCATCTGACCCCGGGCTGCTCTTTATGTAGAAGAAACTGAGTCTCTCAGAACTCCTGGGACAGAGTGTAATCACTTATTTGTATTGCACCCTCCTAGAAGTTATTCCTATTTGATAGACATTTGCCTTTTGATTTCCATAATAAGAGAGGTGACATGAAACAGGGCCCTCATTTCTTGAATTTATAGATGGGATCCAATGCCATTTCCTTAGCTTGGGCTTCTTCTGGTGCTAATCTCTATTGTGGCCTGGTATATGTAAAATTGCCCCGTCTGTGGGGGTCAGGCCTGAATTTGAATTCTACCTCTGTTATGTACTCACTGTGTGATCTTTGCAAGTCACATTTACATGAAATGTGGCTCATGATACCTCCTTAATAGAGTTGTTATCAGAAGAAATAATTTTATGTAAGGTTGTTAGTGTAGCTTGTAGTAGCTGTTCAATAAATTGTAACTCATATATTCATAATAATTTCTCAGATGATATGAGGTTACCAGAATGTAACAGAGTAGAATTATTAGGATTGACTAAAGGAGATAGCGCTTTCTCTTTGCTTCAGGTTTTCGAAATAATCGCCTTGGAAATCCTCCCATTCCACGAAATCAAATGGGCACTCTCTCTGCTGGGAAGCCAATGGTAAGTATCTTTTAAGAAGCTTGAGACCGTTTGATAGCATTAGACTAGGATTGTTTCCTAATTTTTATAATCTTGAGTTAAGGAGTTCGGGTGATTCAGTATTATCAGAATGTCAAGGTTTTATATACCTATGTCACGTTCTCAACTTGAGGCTGGCAGACTCTAAAGAAAACATTCAAATCAGCAACCACTAGGTCATTGTGAATGTAGATTAGCTAATATTGAAAGAATGACTCTAGGAGACATAGATTGGTCTGTTGTCCTGCCTTTGAAGGATTCTGTCCATACATCACTGTTAGAATTATTTCTTGTTATTCTCAGTATGTTCTTTGTATCCCAACAATTCCAGCTACTGGCCTCATCCACTGTGTCACAACCTTTGGGGGAACCATCTTGGAGCCTGGTAAAATGTTAAATAAATAGCTTTTGTGTCTGTTTCATCCTTTAGTTTTCTCACCACGTGCCCCAGAAAATGAAATATCCACCACCATTCCCAGTGGGACCCAACTCCTCTCTTCTCTTCTCCCCCCATGCTTTGGGGGAATCCCATGCTTTTTCTGAGGATTCCATGCTGCAGGACAGCCCCTTTGCCAATTGGGCTATCTCTTATGATTCCTCTGCATCCCAGTTTCCCAATTACCTGACTTCCAAAGCCTCAACTCCTTTGGGACCAGACTCTTCCCACTCCTCTTCCTCGGATGGTGATGAGCCAGAAGGAGCCAGCTCTGAGTAAGTAACTATACAGGCACCCCAGAGAATAGATTTCTGAAGTACTTTTAACCTAGGTAGGGAATGTGGGAAAGTGTATGTTCCTGGCTTTTTTCTGTGACTCTTTGCACTTAAGTGAAGTAGGAAAACTCTATGTTTTTGTCACTTCATGATCACTTGGACCCTGTACAGGTAATAATTTTCAGATACCCAGGCCACTGAGGTAGAAGACAGCATAGCAGCTGGCTAGGGACGCCCTGGTAGGGGTGCGCTATGTATCACGTCTGTCATCTCTCGGTTTGTGAATAACAGTAGATTGAACATTAAAAAAATTGAAAGGTTTTATAGAGTTGAAATATTAGAACAGTTGAGTATGCAGTTATATTGCTTGGTAACTAAAAAAGGGTAGCTAAAAAGGTTCTGGGGATCAAAACAGTGAGATTTTGTATAATAACATTTCTCTTAGATTATTCTTCCAAGCAGATTATTCCTGGAAGACAGAGCCACTTTGAGGTTTTAATTATAGTTATTTCCTTAGAACATAAGCAGACTTTAAACATGACTTTTATAAGGTATAAAGGACTCAGAATGGAGCCCATGACTTTTGATTGCTTTGGTTTGTATCTGAAGAAAGAAGCTAGGAGGATAGTGATGGCCACTGAGAGGAATGGTATCAGATCCAGTGCTAACCCAGTGTCCTGGCTTCTAGAGGGTTTGTAAGATTCCTTGTAATCAGAATAGACATCTTGAGTTGAAATATCTTTATTAACCTCCTTTCTGTTTTCCACACTTATCTTTTTAAACCTTTTAGTCGCATCACAGAAACACTTCAGCAGCAGCCTGGATGGGAGGATCCAAATAGTGACAGAGGGTCTTGGGTAGAGCCCATTGATGCTGGAGTTTCAAATGCCAGCCTGGGTGATGGTGAGCCCCACATCCCATCTCTGCTGTCTATGTCTACAAGGAACCATATGGACATCACCATTCCACCCTTACCTCCAGTAGCTCCAGAAGTCTTGCGGGTTGCTGAACACAGACATCGAAGGGGTCTTATGTACCCATATATCTACCATGTCCTCACTAAGGTGAAAGAACACACTTACCTCCCTGCTCTCTGCACTGTACTTCAACTTCCTAGGACTGTAGGTTACCAGAGAAAAGTCTGACCTTTGTATCTGAAAGGAGATCAAAAGAGACCAAGTGTGCTAGGGCCCTTCATGTGTCAAGGGTCTTTAGTGAGGTGAGACCAGCAAAAGATGGGACTGTGCAGGAAATGAGGCCTAGAGGAGAAGGGTAATTGTGAGATTTTGGAGAAGACAATGTACCATGTTTGTCAAGTCTGGTCTAGGGATGAACACACTCTAAGAAGAGGCATTATACCCTTGGTCTTTACCTCTCCCTCTACTTCTCCTGAGCTATTCCCCTCCTCTAGCCTTACCATACAAATCCATTCCCCAGCAGAATGTCTAAGATAAATTTTCCCCATTTAGTCAGCTGTAGTTAATCATAGCAGAGACTTTAAAAATGGAATAGCTTTAAGCTGTCTAATACTCAGCTGGGCTCTTACAACTTCTTTTTAGTCTGAAATTTTGTCTAAATAAAAGTAGAAAATTTAATAGCTAGGCTACAGTTCATTACTTGTTCTTCTCAGCTCAATTCCAAACCTTGAGGTAACTCATTCTTTCCTTTTTCCTGAACCATTTTCTTTTTAGGGTGAGATTAAGATTCCTGTATGTATTGAAGATGAGTGTAACATGGAGCTTCCTCCAGCTGCCATCCTGTTCCGGTCAGCTCGTCAATATGTATACGGGGTTCTTTTCAGTCTGGCAGAGACACAGCGGAAAATGGAACGCCTGGCCATACGGCGGCGGCTACCTGTAGAAGGTAAATGTGGTTCTAGCTTTGGCAGTTCTCTGAAAGCTTTGACTCAGAACAAAAATGTCTATGCAAGCACATCATACTTATGGCTGTGGAACAGTCTTTGAGAAAGTGCATAATTCACCAGAATACATATTGGTTCAGTTCAGTTCAGTCGCTCAGTCGTGTCGATTCTTTGCGACCCCATGAATCGCAGCACGCCAGGCCTCCCTGTCCATCACCAACTCCCGGAGTTCACCCAGACTCACGTCCATCGAGTCAGTGATGCCATCCAGCCATCTCATCCTCTGTCGTCCCCTTCTCCTCCTGCCCCCAATCCCTCCCAGCATCAGAGTCTTTTCCAATGAGTCAACTCTTCGCATGAGGTGGCCAAAGTGAAATACATTAACTTAAGCTCAAATTCTTTAATTGTTAAGCATTCAAAGTAACTATTACTTATAAGATCCGTGCTGAACTTTGGGAATGTGGAGATGTATCTGATGTAGTCTCTCCTCCTCAGTGTGGTTTTTGTTTTGAGATTCGATCTTGTAGGTAATTAGAGCCATTGAGATGTTTTAAGCTCCAGAGTAATATGGTCAAATTAATACATTCAAAGGAACCAACTAGATTTCTGCTTATGGGAAGATGGAGTAGATGTATTTTTACCTATTCCTCCTGCTAAATAAAACTAAAAGCTAAGGATATTCTATATTAAAAAGCACAAGATGCTCTAGAAGGTGAAGAGGTGACAGATTGCCTAAGGGCCTTGGGCTCTAAGGAATGAAGCAGTAGTAAGTTCCCTTGGTTTTCCCTGTGTTTTACATAGCCCATGCTGGGTACAGGACAAGCTCACAGCCCAAAAATGCCAACAGCTACAGACCAAGAAAACCAAGTATTTTGGTTTTCTCTAGCCAAAGTACCCAAAGGAACAACCTAGCAATACAGAAAGCGTTTAGATAATAACCATTCTACTCCAGCCAAACACTATAGAAAAGCTATAACCTACTTTTGCCCCAACCAACAAAGGCCAAATGAAGAACCTGGAATTCTACCTTTGCCATACTATAAGAAGGTATGCCACCTACACCCACTGTGGAGGTGACAGACATAGCCAGGTGGGAAGCTAGGACTTCTTCTCCCACTTGCCAGTAAAGAGACAGCATCCTCCTTCACCCACCAGAGTGTTAACAGAAAAGACCTGCTAAAACACAAAATTTAAATAAGATCCAGAGTCTCTTAAAATCATACCCAAAATATCAAGGTTTGAATTGAAAATCCCTCATTATACCTAGAACCAGAAAGATTTCAAACTGAGATCTCAAACTGAGTAAAGAAAATCAATAGATTTGTGTTATCAATAGAAAATGAAATCATTGTAACACAACTGATTAAATTACCTGCTAAGGATTTCAGAGCAGCCATGAGAGAGAAATGCTTTGACAAACAATTTTGAACATTGTTTTTCTTCTTTCTATTTATTAATTTTTTAGCCACACTTCTTGGCTTGTGGGATCTTATTTCCCCAACCAGGGACTGAATCCAGGCCCCTGGCAGTGAAAGCATCAAGTACTAACCACTGGACTGCTGGGGAATTCCCTGAACATTCTTAATGCAAATTAAAAACGGAAAGTCTTAGCAAAGAGATCTAATATACAAAGAAGAATAAATGGAAATTAAGAATTAAGAGATACAATAACTGAAATAAAGTACACAAAGGATGGGTTAAACTGCAGATTGGAGACAACAGAGAAAATAATTTTGAACCTAGAGAAAGAAAAACAGAAATTATCTAGTCTCAATAACAGAAAATAGACTGAAAAATGAACAGTGATCAGTGGAATTATAATAAAAGATCTAATATTTGTGTAAATCAGAGTCTCAGAAGGAGAAAAGAATTACTTAAATAATAGTTTAAATATTCTCAAATTTGGCAAAAACAAGCCTACAGAGTCAAGAAGCTGAAAGTGAAAGTTGCTCAGTCGTGTCTGACTCTTTGCAACCACATGGACTATACAGGCTGTGGAATTCTCCAGGCCAGAATACTAGAGTGTGTATCCTTTCCCATCTCCAGGGGATCTTCCCAACCCACGGATCAAACCCAGGTCTCCTGCATTGCAGGCAGATTCTTTACCTGCTGAGCCACAAGGGAAGCCCAAGAATACTGGAGTGGGTAGCCTATCCCTTCTCCAGTGGATCTTCCTGACCCTGGAATCAAACCAGGGTCTCCTGCATTGCAGGTGGATTCTTTACCAACTGAGCTATCAGGGAAGCCCCAAAGTGAAAGTGAAAGTTGCTCAGTTGTGCCTGACTCTTTGCAACCCCATGAACTACTAGTCCATGGAATTCTCCAGGCCAGAATATTGGGGTGGGTAGCCTTTCCCTTCTCCAGGGGATCTTGCCAACCCAGGGATTGAACCCAGGTATCCCACATTGCAGGCACATTCTTTACCAGCTAAGCCACCAGGGAAGCTGAATGAGTTATAAATAGTATAAACCCAAAGAAATCATGACGAGATAGATTACAGTCAACCCCTTCCAAATCTAAAGACAGGAAAAATGCTTTTGTATTGATGTATACTTGAATTATTATGTTGTGTAGGTTTTAGGTGTACAGCAAAATTGGTTCCGATATATATATATATATATATATATATTCTTTCCCATTATAGATATTGAACATATTTCAACATAGTTCCCTGTGCTATATATATATATATATATATATATATATATGGTAGGTCCTTGTTGGTTATCTACTTTATATATAGTAGTGTGTATCTATGAGAGGGTAACAGGCAGAAAGGGCAGGAGTCTACAAACAGAAGAAATAGGCTGCAAATGTCAGACATTTTTTATCTCTCTCTTAAGCAGCAGAAGGAAATTTTCCCTTCTTTATACAAAATTAAAAGGAGGGTTCTCTTAAAATTTTGTGTTGCCATGATGGCACCTGGTTCCACCTAATCTTAACTTTTCTCAAACTTTGAGCTAACCAATGCTTTTTTCTTATGGAAATGGTTTTCTTAAGGTATGTTACTGAACTATGAATTTACTCTATACTCTGTCTTTCTTAAGACTCAGAACCTCAGAACTGATAATGGCTCAGCAAACCAGTATGTTTTACTCATATATTGTTCTCCTAATCTATGTTAATGAAACTATATGTTTACTTGGAAACCTACCTTTCTTCAAGATTCATGTCAATCGTTTTATAACCCAGGATGACTTACCTTGTGCTAGTGTTATCTCAAAATGCATGTTGTGGGTGAGGGGCCTGGTGCCACTCTGAGTTTTGAGACATTTCCTTTCTCTAATTAACTGCCTGCTGACAGGTATATAACATACTGCTAAAGGCTAGCAGTGGGGCACTCTTTCTGCCCCCTTCTGATGTCTATGTCAGAAGATTTCTCTATCTCTTTTATACTTTAATAAAATTTTATCACACAAAAGCTCTGAGCGATCAAGCCTTGTCACTGGCCCCAGATTGAATTCCTCTCCTCTGGAGGCCAAGAATCCCAGTGTCTTTCATGGCTCAGCAACAGGCTTTCATCTATTAATCCCAAACTCCTAATTTATCTCCCCCTTCCCCCTTTGATAACTGTAAGTTTGTTTTCAAAGCCTGTGTGTATGTTTCTGTTTTGTAAATAAGTTCCTTTATATCATTATTTATATATTCCACATATAAGTGATATCATATGATATTTGTCTTTCTCTGTCTGACTTATTTCACTAAGCATAATATTCTCTAAGTCCATCCATGTTGCTGCAAATGGTAGATTTTCAATCTTTTTATGGCTGAGAAATATAACTATGTATGTTGTTGTTGTTGTTGTTGTTTAGTCGCCAAGTCGTGTATGACTCTTCATGAACCTGTGGGCGACAGCACGCCCAGCTTCCCTGTCCCTCACCATCTCCCGTAGTTTGGCCAAATTCATGTCCATTGAATCGGTGATGCCATCTAACCATCTGATATGCCATCTAACCATCTGATCCTCTGTCACCCTCTTCTGTCTTCAGTCTTTACCAACATCAGGGTCTTTTCTAGTGAGTTGGCTGTTTGTGTCAGGTGGCCAAAGTGTTGGAACTTCAGCTTCAACATCAGTCCTTCCAAAGAATATTCAAGGTTGATTTTCTTCCAGATTGACTGGTTTGATCTCCTTGCTTTCCAAGGGACTCTCAAGAGTCTTCTCCAGCACCACAGTTCAGAAGCATCAATTCTTCAGTTCTCTGCCTTCTTTATTGTCCAGCTTTCACATCTGTGCCTGACTACTGGAAAGACCTTAGTCTTGCCTCTACCGACCTTTGTCAGCAAAGTGATGTCTGCTTTTTAACACACTGTCTAGGTTCGCCATAGCTTCCCTGCCAAGAACCAATCGTCTTCTAATTTCATGGCTGCAGTCACCATCTGCAGTGATTATAGAGCCCAAGAACAGGAAATCTGTCACTGCTCCCACCTTCTCCCCTTCTATTTGCCTTGAAGTAATGGGACTAGATGCCATGATCTTAGTTTTTTTAATAGTTTAGTATAGTCAATGAAACAGAGGTCGATGTTTTTCTGGAGTTCCCTTACCTTCTCTATGATTCAGTGAACGTTGGCAATTTGATCTTTTGTTCCTCTGCCTTTTCTAAACCCAGCTTGAACATCTGGAATTTCTCAGCTCACATAATGCTGAAGCTTATCTTGGAGTATTTTGAGCATAACCTTACTAGCATGAGAGATGAGTGTAATTGTCCAGTGGTTTGAACATTCTTTAGTACTGCCCTTCTTGGGACTTGGAAAGTGGATTGACCTTTTCCAGTCATATGGCCACTGCTGCATTTCCCAAATTTGCTGACATATTGAGTACAGCACTTTAATAATCATCATTTAGGATTTTAAATAGCTCTGCTGAAATTCCATCACATCCCCTAACTTTATTGGCAGGAGTGCTTCCTAAGGCCTACTTGACTTCACATTCCAGAATGTCTGGCTCTGAGTGAGAAACTACACCATTGTGGTTATTAAGATCCGGGTCATTAAGATCCTTTTTGTACATTTCTTCTGCATATCTTTCCATCACTTCTTGAGCTCTTCAGCTTCTATTAGGTCTTTACCATTTCTGTCCTTTATTGTGCCCATCTTTGGATGAAATGTTCTTTTGATATTTCCAATTTTCTTGTAGAGATTTCCAGTCTTACCCTTTCTGTTGTTTTCCTCTGTCTCTTTGCATTGTTCATTGAAGAAGACCTTCTTGTCTGTCCTTGCTGTTCTCTGGAACTCTGTGTTTAGCTGGATGTATGTTTCCCTTTTTCCCTAGCCTTTTTTTTTTTAATTTTTATTTTATTTTTAAACTTTACACTATTGTATTGGTTTTGCCAAATATCAAAATGAATCCGCCACAGCTTTTCTTCTTTCCTCAGCTGTTTGTAAAGCCTCCTCAACCACTATGCCTTCTTGCCTTTGTTTTTGTTTGGCACGGTTTTGTTCACTGTCTCATGTACATTGTTATTTTGCATTGTTCATTGAAGAAGACCTTCTTGTCTCTCCTTGCTATTCTCTGGAACTCTGTGTTTAGTTGGATGTACGTTTCCCTTTCTCCCTAGCTTTTTGCTTTTCTTCTTTCCTCAGCTATTTGTAAAGCCTCCTCAGACAACCACTATGCCTTCTTGCCTTTGTTTTTCTTTGGCACGGTTTTGTTCACTGTCTCATGTACATTGTTACTTTGTCCATATTCTTCAGGCACTCTGTTTACTAGATCTAATCCCTTGAGTGTATTCGTCACCTCCACTGTATATTCATAGGGGATTGATTTAAGTTGTATCTGACTAGCTTCGTGGTTTTCCCCACTTTCTTTAGTGTAAGCCTGAATTTTTCTATGAGAAGCTGATGATCTGAGCCACAGTCAGCTCCAGATCTTGTTTTTTCCGACTGTATACAGCTTCTCCATCTTCGGCTACAAAGAAAGAATGTAATCAGTCTGATTTCAGTATTGACCATTTGGTGATGTCCATGTGTAAAGTTGTCTCTTACGTTGTTGAAAAAGGGTGTTTGCTATGACCAGTGCATTCTCTTGGCAGAGTTCTGTTAGCCTTTGCCCTGCTTCATTTTGTATTTGAAGGCCAAACTTGCCTGTTACTCCAGGTATCTCTTGACTTCCTGCTTTTGCATTCCAATCCCCTATGATGAATGTGCTGTGTGCTATGCTTATTCGCTCAGTTGTGTCCAACTCTTTGTGACCTATATAGCCCAATAGGCTCCTATATCCATGGGGATTCTCCAGGCAAGAATACTGGAGTGGGTTGCCATGCCCTCCTCCAGGGGATCTTCTGAACACAGGATCGAGCTCAGGTCTCCCGATTACAGGTAGATTCTTTACCGTCTGAGCCATCAGGAAAGCCTATGATGAAGAGGACATTTTTTTTGTTTGCTTCTGTGTCTTGGCTATTGAAAATAGTGCTCCTGTGAACATTGGGATGCATGTCTCTTTTCAAATTAGAGTTTTCATCTTTTCTGGATATATGCCCAGGAGTGCAATAGCTGGATAATATATATGGTAACTCTATTTTGAGTTTTTTAAGGAACCCCGGTATGGTTCTTCATGGTGGTTGCAACAATTTATGTTCCAATGATAAGTGTAGCAGGGTTCTCTTTTCTCCACACCCACTCCAGCATCTATTATTTATACACTTAAAAACTTTTTCTTTGGAGTATAAGTGCTTTAGAATGTTGTGTTAATTTCTGCTGTACAACGAAGTGAATCAGCTATATGTATGCATATATACCCTCCCTCTTAGGACTTCCTCCCACCCCATGCCCAACCCACCCATCTAGGTCATCACAGAGCACTGAGCTGAACTCCCTGTGCTATATAGCAGGTTCCCACTAGCTATCTGTTTTACACATAAGCAAAGCAAAGTGAAATCACTCAGTCGTGTCCAACTCTTTGCGACCCCGTGGACTGTAGCCTACCAGGCTCCTCAATCCACGGAATTCTCCAGGTAAGAATACTGGAGTGGGTTACCATTTCCTTCTCCAGGGGATCTTCCCGACCCAGAGATTGAACCTGGGTCTCCCACATTACAGGCAGACGCTTTACTATCTGAGCCACCAGGGAAGCCCCAATGTATATGTTTTACACATAGTAGTGTATATATGTAAATCCTAATCTCCCAATTCATCCCACCCTTCCCTTCCCCCCCATGTCCATAGGTCCATTCTCTATGTCTCTGTCTCTATTCCTGCCTTAGAAATAGGTTCATCTGTATCATTTTTCTAGATTGCATATATATGCATTGAGTTTTTAATGATGGCTCTTCTGACTGGTGTGAGGTGATATATCATTGTAGTTTTGATTTGCATTTCTCTAATAATTAGCAATGCTGAGCATTTTTTTTTTTCATGTGCCTTTTGGCCATCTTTATGTCTTCTTTAGAGAAATGTCTATTTAGATCTTCTGCCCACTTTTTGATTGGGTTGTTTGGTTTTTCAGTACTGAATTGTATGATCTGTTTGTGTAGTTTGGAAATGAAACCCTTGTCCATCCTAAGACAGAAAAATTATTGAAAGCAGCCAGAGAGAAACGATGCTTTACATATAGGGGAAAATAATACAAATAAAGGCTGATCTTTCATCAGAAGTCATGGAGTCCCTTCTGCCTTTATAAAAGTAAAGGCTCCACTGTTAAAGGATGTACACAAAAAATCTCACACAGTCCAAGACTCAGGACAGAAACAATAATTTGTAAAGAGGCTGGATCAGGCCAAGTGCTGATTTAGAGAGCCTCCCAGAGAGACAAGAGGTAATTGAAACATCATCGTGTGGACATCAAGCCAGCAGTAGCCATTTTGAGGAGTTCATCCTATCATGGGTATATTGGTGCTGATAAGTGCCATCTTGGAACCTTCCCTTTAGTTTATTAGTGCCTGGACCCAGCCCCACCCACCAGCCAATTAGCACCAGTCTTATGACATTCCAGGCCAGACAGATAGCTGGGCAGATACACAGACCTACCCACCAGTACACTGGCTGCTGTACTGAGCTGCCAGCCACACCAGGACCCAGCCCCATCCAGCTACAGGCCAACATCAACTCCAACACACTGGGACCTATCTCCACCCACAAATGGACCAGCACTAGCCCTAGGACCTGGCTTCACCTACTAGTGGATGGACAGCAGGTCCTGGACCCTCTGGGCTCCAGCCCCACCCATTAGCCTTTCAACACCAGCTCCAGGCCTAGAGACAAAGGACATTACATAATGAACAAAGGATCCATCCAAGAATATACAAAAATTATAAACATATATTACAGCCAACATAGCGACTAAATACATAAAGCAGATATTAAGAGACCTAAAGGGAGAAGTTGACTGTAGCATATTAATACTAGGGAACTTGAACATCCCACTTACATCAGTTGACAGATTATCCAGACAGAATATAAATGATACACTGGCCTTAAATGACACATTAGTCCAAATGGACTTAGTAGATATATAGAAGTTACATCCAAAAGTAGCAGAATACACATTATTTTCAAGTGTACATGGATCATTCTCCAGGATAGATCACATGCTGGGCCACAAGATAAGTCACAGTAATTTTAAGAAGATTGAAATCACATCAAGCATCTTTTCCAACCACAACAATATGAAGCTAGTTATTAACTACAAGGGGGAAAAAAAAAAGCCTGCAAAAAAAATCTCAAACATGGAGGTCAAAGGTTATGCTACTATAATAAATTGTAGCATAATAAATAATAATGGCATATATAAAGAATCAATGGATCAACTGAAGAATTCAAGAAGAAATCAAAGAATACCTAGAAACAAATGCAAATAGAAACACAGTGATTGAGTATATACGGTGGGATGCACCAAAAGCAGTTCTAAGAGGCACAGTGATGCAACCCAGCCTCAGGAAAAAGAAAAATCTGAAACAACCTAACCTTACACCTAAAGAAACTAGAAAATAGGAACAAAAACCCCAAAGGTAGTAGAAGAAATGATAAAAATCAGAACAGAAATAAATGCCATGGAGACTAAAAATAAGAAAGATCAATGAACTTAAGACCTTGTTCTTTGAAGTGATAAAATTGGTAAATTTTTGGCTAGATTCATCAAGAAAAATAGAGGGCCCAAATCAATAAAATCAGAAATGAAAAAGGAGCAGCTACAACCAACACCACAGAAATGAAAAAGATCATAAGAGATTACTATGGACAATTATACATCAATAAAATGGACAGCCTATATCAGGGGGAAGGTGGGAAGAGAGATTGGGAGTTTGGGATTGATATGTACATACTGCTATACTTAAAATAGATAAGCAACAAGAATCAGGGAACACTGGTCAGTACTCTGTAAAATAACCTAAATGGGAAAAGAATTTGAAAAAGAATAGGTACATGTATACGTATAGCTGAATCACTTTGCAGTATGCCTGAAACTAACACAACGTGGTTAACCAACTATATTCCAATATACAACAAAAATTTTTTTAATTAAATAAAATGGACAACTTAGAAGAAAGATAAATTCCTAGAGATGTACAATCTCCCAAGACTAAATCAGGAAGAAATAGAAAATATGAACAGGCCAATTTAATGAAATTGAATCAGTAATCAAAAACTCCCAACAAACAAGCACGTAAAGATTAAAATAAACCAGTAAAACACTGTAAAGCTATTATCCTCCAATTAAAAAAATTAAAATACCTGGGAATAAATCTAAGCAAAGTGTTAAAGGACCTATATTCAGGAAATTATAAGACTTTGATGAAAGAGAGTGAAGATGGCACAAACAGAAAGATATAATTGCTTGTGAAATGGAAGAGTTAATATTGTCAAAAACCATACTATCTAAGGTAATCTACAGATTCAATGCAATCCCTATCAAAATAGCAACAATGTTTTCCACAGAACTAAAACAACTCTAAAATTTATATGGAAATACAGAAGACCCAAATAGCCATAAAGTCTTAAAAACAAAAAAACATGGATAACAGTATGGTGTTTTTCCTTAAAAAACTAAAACTAGAACTACCATATGATCCAGTAATCCCACTCCTGTGCATATATCTGGAAAAGGTGAAAACTAATTTGAAAAGATATATGCAACCCAGTGGTTATAGCAACACTATATATAGTATCCAAGACATGAAAGCAGCCTAAATTTCTATCAACAGAGTAATGTATGAAGAAGATAATGGAATACACTCTCTCTCTCTCTCTCTCTCTCTCTCTCTCTCTCTGTCACACACACACACACACACACACACACACACACTAGGATATTACTCAAGCCATTAAAAAAGAATGAAATAATGCCATTTGCAGCAGTACAGATGGAACTAAAGATTCTCATACTAAGTGAAGTAAGTCAGACAGAGAAAGACAAATATCGTATGATACTCCTTAGTGTGGAAAATCTGAAAAGTGGTTCAAAAGAACTTATTTACAAAACAGAAACAGACTTACAGACTTCAAAAACAAACTTATGGTTACCAAAAGGGAAAGGCTGGGGAGAAGGGATAAATTAGGAGGTTGGGATTAACATAAACAGCGCTTGTGGTAAAGAACCTGCCTGCCAATGCAGGAGATAGAAGAGACATGGGTTCGATCCCTGGGTCAAGAAGATCCCCTGGAGGAGGAAATGGCAACCCACTCTGTATCCTTGCCTGGAAAATTCCATGGACAGAGGAGCCTGGTAGGTTACAGTCCTTGGGATCACAAAGAGTTGGACATGACTGAAGTGACTTAGCATGCATAGCATGCATGCATAAAGCAGATAATAAGGATCTACTGTGTAGCCCAGGGAACTCAACTTAATACTCTGTAATAACCTATATGAGAAAACAATCTGAAAAAGGACATACATATGTTATACATACTATGTAGTTATAATTATATATCTTGTATTATATATTCAGGTTCAGATTCTCTACCGCCTGGCTACCAGGGAAGCCTATATATAATGTGTATATATATGTATAAAATGGAATCACTTTGCTGTACACCTGACACTAACACAGTGTTGTAAATTTTAAAGAAAAGAACAAAACAGGAGGCATCACAATCCCCAATTTCAAACTGTATTACACACAAAGCTTCAATAATCAAAACAGAATGGTACTGCCACATAAACAGATATATGGGTCAATGGAACTGAATGAAGAGCCCATAAATGAACCCAAAAGAGGCAAAAATATGCAATGGTGAAAAGGACAGCCTCTTCAATAAATGGTGTTGGGAAAACTGGATAGCTACATGCAATGGATTAAACAGTTAAACATAACACCTGAAACCATAAAAACTTCTAAAAGAAACCTAAGCCCTATGTTCTTTGACATCAGTCTTAGGGTTTTTTTTTGTTTGTTTTTTTTTTTTTTTTGATATGTCTCCTCATGTTAGGTAAACAAAAACAAAAATAAACAAATGGGACTCCATCAAATTGAAAACTGCATAGCGTATGAAACTATCAACAAAACAGGAAGGCTATCCACTGAATTGGGAAAGATTTGTGAATGATCTATCCAACAATGGGTTAATATCCAAAATATACAAAGAATACTTACAACTCCACATCAAAAAGCCAACCCAATTAAATAATTGGCATAGGATCTGAATAGACATTTTTCTGTAGACATACTTATGGCCAACAGACATGTGAAAAAATGCTCAACTTCTCCAGTCATCAGGGAAATGCAAATCAAAACCACAGTGAGATATCACCTTACACCTTTCAGAATGGTTATTATCAAAAAGACAACAAATATTGGCAAAAGATGTGGAGGAAAGGGAACCCTTTTTTAAACTTTTATTTTATATTCGGGTATAGTTGATTTACAGTGTTGTGTTAGTTTCAGGCATACAGCAAAGTGAATCAGTTATCAGTTCAGTTCAGTTCAGTCTCTCAGTCGTGTCCGACTTTTTGCGACCCCGTGAATTGCAGCACGCCAGGCCTTCCTGTCCATCACCAACTCCCAGAGTTCACTCAAACTCACGTCCATCGAGTCGGTGATGCCATCCAGCCATCTCATCCTTTGTCGTCCCCTTCTCCTCCTGCCCCCAATCCCTCCCAGCATCAGGGTCTTTTCCAATGAGTCAACTCTTCACATGAGGTGGCCAAAGTACTGGAGTTTCAGCTTTAGCATCACTCCTTCCAAAGAACACCCTGGGCTGAGCTCCTTTAGAATGGACTGGTTGGATCTCCTTGCAGTCCAAGGGACTGTCAAGAGTCTTCTCCAACACCACAGTTCAAAAGCATCAGTTCTTCAGCGCTCAGCTTTCTTCACAGTCCAACTCTCACATCCATACATGACTACTGGAAAAAACATAGCCTTGACTAGATGGACCTTTGTTGGCAAAGTAATATCTCTGCTTTTGAAAATGCTATCTAGGTTGGTCATAACTTTCCTTCCAAGGAGTAAGCGTCTTTTAATTTCATCAGTTATACATATACATATATCCACTCTTTTTCAGATGTTTTTCCCATAGAGGTTATTACAGAATATTGAATAGAGTTCCCTGTGCTTTTCAGTAGGTCTTTGTTGCTTTATATCTTCTATGTATAGTAGTGTGTATGTTTTAATCCCAATCTGCTAGTTTATCCCTCCCTCCCTCCCAGCCCTTTCCTTTTTGCTTTGTTAACCATAAGTTTGTTTTTGAAGTCTGTGAGTCTGTTTCTGTTTTGTAAATAAGTTCATTTGTGTCTCTCTCTCTTTTTTTTTTTTTTTTTTTTTGGCCTCACTACTCTGCTTGCAGGATCTTAGTTTCTCTGACCGGTGATTGGACCTGGGCCCTGGCAGTGAAAGTGCCCAGTCCTAACCACTGCACCATCAGGGAATCCCTTGTGTCATCTTTTTAGATTCCACAGTGTGTTTAATTGGTGTCATTAGACCAATTTACTTTACTTTACTTTACCAAGTTACTTGTATTTAATGTAATTATTGGCATGTTAAAACTTAAGTCTGTCATTTTATTTTTACTTGTTTGTTCTGTTTTTCATGTCTCTGTTTTCCTATCCTTCCCATCCTATAGATATGTGAACTTATTTTAGAATTTCATTTTTATTTATCTATATGTTTTTGAATGTATCTCTTTGTATAACTACTTTAGTGTATTTAGTAGGTATTACATTGTATATACATAACTTATCATACTCTATACTGGTGTTGACATTTTACCAGTTCAGGTGAGGTGAACCTGACCTCTATTGCATCTCTTTATCTTTCTCCATTTATAATTGTCTTAATTATTTTCTCTACAGACATTGTTATAGTTTTTGCTTACTGTAAGATATAATTTAGAAAACTCAGAAGAAAGAAAATATATTGTATTTATCCATATATTTGTTCTTTTCATTGTTTTTTCTTCCTTCCTGATAATTCCAAAATTCCTTCTTTTATCATTTCCTTTTCGTGTAGAGAAATACCTGTAGTCATTCTTTTAGGATAGGTTTGCTTTTTTAAAAGTATCCTAGTTTTCCTTCATCTGAAAATGTCTTTATTTTCCCTGTATTCTTGAAGGATATTTTTGTTTTATATAGAATGAGTTTAGAGGCATTCCTCCCTCTTCAGTTCTTTTGGAATCATTTGAGAAGGATAGGTGGTAGCTCTCCTTTAAATTTTTGGTGAATTCACTATCAGATTATCTGGTGCTGGACTTTTGTTTGTTGGGAATTTTTTTCGAAATTAATTGTATATAGATTTAACAGAGTTTATATCTAATTATATCAGGATTCTATATATATGAAGATAAGATTATTCTAATATTTATATGGAAAAAGAAAGGACCTAGCATAGCTAAAACATTTTTGAGAAGGAATAATAATTTGAGAGCAATCACTCTACCTGATCATAAGACTTAATATGTCGCTACAGTGATTAAGACTGTGATCAACAGTGGTATAGACCAATGGAACAGAATAGAGAACCCAAAAATTGCCTCACACAAGTACAGCCAACTGATTTTTGACAGAGCTGCAGAAGCACTTCGTTGGAAGAAGGATTGTCTTTTTAACAAATAGTACTGGATCAATTGGAAATCCACAGGTGAACAAGTGCCACATATCTAAACTAGTATCTGAAATACTCTGAAAGAAAGTATCTGCAAGAACTCTCAAAACTGAACAATATAAAAATAATCCAATTAGAAAATCAGCAAAGACATTCACAGACATTTCACTGAACAAGATATATGTGTGAAATATAAAGACATGAAAATATGTTCACCATCATTAGCCATTAGAGAAATGCAAATCAAAACCACAGTGAAGTATTACTATATACCTATCTATCAGAATGGCTAAAATGAATAATGATGTTAATAGAGCATGCTAGATTGAGTGTGGGAAAACTGGATTACTCATGATTTGCTGATGGGAATGTAACATGATGCCACCACTCTGGAAAACAATTTGGCAGTTCCTTAAAACTGAAAGTAAACTAAGAATAAGCGTGTAGCACTACATTTTTGGAGCCTTTATGCTAGAGAATGAAGATGTATTTTCATGCAGGAACTTATACACAAATACTCATAACACCTTTATTCATAATAGCCCCAAACCGGACATAACCTAGATGTCCTTCAAAAGGTAAACTGTGTACATCTATACCATGGCATATTACTCAGCAAAGTAGGAATGAGCTATTGATATATGCATCAACATGTATAGATCTCAAGAGCATTATTCTGAGTGAAAATGCCAGTCTCAAAAGGTTGCATTCTGATTCAATTTATATAACATTCTCAAACTGACAAAATTATAGAGATAGAGAGCAGATTAGTGGTTGGCAGAGATCAAGGATGGTGCCAGAGATCATTGCATGTGACCATAAAAGGGGTAGCACAGGAGAAATCTTTGTGGTGATAGAATAGTTTTATATCTTGATTGCAGTGATAATTGCATGAATCTACACATGATGTAGAACTATACACACAGTTGTACCAATGTCTATTTCCTATCTTTGCTATTGTATTAAAATCATTTTATTTTATTCATTTATTTTTTTGGCCACACAGTGAGGCATGCAGGATCTTAGTTCCCCAACCAGGGATTGAACCTGTGTCCACTACAGTGGAAGTGCAGAATATTAACTGCTGGACAGCCAGGGATGTCCCTATAATCAGTTGAAGTGCTTGTGTTCAACTAATCATTATCTTACTTAATAATGGCCCCAAAGTGCAAGAGTAGTGATACTAGCAGTTCAAATATGTCAAAGAGAAACAAGAAAGTGCTTTCTTTAAGTGAAAAGGTAAAAGTTCTCAATAATTGATAATTAGTTAATTATTATTATTAAGTTCTCAATAATTAATAAGGGAAGGAAAAAATGATATGCTGACATTGCTAACATCTGTACTAAGAACAAACAGATGTATGGTAAGAACAAGTCTATCTGTGAAATTGTGAAGAAGAAAAAAGAAATTTATGCTAGTTTTGCTGTCACATCTTGAACTGCAAAAGTTATGGACACAGTACATGATAAGGGCTTAGTTAAGATGGAAAAGGCATTAAATTTGTACAATAAGATA
The DNA here is from genome assembly GCF_019923935.1 of Bubalus bubalis. NCBI lineage: Eukaryota > Metazoa > Chordata > Mammalia > Artiodactyla > Bovidae > Bubalus > Bubalus bubalis. The sequence continues at coordinate 51,275,119 of NC_059181.1, forward strand.
TTTTGAGAGAGAGAGAGAACCATTTTCAGATAACTTTTATTACAGTATAATTGTTCTATTTTATTATTGTTGTTAATCTCTTGCATACCTTTATCATAGGTTTATAGGTATAGGAAAAACCATAGTATATACAGGATTCAGTACTACGCATGGTTTTGGGTGTCCACTGGGGGTCTTGGAATGTATTCCCTGTGAACAATGGAGGGACTACTATATGACTGTAGAACTATGTGACAGTTGAGCTTTGATTGTTTTTCATTTATAAAATGGGTACTATATTTTGTGATAATATAATCATAATGCTTCTCTCTCAGGTTTGTCTAGAGAAATAAGATTTACATTTATATATAAAATACTTAATACATGCCAAGCATCTGATAAATGTTTACTACTCTCGCCATTACTGCTGCTAACAATAAAAATTATAGTGACAGAAAATATAAAGATGTTGAAGTGTGATGGATTCTGTCAGTTGTGACCAGCAGTGAAATGCTCAGAGTCTTTATAGCCTGTTTTTCCTCAATTTCTGTCTTTTAGTTCCTTCAGTGATTCTTAAAGAGTGGTCTGCCTATAAAGGGAAGTCACCTCAAACCCCAGAGCTGGTGTCTGCACTGACATTTCGGGAATGGACTTGCCCAAACCTCAAGAAGCTCTGGCTAGGCAAAGCAGTTGAGGACAAAAACAGAAGGATGCGTGCTTTCCTGGCCTGTATGAAGTCAGACACACCCAGTATGCTCAATCCAGCTAACGTCCCCACCCATCTGCTGCTCATGTGCTGTGTACTCCGGTAAGCCATGTGACCCGGAGGTGGTCAGTTCATTTCTCTTTTACTTTTTTGACATTTCCCTTAAGCAAGTGGTTTTTATGGTATTTTGAAGTGGGGAGGTTTTATGCTGACTTTAGACTTCAGAAACACTGGAATTGATTGCCATGACATATATATGGGCTTCCCTAGTAGCTCAGACAGAGAAGGCAATGGCAACCCACTCCAGTACTCTTGCCTGGAAAATGCCATGGACGGAGGAGCCTGGTAGGCTGCAGTCCATGGGGTCGCTAAGAGTCGGACTCGACTGAGCGACTTCACTTTTCACTTTTCACTTTCATGCATTGGAGAAAGAAATGGCAACCCACTCCAGTGTTCTTGCCTGGAGAATCCCAGGGACGGGGGAGCCTGGTGGGCTACCATCTATGGGGTCGCACAGAGTCGGACACGACTGAAGCAATTTAGCAGCAGCAGTAGCTCAGATGGTAAAAGAATCTGCCTGCAATGCAGGAGACCTGGGTTCAATCCCTGGGTTGGCAAGATCCATATCCATGTACAATCTCTAGTGATGTTTATTTGTATAGATTTTTTTTTCTTTTTAAACACAAGAGATGTTGTACATCTCATTTCTATTTCTTAGTTTTTTCACTCAGTGTTCTTTTTTAGATCTATCCATATTCATATATGGTTCATTCCTGATGACTGCTGAATTATATTCCAACAAGTACTAATATCACAGTACTTTATTTGTTCTTTGATAAATAGTTTCCAGTTCTTAGGTATTCCAAACAGTGCTGCAGGGAATATCTTCACAGATGTCTCTGTCTCTTTGTGTTCCTGTGTCAGCTTATCAGAAGTATGCATTTTAGAGTAGAAGTCCTGGATCCTGTAAAATGTGCATATAAATTTTTCACCAAATATTGCCAGATTTCTCTAGAAATTTGTTCTAAATTATGAATAGTGCATAAGAGTTTCTATTTCTTCATATTATTGCCAGTTCTTATATAACTTCTTAATTTTTGCCAATCCATTGGGTTTCAAGTAGTATCTTCTATTTTACTTTGCATTTATTTGATCTTCTATTTTATATATAGGGCTTCCCTGATAGCTCAGTTGGTAAAGAGACTGCCTGCAATACAGGAGACCCTGGTTCAATTCCTGTGTCAGGAAGATCCGCTGGAGAAGGGATAGGCTACCCACTCTAGTATTCTTGGGCTTCCCTTGTGGCTCAGCTGGTAAAGAATCTGCCTGCAATGGGGGACACCTGGGTTCGATCCCTGGGTTGGGAACATCCCCTGGAGAAGGGAAAGGCTTCCCACTCCAGTATTCTGGCCTGGAGAATTCCATGAACTGCATAGGCAATGGGGTTGCAAAGAGTTGGACACTACTGAGCAACTTTCACTTTCACTTTTCTATTTTATATATAATATATTAGCTATTTGTTTTCTCATTCTCTGAAGTCCCTATTTATCTTGCAAATTTTCTTTTAGGTTATTTATCTTTTCCTTGCTGATTACATAAGTTTTTTGTGAGATATATATATGTATAGACATAAAAATATAGCAGATGCCTTTTCTATATCTGTGTGTGTATATGTCAAATTTCTTTTCCAGTCAGCTACAGTTTTTTAAAACTTTATGTACAATATCCTTTTTGAACAAAATTATTTCACTTTCACTGGCTTTTCATTATTATGATTTCATACGTACAGAAAATTGGGACTTCCTTGGCCATCCAGTAGTTAAGACTCTGTGCTTCAACTGCAGGGCCCATGGGTTTCCTGGTCAGGGAATTAAGATTCTGCATGCCATACCATATGGCATGGCCAATATATATATATATATATATTAGGCTCCTGTGTCCATGGAATTCTTCATGCAAGAATACTGGAGTGGGTAGCCTTTCACTTCTCCAGGGGATCTTCGCAACCCAGGTCTCCTGCATTGCAGACTGATTCTTTACCATCTGAGCCACCAGGGAAGCCTTCCCCCGCCCAACACACACACACATACACATACATATATGTGTGCTTTGCTCAGTGACTCAGTCATGTCTGATTCTTTGTGACCCCATGGACTGTAACCCACTTGGTTCTTCTGTCCATGGGATTTTTCCAGGCAAGAATACTGGAGTAGGTTGCCATTTCCTACTCCAGGGGATCTTCCCAACCCGGAAATTAAACACACTTCTCTTGCATTGGCAGGCAGCTTCTTTACCACTGCACCACCCAGGAAGCCCATATACATACAAACATATAAAGAAAAACTGGAAGAATAGTATGGCAAACAATCATACGACCACTGCTTAGATTCTATAATTATTAATAATAACAGCTTTATCCAATATAACTATCCCTCTCTCTATCTCTAACCATCCATTTATCTATCCTTTTTGATTCATTTCCAGGTAAATGGCAGATATCAGCACACTTTACCCGTAACCAATGAGTGTTTAATTTGATTTTGTCAAACCCATCAATCTATGCGTTTATGGTGTGTGCTTTGGGGATCTTATTTAATAAATTCTTCCCTACCCATGGGTCATAAAGATGTTTCTACTTTTTCTGTAACTATGATGTAACTGTTTACATTATAGTTTTATAATATTGCCTTCCATTTCAGGTCTTTAGTGGGTATTTATTCTGTGTATGTCTAGTTTTATTTTCTCTACATAATAATCCAGTTTTCCCAACTCCATTTATTAAATGATCTCTTCTCTCCCCATTGATTTGTGTTACCACCATTCCTAGGTACCAAGTTCCTATATATACTTGAGTTCACCCTGAATTTTATTTTGTTCCATTGCCTATTTGCTCCCTCACCAATATCACGTTCATTCATTTATGAAGGGTTTGTAATTTGCCTTAATAGCAGGTAGGTTAAATCTCTACTCTTTGCTTTTCTTGTTTCAGACTTGTACTGACTACTCCTGAACCACATGAATCTTTAATCTTCCATATATAATTTAGAATTAGCCCATTTTCCACGAAATCTTGTTGGGTTTTTTGGTCAATGAATTGGATTTATAGATTAATTTAGGTTGAATTGACATCTTTATAATGTTTTCCTTCTACCCTAAGATCATAGTCTAACTTTCCCTTTATTCAGATCTCTCTTTCAGTCTTTTTTGAAGTATAGTTGATTTACAATATTATATTAATTTCAGGTGTACAGAGCTTTATGTCCTAAGTAGAGTTAATATTCTTTCATAAAGGTCTTCTGCATTTTAAATTAATTCCTAGGCACTTGATATATCATTGTAATTGTCGATGGTATTCAGGTTTTTTTTTTTTTATTAAATGTCCTCATTGTTTATTTGCTGATGTAGAGTAAGTAAATTTTGTACAAAGAGGAAGTCAGTCCTTACAAATCACCAGATGGTTACAGATTTTTGAGCTTTGAAATTGAACAAACCTTAGTTTAAATTCTGGCTCTGTCACTTTTCAACTTGAATAAGTCACTTTAACCTTTTAGCATATCCATTTCCTCACCATAAATGGGTATAATAATTCCTACTACTCAGAGCTGTTTGAGGATTGAGATAATACATGCAGGGGCCCTGTCACATAATTACATAATAGATGCTTAATATATGTTAATATTCTAACTACCTTGATGTTAAGATTGGTGACTTAACAAGTCTTCCCAATAAGAATAATGGATTATATTCATTCCTCCTAGCTCCTAACACATTCCTGCATCACAGCCCTACATTATCTCATATTAACTCTAGAATTGCATGTTTGTTTATCTTTTTTCCTCAAAAGTATAGTAGTAGCTCATTTTCCTGTTTATTTGATTCTCTGAGTTTTTGAAACACATCCAAGAACATGAAAATAAGTAAAAATGACTTATTAACAGCTCTACCAGCTATCACAAAGACTATGCTCTAATAGGTTCTATATTCTTCCCCTGAAGAGAACCCCTTAGCCTTCTGATCAACCTATTTATTCTTTATTTAGACACATTTCTGATAGTTTGGTCATCTGATTTCCCAGTGTAGAACAAATTAGAAGCAGAAAATCGTAAGGGAGGTGAGACAGAGAGTAGGAGCTATTCTTAGAACCAGCCCCAGGATAACAATAAGTGATAGGCCACTCCTTAAAAGCAGGGTAAAAGATATAAAGATTACTTTTAAAAATTCCCAAGAACCCAAAAAGAGGCATCATCCAAGTCTTTTAGCGTTGGCGGAACTGCCCTGTAAAAATCAGTAACTCATACAAGATCATTATTAAAGCACAAGGCAATTAGCAATGTTCACAAAATCAACAAGAACATGTTCTATAATATTACATGTTATATACCTGGCAATGTGCTAAGTCAGCCTTTGTGTTAATGCTTCTAATCCTCATAAAAGTGCTGAAAAGTGTTATTTATCTCCATTTATAGAAGAGGAAACAAAGGGTCAAAGAGAAGTAACTTACAAAGGTTATGTAATTAATAAGAGATTTTATATGTAACTAATAAGAGTTTGAACTAAAGTCTGCCCAACTTCAAACTCCTCTGCTTTTTAAAAGACAAAATGGTAGAAAATACAGTTTTAAAGATTAACAGAAAATCTTAATGGGAATTTAAAATTGACTTTAAATGAAAATTAACTCATCCTAAATACTGCATTGTCCATCAGTGTAAAGACTTTGTAGGAGTATTGAACTATGACCTGATTGAGTGTTAGGAATCTAAACTCCTCAATTGCTTCTACTAACTATAGTTAAGAGATACCCCTTATGAAAGTAATGCTGGGCAAGTTGTAGCTAAAACTTAAGTTGGTGCAGCTCTTGGACAGTTGGCTTAGAGAAATGAGTATCTACTAGGAAAATTTGATATGTTTGAGGAAGACATTAATACATATAATATGTATTAATAAGCCCATAAAATGGGCTTCCCTCATAGCTCAGTTGGTAAAGAATCTGCCTGCAATGGGGAGACCTGGGTTCAATCTCTGGGTTGGGAAGATCCCCTGGAGAAGGGAAAGGCTACTCACTCCAGTATTCTGGCCTGGAGAATTCCATGGACTGCATAGGCAATGGGGTCACAAAGAGTCGGATGTGACTGAGCATCTTTCACCCACTTCACTTAATACATATAATAGTCACTACTGAGAAGGGAAGGATAATGAGGAACTCTGTCAGGCTTCTAGGGGTGGGATGTAGCCCTGTTGAATAAGGTGAAGCATGTGCCAAGGCCCTACCATTTCTAGCATAGGTACATTCCAAACTCAACAATTTTCCAGAAATGCAACATGAAATTGGACAAAGTTTGTCCTCTAGATTCATGGCAAAAGTTTAGGCGTCTCTTCAGAGGAACAGTTCTATTAAGAAGCAGAAGATTCATTCATAGCAATAATAAAACATTTGAGTTAATCATGTGCCATCCTGATATATAAAGATGCATAAGAAATAGTTTTTGTTCACCTGACAGAATAATTCTAAGGTATGCTGGAAAAGCAAATGAATAAGAATAGATTATAATTTTTTATTTTTTAATATAAATTTATTTATTTTAATTGGAAGCTAATTACTTTACAATATTGTATTGGTTTTGCCATACATCAACATGAATCCGCCACGGGTGTACACGTGTTCCCCATCCTGAACCCCCCTCCCACCTCCCTCCCCATCCCATCCCTCTGGGTCATCCCAGTGCACCAGCCCTGAGCATCCTGTATCATGCATCAAACCTGGACTGGCGATTCGTTTCACATATGACACTTTACATGTTTCAGTGCCATTCTCCCAAATCATCCCACCCTCGCCCTCTCCCACAGAATCCAAAAGACTGTTCTCTACATCTGTGTCTCTTTTGCTGTCTTGCATACAGGGTTATCACTACCATCTTTCTAAATTCCATATATATGCGTTAGTATACTGTATTGGCGTTTTTCTTTCTGGCTTACTTCACTCTGTATAATGGGCTCCAGCTTCATCCACCTCATTAGAACTGATTCAGATGTATTTTTTTAATGGCTGAGTAATAGTCCATTGTGTATATGTACCACAGCTTTCTTATCCATTCATCTGCTGATGGACATCTAGGTTCCTTCCATGTCCTGGCTATTAAAAACAGTGCTGTGATTTTTTAAAAGAGCAGTAAGAGGAGTCTTGACTCAAACAACATCAACAAAAAGGCCAGGGTGTATTATAAACATATACTAAAATGATGTGATACTGACACAAAAATTGACAGGTCATTGTTTTAGTGCAGCTAATACTGAGTAAGACTCTAGACACATGATAACTTAAAATATGCTAAAGAAAGCTCAAATCAATGAGGAATAGATGAATTGTTAATAATTGTTGAGAAAATTAGGTTGGTATTTGGGGGAAAAAACATCATGTTAGAGCCTTACCACACATAAATTCTAGACAAATTTATTATAGACATAAATGTAAAGGAAAAAATAACAGGTAGAATAAAAGGTGAGCAGTGATTTACCTGATCTTGAGACAAGAAACACGTTTTTTCAATGAAAATAAAGAGGCCTTCAATCCCAGGGCATTGTCAAAAATAATAACAAAATCAATGGCAAACAATCAGGTGGGACAAATACCTTAGTTGTCTGTGGTTGCAATACACCATACAAAAATTTAACTGGGACATCTGAGCAATAAAACAACCATAAATGGCTTGAATAAGCTCCCATATAGTCCTGGGAATCTGGAAGATTGTGTAGATATGCATGGCTACATATAGACTCAGGAGAGGCCTAGAAGAGCCCCGATTACATATTCATACCTGGTTGAACATGAGACCTGCACAAGGAAAACAATAAAAGCCAGACATAAATTGCTTGAATTTTTAATGTATGCCCTAATGTACACATTGATCCCTTTTGTAAAAATGAAAGCTTTATTGGCCCAAGATGTTTCTGCACAACCTTTGACTAATCATTGGCTGATTAATAAACTATGATGATCCTAGGGAGACTCCTAGGAAGCTAGACTTAAAAATGACATGAATTAAAAGTAAAAATCTGAGCAAGGACATCAGGCTACACATTGCAGGAGACACAGACTGTCCAGAATTAGCTCAGACATGTCACTAAACAAATAAACTAAAAAGCAGCAACTACAGTGCTTTGGGAAGGAGTCAAAAGTCCAGAGTTGCTATATTATCAAAACTGTCCAATGTCAAATAAAAAGTTACAAAACTTGCAAAGAAATAATAATATGTGGCTTATACTCAGGACAAAAAACAGTCAATAGAAACTGCAGCCTACCAGGCTCCTCCGTCCATGGGATTTACCAGGCAAGAGTACTGGAGTGGGGTGCCATTGCCTTCTCCAGTAGCAGCAGCAGCAGAGGGCATATGTATATAGGACATAGTAAATAAACACTTTCAATCAGCTCCTATAAATACATTCAAAGAACTAAAGGAAAACATATCTAAAGAATTAAAGTATGCTGACAATGACTCATCAAATAGAGAACAGCAATAAGAAAATAGATCTATCAAGATGGTCGAGTAGAAGGAGACGTGCAACTCACCTTGCCCCATGAACACACAACAATTCTCACTGAAAACTAATTGGAAACTGGCGAAGGACTCCTGTACAACCAAGACAACAAGAAAGGTTCATCCGTAATTAGGCAGGGAGGGAAGAAAAGCAATCAGGTCAGGCCTTGTACCCCTGGGAGGGAACTCAAAGGTACAGGGAGATTACATGGGTGGAGATTCACCCTGGGGAGTAAGCTGTTTGAGCCACAGATTGGGAAGGCCCAGGATCTGACACAGGGGAGACAAGCTCTCTTGACTGATAGGAGGACTACAGGGACTAACAAGAGGGCTGTGGGAAGCCTGGATTGAGTATGAGAAGCATGTGTATACTAGCTTACCAGCAAGGCAGGGCAGAGTGAGGACTGCCTCAGTGACTGCCAGGTTTCCCACAACTGCCCCAGTGCCAACCCCAATCGAGTGACTGCTCCAGACCCACTTATCCACAGTGCAGCACAGCAGTGGATCTAGAATTGCCACAACCAGGTAGAAAGCTCAGATGTGGGACACAGAGGCTACTGAGTTCCAGGGGGGTGTCTGGGTGGGGCTGTGATGTCCATTGTTGGCGCTTATTCAAGATGAAAGTGAAAGAGGAGAGTGAAAAAGTTGGCTTAAAGCTCAACATTAAGAAAACTAAGATCATGGCATCTGGTCCCATCACTTCATGGCAAATAGATGGGGAAACAGTGGCTGACTTTATTTTTGGGGGCTCCAAAACCACTGCAGATGGTGATTGCAGCCATGAAATTAAAAGACTCGTACTCCTTGGAAGGAAAGTTATGACCAACCTAGACAGCATATTAAAAAGCAGAGACATTACTTTATCCACAAAGGTCCATCTAGTCAAGGCTATGGTTTTTCCAATAGTCATGTATGGATGTGAGAGTTGGACTATAAAGAAAGCTGAACACTGAAGAATTGATGCTTTTGAACTGTGGTGCTGGAGAAGACTCTTGAGTGTCCCTTGGACTTCAAGGAGATCCAACCAGCCCTAAAGGAGATCATCCCTGAATATTCATTGGAAGGACTGTTGTTGAAGCTGAAACTCCAATACTTTGGCCACCTGATGCTAAGAGCTGACTCATTTGAAAAGACCCTGATGCTGGGAAAGATTGAGGGCAGGAGTAGAAGGGGACGACAGAGGATGAGATGGTTAGATGGCATCACCGATTCAATGGACATGGGTTTAGGTAGACTCCGGGAGTTGGTGATGGACAGGGAGGCCTGGCATGCTGTGGTTTATAGGGTTGCAAAGCGTTGGACACAACTGAGTGACTGAACTGAACTCAAGCAGTGTATTAGAAGTAGCCCAAAACTCTTGACGGTGGACACTCCAGCACAGCTCACCTCCCCGTAAGCACTACGAATCAGTGCAGGCCCCACCTGCCCTGAGTGTCACTCCAAAGGAGGGTTGGGGAAGTGGAGGCTGAGGGCAGTAATTGGATGTGAGAGACAATAGGGAGTTGAACCGAGGCTGCATCTGAGCAAAGCAAGGGAAACAGTTGCTGGCGCCTGCACAAGCAGTGCCTTGGAGACAGCTTGTACCTCCTACAGCTGACATGAGCTCTGAGCTCGCATGGGCCCCCCTTGCTTCAGCATGATCTCCCTCTGGGGCAAAAGTCCTAGTGCAGGAAGGGGGGAAACACATACTTAGAGGGAACAGAGCCAACTCAGCTAGATCCTAAGGGCTTCCATTTCAGTATCTTGGGACTTGATCCAAATCCCTGACAGGATGATGATGGCCACTGAGCAGAGAGGAAACCCCGCCTCATACCAGACTCCACCCCTAGCACCTCCATCTCCAGCCCCACCTCCTACCACAGCAATAGCTTCCTGCACACCCTGAGGAAAGACAGTGACTTGCAACCACATCAAATCCAACCCTCCCACCAAAGGCATTAGGCACACACAGTCTATATGGGACACTCCCATATAAAGACATCCCCACAAGACCACAATAGGTAACTGTTCCACCTAATTTCATAGGCACAGAGCAAATTTAGCAAAAATGAAAAGACAGAAGAACTGGTCTCAATTTAAACAGCAAGAGAAAACCCTTGGAAAAACAAATAATGAAAAGAAATAATAAAGAATTTGAAGCATAAGTAATAAGAATGTTAATTGAATTAAAGAACAGAGCAGATGAGCACAGTGAGAATTTTAACAAGAACTTGAAAATATAAGAAAGACCCAATCAGAAATGAAGAATTCACAAGAGTTGGATTCTGAATATACTCCCTTTGAAAGGCCATTTAGATATTTAAATAGAAATGTTCTGTAAACAGTAAATATATGTGTTTAGAATGATAAACTTCCAAGATTATAGATAAATCAAAATAACACTTGCGGTATTTATTTATTCATATGATAAAACACTTAGAGCTTAACTGATTCAAGTAGATTAAATAAGTATAGTAAGTATAATAAGATTGTGAAAAGTATGAAGATAGCTGAGAAAAAAGAGCTTACTATAAATAGCATACCAAAACAATAAAAACTTTTAGAATAGGAAAAGGAAGAAATGAATAATTGATTAACTTAAATAAAAAACACACTAGAAAGAATGAATAGCAGACTAAGGGATTCAGAAGAAAGCATAAATGATCTGGAAGATAGAATAATGGAAATCACCCAGTCAGAAAAGCACAAATAAAAACAAATTTTTAAATATGAGAACAGTTTGAGATCTCTGAGATAACATTAAGCATACTAACATTCATATTATAGGGGCCACAGAAGGAAAAGAGAGAGAAGGGGATCAAAAATATATTTGATGAGATTATGGCTAGAAACTTCCCAAACCTGAAGAAGGAAACAGATATCCACATACAGGAAGCACTGCTACTGCTAAGTCACTTCAGTCGTGTCCGACTCTGTGTGACCCCATAGACAGCAGCCCACCAGGCTCCCCCTTCCCTGGGATTCTCCAGGCAAGAACACTGGAGTGGGTTGCCATTTCCTTCTCCAATGCGTGAAAGTAAAAAGTGAAAGTGAAGTTGCTCAGTCGTGTCCGACCCTCAGTGACCCCATGGACTGCAGCCTACCAGGCTCCTCCATCCATGGGATTTTCCAGGCAAGAGTACTGGAGTGGGGTACCATTGCCTTCTCCAACAGGAAGCACAGAGGGTCTCAAAAAAGATGAACGCAAATAGACCCACACCAAGACATATTATAATTAAGATGACAGTCTGAGTGTAAATCAACAGATTAATGGATAAAATACATATGGTGTGTTTCTATCTATGTCTCTGTGTGTCTGTGTATGTACACACATACACATATATATATATATCATATATATATATATATACACACATATATATAGTGGAACAATGCTGAGCTGTAAAAAAAGAATGAAATGCTTCCATTTACAGCAATATGGGTAGACCTAGAGAATATTAGGCATAATGAAATAATTCATACAGAGAAGGACAAATTACTGTATGATGTCACTTATTTGTGGAATCTAAAGTAAAACAAATTAATGTATATAGCAAAACAAAAACAGTTTCACAGATATAGAAAACAAACCAGTGGTTACCAGTAGGGAGAAGGAAGAGGGCAGTAGCAAGATATGGTTATGCAGTTAAGAGATACAAACTACTATGTATAAAATAGATAAGCAACAGGATATATTATATAGCACAGGAACTTAGAGCCATCATTTTGTAATAACTCTATTAAGAGTTGTAGAGTGTAATCTGTAAAACTACTGAATCATGGTCCTGTATACCTAAAACTAATATGATGTTTAAACCAACTATGCTTCAATTAAAAAAAAGATAGAAATTACTAAAAGAAACAAAATAGATATTCTGAAGTGGAAAAGTATGTCTTCATTGAAGAAAAATTAACTCAAGGAGTTTAATACCAGATTTGAGCTGAGAGAAGAAAAAAAAAAATCAGAGAATTTGAAGGCAGATGAGTAGAGATTATCAAATCTGAAGTTCAGTTCATTTCAGTTGCTCAGTTGTGTCTGACTCTTTGCGACCCCATGGACTACAGCATGCCAGGCTTCCCTGTCCATCACCAACTCCCAGAGCTTGCTCAAACTCATGTCCATCAAATCAGTGTTTCTTTTTTTAATATAAATTTATTTATTTTAATTGGAGGCTAATTACTTTACAATATTGTAGTGGTTTTGCCATACATTGCCATGAATCTGCCACAGGTGTACATGTGTTCCCCATCCTGAACCCCCCTCCCACCTCCCTCCCCATCCCATCCCTCTGGGTCATCCCAGTGCACCAGCCCCGAGCATCCTGTCTCATGCATCGAACCTGGACTGGTGATCCAATTTCACATATGATAATATACATGTTTCAATCCTATTCTCCCAAATCATCCCACCCCCACCCTATCCCACAGAGTCCAAAAGATTGTTCTCTACATCTGTGTCTCTTTTGCTGTCTCGCATACAGGGTTATCGTTACCATCTTTCTAAATTCCATATATATGCGTTAGTATACTGTATTGGTGTCTTTCTTTCTGGCTTACTTCACTCTGTATAATAGGCTCCAGTTTTATCCACCTCGTTAGAACTGATTCAAATGTATTCTTTTTAATGACTGAGTAGTATTCCATTGTGTATATGTACCACAGCTTTCTTATCCATTTGTCTGCTGATGGACATCTAGGTTGCTTCCATGTCCTGGCTGTTATAAACAGTGCTCTGATGAACATTGGGGTATAACATTGGGGTTATGACCAACCTAGATAGCATATTGAAAAGCAGAGACATTCTTTGCCAACAAAGGTCCATCTAGTCAAGGCTATGGTTTTTCCAGTGGTCATGTATGGATGTGAGAGTTGGACTGTGAAGAAAGCTGAGCACCGAAGAATTGATGCTTTTGAACTGTGGTGTTGGAGAAGACTCTTGAGAGTCCCTTGGACTGCAAGGAGGTCCAACCAGTCCATTCTGAAGGAGATCAGCCCTGGGATTTCTTTGGAAGGAATGATGCTGAAGCTGAAACTCCAGTACTTTGGCCACCTCATGCGAAGAGTTGACTCATTGGAAAAGACTCTGATGCTGGGAGGGATTGGGGGCAGGAGGAGAAGGGGATGACAGAGGATGAGATGGCTGGATGGCATCACTGACTCGATGGACGTGATTCTGAGTGAACTCCGGGAGTTGGTGATGGACAGGGAGGCCTGGCGTGCTGCAATTCATGGGGTCACAAAGACTCGGACACAATTGAGCGACTGAACTGAACTGAAAATCCCAGATGGCTTCTTTGCAGAAATTAACAAGCTGACACTAAAATTAATGTGTAAATGCGGTAGGCTCAGAGTAGCCAAAACAGTGTTGAATTTGAAAAAAAAAGGCGTAATTGTAGGTTCATACTTCTTAATTTAAAAATTTACTACAAAACTACAGTAATTGAGACAGTAGTATAAGGGTAGGCATATAAATGATGAAGTACATTTGAGTGCCCAGAAATAAACCCTTCCATTTATGGTCAACTGATTTTTGGCAAAGCTACCACAATAATTCAGTGGGGAAAGATAGTCATTTTAGCAAATAGTTTTGTGATAACTGGATAGCAAATAGTTTTGTGATAACTGGACATTCATATGCAAAAAAGTGAAGTTGGATCTCTACCTCACATAATATACAAAAATTAACTCAAAATGTATCATAAGCCTATATGTAAAAACCCAAATTATAAAACTTTTAGAAGAGAACACATGTAAATCTTCATGATCTCAGATTAGGCAATGATTTCTTAGATATAGTTCCAGAAGCATGACAGAAAGAAAAGTACATAAATTGGACTAGATCAGAACTAAAAGCTTAATCCACAGCAAACATTATTCTCAATGGTGAAGGAATGGAAGTATTTCCTCTAAGACCAGAAAGAAGCCAAGGGTCCCCACTCTCACCACTATTATTCAATATAATTTTGGTAGACCTTGCCATAGCAATTAAACAAGTAAAAGAAACACAAGGAATCCAGAAAGGAAAAGAAGTAAAACTATTAGTGTTTGCAGATGACATGATACCATACATAGAAAATCCTAAAGATGCCACCAAAAAACTACTGGAGCTAATCAATGAATTTAGTAAAGTCACATAATACAAAATTAATACACAGAAATCTCTTGCATTCCTATACACTAACAGAAAAAAATCAGAGATTAATGAATCAATCTCACTCACCATTGCACCCAAAAGAATAAAATACCTAGGAATAAACCTTTCTGTATGCAGAAAACTATAAGACACTTAATGAAAGAAATCAAAGACAACACAAATAGATGGAGAGATATACCATGTTCTTGGAATGGAAGAATCTATATTATAAAAATGACTGTACTATCCAAAGCAATCTGCAGGTTCAGTGCATTCCATATCAAATTCCCAATAGCATTTTTCACAGACTAGAACAAAAAATTTTAGTTTGTATGGATATGCCAAAGACCCCAAATAGCTGATGCAGTCTTGAAAAAGAAAATGGAAAGGAAGGAATTGGGCTCCCTGACTTCAGACTGTACTACAAAGCTATAGTAATCAAAACACTATGGTACTGTCACAAAAACAGAAATATAGATCAATGGAACAGGATAGAAAGCCTGGAGATAAACCCACACACCTTATGGTCAACTTATCTTTGACAACAGAGACAAGAATATATGATGCAGGAAAGATAGTCTCTTCAATAAGTGATGCTGGGAAAACTGGACAACTACATGTTAAAGAATGAAATTAGAACACTTCTTAGACCATATACAGAAATAAATTCAAAATGAGTTAAAGACCGAAATGTCACACCAAATACTATAAAGCTAGAGGAGAACATAGGCAGAACACTCTTTGCTATAAATCACAGCAAGATCCTTTTTGACTCACCTCCTAGACCAGTGGAAATAAAAACATAAATAAACAAATGAGACCTAATTAAACTTAAAACTTTTGCACAGCAAAAGAAACTGTAAACAAGATGAAAAGACAACCCTTAGAATGGGAGAAAATAATTGCAAACAAAACAACTGACAAAGGATTAATCTCCAAAATCTATAAGGAGCTCACGCAGCTCAATATTTTAAAAAAAAAAAAAAGCCCAAACAGTGGGCAGAAGACCTAAACACACATTTCTCCAAAGAAGAAATACAGATGGCCAACAAACACATGAAAAAATGTTCAACATTCCTCATTTATTAGAGAAATGCAAATCAAAACTACAATGAGGTATCACCTCACACCAGTTAGAATGGCCATCATCAAAACATCTACAAACAATAAATGCAGTAGAGGATGTGGAGAAAAGGGTACCAACCCTCTTGCGCTGGTGGTGGGAATATACATTGATACAACCACTATGGAGAACAGTATGAAGGAAAGTAGGAATAAAATTACCATATGACACAGCAGCCCCACTACTGGGAATATAACCTGAGAAAGACCATAATTCAAAAGAACACATGTACCCCAATGTTCATTGCAGCACTATTTACAGTAGCCAGAACATGGAAGCAACCTAGATGTACATCAACAGATGAATGGATAAAGAAGTTTTGGTTCATATATACAATGGAATATTACTCAGCCATAAAAAGGAATGAAATTGGGTCATTTGTACCGATGTGGATGGACCTAGAATCAGTCATACAGAGTGAAGTAAGTCAGAAAGAGAAAAATAAATATCGTATATTAACACATATATATGAAATCTGGAGAAATGGTACAGATGAACCTATTTGTAGGGCGGGAATAGAGACATAGATGTATAGAACAGACTTATGGACACAGTAGGAGAAGGGGAGGTGGGAGATGAATTGAGAGAATAGCATTGACATATATATGCATTGCCACGTGTAAAATAGATAGCTACAGGAAGTAGCTGTATAGCACAAGGAGCCCAGCTCAGTGCTCTGTGATGACCTAGAAGAGTGGAATGCTGGGTGGTAGGAGGGAGACTCACAAGGGAGGAGATATATGTGTACTTATAGCTGATTCACGTTGTTGTACATCAGAAATTAACACAACATTGTAAAGCAATTATACTCCAGTTAAGAAATTTAAAACTTATGCTCCAATCAAAAGAAATTGTACTACAATTAAAAAAAAAAAAAAACTAAAAGCTTGTGTGCTAGAGACAATGCTATGAAGAAAAGTGATAACAAAACTCACAGAATGGGATAAAATGCAAATCATATATCTGATAAGTATCAAAAGTATCCAGAATGTATAAAGAATTCTTTCAACTCAATAATAAAGGAGATATGATTTGATTTAAAAATCAAATGGGCAAAAAAATTCATTTGACATTTCTCCAAAGTAGATATCAGGTCAATCGCTCAGTTGTATCTGACTCATTGCGACCCCATGAATCACAACACACCAGGCCTCCCTGTCCATCACCAACTCCCGGAGTTGTGTCCAAACTCATGTCCATCCAGTTGGTGATGCCATCCAGCCATCTCATCCTCTGTCGTCCCCTTCTCCTCCTGCCCTCAGTCCCTCTCAGTATCAGGGTCTTTTCCAATGAGTCAACTCTTTGCATGAGGTGGCCAAAGTATTGGAGTTTCAGCTTTAGCATCAGTCCTTCCAATGAACACCCAGGACTGATCTCCTTTAAGATAGACTGGTTGGACCTCCTTGCAGTCCAAGGGACTCTCAAGAGTCTTCTCCAACACCACAGTTCAAAAGCATCAATTCTTTGGTGCTCAGCTTTCTTCACAGTCCAACTCTCACATCCATACATGACCACTGGAAAAACCATACCCTTGACTAGACGGACCTTTGTTGGCCAAGTAATGTCTCTGCTTTTCAATATGCTATCTAGGTTGGTCATAACTTTCCTTCCAAGGAGTAAGCGTCTTTTAATTTCATGGCTGCAATCACCATCTGCAGTGATTTTGGAGCCCAAAAAAATAAAGTCAGACACTGTTTCCCCATCTATTTCCCATGAAGTGAGGGGACCAGATGCCATGATCTTCATCTTCTGAATGTTGAGCTTTAAGCCAGCGTTTTCACTTTCCTCTTTCATTTTCATCAAGAGGTTCTTTAGTTCCTCTTAACTTTCTGCCATAAGGGTGGTGTCATCTGCATATCTGAGGTTATTGATATTTCTCCTGGCTATCTTGATTCCAGCTTGTGTTTCTTCCAGTCCAGCGTTTCTCATGATGTACTCTGCATAGAAGTTAAATAAGCAGGGTGACAACATACAGCCTTGACGTACTCCTTTTCCTATTTGGAACCAGTCTGTTGTTCCATGTCCAGTTCTAACTGTTGCTTCCTGACCTGCATATAGGTTTCTCAAGAGACAGGTCAGGTGGTCTGGTATTCCCATCTCTTTCAGAGTTTTCCACAGTTTATTGTGATGCACACAGTCAAAGGCTTTGGCATAGTCAATTAACCAGAAATAGATGTTTTTCAGGAACTCTTTTGCTTTTTCGATGATCCAGCGGATGTTGGCAATTTGATCTCTGGTTCCTCTGTCTTTTCTAAAACCAGCTTGAACATCTGGAAGTTCACGGTTCACGTACTGCTGAAGCCTGGCTTGGAGAATTTTGAGCATTACTTTACTAGCGTGTGAGATAAGTGCAATTGTGCAGTAATTTGAGCATTCTTTGGCATTGCCTTTCTTTGGGATTGGAATGAAAACTGACCTTTTCCAGTCCTGCGGCCACTGCTGAGTTTTCCAAGCTTGCTGGCATATTGAGTGTAGCACTTTCACAGCATCATCTTTCAGGATTTGAAATAGCTCAACTGGAATTCCATCATCTCCACTAGCTTTGTTCATAGTGATGCTTTCTGAGGCTCACTTGACATACCAGGATATCTGGCTCTAGGTGAGTGATCACACCATCGTGATTATCTGGGTCGTGAAGATCTTTTTTGTACAGTTTTTCTTCTGTGTATTCTTGCCATCTCTTCTTAATATCTTCTGCTTCTGTTAGGTCCATACCATTTCTGTCCTTTATCGAGCCCAACTTTGCATGAAATGTTCACTTGGTATCTCTAATTTTCTTGAAGTAATCTCTAGTCTTTCCCATTCTGTTGTTGGGTGGCTATAATTAAAAAGGCTGACAACAAGTGTTGGTGAGGATGTGCAGAAATTGGAACACTGCTGGTAAGAACATAAAATGAAGACACATATTCACACAGAAACATGTTCTTGAATATTCACATAGCATTACTCATAATACCCAAGAAGTGGAAATAACTCAGATGTCCATCAACTGATGAATGGGTTAACAAAATGTAGTATAAGTCATACAATAGAATATTATTCAGTTATAAAAAGGAATTAACTGTTGATTTATGCTATAACGTGGATGAACCTTGAAAAACAGTAGGCTAAATAAAATTCACCAGTTACAATATGACATACATTGTTCTGTTTATATGAAATGTTCAGAATAAGCAAATCTGTAGATGTGGGATTACCAGGGGTCTGAGGGAGGGGCAAATGTAGAGTGAATGCTAATGGATATGAGGTTTCTTTTGAGGGTGATTTAAATGTAGTGGTGACAGTTACATAGCCCTGTGGATTAACTAAAATCAGTGACTTATACACTATTAATACATGAGTTGTATAATAATTTTATCTCAATAAAGCTGTAAAGTAGAAAGGAAAATGAAATAGATCCCCAGATAACCAAAGATTAAGAGAATTACTGCTGTCAACTTGCCATATAAGAATTGTTAAAAGATGTCCTTCACATTGAAAGGAAATGACACCAAATGAATAATAAGCACCTGTAGTGGTAGTTACATTGCTAAGTCACTTCAGTCGTGTCCAACTCCGTGCAACCCCATGGACAGCAGCCCACCAGGCTCCCCCGTCCCCGGGATTCTCCAGGCAAGAACACTGGAGTGGATTGCCATTTCCTTCTCCAATGCATGAAAGTGAAAAGTGAAAGTGAAGTCTCTGAGTCAGGTCCGACTCTTCGCAACCCCAGGCACTGCAGCCTACCAGGATCCTCCATCCATGGGATTTTCCAGGCAAGAGTACTGGAGTGGGGTGCCATTGCCTTCTCCGGCTAGTTACATAGGTATATGTAAAAAAGTGGGATAAATATATTTTTTTCTCATTTGTTCACTTAACCTATTTAAAAGACAACTGCATAAGTCAATAATTATAAAATTGTGCGTTGGTTTTAGAATAATAGCATAATACACACCACAATAATAACATAGTGGAGGGAGGAAAGGAGAGAACTATATTGGAGTAACGTTTCTTCTACTGGAATTACTTAGTACTAATTTGATGTGGTGTGTCAGTTAAGATGTATTTTGTAATCTACACAGCAACCATTATGAAAATAACTAAAATGTAGTAAAAAAAAATAAAATAATTAAAATGCTATACTGGAGAGTATTTAATACAGTAGAAGGCAGTAAAAGAAAAACAAACAAAAAAGCAAAAAAGGTATGAAACCTATAAATCTAAACTTATCAACAACTATATCAAATGTAACTGGACTAAACATTCCTATCAAAAGGCAGAGATTGTGAGATTCGATACAAAGCATGAGCTATCTACAGGAGATATACTTTGGATTCAAAAACACAAATAGGTTAAAAGACAAAGAATAGAAGAAAATATACCATGCAAGCAATAACCATATGAGATATAATAGCTGTACTAATATCAGACAAAATAGACTCTAAGACAAGTAATGTTACAATAGACAAATAAGAAAATTTTATAGTAACAAAAGGGTCAATTCATCAGGAAAGTATAATAATTATAAACCTATATTCCTAACAACAATATCCCTAAATACATGAAGCAAAAACTGGTAGAATTTAAGAATGAAATAGACACTTCAACAATGATAGTTGAAGGCTTCAATGCCCTACTCTCAATAACGGCTAGAACACCTAGACAAAAAGAAAAAATATGGAAGATTCACGAAACATCATCAACCAACTTGACGTGACCTGATAAAAATGATGAATATAGATCCTTCACACTATACACAAAAATGGATCATAGACTAAAATGTGATAGTTAAAACTATCTAACTTACAGGAGAAATTTTTCTTGATTTTGAGTTAGGCGAAGATTTCTTAGATACAACAGCCAAAGCAAAATCAACCTAAAAAAATAGATTTCATCCAAATACAAAATTTGTACACTTCAAAAGGCACCATTACAAAACAGAAAAGAAAAGCCACAGACTAGAGAAAATATTTACAAATCATATATCTGATAAAGGACTTGTATCAGAATATATATAATAAACTCTTAAAACTTATAAGAAAACAGACAAGTCAGTCTAAAAATGAATAAAAGATGTAAATAGACATTTCACCAGAGACGATATAGGGTTGAATATAAGCACATGAAAAGATTCTCATCTTCAGTAATCACTGAGGAAATGTAAACCATACTGAAACATCACTTCACTCAGTTGAAATGATTATAATAATTAAAAAAAATGACAATGACAAATGTAGGCCTGGCTGCAGAGAATTGGGATTCCCTCATACACTGATGTAAATTTAAAATGGTATAGCTACTTTGGAGATTAGTTTGGTATTTTCTTAACAGGTTAAACATAAATATATAAATAGTCAGTTGTATCCAACTCTTGTGACCCCATCCACTATAGCCCATCAGGCTCGTCTGGCCATGGGATTCTCCAGGCAAGAATACTAGAGTGGGTTGCCATTCCCTTCTCCAGGGAATCTTCCCAACCCAGAGATCGAACCTGGGTTACCTGCATTGGCAGGCAGATTCTTGACTGTCTGAGCCACCAAGGAAGCCCATTCAAATAATCATATGACTCATTTATTTCACTCCTAGGTATCTGTTGAAAAAAATAGGTCCACACAGACTTGCACATGAATGTCCAAAGAAATATTATTCATAATAATCAAGAAGTAGAAACAACTCAAGTATCTGTTAACTGGGAAGTGGATGTGATATGTCCATCAATAAAATATTACTCAGTAAAATAAAATTACTAATACATGCCAGAGCACTGAACCAACCTCAGAATCACTCTGCTTCATGCCAATGAAAATAATCAAAGAAGGAACGTTCATGGACTTAACATTGTAAAGCTGTCAATTCTTAGATTGATCTGTAGATTTAACACAATTCCTGTGGGCTTAATGCATGGTTTTTTATGAATTAAGACAAACTTATTCTAAAGTTTATGTGTAAATTTATATAGGCCCTTACAATAGCTAAAACAATCTTGCAAAAAAGAAGTATAGGAATCACTCTACCTAATATTGTAGCCAAAATAATCAAGACTGGAGTTATTTGCAAAGGGATAAGCACATAGGTCAATGGAACAAAATTAAGAACCTAGAAATAGAACAACACAAGTATACTCAAAAGTGTAAAAACAATTCAATGGAGAAAGGATAGCCTTTCAACAAATGGTGCTGGAACAATCGGACATCCATAGGCCAAAGAAACAAACACTTCAATCTGAACCTCACACATTATACAAAAATTAACTCAACCCTGTCTAAAGAAGGCATCCTAGGAACTTGTTTAGAAAACTGGGAATTTTTGAAGAAAGCATTAACCATTCTGTCTCTAAACTGCTGTTCTAATCTACAGATCACAGACTTGAGTTGTCACATTTCCTGCTTCCAGCCAACCCTGCTTGCTTTAGACTGGCCCCCCATAATCGTAATTGGCTAGAGCCAATTCCTTAATACATATCTTGTTACTCCTGTTTGTCCTGAATTCAGTGGTTTCTGTGTACTGGCAGACTCCTTGGTTTGTCTCAAGGCTGAAATCAAGGGGAAATTCTCTCAGCACCAAGAACCTCTCTGTTCAGTCCTGAATGGATTTTCCCTCCAATTGCAGGGCTTGTGCCTATACTTGTGCCACTAAATGTATAAAGGTATATAGTTATACCACCTCCAGATTCTCATTGTTGAATATATTGTGCAGTGTTAAATACATTGCACCCTTAAAGCCATGTGTCCGTTTTAAAAATCTGAACGAAGGGCCAGCATGTACTTGAGGTAAATTTAATAAAATAAAAATGATCAGCACTTCTAGAAATCTATCTTGAATGAATAATCAGAGATACAGATGAGATTTAAATATGTGGATATCTTTATAGTAGTTTTATAATAAAAGAAAATGAAACTGGAGCCTATTATACAGAGTGAAGTAAGCCAGAAAGAAAAACACCAATACAGTATACTAACGCATATATATGGAATTTAGAAAGATGGTAACAATAACCCTGTGTACGAGACAGCAAAAGAGACACTGATGTATAGAACAGTCTTATGGACTCTGTGAGAGAGGGAGAGGGTGGGAAGATTTGGGAGAATGGCATTGAAACATGTAAAATATCATGTATGAAACGAGTTGCCAGTCCAGGTTCGATGCAC
This sequence comes from Bubalus bubalis, assembly GCF_019923935.1. Classification (NCBI taxonomy): domain Eukaryota; kingdom Metazoa; phylum Chordata; class Mammalia; order Artiodactyla; family Bovidae; genus Bubalus; species Bubalus bubalis. Next base: position 51,297,698 of record NC_059181.1, read on the forward strand.
GATACTGGATGCTTGGGGCTGGTGCACTGGGACGACCCAGAGGGATGGAATGGGGAGGGAGGAGGGTTCAGGATGGGGAACACATGTATACCTGTGGCGGATTCATTTTGATATTTGGCAAAACTAATACAGTTATGTAAAGTTTAAAAATAAAATAAAATTAAAAAAAAAAGAAAATGAATAGTATGTTTCTTATATTATAGGAATATTTATATAAATTGATAAAACCATGAGGAACATGAAGTCATTTACAATCATGTATTTGACAAGTATTTAATGAATGAAAGGGTCTTACAATGCTGAATGAAAAAAGCAAGATAGAATATTCTATATGTAGTATGAAAAAGAGAAAAAACTGAGATTTGAGATGCTAGGAAGAAAGAAGCCATAAACTTAACAGCAGTTATACGTGAATGGTGCCTGTCTCCTCTACCATCTAGATGAAGTAACCAAAGGCAGAGATTCTTTTACTTTATTTTAGAACCTAGCTAGCATCTGGGCCATGGTAGGTTACACTTAGCTTATTAAGTTTTTGTGAAATGAATAAATGAGCTTTTGTCACTTAATAATGATGCTTTTATCTTCTAGATACATGGTTCAATGGCCTGGTGGCCGAATCCTGCATCGCCATGAGCTAGACACCTTCCTGGCACAGGCAGTTTCTACTCAACTTTATGAACCAGATCAACTTCAAGAACTCAAGGTGATTTGAACTATCCTCATTTAAATTATTTTATGAGCTCATAGCTCTATTTTAGGTCTTTTTTTTCCTGCAGCTGGGGAGAAGAGCAAGTTCTGCAGGTAAATGTTTGATTTACTTTAGCCAAATATTTATGTCTATTAATAAACCCAACACTGCTTACATACCGATGGGTGAGAATGGGTAGAAAAAATGGTATTGTGTAAGACTGGTAAGTTGTGGCCCATAGATCACAGCAAGGTTTCCAACTCTTTCAAAAGATGCTACAGGGGACTTATCCTGGTGTTCCATTTGTCTTTGAGTAAATATCTACCCTCTCTCCCTGGTGGCTCAGTGGTAAAGAATTCACCTGCAGTGCAGGAGGTGCAGGGGACATAGGTTCAATCCTTGGGATGGGAAGTTCCTCTGGAGGAGGAAATGGCAACCCACTCCATTATTCTTACCTGGAGAATTCCATGGACAGAGGAGTCCATGGGCTACAGTCCATCAGGTCACAAAGAGACCGACACAACTGAGCACGCACACAATCCAATACTTGATTTACAATATTACATTAGGTTCAGGTGTTAGCACAGTGATTTGGTATTTTTGAAGATTATATTCCATTGTAGACTGTTATAAGATAATGGATATAATTCCCTGTGCTACCCTCCTTTTAAAAAATAATACTGAGTGTTAGAGGGAAGTCTAGACAAGCAAGAGGAAGCAAGAAAATCCAACATAATAACTGAAGGCAGTAGAATATAGTAGGTTAGAGAGTAGGCTCTGAAGCCAGGCTGCCTTGGCTTTGAATCTTAGCTCATTAGGTTGCTTAACCTCTGTAGTTTCAGTTTCCTTACTTATAGTATTATGAGAATATTAAATAAAATAATCTATGCAAAACACTTACAAGAGTGGGTAGCATGTTCTAAATATACAGTATGCAATTAGGTATTAATGCAGGACACTCCTCTTGTGACTTAAGTAGCCATGGTCCTTTGAGACCCTAGTATAAACTAGAAGAAAATCAAGTCTAGTAAGACTTAAAAATCTTGATGTGAGATCAACTAAGGAAAAGATGAAAACAGTCTTAGACAAACAGTGTTGGTTCCTTTCTACAGTAAATGTGATATTGCTTGGTACTAGAGCAGGTACTGACAACTCCACACCACACCTAGGAGGGGACCTGCAAGTACTATCCCTTTTCCTGTTAAAGCTATCTAACATGTCAACTTGAGATAACCACTGTGTGTACATTTTTATGATTTCTTCCAGCCTTTTGTCATGCATTTTCTACATGGTTGATATATTATGTATGTAATTATATATTATATTTTTAAACTTAGCATAGAACATAGTTTCTATGTCTTAAAATTTTATAGTAAATATCTTATTATATGGATGTATCATTTAATTATTCTTTTTTTTTGGCCATTTGGTTTCCAGTTTTCACTTACTATATGTAATAATTAACATCTTTATGTATTAGAGCCTTATTCACATCTCAACTTCCTTAGAATAGATTCCTAAAAGTAGAATTTCTGAATCAACAAATGTGACCATTTTAAGGTTCTTGATGCATATTGCTTAATTTTAGTGTACATTACTCATTAGTTTTATTTGAGTGTGCCATTTATTTCACCATATCCTCATCAGCATTGGACGTTCTTTTGGTCTTTTGTTTTGTTCTAATTTTTTTCTTATTTGACAGGCAGAAAAATTGGTATCTCAAGTGGGTATCTTTTTAAGATTTGAAAGTTGATTTTTTTTTTTTTTTTTGTAATGAGTATCTTCCAAACCATCTCAGGGATACAAATGGATAGAGGCTGCTTATGTACTCAAATGTCTATATTGAAAAGTAACATGTTCTTATTTAACTGGAATAATCAGCAAAACAGGAATAAGAGCAAATGTAACCAATAACAGCAATTTCTTAATGGTAGTTTTTCCTCTGTGGTGGTTTCAGATTGAGAAACTGGATGCTCGAGGGATCCAGCTTGCTGCCCTCTTCATGAGCGGAGTTGATACAGCCCTGTTTGCCAATGATGCCTGTGGCCAGCCAGTTCCTTGGGAACATTGCTGCCCCTGGATTTACTTTGATGGCAAGCTGTTCCAGAGCAAGCTAATTAAAGCAGGCCGAGAGAGAGTATCCCTAGTTGAGCTCTGCGATGGCCAGGTACCAGCATGTTGGGTAGCTACTAAGATCAACTGTGATGTGCTATGAAAGTGAATGGCAGAAAAGGGTAAAGGAGCAGAGAGACTGGCGAAGGAGGTAGCAGAAGTGGGAGAATGTGTTTGACCTTAAACTAACTTGGTCAGGGATGCTCCCAAAGGCCCAGGGTCTATGTACATGTTCAAAATCATGTTGGCATAGTTTTGTAAGTTTTGGCCACAGCAATCAGAGCAGAAAAAGAAATAAAAGGAATCCGAATTGGAAAAGAAGAAGTAAAATTCTCACTGTTTGCAGATGACATGATCCTCTACATAGAAAACCCTGAAGACTCCATCAGAAAATTACTGCTACTGCTGCTAAGTCACTTCAGTCATGTCCGAGCTAATCAATGAATATAGCAAAGTTGCAGGATATAAAATCAACACAGAGAAATCCCTTGCATTCCTATACACTAAAAATGAGAAAATAGAGAAATTAAGGAAACAATTCCATTCACGATTGCAATGAAAAGAATAAAATACTTAGGAATATATCTACCTAAAGAAACAAAAGACCTATATATAGAAACTATAAAACACTGGTGAAAGAAATCAAAGAGGACACTAATAGATGGAGAAATATACCGTGTTCATGGATTGGAAGAATCAATATAGTGAAAATGAGTATACTACCCAAAGCAATCTATAGATTCAATGCAATCCCTATCAAGCTACCAACGGTATTTTTCACAGAACTAGAACAAATAATTTCACAATTTGCATGGAAATGCAAAAAACCTCAAATAGCCAAAGCAATCTTGAGAAAGAAGAATGGAACTGGAGGAATCAACCTGCCTGACTTCAGGCTCTACTGCAAAGCCACAGTCATCAAGACAGTATGGTACTGGCACAAAGACAGAAATATAGATCAATGGAACAAAAAAGAAAGCCCAGAGATAAATCCACGCACCTATGGACACCTTATCTTTGACAAAGGAGGTAAGAATATACAATGGAGAAAAGACAGTCTCCTTAACAAGAGATGGGAAAACAACGTGCTAGGAAAACTGGTCAACCACTTGTAAAAGAATGAAACTAGAACACTTTCTAACACCATACACAAAAATAAACTCAAAATGGATTAAAGATCTAAATGTAAGATCAGAAACTATAAAACTCCTAGAGGAGAACATAGGCAAAACACTCTCCGACATAAATCACATTAGGATCCTCTATGACCCACCTCCCAGAATATTGGAAATAGAAGCAAAAATAAACAAATGGGACCTAATTCAAATTAAAAGCTTCTGCACAACAAAGGAAACTATAAGCAAGGTGAAAAGACAGCCTTCAGAATGGGAGAAAATAATAGCAAATGAAGCAACTGACAAAAAATTAATCTCAAAAATATACAAGCAACTCTTACAGCTCAATTCCAGAAAAATAAATGACCCAATCAAAAAATGGGCCAAAGACCTAAATAGACATTTCTCCAAAGAAGACATACAGATGGCTAACAAACACATGAAAAGATGCTCAACATCACTCATTATCAGAGAAATGCAAATCAAAACCACTATGAGGTACCATTTCACACCAGTCAGAATGGCTGCGATCCAAAAGTCTACAAGCAATAAATGCTGGAGAGGGTGTGGAGAAAAGGGAACCCTCTTACACTGTTGGTGGGAATGCAAACTAGTACAGCCACTATGGAGAACAGTGTGGAGATTCCTTTAAAAACTGGAAATAGAACTGCCATACGACCCAGCAATCCCACTGCTGGGCATACGCACCGAGGAAACCAGAATTGAAAGAGACACGTGTACCCCAATGTTCATCGCAGCACTGTTTGTAATAGCCAGGACATGGAAGCAACCTAGATGTCCATCAGCAGACGAATGGATAAAAAAGCAGTGGTACATATACACGATGGAGTATTACTCAGCCATTAAAAAGAATACATTTGAATCAGTTCTAATGAGGTGGATGAAGCTGGAGCCCATTATACAGAGTGAAGTAAGCCAGAAAGAAAAACACCAATACAGTATACTAATGCATATATATGGAATTTAGAAAGATGGTAATGATAACCCTGTATGTGAGACAGCAAAAGAGACACAGATGTAGAGAACAGTCTTTTGGACTCTGTGGGAGAGGGCGAGGGTGGGATGATTTGGGAGAATGGCACTGAAACATGTATATTATCATATGTGAAATGAATCACCAATCCAGGTTCGATGCATGATACAGGATGCTCAGGGCTGGTGCACTGGGATGACCCAGAGGGATGGTATGGGGAGGGAAGTAGGAGGAGGGTTCAGGATGGGAATACGTGTACACCCGTGGCGGATTCATGTTGATGTATGGCAAAACCAATACAATATTGTAAAGTAATTAGCCTCCAATTAAAATAAATAAATTTATATTAAAAAAAAACAAAATCATGTTGGGAAGAGTTTGTGTTTTTTTTTTTATAATGGGGCTTCAAGTTTTCATATTCCTTTTTTTGCCCTGAGTTATTTTTTCCCCATGAAATGAATGCTCAGATATATTATATGCCTTTCCCCTCATTCTTAGAATTTCATTTTACTTATTTACAAAAATTAAGTCATTTTTTCAAATGATATTTTTTGTAAAGGAACTATTTTATAAATAGAAGAGGGTATTAAAATAGATGACAGAGTAAAAGCAGGGGATATTTTTTGCAATAAAGCCTTGGGAAAGATGAAAGAAGGCAAGGGAAAGGAGCCCTTACTTTCTTCTTTGTCCATTTTTGGGGAATAAGCTGAGAGATTAGAGAAGAGAGCAGCAAACTACAGAAAGATTTTTTTAAATTTGAATTTTTATTCCAATAAAATTTTTTGAAACATGGCCACATTCATTCATTTACATATTGTCCATGACTGCTTTCATACTACAATGGCAGAGTCAGGTAGTTGTGACAGAAACAGTATGGCCCTTTTCAGAACAAGCTTGCTGACCTCTTGATTAGAGGCATGGACTTCTCCTGGATAGAGGTCATGATCTCTGATCCTGAGTATGAGGGAGAAGGTTAAAAGGGTTTGTATGTGTCAAGTTTTGTTCTCTCTTTACATAATTCTATTACCTCCCCCTTAAAAAATAACCTAGCCTATTGCTGGCTGTGTGATTGGGCATTACTAAATACTCGTTGTATTTGTCTTTCTTGACCTAATCATGATGCCTCATAAGCCCTTGGTCAGAACTAGTATGATGGTAGTTTGGCATCATGCAAAGAATGGGAGCTTTGTTGTCAGGCAGGCTTCCCTGAGTATGTTACCTTGAGCCATTTAACTCCAGGTAATGATTCCATTCATGGGAATAGACTTGTGAGTTTGTACATAGACCGCCCAATACTGTGCCTGAAACATAGGAGAAGTTTTAAAAATTGCAGCTGCTATTATTACTCTGTTCTTCATTTGAAGGCTGACCTGGCAACCAAAGTGGAGAAGATGAGACAGAGCATACTTGAAGGAGTCAACATGAACCATCCACCGCCTTCTCTGCTTCCATCACCTACCTTCGTGCCTCCCATGGTGCCCTCTCTCTACCCTGTTTCACTTTACCCCCGAGCCATGGGCCCAATGCCACCTCCCCCTCAAGGAAGGAGCCGGGGGTTTGCAGGTCAGTACCTAAGAATAAGGTGTTTGTCAGTGTCAATCTATTTCATAATAACCCATCCAGTAATTATTGCCAGTTATAAAATCAGCAGTTTCGTATATATCTTATCTCATTTACAGTCTGTGCTGTAGTGTGGTTTGAAGAGTAGCTTATTGAAATGGAGGGGTGTAGCCTGGAGAAGAAAGCCCACTGACTTCCCAGACTACTCTCCATGGAAGTTATTAGTCCCTAAGGTTTTGACTTATGAAGTAACTGATGTAGAAACCAAGAGTCACATTTTACTTTTGAGAACTGCAGTTCATGTGAACTGGGTCTTCATGGTTGCTGGTTAGCTCACTCATTCCCCATAGACAGGTGTACACAGGAACTTGCAAGAAGAGCAGTGGGAAGTCAGTAAATGCCTAGTGTCAGCAAACAACCATAGCTTGATATACCCATTTCCACTCTGAGAGTAGACCTAACACATTTCCAGAAGCATAGAGAGAAATAAGTCAGTCTGTACCCTCTAGGGGATTGCGTTTTAGTGAGGAAAGCAAATACATATGTACACATGTGGATCCACATATAAATATACTGGGTTAGCCAAAAAGTTCCTTCATTTTTAAAGTTAAAAGACACAGTTTTCATTTTCACCATGAACTTCACTGAACAAGTATTCATCATTTTGTTCCTTTACCTTCTGCCATTTTTCAGGCAACTTCATAATTGCATCTTCCCAAAACTTTTTTTTTTTTTTTGGCAAAGAATAGTTCCAGGTGTCTTTGATAGTCTTCCAAGGAATTGAAACTTCTTCCATTAGGAGAATTTTGTAAAGACTAAAATAAGTGGAAATCTGAAGCTGCAGTGTCTGATAAATACGGTGAATGAATCAGAACTTTGCAGCCAAGCTGTAACAGTTGTTGCCTGATCATCAAAAAACATATAGCCTTGCACTATCCTGATGGAAGATTTTGCATTTTCTGTTGACTAATTCTGGATGCTTTTTATTGGGTGCTGCTTTCAGTTGATCTAATTGGGAGCAGTACTTGTTGGAATTAATCATTTGGTTTCCCAGAAGGAGTTCATAATAGAAGACACCCTTCCAATCCCACCATATACACAACGTCACCTTCTTCAGATGAAGACTGAACTTTGATGTGGTTGATGGTGGTTCATTTCACTTACTGCATGATCTCTTCCATTCCACATTATTGTCCAGTATCCACTTTTAATTATCCATCACAATGAAATGTTTTCATTATGTTTAAGTAGAGAATCATAAGCAGAATTATAGTCAAGAAGGTTTTCCCTTAACTTTTGTGGAAGCCCAACATCAAAGTGATGAACATAACCAAGCTGGTGCAAATGATTTTCAACATTTGATTTGAATATTTTGAGTATATCAGCTATCTCCCACATGGTGTAACATTGAATATTCTCAATGTCTCAGTTTGATCCCAATCAACTTCAACTGGTCTACCTGACTCTGGAGCATTGTCCAGTGAGAAATCTCTAGTACAAAATTTCTCAAACCACTTCTCATGTGTTCGATCAGTCACAGCATCTTCTCCATACACTGCACAAATCTTTTTTTTTTTTTTTTTTGCATTTCAGTAGTATTTTTACCTTTCTTTTTTAAATAAATACACACTGATAACCACCTGACCTGCCTCTTGAGAAACCTATATGCAGATCAGGAAGCAACAGTTAGAACTGGACATGGAACAACAGACTGGTTCCAAATAGGAAAAGGACTTTGTCAAGGCTATATATTGTCACCCTGCTTATTTAACTTATATGCAGAGTACATCATGAGAAACGCTGGGCTGGAAGAAGCACAAGCTGGAATCAAGATTGCTGGGAAAAATATCAGTAATCTCAGATATGCAGATAACACCACCCTTATGGCAGAAAGTGAAGAAAAACTAAAAAGCCTCTTGAGGAAAGTGAAAGAGGAGAGTGAAAATTTTGGCTTAAAGCTCAACATTCAGAAAACAAAGATCATGGCATCTGGTCCCATCACTTCATGGCAAATAGATGGGGAAATGGTGGAAACAGTGTCAGACTTTATTTTTTGGGGCTCCAAAATCACTGCAGATGGTGATTGCAGCCATGAAATTAAAAGATGCTTACTCCTTGGAAGGAAAGATATGACCAACCTAGACAGCATATTAAAAAGCAGAGACATTACTTTGCCAACAAAGGTCCGTCTAGTCAAGGGTATGGTTTTTCCAGTGGTCATGTATGGATGTGAGAGTTGGACTCTGAAGAAGGCTGAGCGCCGAAGAATTGATGCTTTTGAAGTGTGGTGTTGGAGAAGACTCTTGAGAGTCCCTTGGACTGCAAGGAGGTCCAGCCAGTCTATCCTAAAGGAGATCAGTCCTGGGTGTTCATTGGAAGGACTGACGCTAAAGCTGAAACTTCAATACTTTGGCCACCTCATGGGAAGATTTGACTCATTGGAAAAGACCCTGATGCTGCGAAGGATTGGGGACAGGAGGAGGGGATGACAGAGGATGAGATGGCTGGATGGCATCACCAACTCAATGGATGTGAGTTTGAGTAGACTCGGAGTTGGTGATGGACAGGGAGGCCTGGCATGCTGCAATTCATGGGGTCGCAAAGAGTTGGACACGACTGAGTGATTGAACTGAACTGAACTGAAGCACTACTAGAGCCATCTTACAAAAAAAAAAAAAAAAAAAAAAAACACCTTTTGACCAACACAGTATATATACACACATGTATGAATAAATTATGGTGGTATCTGGACTGTGGCTTAATGACAAACAAACACTCTTGCTTAGGTAGGTCAGGTACTGATCCTGATAATTCAAACAACCTTTGTCCCTGGTGAAACAGTATTTTAATGGGGACATTTTAACATGAAATGTCAAGATTCTGTGATGTGGTGAGAGTGGTATGGTTGAAGTGTATGCTGTGTATTGCTTATCACTTTAAAAAGAGTAAAGCTTGGAAGTTGAAATTTGTCTTAAATTTAGGGTCCCAAAATTCAGCATGGATGTTTTAGTTCAAGGATGTGCCTAGGTGAGCAGTGTAAATGTCTGCTCAGTTCACTTAGGTAATGATTAGGTCTCACAAACCAGGGAGCCAACCCTTCATTCCATCATTTGAAGATGTTTTTACAGATGCCTGCTCTCATTCTTTACATGCTGATTTTATTGTGTCTCAGAAGATAGCTTTAATTAAGGCCAAGTTCTCAGAAGGTCCTCACCATTGTCCCAGCTCCCAGTGATAAAACCTAGTCTCCAGTTACTAGTGACTCATGAGGAGCCTCCTGCCTTCTTAAAGGCCACAATAGGATCCCCAAATGCAAGTCTTTCTTGCCCTCTTAGGATTGGCTAGTCACCTAGTTCCTTAGACTCCCATTTTTATATAAATGAGGGGCTCTTTGCTAACAACCTGCTAAGTGAGTGAAGAGTTATTAATATTTGGGTTTTTCCATAAAATAAAGTTAAAGGCTTACTAGCATTCCCTATCTTATGAAAGCTTTCTTTTGTGCCAAATTTCAGACCTAAGCTGTGCTTGTGAGCTCGCACACAGAGTTGGAATTTCCTGTTTTAAGATGATATCATGCTATCTTGTCTTTAATTGGTTCTGGTTTTAAACTGTTACTGTTCTTACTTTATAATCATAAATCACTGTTAGTTTGTTGTTGTTTAGTCACTAAGTTGTGTCAGCTCTTTGAGACCCCATAAATTGCAGCACACCAGGCTTCCCTGTCCTTCACTGTCCCCCAGAGTTTGCTCAGACTCATGTCCATTGAGTCAGTGATGCCATCCAACCATCTCATTCTGTCTCCCCTTCTTCTGCCCTCAATCTTTCCCAGCATCAGGGTCTTTTCCAATGAGTTGGCTGTTCGCATCAGGTGGCCAAAGTATTGGAGCTTCAGCATCAGTCTTTCCAATGAATATTCAGGACTGATGTCCTTTAGAATTGACTGGTTTGATCTCCTTGCTGTCCAAGAGACCCTCAAAAGTCTTCTCCAGCACAATTCGAAAGCATCAATTCTTCATTAAACTGTTAGTTTAGTTTCATTATTTTTTGTTGTTTGGTTGTTTGACTAATCCTCCAGTGTGTAGTGACATGCATTTGAATCAAAAGTAGTTTTGGCCAGTTACATGAGGATGTATAAATTCATGTATCAGTTCAGTTCAGTTCAGTTCAGTTCAGTTGGTCAGTCGTGTACAACTCTTTGCCACCCCATGGACCTGCAGCATGCCAGGCCTCTCTGTAAATCACCAACTCCCAGAGTTGGTGACTCAAACTCATGTCCATTGTGTCAGTGATGCCATCCAACCATCTCATCCTCTGTCGTCCCCTTCTCCTCCTGCCCCCAATCCCTCCCAGCATCAGGGTCTTTTCCAATGAGTCAAATCTTCCATGAGGTGGCCAAAGTATCGGAGTTTCAGCTTTAGCATCATTCCTTCCAAAGAACACCCAGGGCTGATCTCCTTTAGAATGGACTGGTTGGATCTCCTTGCAATCCAAGGGACTCTCAAGAGTCTTCTCCAACACCACAGTTCAAAAGCATCAATTCTTCGGCACTCAGCTTTCTTTATAGTCCAGCTCTCACATCCATACATGACTACTGGAAAAACCATAGCTTTGACTAGATGGACCTTTGTTGGCAAACCAACGTCTCTGCTTTTTAATATCCTGTCTAGGTTGGTCATAACTTTTCTCCCAAGGAGTAAGCATCTTTGAATTTCATGGCTTCAGTCACCATGTACAGTGATTTTGGAGCCCAAAAAAATAAAGTATGCCACTGTTTCCACTGTTTCTCCATCTATTTGCCATGAAGTGATGGGACCAGATGCCATGGTCTTAGTTTTCTGAATGCTGAGCTTTAAGCCAACTTTTTCACTCTCCTCTTTCACTTTCGTCAAGAGGCTCTTTAGTTCTTCTTCACTTTCTGCCATAAGGGTGGTGTCATCTGCATATCTGAGGTTATTGATATTTCTCCCGGAAATACATGAATACATGTGTACATGAAATAAATTCATTTCCTGCTTTAAAAGGTAGTTTGGGCCTATAATTTTCCAATAGCTAGATCTTAAGACCTCATTCTCTCTCCACAAATATTGAATGCCTACTGTGTATAGGTTCTGTAGTTGAAAAATGAATTTGGCCCACCCCACTTGCTAAAGTGGATGTATGTAGATTTTCAACCCCTTCTTCTGAAATTTGCTTCCACCATGACCCTTTGTTGTTATCACAGTCTTTTTATCATAGAGAAATGGAAAAATACATAGAGTAGGTGGGCTGTGGATCTTTTATTCCACCTGTTATCCTACCTTGCACTTGCCATTCACTGCTGCCATTGTTCCTCTCTTTCTAGGACTCCATCCAATCCCACCCCAAGGAGGAAAACTGGAGATTGCTGGGATGGTTGTGGGCCAGTGGGCTGGCAGCAGATCCTCCAGGGGGCGAGGCTCCTTTGGCATGCAAGTGGTTTCTGTCGGTGGGCCAGGAAAGGGGTATGTATTTGAATAGGTTGGTATAAGCTTGTATCAATCAAGGTGCTCTTGGGAAAATGCCCAGCTATTGAACCCTTTTATTAAGGTAAGAGGCATGAACTAACTGCATTTTTAAAGCCAGTTTTCAGTTGAGTTCAGTAAACATATAATAAATGCCCTGCCTTGAAACAGTCTTTCCCCTAGAGGAGGACTTGGGACACGGGACAATTCAGTATAACATAGAAGTGACAGATACAGGTTTACACTGGTAACACAGAGGAGAGGCATCTAACCTAAGAGGGTCAAACTTGCTAGTGGAGGTGAGTAGTTAATTAAGTGAAAATGGAGGTATGGGCTTTATGTGTTCCTCATGATCACTTTCCACCCCCCCCCCCAACTTTCTCAAGGCATGGAAAAGAACAGACTGGTAGAGGAGCCAAAGGACACAAAAAAGGAAATAAACAAGTAAGTACCTTTTTGAGATAATCTACCTCTTCTGTGTTTTTTTGTTGTTGTTGTTTGCAAGAGATCAGATCAGGCATGGAAACCTGGGAGCTTTCGTAGCTTCTCCCAGCATTTGATTTCATCTGCCTACTCTCTAGCAGTCTTTTGAGGGTTAACCTGCCCAGGCTGTTCCCACAGGGCTGCAGAGTGTTATCCTTTTCCCTGAGTGAGATCACAAAATAGAAACCTGGTACTGTGTCCTAAAGACCTGCACTTAGCAAAGCATTACTACATGAACCATAAAGAGGCCAAAGTGAAATTAACAGTGGGATTCCAACAGCACACCTCAGTTTCTGTGGTGCTACCAGAGATGCTTAGAAAATTGGACTTTTGCCTTTGCTAATGATGGGAGAGGAGGAGGCACTGCCATTCTGCTTATTCTTGATGGTTCAGAATGGTCTGAGACTCACTGGTCTTCAAATTCACTGGTCCCCCATCCCCCTGTAGAGATCCAAAATCTTGTACTGGCTTCAGACTGCTGGGCTCCTCATAGCATAGTAACTATCATGTCTTAAGTGCCTACATTCTCCAAAGGCCTCTATTGACATTTTACATGTGGTTTCTAATCCTCACAAAGGTCGTTGATGAGACCATACTGCAAGGCCATTTTATCATCAGTCCTCAATTCCAGCTCAGCTCTCATGTATATAGCCAGCCCTCATTGCATCCATGTTACTCCCATTTTCTAATGTTTTCGCAAGGAATACAAATTTGCTTTAATGTTATTTTGAGTCCAATATGAAACTACAGTGATAAGTCCCCTACACAACGTATTTTGTAATATACTCCAAAGCCAGAAAACAATGACTTTGGGTTTTTCCAAAGCTTCTCAGCTTTTTCCAGAAACTGCTCAGTAAGGGAAAAGGGATTGCACTGTGCAGGAAAAGATCACTCGGGTTGTCTCCCATAAGGTAGTACCCTATAAGATAGCCCTTTCATAAGGTTGGAGAAGGGAATGGCAACCCAATCCAGTATTCTTGCCTAGAAAATCCCATGGACAGAGGAGCCTGGTGGGCTACAGTCCATAGGGTCACAAAGAGTCGAACACGACTGAGCACACATACACATACACATACACATACACATACACATACACAAGGTAGTACAGCCTTGATGAATTCACCATGATTCAGGGACTGATCAGTAGGCATACAGCCTAAAAAACTTGATATCTTTGGTGCAATCATAGTGGATCCATCTTTCAGTGGTTGGCTCACATTAACCAACATCACAGAAATAGCTTTGTGGATATGGCTAAAGGAGTGGGGGAGGGGACGAGAAGGGAGAAGGTGAAAGGTAAAGTACTAATTTACAGTGGAAAGAAATAATTATCACAATATATTGTATACTTTTTCCTAGTCACTCTTATAAATACATGTATTTATTATTCCCATTTTAAACAGGAGAAAACTGAGGCTCAGAAGAATGAAGCATCTTGACCATCAAGTTAGTATTAGAATTGGCATTCTAGCTTGAGCTGACTGATTCCAAAGCCCTGTACTGTGCTAATTCTGATACAGTATAACTGTAATTATTAGACAAGATTCATACCTAGGCCTGCCTGACTCTTATATGCATGCTCTTAACCATGTCTAATCAGAGCTTTCTTTCTCTAAGAGCAAGCTGCCAAGGAGGCCATGGTATCAGAAGTTTGCCTGAGGGTGTGGAATCAGAACAGTAATATTAGCTACCAATTATTGAATTCTTACAGCATGCCAGACGCCACCATGCTTTACATGGTGTGTGTCATTGAATCCTTATATGAACCTGTGATATAGATATTATTCTCTCTGGTTTATGGATACCTAGTTTATGGATATTCTCTCTGGTTTATTTGATATCTAGTTAATATATACTATTCAGTTCAGTCACTCAGTCATGTCAGACTCTGCAACCCCATGGACTGCAGCATGCCAGACTTCCTTGTGCATTACCAACTCCTGGAGCTTGCTCAAACTCATGTCCATCGAGTCAGTGATACCATCCAACCATCTCATCCTCTGTCATATACTATTATTCTCTTCTAGATGGGGAAACTAGGGGGAAAAAAGGAATGATAGATGATCTTAAATTCCTCTTAGCTAAGATTTCTGGGGGTACTATTACCTACTTTAGAGGTAGCCTGGCCAAGGAAATCCTTACATTGACTTTGTTTGTAGCTAAGGCATCTTCCCATCTGAGATAATTAATTGTTCCAGTTTATTAAATATTCCATTACAGTCCTATCTTCATGAGATTATTTCTAGGTCAGTGGAGTTTTGTGTATTCTCAAATTCTTCAGTCCAGTATTTATTACGTTTTTATTTCTTTGTTGACTCACATGGCTAATTCCTTCCAATACTAGTTTCATCTTATTTCCAGGTTCTTGAGAAGAACTTCACAGTAACCTCTATGTTGTATAGGTATTGGAGACAAATGATCTAGCATTGAATCTGGTAGTGCCACTTACCAGTTTTGTAACTTTGGGCAAGTTACTTACCCTCTCTGTGCCCTAGTTCCCTCATCTATAAAAATGAAAGAATTGGTATCTACCTCAGAATTATTCCGAGTGTTAAATGAGATAATATAGTGAAGTATTTAACATAGAACCTGGTACATGGGAAGTGCTCAATAAATATTGGTAGTTATTATCTATAATGACCACATATTCAATGGGCATTAGATTTCCATTGTGTATGGTGTCAGTGGAAAGAACAATGTCTTTGGAATAAAACAGACTTGGATGCAAATCTGGGTATGCCAATGACCTTGAGCAAGTCATTTCACTTTTTTGAGCCTCATTTGTCTTTCTTATCTGTGAAACCAACATCAGAATACCTGGCATGTCCAACCACTTAATAATCAGAAACTCCTATTATTCCTAATAATACTCATTGGGAGCCAGTACTGCAGTTCAAGGTCATGCAGTTCATGGCATTAGCATTTCAGGGGCAGTTACCATTGCTGAAATTAAAACCAAGTGATTGTTTTTAGTTATGAAAGATTCTGTGAAATATTGCACATAGATCTTATCGTTTATTTTCTTTTCCTTTCATTTACAAACCCAGCTGTCAGTATTGGATGGCTGCATGGAAGTTAAGAGAATAAACTTTAGAGGCTGACTGACCTGGAGTGGAATCCTGGCCCCACTACTTTCTACTTGTATCTCCTTAAGCAAGTTACTTTAATCTTTTTGAGCCTCAGCTTCCTCATCTGTAAATGGGATGTCATAATATCTACCATTTAAGGTGCCTTTTGGCATTTGAAAAAATACATTGCAAACTTGGTAAATAGTAGCTGGGCCATTATTGTGTTGTTGTCATTGCCATTAGATTCGAGTTAGATCCTTTTGTTGTCACCCTAAGTTCTCCAGACAGTGTCAGAGTGTACTAGGTGCTAACAAGCTTTGGGCTTTCTGGTGTTTTTTAAGAGCTGAAGCAGTTTCCACAGGCTAGCTTATAAACATGCTTGGGAAGGATCAGCTAGTTTTGGGATTACCATTCCTACTGACTATCTCTGTTTTTGACAGAGCTCTTCAGATGGAGTTTCTAAATCCCTGGAGCCTCAACAAGGTCGGTCTAGCTCACAGGTAGATGGAAACAGTGGCACATTGATCAAGGAAGAGAAGAATGATCATCTTCCAGCTCCATCACAGTGTGCCTTATCCAGAGACAACAGTGTGTGTAATAACGGTAACCGGTACTTCCCTGGGAAGAATGGCGAGAAGAACCACTTACAAGAGCAAAAGCTAGGAACTGTGACACAACAGAAAGAGGAGTAACAAGCAAGAAGATGGCATCAGCAGATCAGGAAGAGGGGAAAACCTATACTTCTCTGATTGTAGGCCTAAGTTAGAGGAGGACATGAAATGCTTATCCTAGTTTTGTTCAGGATTTTGATGGGGGTGTTCTTTGGTATCCATCTTTTCCCCTTCCCTGTCTTTTTCTGGGCTTACAGACTCAGCAGTCTGTTTATAGAGAAGCTCTGATCAAATATGAATGACAACAAATTGAATATATAGTGCCAATATTGTCTTTACCTCCCCTGGGAGGCTATTAAGGCACAGACTATTGGGTATCATCACGTAAGGACCTACAGAAAAGGTCTAGCTTTGGTTTTCTGAGTCTTTATTATGATGTTCATTTACAAAACCCATGGGATGGTGGATACAGCTACCTATGGCTTCCTAACTTGGTTTTTTCTTTATGAACTGGTAGGGCCTTCATATATAATCAGTATCCACATCCTTCTAACTCTTTTCCCCACTCACCTATGCCAGGGATTTGTACTACCGCCTCTAGCTCTGGCCTGACAATCAGATAGGTAGATGTTTTCAGGGAAGTGAGGTAGTATTGGTTATTTTTTTTTATTCTTTTTTTAATTTTATACACTTAAAATAACTACCAATGGCCTTTGTACTGGGGGATTCAAGTGAGTCGAAAAAGTACTGGGCAGATTTTTCCTGCCTCTGAACTAAAGCATTATTTGTAAAATAGAAGATGTGGTGCAGTTCACCCACTCCCTGCAAGGGTGGGAATCGATGTAATTAAATGATGTTCTAAAGGGAACTCAAAAGACTGTGTGCGTGCGTGCGTGTGTGTGTGTGTGTGTCTGTCTGTATTCGGATGTTTGGGTGTATGTATATATGAATGTGTGTATCTATATGCATACACATACCCTTTATATAAAGAGACAGATCTATTTATCTATATATATTTTATATATATATATATAAATATATGTGTATGTATGTATATATAAATATATATATGTTGTGTGTATATATATATATATATATATATATGCACACACATACATACATGATGATGTCCCAGAAGATTTACTGAATTTCCCAGAAATGCTTCCACTGCTATGGAGTGGTGGGTTTCAGAAGACCACATTTTAGAAATCCTTACTAAGTCATAGCCCATCACAATTACAAGAAGATGGGCTTCTCTAAGCAGACAAAAAGTACTTTCCAGAGATTGCCTGTTCAGAACAACAAACAGTTGGATTGTTACAAGCTTAATCTTGATCAGAGTCCTCACATCCCCTATGGTAAAAACAGGAGATTGGAGTAGGATTGGGAAGAGTTGGGCATTTTCTTATGAAGGAGCAGCCTGGTTGGGAGAGAAAAGGGGGGTGGAAGGTAATTACCAGGGCTTGCAGCCAGTTTGGGGAAATCTTATCTGAAACTCTAGCATCAAACTGGCCTTAGGCTAGAATTGATTGCCATGAATCCCTGAAGGACAGTGGGTAGGGAAGTGTGAGGAAATCGACAATTTGATT
This sequence comes from Bubalus bubalis, assembly GCF_019923935.1. NCBI lineage: Eukaryota > Metazoa > Chordata > Mammalia > Artiodactyla > Bovidae > Bubalus > Bubalus bubalis. The sequence goes on from NC_059181.1 coordinate 51,315,398, forward strand.
TTATATGCCTAGATTGTTTCATTTATTCATTGACATTTTGACTACTGGATCTTTTCATTTGCTTTGCAAGGAAGACTTTAGAGGACTCTGGCCTGGGCCAACAGGGGTGTTCTATGAAAGGTTCCCGGCCCCCAGGTAAGATCAGAATCTGCCCAGGACAAAGAGTCTGTTACTCTTTGCCAGAAATACTCTTGAGACAACCTTGCACTTCCAGTTTCCCTCCTCAGCAGCCTAAGTATAAGGGATGGGAACATGACTTGCAACAGATTAGCATGTGTATTCATTCAGGAATTGAGGCTTCTAGCCTCATACACCTCCTTTTGGGCTTTGTAATATTCTTGCCCAAGAAGTACCATTTCTACAGGAACACAACTGACTAGACTTCTAGCAGGGTCCTCTCTCTTTTTGAAAAACCTCATGCGCCTTAACCCAGAGCAGGTCCTTGGTGACATTTTTCCAGACAACCAGAAAGGTGTTTGCTTACTGCCCACTTACAGTAAGTGTATCATCATGAAAGATTAAAGATGTCTCAGACTGTTTTATCCTAGTCTGGCCCAGTTTAAGGGAACCCACAGTTTGCAGAGGTGGGGAGGTCTAGAATGCCTCTTCCCCTACCCAGACACTTCTTACATAAGCCAGAGCAGGATGACAAGAATGCATACCCAGGCAAATGCAACCAGTGATAAAGTGTACAAAAGCTTCCTCTATGGAATTGGCTCCCCTAGTTTTCCCCGCTCTTCTCCTAGCCTGCCCAGCCTTTCACAACATCTTGATGGTTAGGACTTCTATTTCCAGCAAGAGAAGGATTTAATAGCGAACTTACATGACTTGGAAATTTCTTTCTGGAACCACAGAGGGAGGAATCCTTTGGAGCTCTAAAGGTAACCAGAATCACCGAGCTATGTTAACTAGCTAGCTAGCTCCATTTTCTATTAGGAACTACTTGGAGTTATATGGAAAGGTATTTTCTTCAGTTGCTGTTTCTGTGAATCTTGAATCTATTTGATATGATCAAATGACAGTATTGTTAACTCTCACAGCATTAAGAAGATATATTATTTTGTAGGCATTCACTGTGAGAAGTAAAACTGCTATTTGACAGGGATGAGTCCAGTTTGCCAAAAGGCTTGCTTTTCTCCCTTCCACACACCTCCACTTTCTCCTAGCCTGGCCCAGGATGAAACAAGTGACTCACTTCCAACTTTGATTTTTATTTAGATTCAGAATTTTGGGTTTGTAAGGTTACAAGAAAGAACTATAAAGGGCCATAGTCCTATATTTTATCTGCCAAGACATATAATTTAGAAGTCAGAAAGACTAAGGTTTATCACTGGAAGATTAACTTTTTCTAGTTTCAAGATCAACTTTTTCTAATTTCTTTCAAATAAGGGAACTGAGTCTGCTCTTTGTTGTGAGTACCACTTGAAGAGACTGTCATCCTTCATTTAAGGTTCAATTTCTGACTATAATGTGGCCTTTCTTGAACAAAGTCATACATCATTTAGGAACCCCCAGGAATGACCCCTTTACTTTGTAGGGCCATAAGCAAAAGCACCCTGGATATATACAGCCACAGATCCTCAAGGACTTGCAGTTCTTGATTTCTGCTGGTGTATCTTGGGGTCAGCCTATAACTCCCACCCTTATTCAGTGGCCAGTCTAGTCTGGACCAGGCCTGATAAAACTTCTGCTCACTTGTACCATTTTCATTCTAGCCAGTAGGACTTTGGGTAGATTTTAAAACCCAAGAAATGGCACTTGCTTTGGCTAGTGACATTTGATTTTTGTCTGCATCTTGATTTCCTGGCATCGTTGGCCAAGTCACATTAACTTGTTTTAATCACTGAGAAAAACAGTCATGTAAGGCATTAGAGAGGGTGGTTAAGAAGGGGCTTGGGGAAAGAACGTTTATGTAGGGTAGAAACAATGTGGAAGTAACTGCTTGGCTATAGAGATCCAGTCCACTGGAACCTTAGAAGGCTTCTGTAAGCATGTCAGTGCTACCCTTTCAGCCTTGAAGACTCCCCACCCCACATTGAAATGACAGTACAAGTAGACCACAGTTTAAGTAGTTAGTTAATTCTACTAAGGTTTAATCATTTTACTTGTTCAGTTCCTAATGCATATTTCCCAAATATGCTTGGGGTTTCGGGGGGTAAGTTCTCACTATTCCATTGTGTGTCACCCTATATTTTTCTCCCTCTTGTGACTTTGGCACCTTCTTTTATTTGACTTTCCATTTTCTTTTCCCTTAGCTTATTACTATAGTCTGCTGGTGCAGGTAGAGCTCAGTGTACCTATTTCCCTATTACTGCTAATTATCTTCAGGATTGTCAGAGGTTATTTTGCTGTTCTAAGAAAAGAACTTCATATTTTTTTTACAAAACATTTTTTCCAAGGTAAAAGCAAAATAAAATACCCCCTGTGCTAGGGTGCCCACTGCAGCTTTTGACATTGCCCTTGTACTTTTTTATAGATGCTCTCTTTGTCCGTGTTGGTAGTAACTGATGACTAGTGGATTTTCATGTAAATGAAACAAATTACATATTTCAGTTTTTATTAATTGTTCATAACCCCGCCAAAGCTGATGAATTCATTTTAGTTACTTCCCAGAAGATACTTCCTCATCCACCTTTTATTTTATTCTATTCTATTTCTAGAATAACATACTAGGTAAAGAAACTTTAACTACAAGGATTCATTGATTTTTAGTGCTCCCTGATAAATGATGTTATTGACAAAAGTAAAATCTTTCATTGTTTTTTCCTGTGTTAATCTCTCTTTTCCTGTGCTCTTGACAGTGTGTTTAGTGGATGGATAATATGTATTTCTCTTCCAAATTCCCTGCCTTTTTGGCCCACCTCACCACAAAAGCTCCATAGTTTATTAATGTAAGTTTGAATGGATGCTTCTTAGGGGAAACTGCAGGAGTTAAGGAAAGTGTTTCAGAAAGGAATGAAAATGTCTCAGGAGTTGTTCTGTGATGGAAATTGGTCTGGTGTTCTGTTAATGCTGATGGAAAGAAACTTACAGTGCTTAATAAAAGTCTATTCTTTCAGTTAAAAAATGTGAAATAATTTTGGGTGTGTGAAGTTTAATTTCTTTTCCCATTTCTGGATTTTTTTCTGTAAATGGAGGATATACTTGTCTCAATTTAAAAGTGTTACACAGAGACTTAGAAGCCTGTTTGTAGTTGAACATTAGGGCAAGGGAGCCAGTACAAGAATCATTAAAAGGAAGGGCATATATTTTAATATAAATTTATTTATTTTAATTGGAGGTTAATTACTTTACAATATTGTATTGGTTTTGCCATACATCAACATGAATCTGCCACAGGTGTATACATGTTCCCCATCCTGAACCCCCCTCCCACCTCCCTCCCTGTACCATCCCTCTGGGTCATATTTAGCTTCCTGCTGAACTTCTTTATTTGGATGTTCTAAAGGCACCTTTGACTTCACATTTCCCAAACTAAACCTATCTTCTCTTCCAAAGCCTGCTTCTCTCCATGAGTGACACTACCTTCTACTCAATTGTCTATGCCACAAACCAACCTGGGAGTTATCCTTGATGCATGCCTTTCCCTCATTTCTCAAGTCCAGTTTATGACAAGATCTGTTGGTAACACTCAACCATCTTTCTTTTTCTCACATCTGTCTCTTTTATCTCCCTACTTGCTGTGGTTTAGTTCAGGCCTCCTTATGTCTCACCTGAATTGTTGTAGTTGCCCCTCTGCCTTATTCCTAACCAGGCAACTGTGAGCAAATTTTATGTCTATGTGTATGTACCTTTTCCCATTGAAAGGGTGTGTACCTTTTTCCATTGCTTAAAGAAAAGAAGTTAAGAACCACTGCTTTAATCCATCATGCTTATCAGCTTCCAGAGGAATCTGTCCTGACATGCTACATGCCTGCTTCCATGGTGCCTTCATGATCTGGCAGCCTTATTTCCTGCTACCCCAACTTACTCTAGCTACACTAAAGCGCATCCTACACATTACACTGTTAATATCCATTTCTTCTCATTTGCTTATATCATTTCCTAGAATCCCTCTCTCTCCTTGTCTCTGGTGCAGTGTCAGCTTTTCCCTCCAGATTCAGCTCATGTCTTTTGGGTTCTTTTCCTGAACCCTTACTGGGGTCCCTGTACAGACTCACCATAGCCAGTCCCTGTAGCACTTCACTGCATCTCTGCCACTAGACTAAACTTGAACAACTTTGTCTTGGCATCTACCACCGTGCATGCACTTAGAAATGTTTGATGACTAAATTAAGGACAGCTAAAACACGTTTGAAAATGTTACATGGTGCAAAACAGATTGTAGATTTTTGAGGCAGAGGATGTGTTAGTGACAAAATGCAGGAAGATTGAATATGAATGTTCATCACTGAATGCTATTCATTTAAATGTGCTTTTAAATGGGGCTCTTAAAAAAAAAAGAATCCTGGCTTCCCTGGTGATTCAGTGGTAAAGAATCTACGTATCAATGCAGGACACAGATTCCATCCCTGATCCGGGAAGATCCCATATGCTACAGAGCAACTAAGTTCATGCGCCACAACTATTGAGCCTGTGCTCTAGAGCCTGGGAGCTGCAACTACTGAAGCTCATGTACCCTAGAGCCAGTACTCCACAACAACAAGAGAGACCACCGCAATGAGAAGCCTGCACACCTCAACTAAAGAGTAGCCCCTGCTCACCGCAACTAGAGAAAAGCTTGCACAGCAGTGAAGACCCAGCACAGCCAAAAATAAAATTTTAAAGAGTTAAAATAAAAAATTAAAAAAGAGTTCTGAGTCATCTTTGAGCAATAGACTGATGCTTAAAGCAGAATCTGAAGCCAGGACTCTCGGGTAGATTCTTACTTTACTGCTTCTGCTAAGTGTTGCTAGCTAGGCTTGACCTCCAAGACTGCTCTGTGCCCTGTGTGTACAGGTTGTAGAAGGAAACAGCTGAGCCTAAAGGCAAGCATTAGAGGTTACTGAAGTTTGTAAACACTTTCCTTTAAATGTAAATTCATTTGTAAAACTTTGTTTTATAGTTGGTTCATTATGGCTATAGATGTCTTTTCCTAACCTTTGCTCTCTAGGTGTTGGGTCTCAGAATTTGATAGTGGGAGCCTTGATAATCTGTTCATCTTTTAAACCTTGCTAATAAAGATGAATAAATGTTCACATAGACATCAACTAGTCTAACCAGATGGACCAAAGAGGTCACTTTTCAGAACCTATTTTCATATCTAAACTGAGTCACTGCAGACTAATACAGAGCTCATCCTTTTCCCAAAAAAACCTACTATCTCTGCAATACTTTTAGGGTTTGACATCATTGGGAAGGCACAGTGCAATTTAAGAAATAGAGTGTTACATCCACCATGGATAGAAGAGTACTTATTCATATAGTGATACATGTGCCTTTCCTTTTTCACTAGCTTCATATTCCTAGGCTTTCCTTTTGTTTTTGTGGTGCTTATCAGGAAAACAGGCAGAATCCAATAAGAAAGTTCTAGTCAGTTGAAAAGACTTTAAAATCAGAAAGTTTCTTGCTGTCATAGGATGAGCAAATGAGGGATTAACCGCAGAAACTGGACATTCAAAATACCTCTCCTAAAAACCAGTCCCACAATCCTATTTTGGCAGAGTATGTGAAGAGGAGACCCAGTTTCTAAATGAAGAAACTTTGCCTTTTCTCTTTCATGTTGAAAAGTTGACATATAATGTAGGTGTTACTCTGTCCCTTAACTATGCCTTTTTTGACTTTGTATATGTTGAAAGAGATATCTTTCGAGGAACATGTGTCAAGCAGGAACCTTGGCATGGATTTGGTTTCAGTTGTTTTAAGGCTTAAGGAAATGCCTTTATTAGCTTTCCAAACTTTTTTTTTATATATGAATACAACAGACTGAGGAGCTGGATCTTCTGCTGTACTCACATGCCTAAAGCTATCATTACTGTCTTGGACAAAGTGGCAAAAGATAACATAAAATCTTTGTTGTGAATTAGTCAGTAGGGTCTGACACATGCTAACAAGGTTCCTGACTAGTGCCTCAGTATTTCAGCACCTTAAGCATGATAAGGGCTTCCCTGGTGGCTCAGATAGTAAAGCATCTGCCTGCAATACAGGAGACCTGGGTTCAATCCCTGGGTTGGGAAGATCCCCTGGAGAAGGAAATGGCAACCCACTCCAGTACTCTTGCCTGGAAAATTCCATGGACAGAGAAGCCTGGTAGGCTATAGTCCATGGGATCACAAAGAGTCAGATATGACTGAGCAACTCCACTTCACTTCAAGCATGATAAAATTCAGTCAACAATAAAGTGAGTGTTTCAACTAGAAAAAATAATTTAATCGTGGAAAATCTTTACATTTGGCCTTTAAAAGTTACTGTTAACTGAGGACCTATTAGGTACCAAGCATAGGACTAGGTTTCTCAGGTGATGCTAGTGGTAAAGAACATGTCTGCCAACGTAGGAGACATAAGAGATGCGGGTTCAGTCCTTGGGTTGGGAAGATCCCCTGGAGGAGGGCATGGCAACCCACTCCAGTATTCTTCCCTAGTGAATCCTATGGACAGAGAATCCTGGTGGACTACAGTCCATGGGGTTGCAGAGTCAGACACTACTAAAGTGACTTAACACAGTACTGAGAGTTAACTTTGGCAGGTTGATAAGGAGTCCAAGCCTAAGGCCCCTTTATGGAGGAGGTAAGCATTCTTTTTCACATTCTTTTGCTATAGACAAGTAGGCCTTGTAGGCAGCAGTACTTCTTGTTCAAGGACATGCCTCTTTTTGAGCTTTGGATGTATGTGATGGGGGAAAGTCTGGGTAAAAACTTCCACAGCCTTGAGCTCTGGGTTAACCTGTTCCTTCTGACTAATCTAGTGCTGATGTCATCCCAGGATGTATGTTACAGGAAAGGGTCAGCAAAGTTCTCACAGCCTTGAGGTATTTTTTGTCTATTCTCAGATGTATATAAGGCCCTACTTAAATTAATGAGGTGGGTACTCTTCTGCCCCCTTCTGATATCTATGTCAGAAGCTTTTTCTGTCACTTTCACTTTAAATAAAATCTACACAAAGCTCTGAGTGACTGAGACTGTCTTTGGTCCCAGAGTTAAATCTCCTTCAGAGACCACGAATCCAGCGGCACTGTTCACTGTTTACCGATAAGCTATCATCTTTGGTGCTCATCCAGGATCTTCAAGACAAGGTAAGGACACTTGGAGCTCTAGTTCTTTTGTTGTCCTATTAAACACGTTTTCTGCTTTGTTAACTCTACAGTGTGCCTGTGCAAGTGATTGACTGAAAGCCAGAAATGCACAAAACAAATGCAAAGTGAGAGTAGAGCCCAGTTTGTGTTTCTGTGGCACCTCATAATGACTGAGGGCAGCCCCAAAAGGGGAGCCTGTCAGGGATTTATACTGAACTGGTGATACCAAGAGGCAGCCAACATCCCTGTGAGGGGAGTAGCCTGAAATGGGTGAAGTGTGTGGACCAAACGTTCCTTTCTTGGTCACCTTTTCCTGGTCTTTTTGACCATTTTGTAACTGCCTGGAGAATTGAAACTACTAACCTAATCTGTCAAATCTAGACTTTCAAGGGACTTGCCATCTATTCTGTTACTGTGTACTATTACTGAGACCTCAAATTTGGATTGACAGTCACAAAGCACCTAGTCTTGCTAGAAGCCAAAAGTTACACCTGGATTGTCTTTTCATGCACTGCAGACAGGAGCACAATTGGGAGCTGGGTGGAGCTCTGACTCCAGGAACATTTCTCAAGCTAGAGGTTGTTCCCTTAGTCGCCTGCCTCGGGCCAACAACCTGAAAATGAATCCTTGTTACAGCTGTGTGTCTGGTCTATATGGATGGAGGCACTCCTGGCAACTGAGATTTCTGAGGACACAGATGGGAATTCCAGGATCTGGTCAGATTGGAAGTGCGATGGGCTTCATTTGGTAAGGCTGGCTCTTAGCGGACCAGAGGAGGTTCTCCAGTGGCTTTTGTCTCAACTCCTTAGATATTCTTTCTGTGTAATCTGTGGAAATGAACTGGAAGGATTAGCCCTAATAGCTCAACAAAAATCACTTTTTCCTCGCTGGCTGGCCCTTCACCACCCATTTTTTTTCTTATCACATATCACCCTGGGTGGCATCAGAGGAGGAGCAGAAATCATGCAAAGGCATTAATGGTGAGAAACTGGACATCAATCTGGGATGCCATCAGGACTACCCCTGCTGCATCTCCACCCCACCTTGGTGGTAGAATGGGGAGGGATGGTAATAAGACACCTGCATCAGTAAGTTCAATTTAGTTCAGTTGCTCAGTATTGTCCGACTCTTTGTGACCCCATGGACTGCAGCACACCAGGCTTTCCTGTCTATCACCAACCCCTGGAGCTTGCTCAAACTCATGTCCATTGAGTCAGTGATGCCATCCAACCATCTCATCCTCTGTTCTCCCCTTTTCCTCCTGCCTTCAATCTTTCACAGCTTCAGGGTCTTTTCCAAAGAGTCAGTTCTTCCCATCAGGTAGCCAAAGCATTGGAGCTTCAGCTTCAGCATCAATCCTGCCAATGAATATTCAGAACTGATTTCCATTAGGATTGACCGGTTTGATCTCCTTGCTGTCCAAGGGACTCTGAAGAGTCTTCTCCAACGCATAGTTCAAAAACATTAATTCTTCAGTGCTCAGCTTTCTTTATGGTCCAATTCTCACATCCATACCTGACTACTGGAAAAACCATAGGTTTGACTAGACAGACCTTTGTCAGCAAAGTAATGTCTCTGCTTTTTAATATGCTGTCTAGGTTTATCATAGCTTTTCTTCCAAGGAACAGGTGTCTTAATTTCATGGCTGTAGTCACCATCTGCAATGATTTTGGAGCCCAAGAAAATAAAGTCTATCACTGTTTCCATTGTTTCCCCATCTATTTGCCATGAAGTGATGGAACCAGATGCCATCATCTTAGTTTATTGAATGTTGAAGTTTTAAGCCAGCTTTTTCACTTTCCTCTTTCACTTTCATCAAGAGGCTCTTTAGTTCCTCTTCACTTTCTGCCATAAAGGTGGTGTCATCTGCATATCTGAGGTTATTGATATTTCTCCCAGCAATCTTGATTTCAGCTTGTGCTTCATCCACCTGGGCATTTTGCATGATGTATTCGGCATATAAGTTAAAAAGCAGGGTGACAGTATACAGCCTTGACGTACTCCTTTCCCAATTTGGAACCATTCCACTGATCCGTGTCCAGTTCTAGCTGTTGCTTCTTGACCTGCATACAGATTTCTCAGGAGGCAGGTAAGGCGGTCTAGTATTCCCATCTCTTTAAGAATGAGTGTAACCCATCTGTGTAACACTGGTTCATTTTCTTAAATATCTCTTTAATATTACTCTTCTATTAACATAATTCCAATGGCCTTGTATAACTATCAATTAATGTCAAATTTTCTATTTTGTTACCTATCAACCATCTCTAATACTTTATATTAAGTTGTACTCCATATTAATTTCCAGCATATACCTTCCCTCACTCAGGCCAACTGAAGGATGGCTAGGTGTTAGGTGAAGGGAGAAGATGAGAAAGGAACTCTAGGGGACAGGATGTAAGTGAAATGTTATGAATGGTTGAGAAGTTGAGTATGATTAGAATGTTGAGTACAATTTAGGGAGGGTTTTCTTGAGGTGTGTCTTTGAGGATGTTTCTGGATGATATGAATGCTTGAATCCATAGACTGAATAAAGCAGATTGCTCTTCCTAATGTGAAAAAAAAAAAAAAGAATGAATGTTCAACAGTTTGTTATGATCCACATAGTCAAAGGCTTTAGCATACTCAATGAAGCAGAAGTAGATGTTCTTCTGGAATTCTCTTGCTTTCTCTATGATCCAACTGATGTTGGCAATTTGATCTCTGGTTCCTCTCTCTGCCTTTTCTAAATCCAACTTGAACATCTGGAACTTCTCAGTTCACGTATTGTGAAAACCTCGCTTGGAAAATTTTGAATATTTGCTGGCGTGTGAGATAAATGCAATTATACAGTAGTTTGAACATTCTTTGGCATTGCCTTTCTTTGGGATTGCAATGAAAACTGACCTTTTCCAGTCCTGTGGCCACTGCTGAGTTTTCCAAATTTGCTGGCATGTTGAGTGCAGCACTTTCATCATCTTTTAGGATTTGAAATAACTCAGCTGGAATTCCATCACCTCCACTAACTTTGTTCATAGTGATGCTTCCTAAGGCCCACTTGACTTTGTTCTCCAGGATGTCTGGCTCTAGGTGAGTTACCATACCAGCATGGTTATCCAAGTCATTAAGATCTGTTTTGTATAGTTCTTCTGTGTATTCCTACCACCTCTTCTTAATATCTTCTGCTTCTATTAGGTCCATACTGTTTCTGTCCTTTATTGTGCCCATCTTTGCATGAAGTTTTCCCTTGGTAGCTCTAATTTTCTTGAAGAGATCTCTAGTCATTCCCATTCTATTGTCTTCCTCTGTTTCTTTGCATTGATCACTTAAGAAGGCTTGCTTATCTCTCCTTGCTATTCTTTGGAACTCTGCATTCAGATGGATATATCTTTCCTTTTCTCCTTTACCTTTCACTTCTTTTCTCAGCTATTTGTAAGGCCTCCTCAGACAACCATTTTGCCTTTTTGTGTTTGTTTTTCATGGGGATGGTTTTGATCACCGCCTCCTGTACAGTGTTACAAATCTCCATCCATAGTTCTTCATGCACCCTATCAGATCTAATTCCTTGAATCTATTTGTCACCTCCATGGTGTAATTGTAAGAGATTTGATTTAGGTCATATCTGAATGGTCTAGTGGTTTTCCCTACTTTCTTCAGTTTACATTTGAATTTTGCAATAAGGCATTCATGATCTGAGCCACAGTCAGCTCCTGGTCTTCTTTTTGCTGACTGTATAGAACTGCTCCATCTTTGGCTACAAAGAATATAATCTATCTGATTTTGGTATTGGCCGTCGGGTGATGTCCATGTGTATAGTCTTCTCTTGTGTTGTTGGAAAGGGTGTTTGCTATGACCAGTGTGGTCTGTTGGCAAAATTCTGTTAGCCTTTGCCCTGCCTCATTTTGTACTCCAAGGCCAAACTTGCCTGTTACTCCAGGGATCTCTTAACTTCCTCCTTTTGCATTTCAGTCCTCTATGATGAAAAGGACATCTTTTTTTTGGTATTAGTTCTAGAAGGTCTTGTAGGTCTTCATAGAATTGTTCAGCTTCTTCAGCTTTAGTGGGGCATAGACTTGGATTACTGTCAGTAAGGGACAGTTTAACTCTGGCCAGGGAAGGAAGCTTAGGTGGAAGGCCTGTCTACACCCCTATCTAGAGCAGGGAGGGTCACCTCCAGTAGAAAAAAGCCACGGCACTGGGCTTACAGATGGGAGCTAGCAGTCCTAAAACTACCCCTTTGAATTGTATCTTGGAAAAACTGGGGTAAGTTTCATCCCCAGAGCCCAAAATGTCCCATATACACAGGATTTCTTTAAGAGAAGACCTCACTTGCCCAGAGAGACAATCCCTGCTGGGACAACATCTTATCAATCAGTCTACCCCTGTCATCAGAGCCAATTTTAACACTCTGGTTTAAATTTTAGCTATGAAACTGTGACTACAAAAAGAAGAGATGACATTTTTGACACTGAATGGCCATGATATTTTTTAGACTCTGGAAAAAATAGGTTAAAATGAAATCTTTTTGAAATTGCAAAACCAGTTCTTCTAGCACATGCAATTAGGAAAAAGCTGACTTGTTAAAATACTTTTTTTGGAGCTCCGATCCTGCCTGAGAAACAGAAAACATGCCTGGGGAAGAACCTGAAGTTAACTCTTATCATGTCCTTGAGATACACAGCCCACTCTGTCTGGGACTCCAACCATGAGCAAGTTGGCAGAACTTCAAGCCAAGAAAAAAAAGGGGGGGGGAGCAAAGAGACATTTTATATTTCAAGTGGAAAACTGTGAGGTCTCTGTGTGTGTCTTTGTCCTTGGACAATATTGCTGAAGCCTAATTGGCCTAAAGAGAAGTAAGCACTTAGAAATCAAACAATTCTAAATTCAAAAAAATTAAACTAAAATGAATTTCAGGCTTGTGTAAACTGGGAAATATTCACTATTGAATTAATATCTAGTATTGATGTTTTTTTATTGACCTAATTAACATAGACATTGTGAAGATACTTTTGCAAATGACATAGCTTTGGGTGATTTACATTTACCAATCTACAAAATGATGATATAAAGTACAGTTCATGGTTGCTGAAGGAAAGATGTGTGTTTTCAATAAAAAGGTATAGGAAATGAAATTACATTCTATTAAGAAAAAGAAAGTAAATCTGAACTTAGAGGTGGCTGTTCTCTGAATGGGCAAATAAAGTGATAAATACAGAAAATACAAAAAAGGTTTGTGACAAATGAAAAAAGATTTGTGGCAAGTGGAAGACAGTTTTGTGCAAGATGCAAGTTTCTTAAGATATTAAACTGCCTTTGAGGTCTTTTATTGTTACTTTGACTAAGTGGACAACTATTGTTTCACAGTGAACGTAAGCTGGTACCAAACTGGAATTTGGTTTTCTCTCCCTGATTAAAAGAACAAAGTTTTATTGAAATGTGGCTTTTGATAATGGACTATGGCGCACATAGACAAAGCTCATTCTGCTTCTACAAAATTAACCCCTCATCAGGGAATTTAAAATGGATAAAGAATGGCTGTAAACCAAACAGTCAGGGCTATGGGAGGTCCAACAGCCACTTGGCTTTTTCCGGCTCCCTGACAAACCTCACTTTTATTTGATAGGCTAAAGCCTTTCCTGGCTGTGGGGTTAATATCTCACAATGGGAAAAAATGGTTAAAGTGTGTTTTCTGCAGTCTCCAGTGATTGGGGCACCCACTTTGCTGGACAGGTCATACAGACATTGGCAAAAACTTCATGAGCTTCTTGGAGACTATTGCTTTCATTGATGTCCTTGGTCATCGAGCAGGAATGGCAGAATAAAGGGGTCAGTTGCATGGGATTGAGTAGACTGCAAAATATGACTATAATTTTCATGACTTTTTGTCTGATGTATTACTGTCTTCCAATCTTTGTTTTCAGATATAAAGAAGCTCTTCTCAAATTACTGATGGTTTAAAACAATTTAATGATTTACATCTATGGGTAAAGTTAAAACATTTTTCTTCTCTCTCTGCCTCGTCCCTCCAAAATTGGAGACACTTGGGTTCTGGACAGCCTTATCAAGGTAAAAAAGACTGTGTCCCAACATATACAGAAATCTCAAAGTATACTGGGGAGCTCTAAAAGAAAAATCCACCCAACTGATGTCAGGCCTATGGCATCTATCATGTTTCACTGAGTATTACATTCTAGTTTTATTAACTAAGGTCTGTATTTACTGATTCACTTCTGAGTTAGTTCCTTGTGGTTATGTTACATTGCTAAGAGGTTTAATTAAGTTATTAAAAAGGACACTCTGAGTTTGTTTCTAAAGTTTATCCCAGTAACCAGTCTTTAAATAAAGATCCGATTAACCAGTCTTTAAATAAAGATCCGATGCTCCAGGATCTACAACCAGAAGATTAACAGCAGGCTATAGTCATTTAACAAACTCAGTCAGGTGACCTGGAGATATCACTGGGCTATACCTAATTAAGTTCTTGACTTAAGGTCTTACTTGTGATTTTACTGTTACTGCTAACTATATTGTTTTCTATATTGCCTGTTTCAAGAAGTGTCCCTTACATTATCAAGTATGTGATGGAGCCACTGATATAATGATGGTGTACAGTTCTATATAAAATCCATAATTATAATGGTATGACTCTGTATATGAAAAGAAGCAAGAGGGAATATTCTCCTGGACCAAGAGACTAGTGAGACAGGTGCAGTCCAGAGATTTTGCTACTCACAGGGCCTAGTCCAGTAACAGCACATTGAGTGGCCTATCAATGAAATCTTCAACAGACCTGGTAATGAGCTTTCCAAGCACTGTGGGACAAGATGGCCATGAAACGCCCCCAAACCATGGTCAAACTCATGGCCATAAAGGGGCCCTGTGCCTGGAAACTGGCCCTTGCCATCTGCCTCTACAAAGATTAAATCATGGACACTACAGCTGCTGACCTTCGACATCCTCTGAAAGGAGTTCAGGGTGAAAATCAGAGATTAGACACTTGCTTTGTGCTCTGAAAAAAAATGGACAAAACAAGCCTTTGAATAGTCAGATATTTTCAGGTAAAAAAATTTTTGAGCCCAAATTCTTCCATTTTCTCATACCTAGAAAAACACTATCTACAATTGTTAATAGTGACAACTACTTTGGCTTATATGTTAATACCACAATAAGAGGCTAAAGCCTACTTGGACAAACTTAGACAACTAGCTATGACCATAGTGAAAGTGAAAGTCACTCAGTCGTATCCGACTCTTTGCAACCCCATGGACTATACAGCCCATGGAATTCTCTAGGCCAGAATACTAGAGTGGGTAACCTATGACTATAAGTCTCCTTAAAACAGCTGTATACATAGAGGTTCAGACTCATTCTTCTAAAAAGAAATGGTAAGATTTATTTTGTCTGTTAAGGTTCAGGCTGTCACTCTTTCAACTACTTCTAACTGGGTTTGTTATACCCATATTCAAAATGTATATGAACATGCCAATTGGCTCCATTCTTATAAATAGGGCAGCCCAAGTGTTGACTCTATCCAGACCAGGATCAAAGTTACTATCAAATATAACCTGATTCTTTCAGGTTATTCTTGGACTGCTGATTACAGTAATTCATCTACTGATGTTTGGTCTCTGCCTTTTAATCTACTTATCTAGTTTGTTCTTTCTAAAGGATACAACAGCTTCCCATACAAAGTAATGGTGATACAGAGATTCTGGTCACTCTTCAAAACTGGACTTCCCTGATGTTCCACTCTGGTCATAGATATAATCTTGGTTTACAAGCTCTCCTTGGTGAAAAACTATCTTGACTGTAATACTTGTAATCATTCTGATTTTGCTGTTTTTTTCCTTACATCTGTAACTGTGTAATGAGATTTGTTTCTAACCGTCTGAAAACATTTAAATTACAAATAATTGTTCATGCTCCTACAATTTCTACTGCCTCCTCTAGCTATTACTTGGGATCCTTGGATCAGAAACCCTAAATAAAGGGGTAATGAGAATATGTTGCTTCAACAACTTAGGGTCTGCCCCTCCTCACCCGCAGGAAGCAGTTACTGACAGATTTCTCCGCCCCTTTCTCCTCAGCAACAATATTCTCCTAAAAGAAAAAGGGGAGAATAAGAGAGTTAATTTAGGCAGGTTGATAAGCAGTCCAAGCCTAAGGCCCCTTTATAGAGGAGGTACACATTCTTTCTTTTTCACATTTTTTTGCCATGGACAAGTAGGCCTTTGTAGACAGCAGTATCTCTTGTTCAAGGACATGCCTCTTTTTGAGCTTTGGATGAATGTTATGAGAAAAGTTCTGGGTAAAAACTTTCACAGCCTTGAGCTCTGGGTTAACCTGTTCCTTCTGGCTAATCTCACGCTGATGTCATCCCAGGATGTATGTTATGGGAAAGGGTCAGGACAAAATTCTCATAGCCTTGAGGTATTTTTTATCTATTCTAAGCAGCTAGTTTAGAAGTATATAAGGCCCAGCTTAAACTAGTGAGGTGGGTATTCTCCTGCCCCCTTCTGTTGTCTATGTCAGAAGCTTTTTCTGTCACTTTAAATAAAATCTACACAAAGCTCTGAGTGACTGAAACTGTCCTTCAGAGACCACAAATACAGCAGCATCACTCACCTCTAAGCTATCAGTACTAGGCTCTTGTACATTGTTTCTAAACCTTGAACAACTCTGCAAAGTAAATACTATCCTCACTTTACACATGGGCAAACTGGTTCAGTGTTACATAAGTTCACATACAACTAATAAGTGATTAAAAACCAGAGTTCTAAATCTAAGTTTGTTTTGACTAAGTAGATAATACTGAACCCTGCTCAGCATTCCTTCCTCCTATGGCAGCAGTTAAGCCTAGTTTTTTCCCCCTTTGGGGAACTTCTCCTTCCAATCTTGGGATAGAGGTGGATTGACCATCAGTCACATGGCTTCACCTCCCCCAGTGCAGGGATGGGTATATGACCCAAGCAGTGCCAATTGTGTTATTTGCATGGACTTGAAGGAGAACGTGATCAAGAAGGCAGATATCTCTCCTAAAATCACAAGCATTAAGAATAATGTGAGCCTGGAACATTGTCTTCTATTTATATCTTCAACTAATCTTTATTTGTGTGTAAGAAATAGGAAAATTCTGTGCTCATTTATTAGGAGCAGATGCAGAAAGTGATCTTTTTGAGGGATTACTATGTGCCAGGGAGAATTCTAGTCACTTTATACCTTTTAAAATTTTTCGTTTTATTATTAAGTCCTTATACATTTATAATCTTTAACTCTAGAAAAGGGGAATGTATCAGTTGGATAGCCTAGATTTTGCTGCTATGCATGTATGCATGCTCAGTTGCTCAGTTGTGTCTGACTCTTTGCAACCCTTTGGACTGTAGCCTGCCAGGCTCCTCTGTCCATGGGATTTTTCAAGCAAGAATACTGGAAAGGGTTGCCATCTACTCCTCCAGGAGATCTTCCTGACCCAAGGATCGAACCTGCATCTCCTGCATTGCAGGTGGATTCTTTATCTCTGAGCCATCAGAGAAGCCCTTTGCTGCTATAATAATCACAAAATCTCACATAATAAAGGTATACTTCTTGCTCATTATGTCCAACATAGATTGGCAGGGGAGCTCTGTTCATCCAAAGCCACTTGAAAACTCAAACCAACAGAAGCCCCATCACTGAGTTAGGAAGGGATGTGACCAAAACACACACTGATCCTTACAGCTTAAAATGTCACCCATCACTTCTCTCTTCATTACCCAAGAAATGGCCCACATGGTTGCACCTAATTTCCTGGAGGTGGAAAGTACAAATCTACTATGTCCCTGAAACACGGAAGAAATAAGTTTGGTGAGTCAAAATAATAGCATCACAGGGAGAAATGACCCATTTCTGGGTAGATTTGATTCATTGCCTTTTTCCCCCCCCGGGTTGGCAGTTTATTTAAAAAAAAAAAAAAACAGTTATCTTATTTTCTTCCTTGCCCATCATTTGTCTTAACAGAAAAAGTTATAAAAAACTGGGGAGGGGAGTTATATTATCTTTGCAGACTGATATATTTGCGGAGGACTTGTGAATAATAACAATGGTTCAAAAGCTCCTAAGTTTACTCCTGAATCCTTTGCAAAGAGCAAAGTACAACACAAGAAAGAATTTTGTTTACAACAAGCTTGTAATACCACATTGATTATGACAGTGCAGTGGTTACGATTATGTTTATGATAGGATATTCCTTGCCTAAACACCAGACATGCTAAAATCACTTGGCTGCTTACAAACTGGAGGAACCAGTGCAAACAGTCATCTGTAGAGCGGGAACCAGAATGGGTAAGACTTCTCTGGCGGTGAGACTCTGACATCAGCAGCTTCTCACCTGGGCCACCCTCCCTCACTTTGAGTCCTAGTCTTTGGTTTCATCTAAGAGGGCTGAGTGGATCCCCAGCTTTTTGAGTTCTTCCACCAGGTCCTCATTCTGGTGCATCTGCAGGAGACTGTCACAGCCCCCCCACCCCCAAGCTCACCGTTGAGGTACACTTGCAGGATGGTGGGCCAGTTGGAGTAGTCTAATGCCTTACTGGAGCTGGGGGTCGTCCAGCACGTTGTAGGCCGCATAGTAGCAGATGCTGTGCAGCCGGAGAATCTGTACCACTGCATTGCTGAAGCCACACTGGGGCTGCTCCAGCGTCCCCTTGAGGAAGACCACCACCTTGTCCTCCACCAACACATCCAGGTGCTCAGACAAGCCGCTGCCACCCTCAGGCCGGGGCCCCACAGGCCACCGCCAGCAGGCCCAGGGAACCACTCCAATTAATTGCCTTTTGATTGGTTGCCACTGCCTAACCACTTGAGTTATTATACCTAAAATTTGTAATGGAAGAGTAAAGCATTCATTCCCATTCTAGTGTCATAGGGCTTCTCTGCATGTGCACTGAAGTGGATATAATCTGGGGGTAAAGCAAGCATTGAGTTTAGCTCCCCCTAGACAGTGTATGTAAAATGCCTGGCATATAATGCAGCCTCAATAAATGTTAGCTGTTACAGGTTTGACCAGGGGGTGGGGGAAGAGTTGGTAGTAGATGAAAGACTTGTCTAAGCTCCAGGTCCTGATTTCCTCATAACACAGTTCTCCCTAGCCTATAATCTGGCATCAGCCCTTCCTATTTGAATGTGGCTGCTTCCAAAGGTGACGTGTGCACCCTGTCACCAAGTCCACAGTTTTCATACAGGCATCTTGCTGAGGCCTTCCACAGCAATTGACATTGAAATACAACCCATTCATGAAACTCTCTGGCTTCCTTGACACTTCCCTGCTGTTTTGCTTTCCTTTTTTGACTATTTAAAAATATTATTATGTACTATTTAATAAGGGCTTCCTAAGGTGGTACCAGTGGTAAAGAACTCACTTGACAATGCAGGAGACTAAGAGATGCGTGTTCGATCCCTGGGTTGAGAAGATCCCATGAAGGAGGGCATGGCAACCCACTTCAGTATTCTTGCCTGGAGAATCCCATGGATAGTGGAGCCTGGCGTGCTACAGTCCATAGGGTCACAAAGAGTCGGACATGACTGAAGCGACTAAGCACACTCACACATATTATTTGATAAATGCAAAAGGGTATGTAACATATGTTATAAAATTCAATAATAAACTGAACTCTCCTGAACCCGCTGCCCAACCTAAGAACTATCCCATCTCTCTGCCTTCCCCAGAGGTAACCAGTATTTTCACTTTCAGTTTTCATTCCCTAGATTTCTTCTTAAATAGTTATATCACATATGCAATTATTTTTGAACAATATAGTATTAGGTTGTACTTGCTTTCTAATTTTATAAAAATGTTATTTTATGTAGGTTCTGCAACTCCCTTTTCTCATCCAACTTTTTTTTCCCTCTAAGACACAAACACATTGCTGCTATGCTGCTAAGTCACTTCAGTCGTGCCTGACTCTGTGTGACCCCATAGACGGCAGCCCACCAGGCTCCCCTGTCCCTGGGATTCTCCAGGCAAGAACACTGGAGTCGGTTGCCATTTCCTTCTCCAATGCATGAAAGTGAAAAGTGAAAGTGAAGTCGCTCAGTAAGTGTCCAACTCTTCGTGACCCCATGGACTGCAGCCTACCAGACTCCTCTGTTCATGGGGTTTTCCAGGCAAGAGTACTGGAGTGGGGTGCCATTGTCTTGTCCACATTGCTGCTATAGCTGTAGTTAATTTTTCACTTCTATATAGTAATACCACAGTTTATCTACCCATTCTTTTTTTTTTTTTTTTTTTTGGAGTAAAAGTTTATTTGACCAAAATGTAGAAAAAGTGATACTATTACATATGATACAGTTGCAAGAACCTAAATGAAAAGTGTGGGTTTTATTCAGTTGCACAATTTGCTAGTGTATTTCTTGCATAGTGTGGTGCTTAATAAATAGGAGTGAGGGCAGAGGATTCAGATAAGCTAGAAGCAGTGTCATTTTTTAGTCAGAATTGTAACCTTGAGTTGGCCCCCACACTGCTGGACAATGTGGAATGTTTCAGCTCTGAGATGTTAACTGAGAAAGCAGAAATATAACAAGGCTAAAATGTGCAGCCCTGTCTACAAAATACTGCATTTTCAGTTTAATCATGAGTTTCTTGGTTTTTTATTAACTTGGTCCTGAAGAAGGAATTAAAATTCTAAATAAGTAAATCTCCAATTTGCATTCCCTCGAGTATAGAGGCGATGAAGTTGGGTCAATTACTTCTTTTATTTTTACTTTGTAGTCTGAGAGGGCCATTCTGTCCAATATTTGTTCATAGAAAAACAGTCTTGCTCAATTACTGATGGCTAAGCAGTCTTTATGAAAAAGACAGCTTCTCCTAATAGGACTGAATTCTCCAACATTCATTTCTCCTGAGTGAATGGCCTCATATCAAAGCAGATAAGCATGTGTCATTACTGGAATAAAACATCAGCTCCTCAGAGAACAACTTTAGAGTGAAAGAAACATATAGAAGAATATATCAAGGATCAGTCCAGAAAACATTTGGGTGATTATTACGACTCTTTTCCAAGCATTCTTACACTGGCTGCTCAGATAATGTTCTGAATGGTGGAGTGTGGAAAAGAACCAGGATGATCAGGTTAACCTCTTGGTAGTTTATGACTTCCCACAGTAACCTCACCCCCCTTTTTTGCTCTGGTGGAAAATCACCACCCATTTTAATGTAGGGTTGGGAAGATCCACTTGAGATTTTAATATGATGATCCCTGGCCTCCTACAGTGTGACCAATGGTGGAATTCTTCAACCTTTTAAACTAACCCATGACCAGATGTCGGAATCTGTGTTTTGAAAGTGTGGGTTTGTCTATTCTCCCAGGAACCAAATGCCCTCAGTCTTAAAAGAGGGTATGCTCAATATGAAATACCCTGCCTACCTTAAGAATATATGCAAGGTAAGGATAAAAATAGAGCTGAAAAAACTGGTGCCACTTGAAAAAAAGAAAGGAGTAGATTTAACTGGTGCTCAAAGCTTCTCTGATACAAAATATTTTTCATGTATTCATAATTTCCTTGACATTTCCAGCAAGGCGAAGAGGCAATAACAAAAGAAACTTCTTACAAGAGAAGAGAAAGACATGGAGCTCTGGAGTTTCTTTGGAACAAGACTCTTCTGTTTTGGTTATATACAGTTTAGTTCATTCAGTGTCTGATCCAGTGTCTGAGATAAGCCCCTGTTCTCTTCTTTGGCCTGGGCAAGTTTTTCTTCCAGGTCATCAATTGTCTTTTCCAGTTTCACAGCTGTTCTCTGCAAATTTGGTATGGGTCTCAGCCTCTTTCAGTTTGTCAGACAGAAGTTTAATTTCTTCTTCATATTTGTTCTCCTTTTCAGAATACTTTAAAGATGCAGCCTCTAGCAACTTCAGGTTGTTAGTGACATTCTTGAGTTCTTCCAGGTCACCACATTTTAGTTCAGACACCTCATACTCCTCTGCCCTCTCCAGCTCGCCCTCCAGGATGACCAACTTACGAGCAACCTCCTTGTATTTGTGGTCAGCGTCCTCAGCAATGTGCTTGGCCTCTTTAAGCTGCATCTCCTGAATCTCCATCTTCTCATTTTTCATGGCCGGGTTTTCTATCACCTTCATCCCTCTCTCAGTCTCATCTGCAGCCTTTTCTGCCTCCTCCAGCTTCGGCAGGGCTGTGGCCAGTCATTCCTGAGCCCTGTCCCACTCCTCCTTGACAAGCTGGATGTGTGGATTGAGAGCTGCCATGTCATCTTGGTCTTTCTCGTGCTGCTCACGCTGCAGGCCCTGTGTGCGGTCCTCCACCTCATCTGCTTGCTGCTGCAGGGCTTACATCTTGCGTTTCACCGCCTCCAGGGAGTTGAGGCCAGCCATGGCACAGAGGTGTACACAGCGGGCAGCGGTGGGTGCTCAGCTCTGGTCAACTCTGGCAAGCTCTACCCATTATTATTTCCATCAATGTTGCCATGAATGCTTGTGTACATGTCTCCTGCTGGGACCTAAGGCAGGCAAATGCTCAGTTTTATAAGATAGTGACAAAATTATTTTTAGAAGTAGTATTAAATGGGAATAGTAATGCCTGCTTTACCTCCCTTATAGGT
Source organism: Bubalus bubalis (assembly GCF_019923935.1). Taxonomy (NCBI): domain Eukaryota; kingdom Metazoa; phylum Chordata; class Mammalia; order Artiodactyla; family Bovidae; genus Bubalus; species Bubalus bubalis. The sequence goes on from NC_059181.1 coordinate 51,337,174, forward strand.
AGTTGTAAGAGTAACACAAGGTAGTGGATGTGAAAACACGTTACACATTAATACATTAAGATGGCACAATTGGCATGCTGGTTTTGAGTCCAAGCTGAGACTCCTGAAGGGTGTGTCCTGTGCATACTGATTTCAAGGACCAGAAAGACTGACTGTTCCATATCAATTTAAAGTATTTCTAGAATTTTCTCATGATAAAGACTAGACTCTTAGATTCTGAGGCAGATGTCTGTTTTCCTACCTGATCAGCAGCCTTTCCTCATTTCTTCCAATAACAGCACCTCAATTTTCCAAAGAACTACCTCTGTTCCATTGAGGACACTTGAGTGTCCTCAAGTGCCCTGCTCTCCCTAGCCAGCTTACTGGGGTTTATTACTGCTATTGTCATGGCTTTGTTTCTTTGCTTTATCTTGCTTGATCTTTAAAGACTTCTTTCACTTCTAAGTCCAGCATGATAAACTGATTACAAAAATGGTCACAGCTGTTTACACCTCCCTGTATGTACACCTTTTGCAGCTCTTCCCTTTAAGAGATGGCATCTGTTTCTCTACCCTTCAAATCTAGAATAGTCTTGTGTTTTCCTTTGATCAATAGAATGTTGCAGAAGTGATATTATGTCAGTTCTAAGCCTTGCATGCTTCTGCTCACTCCATTGGACCCCTGGAGTTACCATGGGAATGACCCTGGGCTAGTCTTCTGGAGGAGAGACCCATTTGTCTAGCTATATCCAGCCAGACCAGCTTAGACCTGTCAGTCCTCAACCAACCCACCAGCCACAGATAAATAAGTGAGCCCAGCTAAGATCAGCCAAGCCTAGTGCAGATCAACAGAGCACTGACCTATAGACTCTTGAGCAACAATACATGGTTTGGTTTCAAGCTACTGAGTTTTGGATGGTTTATTATGCAGCAGTTGCTAACTCACACAATAAAAAATATGTTTTATGCTGAATCTGGTTGTTCTTTCGTAGGAACGCCCTGCTGCTGCTGCTGCTAAGTTGCTTCAGTCGTGTCTGACTCTGTGTGACCCCATAGATGGCAGCCCACCAGGCTTCCCTGTCCCTGGGATTCTCCAGGCAAGAACACTGGAGTGGGTTACCATTTCCTTCTCCAATGCATCAAAGTGAAAAGTGAAAGTGAAGTCGCTCAGTCGTGTCTGACTCTAGCGACCTCATGGACTGCAGCCTACCAGGCTCCTCTGTCCGTGGGATTTTCCAGGCAAAAGTACTGGAGTGGGGTGCCATTGCCTTCTCCGAGGAACACCCTTCAAGATATTTATTCTTCTGTACTATCTCTCCCACTACTTCACCATTTTCTTCTTAGAATGTCTCTTAATGTCATTTCTGAGTTTCTATTTTCAGCTACCTTCTCACTATTCTTTCTCCCTGGTCAGTTTCATCCTATCACATGGCCTCAGCTCTTACCTTTATACAGATGACTCCCAAATCTACCTCTGTGTGAACTTTACTAAGCAGAGTCAGAGTTCAAATGGTCTACTGGGCAAGTCTATATAATACTCTCCCAGAAAAATCATGACTCAATATGTTCAAATGTGAAGTCTTACTCACACTCCTTCATTGTTTCCTATATCTCCTCATCCTCTAGCTTGATTTCTCTATCTCTGGATAGTGTCACTACCATCCTCACATCACCCAGGCCAAAAAGTTCATCACCTAAAACTCTCCATATGCCCAGTAATTCTGCAATGTCTCATATCTGTCCCTTCTCTCTATCTTCATAGTCCCTCCTCCTTCTGCTTCTTCTTTTTCCTCTTTTCCTCTTTCTTTGTTCTTGCTATCAAAGTGTGACCAGTAGTCCAGCAACATCAGCATCATTTGGGGAGACTATTAGAATGCAGAATATTGGGCCCCATCTAAAGATCTATTCAATCAGAATCTGCATTTTAACAAAATCCCTGCTGCTGCTGCTAAGTCACTTCAGTCGTGTCCAACTCTGTGTGACCCCATAGACGGCAGCCACCAGGCTCCCCCGTCCCTGGGATTCTCCAGGCAAGAACACTGGAGTTGATTGCCATTTCCTTCTACAATGCAGGAAAGTGAAAGTGAAGTTGCTCAGTCATGTCCGACTCTTCGCGACCCCATGGACTGCAGCCTACCAGGTTCCTCCATCCATGGGCTTTTCCAGGCAAGAGTACTGGAGTGGGGTGCCATTGCCTTCTCCAAACAAAATCCCTAGATAATTCATATGCACATTAAAGTACAGTTAGCAACTCCCTAGTTAAGTCTCAATCAGTATAGGTATAAGTCCTCACCAGTGTATAACCTATGCACCATGTTAGTGGCAATCAAGCCCGGCTGCACATCAGAATACCTGAGAAGTCTTCAATTTTCCATTTATCTTTTTATTATTTAATCTTTTTAAAAATAATACATTTATTAGTTGTTTCTTCAATAGAGAAATACAAAGAAGGAAATTACAGTTGAATTATGCCTTGCCCAGATAATGCCAAATGACTTTTCTTTTTTGACAAAAGGAAAATTTACCTAAGGTTAAGCAACTCAAACAGAATAAAATATACAAAATGAAGACTGAAGAACTGCTAGCACCACCTCAAGTCCAACTCTTTTTCTCAAATATTGCTGTTCTTAATCAGAATTAACATTCCAGGAAATAATTAACCACATACCTGCATATATGTTTATTCTTTTGTTTAAAAAGTATAAATTACTCCCTTTTAATCATCATGATTTTTATATTTAATATATCTTATTTTTCTACAAGCATATACAGAGCATTTCATAATTGTTAAACCACATGGTATTCCATTAGATAGATGATGCCATCTGATGGATCAATTCCCTATTGACAAGTACTTTGACTGCTTCCAGTTTTAGCTATTACAAACAATGCTGCAATTATCATCCATCAGCATGTGTGTGTGTGTGTGTGCACGCGCGCCCGCGCTGTGTTTAGTTGTGTCCAACTCTTAGTGACTCTCTGCCCATGGGATTTTTCAGGCAAGAATACTGGAGTGGGTAGACATTTCCTTCTCCAGGGGATCTTCCCGACCCAGAGATTGAACCTGCATCTCTTGCATTGCAGGCGGCTTCTTTACCTCTGAGCCACAAGGGTAGTCTATCCGTCAGCATATATTTTGATAAAGTTCTGCAAGTATATCCATAGGGTAAATTTTTAGTCCAAAATTGCTGAATATATTGGTTAGGGTGATTTTGGTTACAAGTAACGAAACACAATTCCAGGGGTAGGGTGAGCTAGAGCTACCCAGTTTCTTTAAGTGTCTCTGCTGCGCAGTCCCTACTTTATCCAAGTAGTTTTTTTCAGTGTGATCCCTGGACTAGCAGCATCAATCTCACCTGAGAATTTCTTAGAAAAGGAAATTCTTTGTCCCTACTACAGATCTGCAGAATTTGAAACTCTGAAAGTATGTAAAGATCAGCAATCTATGTTTTAACAGATTAGGTGATTCTGATGAACACTAAAGACTGAGAACCAGTGCTTTAAGCCAAGGTGCCAATGAAATGGCTGACAGTGGCAATGGAAGCTTTGAATCTCTTCCTCAAGTCCAGCAGAGAAGAGAAAACTCTGACCCAACATTCCAAGTAAATAGGACTCCCATGGTTCTCCCTCATTGATTTGCTTAGGTCACAAGTCCTCTGAACTAATGTTGTTTGTGGTCAGAAGAACTGAGAATAAAATCTGTTTACCCGCAAATACATGGGCTATGAGTGGGAAGAATAGACACATAAATAAAAATCTACAACTTATTGGGAAGGAAAAAAATGGGGAATGATTGCTGAGAAGGCACGAGCAACACCTACAACATTCAAAGAATATCCGCATGTTTTATTTTGATATATTCTACCAAATTATACATCAAAAAAGTTGTAACAACGTCAAGCCCACCAGCAGCATATGAAAACATCTAGTATTTCTTCATACCCTGACTTACTCTGTTTAAATCATACTTTAAACATTTTCCAGTCTTATAGATAAAGATGGCATTTTATTGTTTTGATTTATATGCCTTTACTCATGGATGAAATTAAACATCTTTTCAAATCTCTATTGATGTGTGCATGTCTTTCTCTGTAGATTACTTGCTTATTCTTTAGCTCACTTTACTATTGGGTTTTGTCTTTTTCATGTTAGTTCTTCTGAATTTGTTGTAAATTAATTTAGCCTTTTATCATATATGATGCAAATATGTTTTCCCAGCTTTGTTGACCTTTTGAATTTGTTTATGGTATTCTCCCCCACCCTCCCGCCACCAAAGCTTTAACTTTTATGCAGTGAAATTCATCAGTATTTTTCTTTACTGGAATCTGTATTTGGGATTTTGCTTTAAAAGGGCCTTCCCCCATGTCCACATTTCCAGGTGAACATCAGTCAAGTCTGTAAAGCTTTTAAAAATTAAGGATGCTGGGCCTCCACTCCAGACCTAATAAAGCAGATTTTTTAAATGTGACCCTCTGTACTTGGTTGAATAGTGTCCTCCCAAACTGTGATTGTGACCTTATTTGGAAATATGGTCTTTGCAAATATAACCATGTTAAAATGAAATCATATCACATTAGGGTAGACCTTAGTCCAATGACTGGGGTCCTTACAAGACAGAAATTCAGGTACACACATGTGATGATGGACGCAGAGTGATACACCTACAAGTCAAGGAATATCAAAGACTGCAATCACTAGAAGCTAGAAAGAGACAAGGAAGGATGCTTTGCTAGGGCTTTCAGAGTGAGCATGGCCCACCATCACCACTTCTAGCCTCCAGAACTGTAAGGCAATAAATTTCTGTTGTTTTAAGCCACACAGTTTGTGGTACTTTGTTGTGGCAGCCCTAGGAAACTATATACACTCTATTTGTTCAGTCGCTTAGTCACGTCTGACTCTGCAACCCCAAGGACTGCAGCATGCCAGGCCTCCCTGTCTTCCACTACCTCCCAGAGCCTACCCAAACTCATATTCATTGAGTTAGTGATGCCACCCAAACATCTCATCCTCTGTTGTCCCCTTCTCCTCCAGCTTTCAATCTTTCCCAGCATCAGGGTCTTTTCCAATGAGTCAGCTCTTTGTATCAGGTGGTCAAAATATTGGAGCTTCAGCTTCAGCATTAGTCCTTCCAATGAATATTTAGGGTTCAGTATGAAAAGGAAAAAAGATATACACACTCTATATCTAAATTTAAAAATAAATCAAGTGTGATTCCAAAACACTACAGGTTGAGAAACACTGGACCGAATAATAGTCATAACCATCCTCGACTCACTCAGTACTAGGAGTAGAAAAACAGGATGACTGAAATATTTCTCCTTTAGAAAAGGGAGTTCTAGGTATTGTGACAATCCTTTGAAAAAAATTAAGTTATCATTATCAAGTTCACTATAATAAACTCTAAATGTGTTCTAGAAGCTAGGGACAGGACAAAATCCCTACTTTCATGGAGTTTTCGATCTAAGGAGAGACAGACCATGAACATATAAACAAAAGTTGAGTAACTTCAGTAAGAGGTGATCTATGAAGAAAATAAATTAAGGTAATGAACTAGGGCACATCTTAATGTAGAGAGGGTGGTTAATTTAGTTAAGGTGGTCAGGAAAGGCCTTTTGGAAGAAGTAATATTTGAGCTGAGCCCTGAGAGTGTCAGCCGTAGGAACATCTCGGAGAAAAGAGCTCCAGATAGGGGAAATGCAAAGGTTTTGAGAAGGAAATGAGTTTAAGGTAGGTTATAGACCTAAATGGAAAGCACTATAACAGAATGAGAAAAAAAAGATAATATGGTTGTTGCCTTGGATAAAAAAGGTCTTGCAAAGCAATAAACAAAACAGAAAATCCACAGAAGAAAAGACTGATATAAATATATCAAATGGCTACACAAACATCTAAAACTCCTGTATGATAACACAAACTATAAACATGGTACATACTATAGGAAAATATCAGCTATATGTATGTGTGTGTGTGTGTGTGTGTGTGTGTGTGTGTGTATAAAATAGACAAAGGATTAATATCCAGAAATATAAATGACTCCAACAACTCAATATGGAAAAAAACAACCCTTTAAGAAAAACTAGGCAAAGGTTACAAACAGTTCACAGAGAACAGGCCAATAAACATCAGATAAAAAGATGCTCAACTGCACTAATGAGGGAAAATGCAAAGTTAAAAACAAATACAAGTTACCATTTTTTTTCTCCATCAGATTGGCAAACAGTTTAAAGGTTGGAGTCTTAGGAAATGTGAAACTACACTGCTGATGGGAGTGAAAACTGACATAATGGTTTTGAAAGGCAATTTGGCAGTATGTATTAAGATTGAAAATATCCATACCCCATGGCCCAGCAACTCACTTGTGAGTGTCCACCTACAGAAACATGCCTGTGCACAAGGAGGCCCTTACTAGTATGTTCACTGCAGCTCTGTATTACTGAAAAATTAAACCATTGTAAATATCCATCAGGGGAGTGGAAAAATAAATCAAGAGCCATCCAAATCATGGAATTCCCTGAACAAGAATTCAAAAAAGAACAGGGTTGATTATTTTGCTTGTAGAAAGATCTCCAAGATGTTGCCAAGTGAAGAAAGCAGTTGGCCAAATGATATGGACAGTATGATCCCGTTCACATGGAAATGATTGATACCTACACTAACCTCCATTTTCTGTGTTGTCATCTTGTTTCTACCCACCCCTACCTCCTACTCCCAGTGAAAAGGAGTTTGGTTAGGGCGGTAACCGTTTGAGTGGCTACAATTCCCTCAAATCATCTCACAATTACCATCCAGCAGGAGTGAGAGCCTGCTACATAATTTGTAGGGCCCAGTGCAAAATGAAAATGGAGGGTTCCTTGCTCAAAAACTAGGGGAGAGATGGGAAGTACAGTTAAAGGCATGAAAATAAAATGTTTTTTCTTTAAAAATATTTTATTACTTATAAAACATAATGGTGATAATAGTGATAGCTGAAAAATAATTTACAAATTGCAGAACAATATTTTTATAATTTATATAATAATAAATGTTACTAATGTGATATCTTGATTGATCATAAGATTTTTCTGCCTCTCTTTTCTGCAAATTCAATTACTTAGTCATTTTAGCAAGCTCATTTTGAACCAACATGATTGAAGGCAACATCAGTCACAAGATTGTAAATGTTTGATAACTTTTCATTTTGATAAGGAGCTTTCTGCTGATGCATTAGCACTGTTTTTTGTAGGCTGTGAAAACAATGGGATAAATTCCTGATCAATTTTTCAAAATACAAATTTTCACACATCTAGACCTGATGATTCCTGTAGAACACTTCTAAAAATATTTAACTCTTCACACAGATCAGTTTTGTCCAAGTCTAAATCTAATTTTAAATATAATTTTTACAATGGCATTTAATGTTTCCTCTAACATTTCCTGTAACTTGTGGAGGTATGCTATATAGACTGAATGCTTGTGTCCCTGACCCCCAAAGTCATATGTTAAAATACTAACCCCCATAATGTGGTGGTATTAGGAGGGGGGGGCCTTTGGTAGGTGATTAGGTCTTGAGGGTGAGGCTCTAATAAATGAGATTAGTGCCCTTATAAAAGAACCTCCAGAGAGCTCTTTCACCCCTTCCCCCAAACAGCAAGAAGATTACCATCTATGAGCCAGTGTCTGGCTCTCGCTAGACACTAAATCAAGCCAGCACCTTGATTTTGAACTTCCCAGCCTTCAGAACCATGAGAAATAAATCTTTGTTCATTAGCCACCCAGTCTATGGGAATTTTATTATAGCAGCCTGAATAGACTAATACAAGGTCGTACAAGAAATGAAAATAGCTTCATAATTTATTTATAATTTAAAACATATTTGTATGCATTCTACCAATATACCTTCAATTATAAGGAAAACACTTTTAAATTATCGTCTTCATTAATAATTGGTTAATCCAAAGTTTTTATCTAATGTGTCTACTTTGATGATCTTTAAATTTAATTTTCATTTTCTAGCCTGTGGATATTTTCTTTGCAATTTTGCACTAGTTTTCAAAATGAGATATTCTACACAACTCAAAAAATTCTAACAACCACACCTCAAAGTAATTTACTTTGAAGGCAAACCATTCAATATCACAGTAATCCAAGTCTATGCCCCAACCACTAATGCCGAAGAAGCTGAATGGTTCTATGAAGATCTACAAGACATTCTAGAACTAATACCAAAAAAAAGATGTCCTTTTAATCATAGGGGACTGGAATGTAAAAGTAGGAAATCAAGAGATACCCAGAGTAACAGGCAAATTTGGCAATGGAGTACAAAATGAGGCAGGGCAAAGGCTAACAGAGTTTTGCCAAGAGAACGCACTGGTCATAGCAAGCACCCACTTGAAACAACACAAGAGATGATTCTACAAGTGGACATCACCAGATGGTCAATACCAAAATCAGATTGATTATATTCTTTGTAGCCAAAGATGGAGAAGCTCTATACAGTCAGCAAAAACAAGACCTGGAACTGACTGTGGCTCAGATCATAAACTCCTTATTGCAAAATTCAGGCTTAAATTGAAGAAAATAGGGAAAACCACTAGACCATTCAAGTATGACCTAAATCAAGTCCCTTATGACTATACAGTAGAAGTGACAAATAGATTCAAGGGATTAGATCTGATAGAAAGAGTGCCTGAAGAACTATGGATGGAGTACTGACATGTACAGGAGGCAGTGATCAAAAACCAATAAAAAGAAATGCAAAAAGGCAAAATGGTTGTCTGAGGAGGCCTTACAAATAGGTGAGAAAAAAAGAAGCGAAAGGCAAAGGAGAAAAGGAAAGATATATCCATCTGAATGCAGAGTTCCAAAGCCTAGCAAGGAGACATAAGAAGGCCTTCCTAAGTGATCAATGCAAAGAAATAGAGAAAAACAATAGAATGGGAAAGACTAGCAATCTCTTCAAGAAAATTAGAGATACCAAGGGAATATTTCATGCAAAGATGGGCACAATAAAGGACAGAAATGATATAAACCTAACAGAAGCAGAAGATACTAAAAGAAGTGGTAAAAATATACAGAAGAACTATGTAAAAAAGATCATAATGACCCAGACGATAATGATGGTATGAAAACTCACCTAGAGCCAGACATCCTGGAATGTGAAGTCAAGCGGGCCTTAGGAAGCATCACTATGAACAAAGCTGGTGGAGGTGATGGAATTCCAGCCGAGTAATTTCAAATCCTAAACGATGATGCTGTGAAACTGCTGCACTCAATATGCCAGCAAATTTGGAAAATGCAGCAGTGGCCACAGGACTGGAAAACTTCAGTTTTCATTGCAATCCCAAAGAAAGGCAATGCCAAAGAATGTTCAAAGTACTGCACAATTGCATTCATCTCACATGCCAGCAAAGTAATGCTCAAAATTCTCCAAGCAAGGCTTCAACAGTATATGAACTGAGACCTTCCAGATGTTCAAGTTGGATTTAGAAAAGGCAGAGGAACCAGAGATCAAATTGCCAACATCGGTTGGATCATAGAGAAAGCAAGAGAATTCCAGAAAAAACATCTACTTCTGCTTTATTGACTACACCAAAGCCTTTGACTGTGTGGATCACAACAAACTGTGGAACATTCATTCTTAAAGAGATGGTAATACCAGACCACCTTACCTGCTCCTGAGAAATCTGTATGCAGGTCAAGAAGCAACAGTTAGAACCAGACATAGAACAAAGGACTGGTTCCAAATTGGGAAAGGTGTACATCAAGGCTGTATATTGTCACCCTGTTTATTTAACTTAAATGCAGAGAACATCATGTGAAATGCCAGGCTGGATGAAGCACAAGCTGGAATCAAGATTGCCAGGAGAAATATCAATAACCTCACATATGCAGATGACACCACCTTTATGGCAGAAAGCAAAGTGGAACTAAAGAGCCGCTTGATGAAAGTGAAAAAGGAGAGTAGAAAAGCTGGCTTAAAACTTCAACATTCAAAAAATTAAGATCATGGCATCCAGTCCCATCACTTCATGGCAAATAGATGGGGAAACAATGGAAACAGTGACAGACTTTATTTTCTTGGGCTCCAGAATCATTGCAGACGGTGACTGCAGCCATGAAATTAAAAGATGCTTGCTCCTTGCAAGAAAAGCTATGATAAACAATCTAGACGGCATATTAAAAAGTAGAGACATTATTTTGCTGACAAAGGTCTATTTAGTCAAAGCTATGGATTTTCTAGTAGTCATGTATGGATGTGAGAATTGGACCATAAAGAAATCTGAGTGCTGAATAATGGATGCTTTTGAAGTGTGGTGTTGGAGAAGCCTCTTAAGAGTCCCTTGGACTGCAAGGAGATCAAACCAGTCAATCCTAAGGGAAATCAGTCCTGATTCATTGGAAGGACTGTTGCTGAAGCTGAAGCTGCAATACTTAGGCCTCCTGATGTGAAGAACTGAATCCTTAGAAAAGATCCTGATGTTGGGAAAGATTGAAGGCAGGAGAAGTGGATGACAGGATGAGATGGTTGGATGGCATCACCAACTCGATGGACATGAGTTTGAGCAAGCTCTGGGAGTTAGTGATGGACAGAGAACCCTGGCTTGCTACAGTCCATGGGGTCGCAAAGAGTTGGACATGACTGAGCAAGTGAAATGAACTGAACTGAACTGAAAGTTGTTCTGCAATGTCCATGAGTACCTTTTTATTTTGTAATAATTTACTGACAAAGTTTACTGCCTGAATGCTAGCAGTTCCTGACCCAGTTCTCAGGCCAGAGTTAATATTTGTGTATAGTGGCAGGGACAGGTTCTGTGACAGAAGGGCAAGATTGCCTCTCACCACAGGTCCCATCACTATCCCCATGTAGAGGCTATCCTTTCTCTCAGGGCTACAGCTACTGCTACCTCTGCTGCTGCTGCTGCTGCTGCTGCTGCTGCTACTGCTGCCACCATTGTCATTGGCTCAATGTCCCCCACTCCAGGCCCATAGTGTCCCAGACTGCCCCTGATTTGCTTATACATACCAGGCACTGCCATGTCCACAGGCTGTGCTCACTGCCACTCAGTATATCTCTTCTGCTCATGTGTATGCTCCATTGTCACACTGGACCATACTTAAAAGACACAGATTCAAACATAAAATTAAGAATGTCAAGATAGTGCCAGGAGAGCATTAAATCAAGCCTGAAGTCTTTTCTGGGAGTATAGCTCTGTACATCTGGCACACCCCAAGACAGCCATGGAGGAGTGGGCTGGTGTTCTTAGTTACCTAGTTCGGCACCTGGGGGACTATCTTGTTAGTTTTCATTCTAAGTGAGTGTAAACCCTATTTTGCTTCTGTGATTCAAATTATGCAAAAAACTGTGTCACCTTCTCCTATTACATGGATCTTAGAGTCACCAGTTGCCATTAGATTCACAAATGGAGTGGTGAAAAGCCTGGAGTCTGGTCCTGTATCACCAGGAACCCCAGCTTGCATACATACTAGCCATATGGCCTCGAGCAGGTGGTTTTAAGTGTCTACACTCAGCTTATCCATAAAATGGGGATAGTACAAGTACTAATACTATCATTGGGTTAGTACCCAATGTACTAGTATCACTAGTACCTCATTGGGTTGCTGTAAGGATTGAGTTAATGCACTTAAAGAGGTTAGAACAGGTGCTTAGCACACCATAGCTTCTCAGATAATGTTATTTATCGTTATTTTGTCTGTTTTCACTGTCTTTGTACTTTCCAGTCTATTTTGGAGCAAGTCTGTTCTTATGTAATGCTTTCCCATTTTCCCCCTGTTTTTCTTCATGAATTTTATAGTTCACTTTGGCCCTCATAATTTTTTATCTCAACAGTTATATGAAAAAAAAAAAACAGTTATATGTATGTACATTTAGACAGATAAATCAGAAAAGAGCTCACTGAGGTTCCTTCTAGGAAAGCAAGCAGGGATTGAATGGTGGTCAGGGTGGATCTTCAGCCTGTTTGGATGTTAATTTACAATGGGAATGCATTTCCTATGGTTTATGTAGTTAAAAGTAAATGTTTACAGCTGTTAAGTAGAGGTGGGGTAGAGGAGGAAAGTTTCCAGGGCAGCCTTGTGCTATGGCGGCCAGTTCAGATCAAGCACTGATGTTGTAAGGCACAATTGGAGCACACATTTTCAGGGCATCAGCGGGCTGCCTCCCAACCAGGGCAGTGTGAGTTACTTTGTCAGCAAATCTAACTGGCTCGATTTAGCCCCCTTACAGCTTTGCTTTCCCCATTATCTTTTATCCCACCAACCTCACCACTTAAGATCACTGGGGATAATTTTAGGGATGGGTACCACTGTACCTAGGTCAAACACCACCTCCTGTGAAGCCTTTCTTGACACACCCACTGAATACATTTGAATTAATTGTGGTTCCCTTTCTGTTTATACATGTTATTCATACCTCTAGTTAGCACTTGAGAGGGTTTGACCTTTTAAGCCTTGTTATTGTTCATTGAATCTTGCCTTCCTAATTAGATTGTACAGGGTCTCTAATTCATGTCTGGAGACCCCACCCCCAAACCCCACCAGTCCATCATAAATGTTCAGGAGATGTCATTGAGAGAGAGCCCTGAAATGGCCCCCACAACCAAATTAGGGACTTTACACTTTTTATTCCTTTTATCCTGTCCCTGGCCAGCTCTTCCTGTTATTCAGGTCTTCTGCTCACATGTCAGCTTCTCTAAGAGGCCTTCCTTGACTATTTAGAATAGACTAGTGTCTATTTAAATCTTTGTCTCATAACTTGTTTTATTGTCCTCATAGCACTCACTGCAGTTTAAAATTCTCTTACTTAACTCAATTGTCTCGCTCTCTGGAATGTGAACCACAGGAGGGCAGGGACCTTGTCTGAATCATCGGTGTCTAGAACAGTACCTTGTATATAGTTGTTGTTCAGTTGTTCAGTCATGTCTGATTCTTTGCAACCCCATGGACTGCAACATGCCAGTCTTCCCTCTCCTTCGCCATCTCCCAGGGCTTGCTCAAATTCGTGTCCATTGGGTTGGTGATGCCATCCAACCATCTCATCCTCTGTTGTTCCCTTCTCCTCTTGCCTTCAATCTTTCCCAGCATCAGGGTTGTTTCTAATGAGTCAGCTCTTCACATCAGGTGGCCAAAGTACTGAAGCTTCAGCTTCAGCATCAGTCCTGCCTGCCAATGAATATTCAGGATTGATTTCTTTTAGGATTGACTGGCTTGATCATTTACAGTAGGTGTTCAGTAAATATATGAATGAATTGTACATGATTATTGACTGATCTCCATGAAGAATGTTAATATCACGAGGGCCAGGACCTTGTCTGGGTTACTACTACATCCTCACACCTAGTACAGTACCTAGTGAATAGTAGATGCTCAAGAATTATTGAGTGAGTGAATTAATGTTCCACACACTCTTTAACCCAGCATATTCAGAACTGAACTTAGTCTCTTCTGCATGAAACCTGCTTTTCCTTCTATGTACCCTGGCTCAGTCAATGGCATCATCATCCAGAAATGACACCCAATCCATAAATGAACTCATATTCCTTTCACTCATTCATCTACTATTTTCAATTAGTCTCCTAGCCCTGCCTATTCAACCTCCAAAATACCCCACTTATCTGATCATGTTCTACCCTCTGCTGCAACTATTCTGATTCAGGCCTCATCTTTTTTTCATGACTATTGCAACTGCCTCCTCTCTGCCTTCCCCCTTTTCTGCCATTTATTATGGAATCCTTCATAAATTTGTATGTCATACTCATACAGGGACCATGCTTAATCTTCTCAGTGTCTTTTCAATCTTAATATATGTGCTGCTTAAGCAAACATCCTTCTGCCTTTGTGTGAAGTTAAGAAAGCTTAGCTGCAGGGTTTGTCACCTGCCATTTGGTTATGTGGTTATATGTTTTATAAAGTTTACAAAGTGTAATTAAACCACAATTGGTTAAAATTGCTGTCCCTTTCTACTGAGAGTTTTCCTGGTCACATTTTCCTTGTAGGTGATGTAGGAGCACCTCAGACATTTTTGAGATTCAGCTAAGTAGAAGTTGATTTGCAGGATAAATTTAGTTTGGGTTTAGTGGGGACATCTGTATGTTTGTGCCATTTCCATTTATAAGTTATTACCCAAGTATAAGAATGACTTCTAGAAAAAACTTTACCTTTTAATGTAATTTTGCATTTACAAGTCTATATTCTTTTCCTAATGAAATGAACCTCACAAACTGTATAAGCTTCAGGTCCCACTAAACCTGGACTGTCCTCTGCCTAAGCCACAAATGTGACACTGTTGCTTCTGCTCAAAAACGATAGTGATTTCTTATTGCTTACAGGATAAAATCTAATAGTCAACTTTTTTGTAAATGTTTTCCCATGTGCATCCATGCATTTGTACACAATGTTTGCTTGTGTGTGTGTGTCTGTGCATGTGCACGCACTCAGTGGTGTTTGACTCTTTGCAACCCCCATGGACTGTAGCCCACCAGGCTCTGTCCATGGGATTTTCCAAGCAAGAATACTGGAGTGGGTTGCCATTCCTTTCTCCAGGGGATCTTTCCCACCCAGGGATCCAACCTACATCTCCTGTATCTCCTGCATTAGCAGGCAGATTCTTTATCACTGAGCTACCTGGGAATCCCGTTTGTACATCATAATCCTTTTACATACAATGTTCTTGTTAATTTAGTGAACTTTAATATACTCTCCAAGTCTCTCTGAAATCTTCCTTGACATCATCAAGCAGCTTCTGAGGCACTTTCTTAGCCTCATTCTACATTTTGCAAGAGGTATCTCTGTACTTATTGGCTGCTGTATTCCAATCGTTTACTTTCAGCCTTGTCTCCTGCACTGGCTGGCAATTTCCCACTGCAGTGTCCCTCTTTTTCATCATTCTATCCCCAGGGCCTAACCCCCTCATCACTTAGGAAATCGGAGTGCACACACGCGTTTTCTTTTCTAAAGCAGTGGGACCGGTTAAGAAAATGAAATAGTAAGAGGATTCCTAGAGAATTTTCTAGACTGTTTGAGAAAACCAGCGCCACCCTGAAGCATGCGTGTGGAGTTCCATCCCTTCAACCTCTTCTACTCCATCCTCAGGCTGTAGTAAGAAAATCATGGGACAGGTGCATGGAAACCCTTCAGTTGTATCTGAACTGAACTGGGGGTGGGGGTGGGGGGCGGTGTGGGTGTGAAAGTGAAAGTTGCTCCTTCGGGTCTGACTCTTTGCGACCAGTTCATGGAATTCTCCAGGCCAGAAGACTGGAGTTCATAGTGTTTCCCTTCTCCAGGGGATCTTCCCAACCCAGGGTTTGAACCCAAGTCTCCCAAACTGCAGGCGGATTCTTTACCAGCTGAGCCACCAGGGAAGCCCAGACGGGGTTGGGAAGTACCAAAGAAGAGAGATTTCAGAGCGAGCTGGGGAGTTGACAGAGGCTTTATGGAGGGACTGAGGGCAGGACCCCAGGGGTAGTAGAGGGTGCAAGGTTCAACTTTCTGGCTCTGAAACTCAAGCAACTTGGCTTCCCTAAGCCCGTGTTCTCACTCGGTGATGATAGATTCTCCTGCATTGTGTAGATTAAAGACCTGGAGACTGTGAAACAGGCCGACCTGCTGAAGGTGCTCAGTGAACAGGAGCCTCTGTGAGCACTCTCCCTCCCCCACCTCCCCCACGCCGCCACCTATTAAGTTTGCGGCGCACAGTCGCAGAGTTCACCTCCTCTCATAAGAAAAAGCTGGGGAGGAGTAGGAAGAGAGAGTATGTGTGTGTGTCCGAGTCTGTTGGTGGTGGGTGCTTAACTCCCTGCTTGCCCGGAGGAGGGGGAAAGCAGAGAAGGCTCTGGCCCCACTCAAAATGGAGCCAAGTGCCTGCCTCGCCTAAGATGGCGGCCTCTCCGCCTGTTGGTTCCGGGTCCTCGGCGTCGACTGGGTACCTGGGGAGTCCAGCGGGTCCAAAGGTGGCTGAGCCCCGCCCTGCTTCTCAAGGTGACGCTCCGCCCCTCGTGGCGTCACGCGGGAGCCGGGGCCCGCCTCTGCCGCGGTTACCTCGCGAGTCCGGACCTCATAAGATGGCGGTTGGGTCGCCTCCCCACGGCGGTGCCGCCACTCTCAACATGGTAGCTGTTTACCCCGTGTTTCTCCTGCCCTCTCCGCCCCAACTTCCTCGTTGTTTTGAATAAACTTTATTGACTACTCCGAATTGCCTACCACCGCCACTGAGCATCTCCCAGCGACTTTCCGGACTGCTTTTCTCCAACCCGGCCGCCGGTTCGTCTCTTTCTTCGTTGGTTTGCTCGCGGCAATCTCCTGCCAGCCCAGCGACGCCGCCGCTAGCCCGTTCATTGGGCGGCCGCCGGACTAGGCCCGAGCCGAGGGCTCCAGTAGGCCCTAACGGCCGGGCCCGAGGCAGAGCTGCGGAGAAAGCTGCCCTGAAGCACCGCCGGGCGGCCAGCGAGACCCAGCGGGTGGTTCGAGGGTAAGGCGAGCGAGGTTCGCCGCGTTGCCGTGACGATCCCACAATTCGGCGCGCGCAGCCTGTGGGGCCGGAACTGCCGGCCGAGCCTCCCGCTGAGAGAGGCGCTGAGCCGCTCCGGAGCGAGCCTGGCCGCTGGCAGTTAGGTAGGACTGAGCTGCGCGGGCTTGAGGACTCTCTGCAGCTTTACGGATGAGGAGGTCCCTGTAGGGTTCGGGACCGAAGACGCTCTTGTCAGGTTTGGGGCATGAGGAGGTTCCTGTCAGTTTGGGAGGCGTGAGATTTCCTAAGTTTCTGGGGCTGGAAGGATATTCCTGTCACTTTGGGATCTGTGATGAGATACCTGTCAGTTTTAAGGGGGCAGAAGAGTCTTGGTCAGTTTGAGGGGGCTGTGAGGATATGTCTGCCAATTTCAGAGCTGTGGGAGGAAAATCCTCACTTGGTTGCGGAGTGTGAGGAAATTCTAGTCAGTTTCAAGGGTTTTGAAGTGAACTATTTGAGTTTCTGGGGTGCAACAGAAGCCTGTCAGCTTTGAAGTAGTGGGTGAGCTGATCAGTTTTGGGGTTGAGATTTATTTCAGTTGTTGGGGTGATGAGACTCCCGTCTGGTCGTGGATGGAATAATTTTGAAAGTGAAGGAGCAGATAATTTAAACTCTCAGAACACGACCCCAGAACTGTGATTTTAGTTGGGCGCCTAGTCTTGTCTCCCTCGTTCCTGAAGGCATGGAGGTAATTTTCGAGTAATCTGAGGACTTCCAGGGATCCCTATTCTCTCTGTCTTGTTGCCTTTATTTTTGGAGTGAGAGAAGGGGCTTTTTCTATACCCCCAGCCTCATCCTCTAGGCTGTCGTTTGCGTCATAATAAAGAGAGCCCTGGGAAGCAGCGTTGCTAACAAGGAGAGGTTGCAGTGAGAGATTAAAGGAGCTTCCTGAAAAGGCGTCAGATCTTTCCCTGAAATCCGGAAAGAAGTTATCACTGACGCAGGGGGCTGAAGGAGGTAAGGAGGGGAAATAAAGCTTCGAGAGCAGAGCGCTGTTCTTTATTTGTTAAAGCGGCCCATGGACTTTCTCCAGTTGCCCCCTACAGCCCCAACCAGCTGTGTTGCATCCCGGCGGCAGCGGTAACTGTCCATTTGAGAGCTGAGGGTTGGTACCCTGGGGGACCTGATTCACTCTGTAAAAGTGTCGTTTGTGCCCAGCTTTGGTCCAGAGGGGACGCGTGCTGCCGCCTCCTGCTCCTTTTGAAGCTAAGATCCTGGCCCACTGCAGAACACTCCAAGGCCTGGTGAAGATGGCTTCAGTACCAGTGTATTGCCTCTGTCGGCTGCCTTATGATGTGACCCGCTTCATGATCGAGTGTGACATGTGCCAGGACTGGTTTCATGGCAGGTAAGGAGGGCAGGGCATCCTGGACAGGGTGCAGTGGCCAGGTGCTCACTGGCTTGCTCCTTTCTCAACTCTGGTTCAGGTTCCTCCTCAGAAACTTAATTTCCCCTCTCTCCGCTACAGTTAGGTCCAACCCACCCCCAGACACAGGTTCTTACATCCCTCCTTGTAGATTATGGCCTAGCTTAACATTGACATTTGGTTTCTCCTCTTTTTTCTTTTCCTATATATATTTCTATTTTGAACCCTTCTTCTATTTTGTATTTTTTTTCTTAGAAAAATACTTTCTTTTCAGTTACAAAGAATGTATCATCTTTGTATTCTGGTAATTTTGTTTTTCCTCAGAGGCTGGCTTTGGGAGAGACTGTACTGCATTTTTGAGATATTTGAGTCCAACAAACATGGATTTGAGTTGTGGTTTTGCAGCTTACTATCAAAGTGACCTTGGACAAGTTGCTTTGCTTCTCTGAGTCTCTTTGTCTTCAGGCAGACAGAGTGTTTTCTTTATCTATTAGATAAAATATATCTAATACAGCCTTCCTCTTTATTTAAAGCATTTTTACATGCACCTAGTAAATGGAGGCAGAAATGCAATAGCACTTTATTTCTACAGTTTTGCCTGCAGAACCATCCAGGTAAATTGAATTAAGCAGAGGAGATATTGGGTAAAACCGTAGGAGTAAAACCACTAATGAAATCCCTCCAGGTAACCATGTGTGCACATAAGCACCTGTCACCCAGGATTCCAGAAAGGTTAGTGTCTGGAATAAACCTGTACTATTATCCCATTATTGGGACTTATGTCAGCTCTGGAAAGAAAACCATGAAAGGATTTGTACATTGGAGTACAACAAAACAGTGTATGGCGCCCTCCTGCTGTTGCATGTTGCTAGGTTCTAGAATTTTCAGTTATCAGTCTTTTTCAAAGGGAAGCTTCACAGAGGCTCTAGTGACCTGCCAATGCAGGAGACAGAGGAGATGCGGGTTCAATCCCTGGGTCAGGAAGATACCCTGGAGGAGGAAATGGTAACCCACTCCAGTATTCTTGCCTGGAAAATCCTATGGACATAGGAGCCTGGCAGGCTACAGTCCATGGGGTCAAAAAGAGTCAGACATGACTTAGTGACTGACCACATGTGCACTTTCCGAAGGAGGTGTTTCTGTTACCACACCCAAGACCAAACTGAAGGTTTTGGTACTGGTAAAATTCTACTCTTAGCAAGGACTGTCCCATGCAGCACATCCAAATTCATATTCAGCTGATCTTTGTTGAGTATTTACTGTGTGCCAGGTGCAGAGTTCTATTTACTGCCTCATATTATTTCATTTAAGAGGGGACAGACCTAGATGATGGGGCCTTTTTCTTTCCCCTGGAAATAAATGGGGATTAAGATGTCTTTCAGAAAAAAAAAAAAAGATGTCTTTCAGGATTCCTGGTATCTTTGCTAGTGCTGATCAAGTCACTCCTCTGCTTAAAATTCTTTCAGTGATCCTCCTACAGAATAAAAATCAGTCTCTTTTGTGTGACAGACAAAACCTTTTGTGATATACTTGTTCAGTCTCATTTACCACCACTCCTCCTCCCTTGTTCTTTATATCCCAGAAAGACTGAACTACTTATAGTTCTGGGGAAATTTTATACTTCCTTATGCCTTTTTGTCTTTGCACATGCTATTCCCACTAATGTCCTTCCATTTACAACTCATAGCATACCTCTTTTGTAGAGGCCTCCTTTTGGGTTCCCATGGCACTTTATGTATATTCTTATTGAAAGTAATTATTTCATCATATCATAGTTATAAATATATTTTTGTCACTCACTAGCAAGAGCTACCTGAGGGCAGAGATGCAATCTTTTCATATTTGGTATCCTCAGAACCTAGTTCAATGCTAAACATGTAATAGATGCTGAGTACATTTTTCAATGAACAAATGAATGAATCTTCTTGATTCATTGCCTGTGGGCCTTGCTTTGGATTGTGTAGGTTTAAACCTGAAAAGTGAACTTCTGCACGCAGTACAGAGACCCTAACTCTGCAGTGTGGGAACAGGAAATAGGAATGAATGCTTCCTGAGTGCTTATTGTGTGCCAGGCCCCATGACAGAGACTTGGCATACATTTATCTCATCTAATGCAAATCCAAGCCTGAAGTTTAGATATTTCGTTTTCAAATAATATTAAAAATTTTTCCCTGACTATATAAGTGAGACATGCTTATTGTAGAAAATACAGAAAAAGAATAAAAAAGGAAATAAAAATCATCCATGGGCCTTTTATCCAGCACAATCTACTGTTTAATTTTTTGTTGCATTAACTCCCATTGTTTGACTTAGAATATAAATGTATATTTTATTGGGTTGGCCAAAAGATTCATTTGGGTTTTTCCATAACATCTTACAGAAAAACCTGAACCAATTTTTTTTGCCAACCCAATACAATGTGGGATTGTATTATAAACACCATTTTGTAACATGATTTTTATTCCTACTTAACATTATAAAGTTACTGTCATTAAATGTTGATCTAAAGATGATTTCTGATATCCCATTATATATCGTTGTCATCAGTTACTCAGTCATTTCCTTTGAGGTTGGATACTTAGGTTGTTTCTACTTTTTTATATTATAAATAATACTATGATGTGAGGGAAACTTCAGGGTTTCTGGAAATGTTTGGCATTTTTATTTGGGTGCTCGTTGAAACAAAAGGGAAAACATTGTGGAAAGCATCTTTGCACAGTAGAGACCTGACATTTATAAGGAATACCACTGAGACCTTTAAGAATTCCAAATTTACAATATGAAAATGTGTTTATGGGGCAGGCCTCTTCTTAATCACATTTCTGTGGTGAGTCCTGTGTTTCTGTGCACATCCTGACATAAGTTAACTGCCTTAATTTTTTTTTTCCCATGAAAGAGACCAAAATTTTATCTCTTATCATGCTTTTCTATGGACTGCCAGAGAATAAGGAAGACAGCTGAGAATCAGGTCCTTGGTGGGTGGCTGTTCTTGGTTACTAAGTGCATTGCACACATGCACACACATGCACACACAAACACATACATATACACACATCCTAGGCTCATAGTACTTTAGCATAATTGAAAATTACTAAATATTGTGCATTTTTCATGGTTGCCCACAATAGTTAAGCCCACAGATGCCTGTAGATGATATAAATCTGTTCATATCTCTGATGACTTACAAAGGCCAGATTTCTTAAAGTCCAGTTAGGGATTAGTAATGCCATGTTACTTCCTGGAAGGGTTATAACAAGGAAGATGACTATTCCATTTTGGTGGTGAGAATCTGGAACTCATGGAAGTTAAGTTACTCTTTGAGTCTCGATTTGAACTTAGAATTATCTGGCTTGAGACCAGGCTCTCAAAAGTGGAAAAAACAATGGTATAGCTCCATTCCTCTATTGTAAGGGGCTGGATTTTGAAGAGCAGTTTGATTTGTAGAGAAGTGGTTCTCAAACTTTAGGGTGTATCAGAATCACTTGGAAGACCTCTAAAAAGATGAGATAGGTAGGTCCCACCTGCAGGATTTCTGATTCAGTATGTAAGTGGGAGCTACTCTCAGAACCACTGATTTAGAGCATTATTCTGTCTCAATTCCTTCCCATTCTGTGGAGTGTGACAGCTTCTGATATTGTGGGATGGGTGGGCTAACATATCATAACTGTACACTGTTGTTCTCAAAATGTGGTTCATTAACTGGAAATTTGTTAAAAATGTGAATTCTTGGGTTGGAAGCCAGCAGTCTATTTTAACAAACAGGTGGATTCTGATGTATCCTAACTTTTGAGAAACCTTGCTGTACACTAGTGGGGGAAGTTGGTTGGCAAGCATATATCTGGGGCTTTGACAAAACCTCACTCCTTTACAGTTTTCCTATCTATAAAGGAAGTATTGGTTGGCACATCCCCAAGGTGGTGGCTGTGGTGTGGACTCTTAAACTCTAGGGAAATTGGCACTGGCTTCAGATCTGGGTTCAAATTCTGACTCTGTTACTTTTTAGCAAAGGATTTCATCTCTGTGAAGCCTCCGTTTCCCCAAGAGAGGTTGTGATGATTTAAATAAAATGGTAATGACTGTTGTTTATTGAGTACTAGCTAGTCTGCCAGTCATTATTGCTAAACACTTTACTTATGAAACTCCAATACTTTGACCACCTGATGCGAAGAGCTGACTCATTTAAAAAGACCCTGATGCTGGGAAAGATTGAGGTTAGGAGGAGAAGGGGACGATAGAGGATGAGATGGATGGATGGCATCACCAACTCAGTGGACATGGGTTTGGGTGGACTCTGGGAGTTGGTGATGGACAGGGAGGCCTGGCGTGCTTCAGTTCATGGGGTCACAAAGAGTTGGACACGACTGAGCAACTGAACTATCTTTAATCTTTTTTTTGAGTTTTAAAATTATCAATTCAATTCATTTAATAGTTATCAGATCAGATCAGATTAGTCGCTCAGTCATGTCCGACTCTTTGCGACTCCATGAATCGCAGCACGCCAGGCCTCCCTGTCCATCACCAACTTCGGGAGTTCACTGAGACTCACGTCCATCGAGTCAGTGATGCCATCCAGCCATCTCATCCTCTGTTGTCCCCTTCTCCTCCTGCCCCCAATCCCTCCCAGCATCCGAGTCTTTTCCAATGAGTCAACTCTTCGCATCAGGTGGCCAAAGTACTGGAGTTTCAGCTTTAGCATCATTCCTTCCAAAGCAATCCCAGGGCTGATCTCCTTCTGAATGGACTGGTTGGATCTCCTTGCAGTCCAAGGGACTCTCAAGAGTCTTCTCCAACACCACAGTTCAAAAGCATCAACTCTTCGGCACTCAGCCTTCTTCACAGTCCAACTCTCACATCCATACATGACCACAGAAAAAACCATAGCCTTGACTAGACGGACCTTTGTTGGCAAAGTAATGTCTCTGCTTTTGAATATGCTATCTAGGTTGGTCATAACTTTCCTTCCAAGGAGTAAGCGTCTTTTAATTTCATGGCTGCAGTCACCATCTGCAGTGATTTTGGAGCCCAGAAAAATAAAGTCTGACACTGTTTCTACTGTTTCCCCATCTATTTCCCATGAAGTGGTGGGACCGGATGCCATGATCTTTGTTTTCTGAATGTTGAGCTTTAAGCCAACTTTTTCACTCTCCACTTTCACTTTGATCAAGAGGCTTTTGAGTTCCTCTTCACTTTCTGCCATAAGGGTGGTGTCATCTGCATATCTGAGGTTATTGATATTTCTCCCGGCAATCTTGATTCCAGCTTGTGTTTCTTCCAGTCCAGCATTTCTCATGATGTACTCTGCATATAAGTTAAATAAACAGGGTGACAATATACAGCCTTGACGAACTCCTTTTCCTATTTGGAACCAGTCTGTTGTTCCATGTCCAGTTCTAACTGTTGCTTCCTGACCTGCATACAGATTTCTCAAGAGGCAGATCAGGTGGTCTGGTATTCCCATCTCTTTCAGAGTTTTCCACAGTTTATTGTGATCCACACAGTCAAAGGCTTTGGCATAGTCAATAAAGCAGAAATAGATGTTTTTCTGGAACTCGCTTGCTTTTTCTATGATCCAGCGGATGTTGGCAATTTGATCTCTGGTTCCTCTGCCTTTTCTAAAACCAGCTTGAACATCAGAAAGTTCACGGTTCACATATTGCTGAAGCCTTGCTTGGAGAATTTTGAGCATTACTTTACTAGCATGTGAGATGAGTGCAATTGTGCGGTAGTTTGAGCATTCTTTGGCTTTGCCTTTCTTTGGGATTGGAATGAAAACTGACCTTTTCCAGTCCTGTGGCCACTGCTGAGTTTTCCAAATGTGCTGGCATATTGAGTGCAGCACTTTCACAGCATCACATTTCAGGATTTGAAATAGCTCAACTGGAATTCTATCACCTCCACTAGCTTTGTTCGTAGTGATGCTTTCTAAGGCCCACTTGACCTAACATTCCAGGATGTCTGGCTCTAGGTCAGTGATGACACCATCGTGATTATCTGGGTCATGAAGATCTTTTTTGTACAGTTCTTCTGTGTATTCTTGCCATCTCTTCTTAATATGTTCTGCTTCTGTTAGGTCCATACCATTTCTGTCCTTTATTGAGCTCATCTTTGCATGAAATGTTCCTTTGGTATCTCTTTTAATAGTTATAGGACTATTTAAATTATCTATTTTATATAGGATATGTTGTGGTAGTTTGTGCTTTCCAAGGAATTGATTCATTTCTTCTAAGTTGTCAAATTTAGTGTGTACAGTGGTTCATAATCCCTTATTATCCTTTTGATGTCTGCAGGCTGGCTCTGTGGTGACATCTCATTTCATTTCTGATATTGAAAATTTTTATCTTCTTTTTTTCTTTTCAGACTTGCTATAGTTTTGTCAATTTTACTGATCTTTTCAGAGAGCAAGCTTTTTATTTCATTGAATTTCCCTATTATCTTTCTGTTTTCAGCTTTGGTGATTTCTACACTTTATTATTTCCTTCCTTCTGCTTGCTTTGGGTTCATTTTGCTCCTCTTAATGTCTTGAGGTGGGAGCTTAGATTATTGATTTGAGACTTTTCCTGTAGTCTAACATAAGTATTTAGTGCTATCAATTTTCCTCTTAGTACTGATTTAGCCATGTCCCTCAATTTTTTAATGTTTTCCTTTTCATGTAGTTCACTCTAATTTTTAATTAGCTTAGGGACTTCGTGTTTGACCTGTGAATTGTATAGAAGTATGTTGTTTACTTTCCAGGTGTTTGCAGATTTTCCTGTTATTCTGTTACTGATATCTGGTTCGTTTCCATAGAATATACTCTGTACAATTTCAATTCCTTTAAATTTACTGGATTTTGTTTTATGGCCCAGGATATGGTCTGTCTTGGTAGATGTTTCCATGGTCACTTGAGAAGAATGTATATCCTGCTGATGTTTGGAGGAGTTTTCTGTAAATGTTGATTTACCCCTGTTGGTTGATGTTGTTGCTAAATTCTCTGTCTTTGCTGATTTTATGTATAATTGTTCAGTCAGTTGTTGATAAAGAGGTGAAGTGTCCAGGTATAACTGTCAATTTTTCTATTCTTCCTTTCAGTTTTATCATTTGCCTCATATCTTGCAGCTTTGTTGTTTGATGCAGATGCATTTAGGAGTGCTGTGTCTTGGTGGATTGACCCTTTAATTATTATGTAGTGTCCTCTGTCACTGGCAGTTTTCTCTGCATGGAAGTCCATTTTATAGTATATTAATATAGACATTAAAATAGCCACTCCTTTCTTTTGATTAATGGTTGCCTTATGTCTTTTTATATCCCTTTACTTTCACTTTACTTTTACTGACACCATTATATATAAAGTGAGTTTCTTGTAGACAGCATATAAGTTTGGAATTATTTTTTTCCACTCTGCTAATCTCTATAATTGGTATATTTAGACCATATATACTTAATGCAATTATTGATGTGTTAGGGCATAAGTTGGTAATTTTTTTGTTTTGTTTGTTTTCTCTGTTCATTCTGTTTTCTTTCTCCTGCATTCCTTTGGGTTACTTAAATCTTTTCAAGAATTCCATTTTGATTTATCTATAATAAATTTAGATATAAATATATACATAAATAAATATAAATTTATCTATAATATTTTTGAGTGGATCTCTTTGTATAGCTTTTTCAGTGCTTGTTCTAGGCATTGACATAATACATACATAACTTATCACAATCAACTGGTATAGACATTTTACTAGTTTGAGTGAAGAGTAGAAATCTTATTTTAAATTTCTTTATGCTCCCCTGCTATAGTTATCTTAAATATTTCATCTACATATGTTGAGAACCATATCATATAGTGGTATAATTTTTGCTTCAACTGTCAAATATGATTTAGAAAACTCAAGTGGAGAAGGAAAATATATTGTATGTACCCATATTTTCAGTCTTTCCCTTGTTCTGTCTTACTTCCTGGTGTTCTTAAGAGTCCTTTTATCATTTCCTTTCTGTTTAGAGAACATCCTTTAGACATGCTTTTAGAATTGGCCTATTGGCAACAAATACTCTTAGTTTTCCTTCATAGAAGAATGTCTTGATTTTCCTTGAATTGCTGAGGGGGTCTTTTCATTTGATATCAGTTTCTAGGTTTCTAGTTCTTTTCAGCCCTTGAAAACTATTGTGCTACTGTCTTTTGGCTGCCATGGTTTCTGATAAGAGAACTTCTGTCATTTAAATTGGCATTCTCCTTTAGGAAATATCATTTTTCTCACTGATGTCAAGATTTTTTCTTTGTCTTTTTTATGTTCAGGAATTTGATTTTTTTTTTTTTTTTTTGGCTGTACCACATGGTTTGTGGGATCTTTGTTCCTGAACAAGGATCAAAGCTGGACCATGGCAATGAAAGCACTGAGTCCTAACCACTAGACCATCAAGGAGTTTCCTGATTATGCTATTTCTGAGTGTGGATTTCTTTGGGTTTGTTTTTTTAGTCTACAGGTTGCTAAAGCTCTGTTCATTTTTCTTTATATTATTTCAGTTTTATTGAGATGTAATTGACATACAGTACTGTTTAAGGTATAGAGTATAATGATTACCACAATTAGGCATAGATACAATAACTATACCACAATAAGGTATAGAATGAAATGATTGCCACAATTAGTTTAGTTAACATCCATCATCTCATATAAGTACAAAAAAGAAACGAAAACTAAGCTTTTTGCTTGTGATGAGAACTTTTAGGAATTACTCTTAGCAATTTTCAAATATACCATGCAGCAGTGTTAACTATAGTCATCATGTTGTGCGTTACATCCTCAATACTTATATATCGTATAACTGGAAGTTTGTACTTTTTGACTACCTTTATGCAATTCTCATACCCCACCCCCGCCTCTGGAGGGTAACCACAAATCTCACTTTTTCTATGAGTTTGGGTTTTTTCCCTAGATTTCATATATCATTGAGATCATAGAGTAGTCTTTGACTTATTTCACTTAGCATAATGCCTTCATGTATCTGTTGGCCATCTGTATGTCTTTGTGAAAATGTCTATTCAGTTCGTCTGTTCACTTTTTCTTTTTTAATTGGATGATAGTTGCTTTACAATATTGTGTTGGTTTCTGCCATATATCAACATGAATCAGCCATAGGTATACACATGCCCCGTCCCTCCTACCTCCCACCCCATCCCAACCCTCTAGGTCATTACAAAACACCAGGTTTGAGCTCCCTGTGTCATACAGCAAATGCCCACTGGCTATCCATTTTATGTATGGTAAAGTACATATTTCAGTGCTCCTCTCCCAATTCATCCCACCCTCTCCTTTCCCAACTGTGTCCACAAGGCTGTTCTCTGTGTCTGCGTCTCTCTTGCTGCACTACAAATAGGCTCATCAGTACCATCCTTCTAGATTCCATATATAGGCATTAATATACGGTATTTGTTTTTCTCTTTCTGACTTCATTCTGTATAATATGCTCTAGGTTCATCCACCTCATTCAAACTGACTCAAATGTGTTCCTTTTTATGGCTAAGTAATATTCCATGGTATGTATGTACCACAGCTTCTTTATCCATTCATCTGTCAATGGACATCTAGGTTGCCTCCATGTCCTAGCTATTGTAAATAGAGCTGCAGTGAACATGTGGTTACATGTGTCTTTTTCAGTTTTGGTTT
The DNA here is from genome assembly GCF_019923935.1 of Bubalus bubalis. Lineage (NCBI taxonomy): Eukaryota > Metazoa > Chordata > Mammalia > Artiodactyla > Bovidae > Bubalus > Bubalus bubalis. Next base: position 51,364,657 of record NC_059181.1, read on the forward strand.
CCTCAGGGTATATGCCTAGTAGTAGGATTGCTAGGTTGTATGGTGGTTTTATTCCTACTTTTTTAAGGAATCTCCATACTGTTCTCCATAGTGGCTATATCAGTTTACATTCACACCAATAGTGCAAGAGGGTTCCCTTTTCTCCACACCATCTCCAGCATTTATTGTTTGTAGTTTTTGATGATGGCCATTACAATGACATAATACCTCATTGTAGTTTTGATTTGCATTTCTCTAATAATGAGTGATGTTGAACATCTTTTCATGTGTTTCATCTGCCCACTTTTTAACCAGGTTTTTTTTGCTATTGACCTGTAGGAGTTCTTAATTTTTTTGAATAATAACCCCTTATTTAATATTTAACATATGATTTGCAAGTATTTTCTCCTGTTCCATAGGTTACATTTTTATTTCTGCATAGCAGAAACTTTTTAGTTTGATGTGGCCAAACCAAATTTTTGATATTATTTATTTTTGATTTTGTAACTTTGTGCTTTCAGTGTCACAGCCAAAAAATTATTGCCTAAGTTCCACATTAAGGACCTTTTTTCCTGTGTTTTCTTCTAGGAGTTACATGGTTTTTGATTTTACATTTAAATCTTTAATACATTTTAAGTTAATTTTTGTGAGTAATGTAAGTCAGGGGTCTATTTTCATCCTTTTACATTTGTTTATTTTTTATTTTTTTCTAATATAAATTTATTTATTTTAATTGGAGGCTAATTACTTTACAATATTGTGTTGGTTTTGCCATACATTGACATGAATCCACCACGGGTGTACCTGTGTTCCCCATCCTGAACCCCCCTCACACCTCCTTCCCCATCCCATCCCTCTGGGTCATCCCAGTGCACCAGCCCTGAGCACCCTGTATCATGCATCGAACCTAGACTGGTGATTGGTTTCACATATGATAATATACATGTTTCAATGCCATTCTCCCAAATCATCCCACCCTTGCCCTCTCCCACAGAGTCCAAAAGACTGTTCTATACATCTGTGTCTCTTTTGCTGTCTCGCATACAGGGTTATTGTTACCATCTTTCTAAATTCCATATATATGCATTAGTATACTGTATTGGTGTTTTTCTTTCTGGCTTACTTTGCTCTGTATAATAGGCTCCAGTTTCATCCACCTCATTAGAACTGATTCAGATGTATTCTTTTTAATGACTGAGTAATATTCCATTGTGTATATGTACCACAGCTTTCTTATCCATTCATCTGCTGATGGACATCTAGGTTGCTTCCATGTCCTGGCTGTTATAAACAGTGCTGTGATGAAGATTGGCATACACGTGTCTCTTTGAGTTCTGGTTTCCTCAGTGTTGTATGCCCAGCAGTGGGATTGCTGGGTCATATGGCAGTTCTATTTCCAGTTTTTTAAGGAATCTCCACACTGTTCTCCATAGTGGCTGTACTAGTTTGCACTCCAACAGTGTAAGAGGGTTTACACTGTTGGTAAGAGGGTTCCCTTTTCTCCAACCCTCTCCAGCATTTACTGCTTGTAGACTTTTGGATAGCAGCCATTCTGACTGGCGTGAAATGGTACCTCATTGTGGTTTTGATTTGCATTTCTCTGATAATGAGTGATGTTGAGCATCTTTTGATTTGTTTGTTAGCCGTCTGTATGTCTTCTTTGGAGAAATGTCTGTTTAGTTCCTTGGCCCATTTTTTGATTGGGTTGTTTATTTTTCTGGAATTGAGCTGTAGGAGTTGCTTGTATATTTTTGAGATTAATTCTTTGTCAGTTGCTTCATTTGCTATTATCTTTTCCCATTCTGAAGGCTGTCTTTTCACCTTGCTTATAGTTTCCTTCATTGTGTAAAAGCTTTTAAGTTTAATTAGGTCCCATTTGTTTATTTTTGCTTTTATTTCCAATCTGGGAGGTGGGTCATAGAGGATCCTGCTGTGATTTATGTCGGAGAGTGTTTTGCCTATGTTTTCCTCTAGGAGTTTTATAGTTTCTGGTCCTACATTTAGATCTTTAATCCATTTTGAGTTTATTTTTGTGTATGGTGTTAGAAAGTGTTCTAGTTTCATTTTTTTACAAGTGGTTGACCAGTTTTCCCTGCACCACTTGTTAAAGAGATTGTCTTTTCTCCATTGTATATTCTTGCCTCCTTTGTCAAAGATAAGGTGTCCATAGGTGCGTGGATTTATCTCTGGGCTTTCTATTTTGTTCCACTGATCTATATTTCTGTCTTTGTGCCAGTACCATACTGTCTTGATGACTGTGGCTTTGTAGTAGAGCCTTAAGTCAGGCAGGTTGATTCCTCCAATTCCATTCTTCTTTCTCAAGATTCCTTTGGCTATTCAAGGTTTTTTTGTATTTCCATACAAATTGTGAAATTATTTGTTCTAGTTTCTGTGAAAAATACTGTTGGTGGCTTGATAGGGATTGCACTGAATCTCCACATTGCTTTGGATAGTATACTCATTTTCACTATATTTGTTCTACCAATACATGAATACAGTATATTTCACCATCTATTTGTGTCCTCTTTGATTTCTTTCACCAGTGTTTTATAGTTTTCTATATATAGGTCTTTAGTTTCTTAGGTAGATATATTCCTAAGTATTTTATTCTTTTCGTTGCAATGGTGAATGGAATTGTTTCCTTAATTTCTCTTTCTGTTTTCTCATTATTAGTGTATAGGAATGCAAGGGATTTCTGTGTGTTGATTTTATATCCTGCAACTTTACTATATTCATTGATTAGCTCTAGTAATTTTCTGGTGGAGTCTTTAGGGTTTTCTATGTCGAGGATCATGTCATCTGCAAACAGTGAGAGTTTTACTTCTTCTTTTCCAATCTGGATTCCTTTTATTTCTTTTTCTGCTCTGATTGCTGTGGCCAAAACTTCCTACACTATGTTGAATAGTAGTGGTGAGAGTGGGCACCCTTGTCTTGTTCCTGACTTTAGGGGAAATGCTTTCAATTTTTCACCATTGAGGATAATGTTTGCTGTGGGTTTGTCATATATAGTGTTTATTATGTTGAGGTATGTTCCTTCTAGTCCTGCTTTCTGGAGGGTTTTTATCATAAATGGATGTTGAATTTTGTCAAAGGCTTTCTCTGCATCTATTGAGATAATCATATGGTTTTATTTTTCAGTTTGTTAATGTTGTATATTACATTGACTAATTTGCAGATATTGAAGAATCCTTGCATCCCTGGGATAAAGCCCACTTGGTCATGATGTATGATCTTTTAAATATGTTGTTGGATTCTGTTTGCTAGAATTTTGTTACGGATTTTTGCATCTATGTTCATCAGTGATACTGGCCTCTAGTTTTCTTTTTTTGTGGCATCTTTGTCAGGTTTTGGTATCATGGTGATGGTGGCCTCATAAGAATGAGTTTGGAAGTTTGCCTTCCTCTGCAATTTTCTGGAAGAGTTTGAGTAGGATAGGTGTTAGCTCTTCCCTAAATTTTTGGTAGAATTCAGCTGTGAAGCCGTCTGGTCCTGGGTTTTTGTTTGCTGGAAGATTTCTGATTACAGTTTCAATTTCCGTGCTTGTGATGGGTCTGTTAAGATTTTCTATGTCTTCCTGGTTCAGTTTTGGAAAATTGTACTTTTCTAAGAATTTGTCCATTTCTTCCAAGTTGTCCAATTTATTGGCATATAATTGCTGATAGTAGTCTGTTATGATCCTTTGTATTTGTTTGTTGTCTGTTGTGATCTCTCCATTTTCATTTCTAATTCTGTTGATTTGATTTTTCTCCCTTTATTTCTTGATGAGTCTGGCTAATGGTTTGTCAATTTTATTTATGTTCTTAAAGAACCAGCTTTAGGCTTTGTTGATTTTTGCTATGGTCTCTTTTGTTTCCTTTGCATTTATTTCTGCCTAATTATTAAGATTTCTTTCCTTCTATTAACCGTTTGGGTTCTTCATTTCTTCCTTTTCTAGTTGCTTTAGGTGTAAAGTTAGGTTATTTATTTGACTTTTTTCTTGTTTCTTGAGGTGTGCCTGTATTGCTATGAACCTTCCCCTTAGGACTGCTTTTACCGTGTCCCACAGGTTTTGGGTTGTTGTATTTTCATTTTCATTTGTTTCTATGCATATTTTGATTTCTTTTTTGATTTCTTCTGTGATTTTTTGGTTATTCAGCAGCGTGTTGTTCAGCCTCCATATATTGGAATTTTTAATAGTTTTTCTCCTGTAATTGAGATCTAATCTTACTGCATTGTGGTCAGAAAAGATGCTTGGAATGATTTCAATTGTTTTGAATTTACCAAGGCTAGATTGATGGCCCAGGATGTGATCTATCCTGGAGAAGGTTCCATGTGTGCTTGAGAAACAGGTGAAATTCATTGTTTTGGGGTGAAATGTCCTATAGATATCAATTAGGTCTAACTGGTCCATTGTATCATTTAAAGTTTGTGTTTCCTTGTTAAGTTTCTGTTTAGTTGATCTATCCATAGGTGTGAGTGGTGTATTAAAGTCTCCCACTATTATTGTGTTATTGTTAATTTCCCCTTTCATACTTGTTAGCATTTGTCTTACATATTGTGGTGCTCCTATGTTGGTTACATATATATTTATAATTGTTATATCTTCTCTTGGATTGATCCTTTGAGCATTATGTAGTGTCCTTCCTTGTCTCTTTTCACAGCATTTGTATTAAAGTCTATTTTATCTGATATGAGTATTGCTACTACTCCTGCTCTCTTTTGGTCTCTATTTGTGTGGAATATCTTTTGCTAGCCCTTCACTTTCAGTCTGTATGTGTCCCTTGTTTTGAGGTGGGTTTCTTGTAGACAACACATATAGGGGTCTTGTTTTTGTATCCATTCAGCCAGTTTTTGTCTTTTTGTTGGGGCATTCAACCCATTTACATTTAAGATAATTATTGATACATATGATCCCATTGCCATTTACTTTATTGTTTTGGGTTTGAGTTTATATACCCTTTCTGTGTTTCCTGTCTAGAGAAGATCCTTTAGCATTTGTTGGAGAGCTGGTTTGGTGGTGCTGAATTCTCTCAGCTTTTGCTTTTCTGTAAAGCTTTTGATTTCTCCTTCACATTTGAATGAGATCCTTGCTGGGTACAGTAATCTGGGCTGTAGGTTATTTTCTTTCATCACTCTAAGTATGTCCTGCCATTCTCTCCTGGCCTGAAGAGTTTCTAGTGAAAGATCAGCAGTTATCCTTATGGGAATCCCCTTGTGTGTGATTTGTTGTTTTTCCCTTGCTGCTTTTAATATTTGTTCTTTGTGTTTGATATTTGTTCCTTTGATTAATATGTGTCTTGGGGTGTTTAGCCTTGAGTTTATCGTGTTGGAACTCTCTGGGTTTCTTGGAGTTGGGTGACTGTTTCCTTCCCCCTTTTAGGGAAGTTTTCAACTATTATCTCCTCAAGTATTTTCTCATGGCCTTTATTTTTGTCGTCTTCTTCTGGGACTCCTGTGATTCGAATGTTGGGGTGTTTAATATTGTCCCAGAGGTCTCTGAGATTGTCCTCATTTCTTTTCATTCATTTTTCTTTTTTCCTCTCTGTTTCATTTATTTCTACCATTCTATCTTCTACCTCACTTATCCTATCTTCTGCCTCAGTTATTCTACTGTTGGTTCCCTCCAGAGTGTTTTTGATCTCATTTATTGACTCTTTTTTATTTCTTCTAGGTCCTTGTTAAACATTTCTTGCATCTTCTCGATCCTTGTCTCCAGGCTATTTATCTGTAACTCCATTTTGTTTTCAAGATTTTGGATAATTTTCACTATCATTATTCACAATTCTTTATCAAGTAGATTCCCTATCTCTTCCTCTTTTGTTTGGTTTGGTGGGCATTTATCCTCTTCTTTACTTGCTGAGTATTTCTCTGCCTTTTCATCTTGTTTACATTGCTGTGTTCAGTGTGGCCTTTCCATATTCTGGCAGTCTGTGGTTCCTCTTTATTGTGGAGGTTCCTCACTGTGGGTGGGGTTGGACGGGTGGCTTGTCAAGGTTTCCTGGTTAGGGAAGCTTGTGTTGGTGTTTTGGTGGGAGAAGCTGGGTTTCTTCTCTCTGGAGTGCAATGACGTTTCCAGTAATGACCTTTGAGATGTCAGTGGGTTTGGTGTGACTTTGGGCAGCCTGTATATTGAAGCTCAGGGCTATGTTCCTGTGTTGCTGGAGAATTCGAATGGTATGTCTTGCTCTGGAGCTTGTTGGCCCTTGGGTGGTCCTTGGTTTCAGAGTAGGTATGGAGGCATTTGATGAGCTCCTATCAATTAATGTTCTTTGGAGTCAGGAGTTCTCTGGTGTTCTCAGGATTTGGACTTAAGCCTCCTGCCTCTGGTTTTCAGTCTTATTCTTACAGTAGCCTCAAGACTTCTGCATCTATACAGCACTTATGATAAAAATCTAGGTTAATGATGAAAAGTTTCTCCACACTGAGGGCCACCCGGAGAGGTACACAGAGTTACTTGGAGAAGAGAAGAGGGAGGAGAGAGATAGAGGTGACCAGGAGAAGAAGGGGGAATCTAAAGGGGAGAGAGCAAGCTAGCCAGTAATCACTTCCCTATGTGCTCTGCACAGTCTGGATCCCTCAGAGATGTTCATGGAATTACACAGAGAAGAGAAGAGGGAGGAAGGAGACAGAGGTGGGCAAGAGGAGAAAAGGGGGAGTCAGAAGGAGAGAGAAAGATCTAGCCAGTAATCAGTTCCATAAGTGTTCTCCATAGCCCAGAACACACAAAGATTCACAGAGTTGGGTAAAGAAGAGAAGGGGGAGGGTGGAGATAGAGGCGACTTGGTGGAGAAAAAGGAGGGTCCAAAGGTGGAGAGAGCAATCAAGCCAGCAATCTTGCTCCCAAGTAAAAATGGGTACTCAAGATTGGTGTCTTAAAGGTACAAAATTGATAACAAATATCAAAAACCGAAGATTAAAAATTTAGAGTAGAGGTTAGATTCTCAAAAAAACAAAGTCACAAAAATTATAAAATATATATAGATATATGAAGTTTGCTTTAAAAATAAGGTCTTTTTTTTGCAAAGTTATAGTAGGTTATAAAAATGAAAATTAAAAGAGTAATAGAGGACTTAAAAATTAAAAAAAATGATAATAGCAAAAATATATCTGGGACTTTCTCTGGTGTTGTTGTGGACAGTGTGGGGTCAGTTCATTTTCAGAATGTTCCTTGATCCAGCTTATACTTCTCAAGATCTGTAGGCCCCTTCCTATGTAGTCGATGCTAATTGCAGGATTTTAATCTATTGTACCTTTCACTTCCAAAGCATTTCCCTCTGTTTATTTTAATTTCTTCTGTTTGCTGGTCTCTTCAGTGTCTAATTTTCACCCTGACACAAGGGGGCGGTGGTGGTCACTTTTTTAGGCTTACTTGTTCAGTTGTGCTGTGGGGAGGGCAGAACACTGCAAGCAAATATCACTGGCTTGTGTGGGGAGTGCTTGCAGTGCCTCGGCCACACTGGGTTTGCCCCCGCTCACAGTGTGTGTGCTTTCCCAGTTTACACTGTTCAGGCTCTAGGTTGCTCTGCCAGGAACTGTCTTAGTTGGGCCCTGGGTTGCATGCAGTTCCCAGGTCTAAGATGCTCAGGTTCAGGTTCTTGGGTACTCCACAAAGGCGCAGACTCGTTTGGGCCTGTGTTTTGTGCCCTTCACGGGTCCGAGCAGCTCAGGTGACCAGGTGCTTGGTGAGCACAGTCGCCCCCAGTTGGGGGCTGTGTCTTATTGCCTCCCTGGTCCCAGCTGCTCGGTTTTCTGGGTGTACAACTGGCATGCCTTCTCAGGTATGCGATATGTCTCTTCCGGGAGCTGATCTCTGGCTGTGACCCTTCTTGCGGATGTCGACCGTCCAGAATCCCAAGAAGTCTTGGTTAGCAATGAAGCCTGCTTGCAGTTTGGTAGATGATGCCTCTCTGGGGCCGAGATTGCCCCCTTCTGGCTCTGGCTGCCCTCGCCTGCCTGTCTCCAGTGGGGGATGGGCCAGTCTGCAGCGTGCTAGCTCTGCTCAGTCCTTTGTTCTGTGAACAGGCCTGGCAGTGTCTTAGGTTAGGGCTTTTCATGGGATAGCTATCCCACAGTCTGGATTGCTATCTTAAGTTAGTTCCCTCAGATTGCCCTTGGACATTCATGCCCAGTCCTTATCCTAAGCAATGCAGCCTGGGCCTGCCTGTCCAGCCCCCGCTTGCTAGTGGCGAATGCGGAGCGTCTGTGCTGTTTTTTCACTGGGAGTTGCCATTAGGCACGTAATCTTTGGGTTTTAATTATTTATTTATTTTTCTTCCCAGTTATGTTGCCCTCTGAGCTTCCAAGGCTTGCCACAGACTCATCGGTGAGAGTGTTTCCTGGTGTTTGAAAACTTCTCTCTTTTTTAAGACTCCCTTCCCGGGACGGATCTCTGTCCCTACCTCTTTTGTCTCTCTTTTTATCTTTTATATTTTTTCCTACCTCCTTTCGAAGACAATGGGCTGCCTTTCTGGGTACCTGATGTCCTCTGCCAGCATTCAGAAGTTTTTTTATGGAATTTGCTCAGTGTTCAAATGTTCTTTCGATGAATTTGTGGGGGAGAAAGTGGTCTTCCTGTCCTATTCCTCTGGCATCTTAGGACCACCCCTCCTTTTACATTTGAATATCCAATTTTCCCAGCACCATTTAAGAGACTTGTCTTTTCTGCACTAAGTATTCTTGACTCCTTTGTCCATTAGTAGATGACTGTGTATGCAGGGTTTATTTCTGGGCTCTTGATACTGCTCCTTTGGTCTATGGGTCTGTTTTTTGCCAGTACCACACTGTTTTGATTACCATAACTTTGTAATACAATTTGGAATCAGGAAATGTGATACTTCCCACTCTCTTCTTTATCAGAATTGCTTTAGCTATTCTGGGTCCTGTGTGGTTCCATATAAATTTGAATGTTGTTTTTTCTACTTCTTTAAAAATATACCATTGGAATATTTTTAAAGATTTATTTTGAATTGGAGGATAATTTCTTCATAACGTTGTGTTGGTTTCTGCCATACATCAACATGAATCAGCCACAGGTATATGTATGTCCCCTCCTGCTTGAACCTTCCTCCTTTCTCCCACCCCATCACACCCTTCTGTGTTGTGACAGAGCACTGGGTCTAGCTCTGAGTCATACAACAAATTCCCACTGGCTACCTATTTTACATACAGTAGTGTATATGTTTCAGTGCTATTCTCTCAATTCAAAAATATGAAATGCTTCATGAATTTGCATGTCATCCTTATACTGAGCAGATGACCCACAAACTGGAAAACAATTATACCAAAGAAATTCTCATACTTTTGTGAAAATTCTAGGGCCCATAACAGATTTCCTAACCTGGGGATCTGGCATAGGGACTGAGAACCCCCAGGGAATTTGACTTTGAAGGCCAGTGGGATTTGATTACAGACTTCCATAGGACTGAGGGAACAGACTTTTGGAGGCCACAAACAAAACCTTGTGTGTACCAGGATCTAGGAGAAAGTAGCAGTGACCTGACAAGAGACTGAGCCAGACTTGCCTGTGAGTGTCCAGAAGTCTCTGGCAGAGGCGTGGGTCGACAGTGACCTGCCGTGGGATCGGGGGCAATGAATACAACAGTCCTCGGAGCCATGGCATGCTGGCATAAGTCCTTTTTAAGGAGGTCATCATTACTCGTGCCATAGTTTGGCCTGAGGCCAAACTACAGGGAGGGAACAGCCCCACCTATCAACAGAAAATTGGATTAAAGATTTACTGAACATGGCCTTGCCCAGCAAAGCAAGACCCAGATTCCCCCACAGCAAGTCCACTACTCAGGAAGCTTCCACAAGCCTCTTATCTTTATCCATAAGAGGGCAGACAGAATGAAAACCACAATTACAGACAACTAATCAAACTGATCACATGGATGACAGCTTTGTCTAATTCAATGAAATTATGAACCATGCTGTGTAGGGCCACCCAAGATGGATGGGTCATGATGGAGAGTTCTGACAAAATGTGGTCCACTGGAGAAGGGAATGGCAAACCACTTCAGTATTCTTGCCTTGAAACCCCATGAACAGTATGTAAAGGCAAAAATATATGACACTGAAAGATGAGCTCCCCAGGTAAATAAGTGCCCAATATGCTACTGGAGAAGAGTAGAGAAATAGCTCCAGAAAGAATGAAGAGGCTAAGCCATAGCGAAAACAGTACCCAGCTGTGGATATGACTGGTGATGGACATAAAGTCTGATGCTGTAAAGAACAATATTGCATAGGAACCTGGAACGTTAGGTCCACGAATCAAGATAAATTGGAAGTGGTCAAGCAGGAGATGGCAAGAAAACATCGATATTTCAGGAATCAGTGAACTAAAATGGACCAGAATAGGCAAATTTAATTCAGATGACCATTATATCCACTATGTGGGCAAGAATCCCTTAGAAGAAATGGAGTAGCCATCATAGTCAACAGAACAGTCCAAAATGCAGTACTTGGATGCAATCTCAAAAATGACAGAATGATTTCTATTTGTTTCCAACACAAACCATTGTATATGACAGTAACCCTAGTCTATGCCCAAACTTCTGGTGCCAAAGAAGCTGAAGTTGAATGGTTCTATGATGACTTACAAGACCTTCTAGGACTAACACCAAAAAAGATATCCTTTTCATTATAGGGGACTGGAGTGCAAAAGTAAGAAGTCAAGAGATCCCTGGAGTAACAGGCAAGTTTGGCCTTGGAGTATGAAATGAAGCAGGGCAAAGGCTAACAAAGTTTTGCCAAGAGAATGCACTGGTCATAGCAAACACCCTCTTCTAACAACACAAGAAAAGACTGTACACATGGACATCACCAGATGGTCACTACCAAAAGCAGACTGATTATATTCTTTGCAGCTGAAGATGGAGATGCTCTGTACAGTCATCAAAAACAAGACCGGGAGCTGACTGTGGGTCAGATCATGAACACTTTATTGCAAAATTCAGATGTAAATTGAAGAAAGTAGGGAAAGCCACTAGACCATTCAGGTATGACCTAAATCAAATCCCTTACAGTGGATGTGACAAATAGATTCAAGGGATTAGCTCTGATAGAGTGTCAGAAGAACTATAGATGGAGGTTAGTAACATGTACATGAGGCAGTGATCAAAACCATCCCCAGGAAAATGAAATGCAAAAAAGGCAAAATGGTTGTAAGGAGGCAAAATGTAAGGAGGCCTTACAAATAGCTAAGAAAAGAAGATATGCGAAAGGCAAAGGAGGAAAGGAAAGATACATCCATCTGAATGCAGAGTTCCAAAGAATAGCAAGAAGAGATAAGAAAGCCTTCCTAAGTGATCAATGCAAAGACATAGAGGAAGACAATAGAATGGGAAAGACTAGAGAGCTCTTCAAGAAAATTAGAGATACCAAGGGAACATTTCATGCAAAGATGGGCACTGTAAGGACAGAAACAGTATGGACCTAACAGAAGCAGAAGATATTAAGAAGAGGTGGCAAGAATACACAGAAGAACTACACAAAAAAGATCTTCATGACCCAGATAATAATGATGGTGTGATCACTCACCTTGAGCCAGACATCCTGGAATGCGAAGTCAAGTGGGCCTTAGGAAGCATCACTATGAACAGAGCTAGTGGAGGTGATGGAATTCCAGCTGAGCTATTTCAAATCCTGAAAGATGATGCTGTGAAAGTGCTGCACTCAATATGCCAGCAAATCTGGAAAACTCAGCAGTGGCCACAGGACTGGAAAAGGTCAGTTTTCATTCCAGTGCTAAAGAACGTTCAGACTGCTGCACAATTGCACTCATTTCACATGCTAGCAAAGTAATGCTCAAAATTCTCCAAGCCAAGCATCAACAGTACATGAACCTAGAACTTTTAGATGTACAAGCTGGATTTAGAAAAAGCAGAGGAATGAGAGATCAAATTGCCAACATCCTGTGGATTATAGAAAAAGCAAGGGAATTCCAGAAATACATCTGCTTCGTAGACTATGTGAATGCCTTTAACTGTGTGGATCACAACAAAGTGTGGAAAATTCTTTAAGAGATGAGAATCCCAGACCACCTTACCTGCCTCCTGAGAAATCTGAATGTAGGTCAAGAAGCACCAGTTAGATCCAGACATGGAACAACAGACTGGTTTTGTATTGGGAAAGGAGTATGTCAAGACTGTATATTGTCACCCTGCTTATTTAACTTATATGCAGAGAACATCATGTGAAATGCCAGGCTGGATGAAGCACAAGCTGGAATCAAGATTGCCAGGAGAAATATCAATAACCTCACATATGCAGATGACACCACCTTTATGGCAGAAAGCAAAGAGAACTAAAGAGCCTCTTGATGAAAGTGAAAGAGGAGAGTAGAAAAGCTGGCTTAAAACTTCAACATTGAAAAAACTAAGATCATGACATCTGGTCCCATCACTTCATGGCAAATAGACCGGGAAACAATGCAAACAGTGACAGACTTTATTTTCTTGGGCTCCAGAATCATTGCAGATGGTGACTGCAGCCATGAAATTAAAAGATGCTTGCTCCTTGGAAGAAAAGCTATAAGAAACAATCTAGACAACATATTAAAAAACAGAGACATTACTTTACCGACAAAGACCTGTCTAGTCAAAGCTATAGCTTTTCTAGTAGTCATATATGGATGTGGGAGTTGGGCCGTAAAGAAAGCTGAGTGCTGAATAATTGATGCTTTTGAAGTGTGGTGTTGGACAAGACTCTTGAGAATCCTTTGGACTACAAGAAGATCAAACCAGTCAATCCTAAGGGAAAGAAGGACTGATGCTGAAGCTTCAACAATCTGGCTACCTGATGCGAAGAACTGACTCATTAGAAAAGACCTGATGCTGAGAAAGATTGAAGGCAGGAGGAAAAACGGACGACAGAGGATGAGATGGTTGGATGGCATCACTGACTCGATGGACTTGAGTTTGAACAAACTCCTGAAATTGATGATAGACAGGGAAGCCTAGAGTGCTGCATTCCATGGGGTTGCAAAGAGTCAGACACAAGTGACCAACCAAACTGACTGACTTGCACAGGGGCCATGGTAATCTTCTCTGTATCATTACCATTGGAATCTTGATAAAGATTGTTTTGTATCTATAGATGGCTTTGGGCAATGTGGACTTTTCAACAAAATTGATTCTTCCAATCCATGAACCCAGGATATCCTTCCATTTCTTTGTGTTTTCAATTTCTTTCACTGATGTCTTGTAGTTTTCAGTGTAGAGATCTTTCACCTTCTTGATTAAATTTATTCCTAAGTAGTTTATAGTTTTTGGCACTATTGTAAATGGAATTGTTTTATTTATTTTTCAGATAATGTTTTTGGTTTATAAACGTGCTACTGATTTTTTCATATTAATTTTTTAAATTAATTTTTTGTTTTTGGTTGTGCTAGGGCTTTGTTTCTGCATGTGGGCTTTCTCTGTTGCAGTAAGCAGGGGCTCTTCTTTTATTGCAGTATGTGGGTTTCTCATTATGGTGACTTCTCTTCTTGTGGAACATGGGCTCTAGGCCCATGGGCTTCAGCAGTTTTGGTGCATGGGCTTAGTTACCCCATGGCATTTGGGATCTTCCCAGATCAGAGGTCGAACCTGTGTCCCCTGCTTTGGCAGGTGGATTCTCAACCACCAGGGAAGTCCCTCATGTTAATCTTTTTATCCTATAACTTTACAAAATTTATTGATTAGCTGTTACAGTTTTGGGATGGAATTTTAGGATTTCTTATATATAAAATCATGTCACCTGCAAACAGGTAATTGTGCTTCTTCCTTTCCAATTCTGATGCCTTTTCTCCCTCTCTTGCCTGATTGCTCTGGCTGGGATTTCTAGTACTCTGTTGAATAGAAGTGGTGAGAGTGAGTATCCTTGTCTTGTTCCTGATCTTAGAGGAAAAGCTTTCAACCATATACCATTGAGTCTGATGTTAGCTATGGGCTTATCTTATATGGCCTTTATTATGTTGAAGTACATTTCTTCTCTACCCTACTGAGTGTTTATGAATCAGTGTTGAATTTTGTCAAATGCTTCTGTATCTTCTTTTGAGATCACTTTTTTCTTTCATTCTATTAATGTGATGTATCACCTTTATTAATTTGTTTATGTTGAACCAGCTTTGTGTTTCAAGGATAAATCCCATTTGATCCTGGGAAATGTTCCCTTTAGTTTGCTGCTGAATTTGGTTTGCTAGTAATTTATTGAGAATGTTTCTATGTGTATTCATCAGGGATACTGACCTGTAGTTTTCTTTTCTTGTAGTGTTCTTACCTGTCTTTGGTACCAGGGTAATCCTGGCCTCATAAAATGAGTTCTGGAGTGTTCCCTTCTCTTTGATTTTTTAAAAAAGAGTTTGAGGAAAATTGGTGGTAATTCTTCTTTAAATGTTTGATAAAATTTACCAATGATGTCATCTGGTCCTGGGCTTCTCTTCTCTTTGGGAAATTTTTGTATTTATTACTGATTCAATCTCCTTATTAGTCTCTTCAGATTTTCTGTTTCTTCCTGATGCAGTTTTGTCAGGTTGTATGTTTCTAAGAATTAATCTGTTTCTTCTAGGTTGTCCAATTTTTTGACTTATAGTTGTTCATAGTTCAATCTATTTTCTTTCTGTTGTTCAGATTGGATAGTTTCTGTTGTTCTGTCTTTAGGTTTACTATTTTTTTCCCTCTATTGTCTACATTCTGCTGTTGAGCCCATGCAGTGAGTTTTCATTTAAGTTGCTTTAGTTTTTTCTAAGGGCTTCCTTGGTGGCTCAGTGGTAAAGAATCTGCCTGCCAGTACAGGAGACACAGATTTGATCTTGGTTGGGAAGATTCCCATGGAGAAGGAAATGGCAATCCACTCTGGTATTCTTGCCTGGGAAATCCCATGGACAGAGGAGCTGGTGGGCTACAGTCCATGGAGTCTCAAAAGTGTCAGACATGACTTAGTGACTAAGCAACAACAGTTTTTTCTAAGAATGTCATTGGTTCTTTTCTATATCTTCCATTTCTTTGCAGAGATTCTAGTTTTTGCTTATACTTTTTATTTATTCATTTGTTTCTGGCAGGTTTGTAATTGTTATTGAAGCATTTTTGTGGTTGCTCTTTTAAAATGTGTCAGATAATTCCAGCATCTGTGTCATCTCATTAGTGAGATTACTGATTTTCTTTGTTCATTCAAGTTGTGATTTTTTTGTTCTTGATAAGCTGAGTCATTATTTTCATTATATCCTGAATATTTGGGGTATTACGTTATGAGACTCTAGATGTTATTATATCTTGTTTTTGCAGACTTCTTCAGACACTGCACTTCATTGTCAGGGTAAGGGGTAGGTACTACTCTTTACTGCCAGGTAGAAGTAGAAGTCCAGGTTCCCCCACTTGCTGTCTGTTGACACTCATTACCTCAGGTACTGCTGTCATCTGGTCAGGCTGCCTTCTCTCCATTTTTCAGAGTCATTTTACCTTTTATTTTTCTTACTGTCCTAGATTTTTAGCCGTACTTAGAGAGAGTAATAGGGAGAAGTACATTTACTGCATTATTCCTGAACCAAAAGTGACCGATTAATCTTTCAAATAGCTCTTTGGAGCTGTTATTTTCTCTCATGAGGTTAAATAGCTTGCTCAAAGCTACACACCCAGTTAGTTGTTCAACCACAAGTCAAACTTGGGTCCCTTGGACTCTTGCTATAGGATATAATACTGTAGATAGTATAAGGCACTGCTGGGTTAAACCATTTTCAAGTGGGAGATAGAGAAGATCAGGCTTATAAGCTCACACACACTCTACATTTTTGTTCCAAGTGAAACCAAGTTAAAGTGGATACCACTGTCTTTAAAGCAGCAGAAGGGTAACCCATAGCTTTCAGAGTGTGTAGCAAAGGGAAGAGAAAAGAGAAGGTCTAGCATTCATATTCAGAGTTTACTAGATGTAGTATATGGGCTGCTGAATCCCTGGTCTGGAGAAGGTCTTGTAGGGTGTGGAGTTAGAAGGATCAGAAGGACAGCCTGCTCTGTCAGGGCTCATAGGTTGTTTTTGGAGTGGCATATTTTTTTTAATAAATTTTATTTTTTAATAATTGTAGATTCATGAAAAGTGAAAGTGAAGTTGCTCAGTTGTATCTGACTCTGCGACCCCATGGACTGTAGCTTACCATGCTCCTCCCTCCATGGGATTTTCCAGGCAAGAGTACTGGAGCAGGTTGCCACTTCCTTCTCCAGAGGATCTTCCCAACCCAGGGATAGAACCTGGGTCTCCCACATTGTAGGCAGACGCTTTACCGTCTGAGCCACCAGGGAAGTCTCAGCCTTAGTCCTTTACATTCTATTCATCTCTCTTTGCCTGCCATCCCCTGGCAACCACTGATCTTTTTACTGTCCCCATTGCTTTGCCTTTTCCAGAATGTCATGTAGTTGGAATCATAAAATATGTAGCCTGATGGTGTTCTTTCAAAGTTTCTTTCATATCTATTCATGGCTTGATAGCTCTTTTATTTTTTTTTCAGTGCTGAATAATATTCAGTTGTCTGAATGTACCACAGTTTATCCATTCACCTACTGAAGGACATCTTGGTTGCATCCAGATTTTGGCAATTATGAATGAAGTGGCCATAAACATCTGTGTGCAGATTTTTGTGTGGACATAGTTTTTAGTTACTTTCAATACAGAGTGTGCAATTGGTTTTGTAAGAAACTGCCAAATTGTATTCTAAAGTGGCTGTGTTTTGCATTCCCACCTGCAAAGGATGAGAATTCCTGTTGTTCAACCTCCTCGCCAACATTTGGTGCTGTCAGTGTTCTGAATTTTGGCTATTCTGTTAGGTGTATAGTGATGTCTCATTGTTTTAATTTGTATTGTCCTATTGATATATGAAGTGGAACACCTTTTCATATACTTATTTGCTATCTGTACGTCTTCTTTGGTGAGGTATTTCTTCAGATCTTATGCCCGTTTTTAATCGGGTTGTTCATTTTCTCACTGTTGAGTTTTAAGAGTTCTTTGTGTATTTTGGATAACAGTCCTTTATCAGATATGTCCTTTGCAAATATTTACTGTCAGTCTTTGGCTAATCTTTTCATTATCTACCTTTCATAGAGAGCGTTTTAATTATAATGCAGTCTGGCTTATCAATTCTCATTTTTCATGGACTGTGCCTTTGGTATAACATCTAAAAAGTCATTGCCAAACTTAAATTTTTCTAGATTTTCTCCTGTTATCTTCTAGAAGTTTTATAGCTTTGCATTTTGTATTTCAGTCTGTGATCCATTTTGAGTTCTTTTTTGTGATGAGTATAAGGTCTGTGTGTAATTTCATTTGTTTGCATGTTCAGTTGTTCTGGCACCATTTGTTGAAAGGCTGTTTTTGCCACATTGTATTACCTTTGCTCCTTTATCAAAGATCAGTTGACTCTATTTCTGTTGATCTGTTTCTGGGCACTCTTTCCTGTTCTATTGATCTGTTTATTCTTCCATCAGTACCATACTGTTGATTATTGTAGCTTTTTAAAATTTTTGCCACACCATGCAGCATGTGGGCTCTTAGTTCCCTGATAAGAATTGAACCTGCTACCCCTGCATTGGAAGCACAGAGTCTTTACTGCTGGACCACCAGGGAAGTTCTGATTACTGTAGCTTTACAATAAGTGTTTAAGTCAGGTAGCATTGGTCTTCCAACGTTGTTCTTTTCCTTCAATGTTGTGTTGGTTATTCTATGGCTTAGATATTTTGGACACTCAGTTTATTGTGGCACCAATCCATGTAATGATTTTTTTTTCTTCTAGCCATGTCCAGTGGTTCATTGGATTGAGCCAAGGCTTGGATCTGCACGTGGGAGTGATGTAAAGGCAGTGGGGCAAGTGAGTTGAGGGTATCTGTAAGAGAATGGTTGAAGTGAGGAATGATGGAATCTATAAACTAGATAGGGAGGAAGGGTGAAGGCAATAGTAGTTGAACAGGTGAAAAGTAGAATCAAGAGATTTTGAGGGCAAAGAACAGGTGTAAAGAATGAGACCTGGATGGATGACCTTGTGGTCAGAGAGTAATGTGTGCATTTTATATTCCAGAGGTGTAGCAGTTGCAAGTATTGATAGGGTTTTGCGGGATGGCCATGAGAATTGGTAGCTGAAATTGGAGTGGAATCTCTGAAGATGAGAAGGTCAATGTGCTAAGAGGCTGGGATGTTAGGCCTCTATATCGTTTATTATGTCACGTGAGAGGTTGGCAGGAATTGAGATGGAGAGGAATCTGTGAGCAGGTTCTTCAATGAATGAAAAAGGTATGTTTGGGAGATGAGTAGTTGACAATGAAGAGGAGTGGGAAGAGGTATGGATGAATGATACGAAACTCAGAAGAGTAGGAAATCTTATACAAAGGTAGAGGAGAGATGACTTCAGAGTCTCACTGGAAAGTGAGGGGAACGTCCACCCCTAGCCCAGCCCTGAGTTGTAAGGGTCTGGGAGAATGTACAGCTTCTACCTGACCAAGTTCTAACACAGTGCTTCTGAGACTTTCTGAGGTGAAGGACCAGGGTATTTTTTTTTTTAATTTCCAATCTGTAATGGACTAATGCTTTTATGCAATAAAATGTCCCCAATTTATTGATCTGCAACAGATTTACAGGGTTAGCAATGGGGAAGGTGATGGCGTCCTGATTCCAGGAAGTCAGTTCATGAGCATGGTCTTGAACCAAAATGGTTGGAGCTCTGCCTTATTTTTATGTTTCCTGTTCTGTGTGGCTGACCAAAGATTTTAAGAGTTAGATCTTAGCCAGAAGATTTTTAGAGGGCTGCTGATGACTTCTTTGGTGAGGAAGGGTTTACATTTTGTGAGATTACTAGCTCACATACATGTAAACTGAGATTTTCAAAATTATATCTTTCTCAGATATTATAATATGAAATTAATAATGCATGTTCATTGTAGAAAATTAGGAAATACAGGTAAGGAAGAAAAAATGGTTACCATAATCCTTCACTAAGAGGGAAGCACTGTTTTCATTCCTTTTCATTTAATAAATTGCTCAATAAAGTTTAGGAGAAGGCAATGGCAGCTCAATCCAGTACTCTTGCCTGGGAAATCCCATGGACGGAGGAGCCTGGTAGGCTGCAGTCCATGGGTTGCGAAGAGTCGAACACGACTGAGTGACTTCACTTTCACTTTCCACTTTCATGCACTGGAGAAGGAAGTAGCAAACCACTCCAGTATTCTTGCCTGGAGAATCCCAGGGACAGGGGAGCCTGGTGGGCTGACGTCTATGGGGTCTCACAGAGTCGGACATAATTGATGCGACTTAGCAGCAGCAGCAATAAAGTTTAAATGTTTGATTTTATATAGGAATAATATTTTAGATATAGTGGTTAAATAAAATATTATTAAATTATTATTAAAATTAACTTCACTGTTTCTTTTTACCTTTTTAATGGGGCTATTAGAACATTTAAAATTACGTATTTGACTCACATTATATTTCTGTCAGACAGCACTGCTGTAGACTCTCTTCCAGCTTTGACCATTCTGAGTCTTAATGAAGCTTTATTGTCTGTACATTTTTAGCTCTGTCATAATTATTTTAGACCATTGTGGTACAATAGAACTTTTTGCGTTGACAAAACAGTTTCATAATCTGCCCAATAGGGTAACCACATGTGGCTATTGAGCACTTGAAATGTTCCTAGAGTGATGGAGGAATTGCATTTAAAATTTTACTTAATTATGTATTGAACAACACAGTTCTAGACCTTATGAAAAATAAAATTTCCACAAACATTGGCTGATTTTCTCTTTTCTAGTTGTGTTGGTGTTGAAGAAGAGAAAGCTGCTGACATTGACCTCTACCACTGCCCCAACTGTGAGGTCTTACATGGGCCCTCCATTAGTAAGTAGATCTTGGGGTTTTAAAGAGAAGGCAATCCAGACAGACAAAGCAAAGGAAGCTTGGAAGGGAAACTGCCTTTGCCTGAGTGCTTCAGATTTGTCTCCCTTGGGAAATAGGAGAATCTTATGTAGGCCCTGCAGGCCAGCAGCTGCTCCACTCAGAGGGCAGAAATGCAGTTTCACCTCCCTCCCTTATTTAGGGATTCCCCAAAGGAAGCACCTATCCTCACCAAGTGCTTTTCTGAGTCCATGAGGGCTTCCTTTACTCCAGATGCTCCAGTGCGTTGTTAGATTGGAAGAGAAGCAAGATCTGCTGAGCCTTTTGCTTTTAGAACCATAGCCTGTAGCCATTTTGACTCAGTCTCTTGTCTTTTTCTGGCTTAGTGAAAAAACGCCGTGTATCTTCAAAAGGCCATGATACACACAAGGGGAAGCCAGTGAAGACGGGAAGCCCTACATTCATTCGAGAGCTCCGGAGTAGGACCTTTGACAGGTGAGGACCCCCTACTCCAAGGGCCAGTGAACGCTACTGCTCTGGGAAGCTGGGACCCATCTCTTCTCAGCTTTTCTACTGGCTGTCCCACTAGGTGCCTCCATCATTTGGGGATGTTTGCAGGGCTCTGTGAGTTCCCTTTGTGGGGAGATCTTCTGTTTTAGTCAGTTTCTAAGAAACATTGTTAGAGTTTCATTTGATGTACAGAGTACATTAAGGTCTACTTGTAGAAACTACGAGTAGATAGAGAGGCAGTTTTTGCTCAGTCAGGAGAGGATATTTACATGTACCTAGGGAATGCTATAACTAGAAAGAGTCTTAAAAACCAGAAATTTTAATTCTCTGATTGTAGAGAAGCGGAAACTTTCTGGAAAAAAATTTTTTTGAGTAGTCATGTATTTCTTTTACAATCAAGAAAATATTTGTTTCCTTAAAAAATTAAGATTGGCTTATTGAAAATAAACTACTTGAACAAAAATAATGAGTTAGAAAAATTAATGAATAAAACACTCTTTTGCTTAGTTTTTAATTCATTTGACCATTTTCAGCTCTCCTGTAAATGAAGTGTTATTTAGGATTATAAGTATTTCTTCAACTTAATATTTGTTTTATTTAAAGGCAATGAGTCTCATTTTTACCCTACCCCCTCAGGTCCCTTCTCCAAAGTCAACCAATTTCTTGTGCATTCTTTCAGAAATAGTTTTTGCTTATACAAACATACATGAATGTGTGTGTTGCCCCTTTTTTAAAATTAAAAAACACAAATAGAAACACTTACTGTTCTATATCTTGCTTTTTAAAAAATATAAATTCTGTATCTTAGAGGTCAATCCATAACAGCATATTCCGATGTTCTTCATTCCTTTTCATGGATATTTAGTACTCCATTGTATGAATGTATAGTTATTTAAGCAGTCCTCTTGATGAACATTTAAATCGATTCTAGTATTTTGCTATTAGGAAAAAAATGCTGCAGTTAATGTCTTTGTACTTAAGTGTTTGCATATGTGAGTGAGTGTATATGTAGATTTACTACCTAAAAGTAAAACTGCTAGGTCAAAGGGTATGTGCTTTAAACATGTTTATAGATATTGCTAGGTTGTTTCTAATGTGACCACATCATTTCATACTCCCACTAAACAATGTGTGAGGGTGCCTATTTCCCTATTATCCTGGCTAACACTGCTGCTGCTGCTGCTAAGTCGCTTCAGTCGTGTCCAACTCTGTGCAACCCCATAGACGGCAGCCAACCAGGCTCCCCTGTCCCCGGGCTAACACTATTATCAAACTTTTTTTTGCCTTTCTAATAAGATAAAAAATGAGATTTCACTGTTTCCATGTGAAACATGATTAAGGAAGCATGTATATTATGATGCATTTATAGGTCATCTTTATTTTTCTTCTCTGTTAACTATCTGCTTACATTGTTTGACAGTTTTTCTGTTGGGTTACTGCCTATTTCTTATTGATTTTTAATAGTTTCCATGCAGAAAATTTTAAATTTTAGGTAGTTTAATTTACTTATTACTATTTTTTATGGCTACTGGGCCTTGTCTTTTCCATAATTTTTTCTACCCTGTGGCTTTATTTTTTTCTAATTTAATCTTTGTTCCATCTAGAATTATGTAAATAATGAGCCAGACATTGATCTTAATATTTTTCCAGATGTTTATCCCAACAACAATTTGTCAAATAGCCCATCTTTTTCTCCAGCATGATTTTAAGAAAACCAGAAACCCCTGTTTTCTAGTTAACTATGTCAAGAGAGTGGTTGTAAAAATTGTTTTTGTTTTCTAAATCAGTCTTTTCTCTATTTTCCAGTATTTTAAAATGGGGTAGTACTGCTCTGAAAGTGAGAGTCACTCAGTCGTGTCTGACTCTTTGTGACCCCATGGACTGTATAGTCCATGGAATTCTCCAGGCCAGAATATTGGAGGGGGTAGCTGTTACCTTCTCCAGGAGATCTTCCTAACTCAGGGATCAAACCCAGGTCTCCCGCATTGCAGGTGGGTTCTTTACTAGCTGACCCACCAGGGAAGCCAAAGAATACTGGAGTGGGTAGCCTATCCCTTCTCCAGGGAATCTTCCTGACCCAGGAGTCAAACCAAGGTCTCCTGCATTGCAGGTGGATTCTTTACCAGCTGAGCTACCAGGGAAGCCCAAGGTGCTGCACTGGGTTAGTGTAAATCAGCTAAACTTGTCTGATACCACTTTTCTTCTGGGGCAGGCTGTTGACTGATTTGTTCCTTTGTCATCTAAAGAAGAGCATCATATTGACAGGATATCCTGGATTTAACTTCCCTCCTCTGCCAGTGGCCTGGCTTCTTGCCTTCGATAGGTCATTTCTTAGCTGGGATGTGAAGTTTATGCCACTTATTAGTTGCCAGCCCACATTAGGTCCCCTCAGGAAGACCCCACACCTTTGGTGAGTGAAAGCATCCAGTGAGGCCTTCAGTAGCAGAGCTTGTAGGGTTCATGCTTTCTCTTGTGTGGCCCACAGTTCAGATGAAGTGATTCTGAAGCCCACTGGAAGTCAGTTGACCGTGGAATTCCTGGAAGAGAATAGCTTCAGTGTGCCCATCCTGGTCTTGAAGAAAGATGGATTGGGGATGACGTTGCCCTCACCATCATTCACTGTGAGGGATGTGGAACACTATGTTGGTAAGCACCACAGACCCTCTTAACTGTGACATTGTTCACTCCCATCAAAACATATGACCCTTCCCTTCCAGTTTTCATTTCTTTTCTAGCCATCTTGGAAATCAGAGGTGATGTACCTTGCCCAGAGTCATTCTTAGGCAAAGCTAGAACCAAAATCCTGGTCTTTTTTCCTTTTCCTCCTGCTGCTGTTGCTGCTAAGTCGCTTCAGTCGTGTCCAACTCTGTGCGACCCCATAGATGGCAGCCCACCAGGCTCCGCCATCCCTGGGATTCTCCAGGCAAGAACACTGGAGTGGGTTGCCATTTCCTTTTCCAGTGCATGAGAGTGAAAAGTGAAATTGAGGTTGCTCAGTTGTGTCCGACTCTTAGCGACCCCGAGGACTGTAGCCTACCAGGCTCCTCCGTCCATGGAATTTTCCAGGCAAGAATACTGGAGTGGGGTGCCGTTGCCTTCTCTGCCTTTTCCTCCCGCTGCTGCTAAATCACTTCAGTCATGTACGACTCTGTGTGACTCCATAGACGTCAGCCCACCAGGCTCCCCCATCCCTGGGATTCTCCAGGCAAGAACACTGGAGTTGGTTGCCGTTTCCTTCTCCAATACATGAGAGTGAAAAGAGAAAGTGAAGTTGCTCAGTTGTGTCCAACTCTTAGTGACCCCATGGACTGCAGCCTACCAGGCTCCTCCATCCATGGGATTTTCCAGGCAAGAGTACTGGAGTGGGGTGCCATTGCCTTCTCTACCTTTTCCTCCTAATAGACCACAAACTCCAGGCTGAGCCCCATCTTTTACCTGGGGAATTCCAAAGATTGTTATGACCTCTTTGTACTCTGTTGAAATGAGAAAACCTTTGACTTTTGCCCTCATATGCTAGTTGTATTCTGGACATGAGTTTTAGGGGAGAGGAAGAGAAGTGAGGAAGCAGGACCCAGGCAGATGGATTGTACTGTGAGACCGTGTGTCAGGCCTTTCTGTTGCCCTAACATGTCTGGACTTGGCACATAGGTCTAAGGAGAGTGTGAGGAATACCTACCCCCACTTCCCATATGTGTCCGACTCTTTGCGACCCATGGACTGTAGCCTGCCAGGCTCCTCCGTCCATGGGATTTTCCAGGCAAGAATACTAGAGTAGGTTGCCATTTCCTTCTCCAGGGGATCTTTCCGACCCAGGGATTGAACCCGGGTCTTCTGCATTGCAGGCAGACTCTCTGCCATCTGAGCCACCAGGGAATAATCCCCCCACTTCCCATATATGTGTAGACAAATACATTGAGAGAAGTTTTCAGTGTAAGGTCACTCTAGGGACTGATTAGGGGATGAGTGTTCCCTGGTCCCTGAGGCCACTTAGTACAGAGCCTGTCTCTTTATTCCAGGTTCTGACAAAGAGATTGATGTGATTGATGTGGCCCGCCAGGCCGACTGCAAGATGAAGCTTGGTGATTTTGTGAAATACTATTATAGCGGGAAGAGGGAGAAAGTCCTCAATGTTATTAGTTTGGAATTCTCTGATACCAGGTAAGAGGGGCAGGGGTAAGTAAAAAGCCTCACAGAGTACCCAGGACTTGTATATACTGAGTATGTATTAGTGTTCCTCTCCCTTCCTTCGGGTGGTTTCTTCCTTTGGCAGGGGGAGCTGGTTTATACTTTCTAGGGTAGTTGCTCACATTATAACAACCAAATCATGTTTCTCCTTTACAGTTTCTAGCATTGGATAGATTATTCAGTGGCTGTTTTAATTAATTTTTGTCTCTTTTAAGATCCAGGACAGCTTCCTTAGACCTTTTTTTCTGGTATGTAGATTGTGGCATGGTCACTGTTTAACTCCCAGGATAGCGCCACTGTCCCAGATAAACACTTCTTTACCTGGTACTGAGCTCTGACAGGTTTCTCTACTTGATCTTCATAAAGAAGACACTATGACATAGGGACAGTACAATACTGTTAAACACCACATGCCAAGTGAGTGGGCCTGGGTGTGGAGATTCTGAGTATTCAGTGGAGGAAATGATCACCTGTGACTGGGGATGGCTGTGGAGCTGGGACTTGGAACTTCCATAGCTGAGTGGAAAGAGAATGCTGACTTGTCTTACAAAAATAAGTGTACTATGTGCTCTTGGGGATTCTGTGGAGAGAACTTCTTTGTCTTCCCTGGTTCTCACTAGGATGGGGGGCATTTTATACTGGCTTCAACCTTCAATTCCCAATCAGCTGACACCTGCTCTCCACCCCTTCCTTGATAGGCTTTCTAACCTTGTGGAGACACCCAAGATTGTTCGGAAGCTCTCATGGGTGGAGAACTTGTGGCCAGAGGAGTGTATCTTTGAGAGGCCCAACGTGCAGAAGTACTGCCTCATGAGCGTGCGGGATAGCTATACAGACTTTCACATTGACTTTGGTGGCACCTCGGTCTGGTACCACGTGCTCAAGGTAAGAATGGGTATGGTTTCTGAAGACAGCCAGGCCTTGGGCCTCCCTGTTTGTTTCAAGTGGTAGCATAAAACAGGCTGCTAAGGCCTACCTGCATCCCAGATTCTATTTGGGTAACATTTACACATAACTACTCTTATCAAGGTTGGGTATTGAGTGGATATGCAGTATAAGTTGTCTCTGCTTCATAGTTTTGATGATTAACTTTTTTAAAAATAACAACAGATGTCTAAGGTTTTCTCTGTTATCTTAATTGAACCAATCTGTACTCCTACCTCTAGGTATGGAAATGTCCATATTTATTGCAGAAATTTCTGGTAACATGAGACACTCAACCTCCTCCCAAGCTTATTGAATTATTATTTTTGTTACTATGACATTCATCGGTTTTAAGTTTATAGTTTGATGAGTTTTGACAATTGTATAAATAGTTGCATGACTGCCACCACTGAAGATAGAGCATGTATGAAGTGTTTGGTTTTTTAAAAAAGTTTTATTTATTTTTGGCTGCACTGGGTCTTCATTGTTGCACATAGGCTTTCTCTAGTTGCAGCAAGTGGGGGCTACTTTCCAGTTGTGGTGCATGGGCTTCTCATTGCACTGGCTTCTCTTGTTGCAGAATATGGGCTGTAGGGCACATGGGCTTCAGTAGTTGTGTCATACAGGCTCAGTAGTTGTGGCTCGCAGGCTCTAGAATGCAGTTCTGTAGTTGTGGCATATAGGCTTAGCTACCCTAAGACATATGGAATCTTCCCGCGTCAGGGATCAAACCTGTGTCCCCTGCATTGATAGGCAGATTCTTAACCACTGGACCATCAGGGAAGTCTGAGATGGTTTTTTTAAATGTCAGCCTTACTATAGTTTCCCTTTTCATGGTTGTTACAGTTTTGTAATTAGCATATTGATTGTCAATGACTAAAGGATTTTTGAGGTCTGGTAAACAAATTTCTTAAATAACTTACTGTTTTCTACCACTGTTCATGCTATTTAGTTTTCTTATCAGAAATGCCAAGAAAAGAGCAGAAACTTGGATATGGCTCTTGTACAAATGATCACAAATACTGAACTAGTTGTTTATCATGAAGAAATTGGAGTGTGTAAATGAAAGTGCTATTATGCAAATGTTATATTTAACTGTTTATTTTATTTTTTGACTTTTTATTTTGGAGTATAGGCCATTAACAATGTTGTGATAGTTTCAGGTGGACAGCAAATGGACTCAGCCATAAATATACATGTATCCATTCTCCCCCAAACTCCCCTCTGATTGAGGCTACCCTGTACTATACACTAGGACCTTGTTGGTTATCCGTTTTAAATATAGCAGGAGATCCCAAACTCCCTATCTCTTCCCCTATTAATGTTTTAATTTTTAAATAGTTTCATTTTTACAGCAAAAATGCTAATAGGAAGATTTCCTGTGTGCCCTTCACTCAGATTTCTATGTTACTATTTTATTATATTCTCTTTCTCTGAAGCAAACATAATAAAATAATCTTACATATATATTTTTTCTGAAACACTCAAAAGTATTTTCAGACATGATATCCCTTTATCTTATAATAATTCAGTGTGTATTTCTTAGAAACAATGGTATTCTCATATCATCACAATATAGTTATCAGAATCAAAATTAATATTGATACAGTACTATTATCTAATCTACAGATCTGATTCAAATTTCTCCAGTTGTACAGTAGATATTTTCTAGTGTTGCTTTTCTACACTGAAATGTATTGTCATGAAATATTGGTTAAACTAATCAAGCTATGGGTTGGGGAGATTTTTGTGCTAGTGGGTTTTTCTTTCTTTTCTGCCAAACTACTTATGTGGTGATTATCCAGGCAAAGCATAATTAAGAAATAAAGTGTTCTTCCAACAGATAATCACCCAACATATAATCTTCCAGAAGTCCTTGGGCGATTACTGAACTTTTAAACTTTTATTAGCTGTGATTACAGGTGTGAGAAGAAACACTCTCTGCAAATGGCATTTAAAGGCAAATTCAATTTTCTTCTCATTAGTAATGTGGCCTTAAATTCTCCTGGGGCTGGTAGTATTGATCTGCTCATCTGTAGAGGACACTTTCATTTGGTATTGCAGGAGCCTTTGGTGTACATTTGTCTTAAGTTGACAATTTTGTTTGAAATGCCCTTTCCCGATTGTTTTTGTTAACCTTATAGAAGCTTAAAAGTACAAAGTGAAAAGGAATTTTTTAAGTTTTCCATATTTGTATATAAATGATCCTTGGACAGAAAGAATTCTAGCATACTACATCGTCCTGGAACATGAGAGAATATTCTTTTGGAGACTCCTGGAAGTCTTTTCTGGAAACCCTTGATGTCTTTGGCCCTTCCATCTTTGTTTCAGGGTGAGAAGATCTTCTACCTGATCCGTCCAACAAATGCCAACCTGACTCTCTTTGAGTGCTGGAGCAGTTCCTCTAACCAGAATGAGATGTTCTTTGGGGACCAGGTGGACAAGTGCTACAAGTGTTCTGTGAAGCAAGGACAGACACTTTTCATTCCTACAGGTCTTCCCTGGGCCCCTCTGGGAGGGTTTGAGGAAGGTGGGAAGAAGAAGGGAACTTGTGGCACCAGAACCAACCCCTTCCCATAATGTTTTGACCTGAATGTGAGATACCCCTCTCATATCAGTTAGACTCAGAATTGCACATCAGGAAAATTCAAGTGGTGACCAAAGTGGTGACCAGTGTGGTTGTTTGGGGAGGTCCAGAAGGAAGTTGATAGGCTTCTTTTGCACTGAACTGATGTCAACTTGGTGGACAGTTAGAAAACAGGACTCTCAGCCCCATGACTCTAGAGATAGTGACTGGAGAGACTGGCATTGTAAGCTGTAAGTCAGAATGACCTGGGTAGGGATAGGGTTTTTTTTTTTCCTGAAACAATAAATGCCTAGGCTTTACCCCTAGAATTATAAATTCATAGGTCTGAAGTTTGGTCTGAGTGTGGCTATTTTGGGGGAAAAACCTAGTTGTCTCAATTTGGGGAAAGTTGATATCTTTAGTATGTTGCATCTTCCATGAACATAGCGTGTCTTTCCATTTATTTAGATTTTTCTTGACTATCTAATTTCTTAATTCCTTGATTTCAGAATTAGTGTTAAATTTTCTCAAAATGTTCAGTATCATTCTCTATTGCAGCCACACGGACCTAGAGCTTTCCCTTTTGGGAAAGATTTTAATTAACATTCAATTTCCTTAAACTTTATTAGGCTATTCAAGTTATTTTATACTGGGTGAGTTGCAATAGTTTGTGCTTTTGGAGCAATTGGCCCATCTTATCTAAGTTGTCAAATTTATATGTGAAGAGTTATTCATAGTATTTCTTATTATTCTTTTGATATCTTCTAAGTCTCTAGTGTACCCTCTTTTCATTCTTGATGTTAGTAATCTGTGAATTTCAATTTTGTTGAACGTTTAAAAGAATCATCTGTTGTTTCATTGTGATTTTCAATGTAGTCTTTCTGTTTTCAATTTCATTGATTTCTGCTTTTATCTTTTTTCCTTCTTTCTGCTTACTTTGGGTTTATTTTTTTCAGTCTTGAGACAATAGCTTAGATTATTGACTTAAGATTTTTCTTCACTTTTAATGTATTTAGTGCTATAAATTTCCCCCTCAGAACTGATTTAGCTATGTCACATATTTTGATATGTTGTAGTTTTCATTTTGTTAAATGTGCTTTTTTAAAAGAAATTTATTTATTTATTTGGCTGTGCTGGGTCTTAGTTGTG
Source organism: Bubalus bubalis (assembly GCF_019923935.1). Taxonomy (NCBI): domain Eukaryota; kingdom Metazoa; phylum Chordata; class Mammalia; order Artiodactyla; family Bovidae; genus Bubalus; species Bubalus bubalis. The sequence goes on from NC_059181.1 coordinate 51,393,791, forward strand.
GCAAGTGGGAATCTAGTTCCCTGACTGGGGATCAGCCCAGGTCCCCAGCAATGGGAGCGCAGAGTCTTAGCCACTGGACCACCAGGAAAGTCCCCTAAATGTCCTTTTTAAAAAGTTGAGATATAATGCACATACCATTAAAATTACCATATTGTTAAAGGATACAGTTCAGGTTTTCATCAAGTTGTACAAACATCAGCACTAATACCAGAAAGTTTTCATCACTTTAAAAAAAAAGAAACCTTGTACCTATTAGCAGTCACTCCCCATTCCTTCTCCTCGCCAGCCCGTATCAGCCACTTTTGTACTTTTCTTTGTATATGAATTTTCCTTTTCTGAATAGTTCATGTAAATAGAATCATGCAGTATGTGGTCTTTTATGTCTGGATTCTGTCATCCAGCATATCAAGGTTCATCCATGTTATAGCATTTATCAATACTTCATTATTTAAATGGCTGAAAAGTACTCCATTTGTAAGGATACACCACATTTTGTTTATCCATTCATCATTTTATAGACATCTGGGTTTTTTTCACCTTTTGCCTATTAAGAATAGTACTGTTATGAACATTCATGTAAAAGTTATTGTGTTAACAGATATTATATTTTCAGTTCTTTTGGGTATATCTACTTAGGAAAGGGATTGCTGAGTCATATGGTAACTCTGTGTTTAACTTCTTAAGGAATTGCCAAACTATTTTCTAAAGCAGGTGCATTTTACATTTCCACCAGTGATTTATGAGGGTCTCAGTTTTTCCACATCCTTCCCGACACTTATTTTTGTTTATCTTTATGATTATAACCATTCTGGTGGTGTGAAGTAGTAGCTCACTGAGATTTTTATTTTGTGTTTCCTTAAAGGCTACTGATTTTAAACATTTTTCCATGTGCTTATTGAATGTTTATATATCTTTTTTAAAAGCAATATCTATTCAAAACTTTTGCCCATTCTTTAGGTAATTTATCTTTCTATTGTTGACTTGTAAGAATTCTTTATGTATTTTGGATTAGACTTTTATTGGATGTATGATTTGCAAATACTTTTGCTTATTCTTGGGATTGTCTTTTCACTTTCTTGCAATTGGTCTGTGAGGCACAAAAATCCAGTTTATCTATTTTTTTTCTTTGCTTGTGCTTGGTGTTATATCTAAGATACCATTGCCTAATTCAGAGTCATGAAGAGTAACACCTGTGTTTTCTTCTTAGTTCTTACGTTTATGCCTTTCATCCATTTCATTTTAATTTTTGTGTATGGTGTGAGATAGGGGTCCAATTTCATTCCTTTGCATGTGGATGTCCAGATGTTCTGGAACCATTTGAAAAGACCATTCTTTCCCCATTGAATTGTCTTGACACCTTTGTCAAAAATCAATTGACTGTAGACCATATGTTGGTTTGTTTCTGAACTTTGAATTCTATTCCGTTGATCTATATGTCTGTCTTTATGACAGTATCACACTGTCTCAGTTACTGTACATTTGTAGTAAGTTTGAAACTGGAAAGTATCAACCTTCCAACTTTGTTTTTCACCTTTAATTTCCATATAAATTTTTTAGCTTCAGATTTTGTATAGTTTTTTTTAGTGTTGGCTCTAGTTTTATATGTGTGAATATATATGTGTACACATGTATACACATATGCATATGTACATGTATAGATAAATATGTACATGTGTTTACATGTGTAAATATGTCCATATCTATATATGTATATACATACATACATATATGAATCTTACCACAGTCTACTGGTATTGACATTTTAATTGACATTTTACCAGTTTGAGGAAAGGGTTCAAACCTTACCTCTTTTCACATCTCTTTACCCTTTGTAATGTATTTGCCGTAAATATTTCCTCTGCATACATTAGATCCACATCACATCGTGTTTTAATTTTTGTTTCAACTGTCAAACATAATTTCAATACCCATATAGCAGGGAAGTCTGTTGTTTTTACCTGTATTTTTACTCTTCCATTGTTCTTCCTTCTTGGTGTTCCAGGATTCCTTCTCTTATTTCCCCTCTGTTTAGAGTTTCAGGGTAGGCCTGCTGCCAATAGATTCTCTTAGTTTTCCTTCATTTGTAAATGCCTTGATTTCCCTTTCACTCCTGAAAGATATTTTTGCTGGATATAGAATTTTGGGTTGATAGTTATTTTCTTTCAGTACTTTAATGTTGTGCTGTTTCCTTCTAGCTTCTATACAAAAACATTTTGACTATCCTTCAAATTATTTTTTCTCCTATATGTGTTATTTCTTGCTACTTTCAATATTTTTTCTTTTTTATTTAGTTTCTCAGCAATTTGACAATAATATGTGGATTTCTTTGGGTTTATACTATTATGTGTTCACTGAGCTTCTTGAATGTGTAGGTTTGTCTTTTGCCATATTAGTGAAGTTTTTAGATATTATTTCTTCAAATACTTTTTCAGCCCCACACTCTTTAACTTTTCTTCTGGGTCTTTGATGATATGAATATAACACATTTTGCTGTAGTCTCACAGGTTTCTGAGACTTTTTTTCTGTCCTATTGCATGGTTCTTTATTTTTTGGTCTTTTAAAAAATTTTTACTGACATATAGTTGATTTACAGTGTTTCAGGTATACAGCAAAATGATTCAATTTTATATATATATATGTCTTTTTTAGATTATTTTCCTTTATAGGTTATTATAAGATATTGAATATAGTTCCCTGTGCTATACATATACAGTAGGTTCCTTGTGGGGTTCCTGAGTTTATTTTTCACTCAGTCTGTTTCCTTTCTCTTGTTCATGTTGGGTGCTTTCTGTTGCCCTCTTAAAATTCTCTGATTCTTTTCTTCATTGTCTCCATTCTTCTGTTGAATCCATTGTTTCATTATATATTTCAGATGAAGTAATTTTTTAGTTCTATAATTTTCATTTGTTTATTTATGGCTTCTCTCTCTACTTCTTTTGCTTGTTTCCAGCATGTTTGTAATTGTTAGTTGAAGCATTTTTATGATGATTCCTTTAAAATTCATGTCATATAATTCTAACATCTTTGTCTAACATTATATTGTATAATTCTGGACTTTTCAGTTACTCAGATCTATTTGTTTATTCTTATATTGATTTGATTACATTGGTTTTATAGAATGTTTAAGGCAAGTCACACACACCCACCCCCATACCCATCTGCTTTCCTCTTTTATAGTTTTCTATTCCCAGGCATTTATTTACCCATCTTTAAATTCTTTGCTGAGTCTTACATGGTTGGTTTTTTTTTTTTTAACACTGGACACTTGGTAACTGGTAAATTGAACTTGTTTACCAGAGATTTGAGTTGGATTCATTTGTTTCTTGGTAGATATTCCCACAACTGGGGGCAATCTGCTTAGTTCTACAAGCATTTCATGTTTACTGTCTGCCCCAACATTGTGCTAGGTGCTAGAGATTAAAGATGTATAGGCCATTTCAGTATAATGTTCTAATAGACACAATAGAGGTATTCACCAGAAGTTTGGGGAGCACAGAGAAGAACACTTAGTCTGGCCGGAAGTTTGTGACAATCTTCTCAGAAGAGTGACGCCTGAAGGGTAAGTGGCTACTGATAAAGGAAATAAAGGTATAAAAGACCTCTCAGATTAGGGAAAGGCATAAGCAAAGCAAAGATGTGTGAAGCAGTTTATGAATACTAGAGCCTAAAGACCAAAGGCTGGGAGCAGATGAAGCTGAAAAGATTGGCAGGCTGAACTTACTTCAGAGGCAACTGGGGACTATTAAAGATTTATTTGTTTAATTTCTCATGAAATATTTTAGATGAAGCAAAAGATGTAAAGAATAATATAGTGAACATTTATGTGTTTATAACTTAACTAAAAATATAATATATTACAAACATATTTGAAGCCTTCTATATATCTCTCCTCAATTTCCCATTCTGCCCTCTCAGAGCTAGCCATTGTCCTAAAGTTGATGATATCATTCTCCTGCATTTTTATCCCTTTATTACATAGGTAATGCCTTACTAAGCAACTAAGCAGTGTATAGTATTGTTTTACATGTTTTTTGGGGGGGAGGGGTGTGGTCTTGACCTCCAGTCACTAGAGAAGTCTCTGGTTTACATGTTTTTGTTATATAAATAGAATCATATTACATATATTTTTCTCTGAACATTATAATTGTGAGATCCTGTTGATCTATTCCTCATTCATTTTACTTGCTTTCTATTATTCCACTCTACAGCAATTTATGTATTCTCCTGTGGATATACATTTCATTTAAGAGTTTCAAGCAAGAGATGATATGGGCAGATTTGTATTTTGGACATATCACTTAGGATTGGGATTTGGAAGACAGACTTCAGAGATCAAGATTGTTGTGGAGCAGTAGTTTACAAACACTTTGGACTCTAGCTGTCCTTATACCCTTAAATATTATTGAGGATCCCAAAGAACTTTTATTTATGTGGTTTATATATATTAATATTAACAAATTATAAATTAAAACCGATAATTTAAAAATATTAGTTCATTGAGAGAAAACAAGAATAAACCCATTATATGTTAGCATAAGTAACCATTTTTATGAAAAATAACTATTTTAAAACTAAAAATGTAGTTAAAAGGTTGACCTTTACATTTCTTCAAATCTTTTTAATGTTTGGGTTAATAGAAAACTTAAGGCCCTCAAATCTGCCTCTGCGTATTATGATATCATGTCCTATACCCTTTGAAAAACTCCACTGTATACCTATGAGAGAATGAGAGTTAAAAAGACAAATAACATCTTAATATTATTATGAACATAGTTTTGACCTTGCATATGCTCTGAAAGAGGCTCTAGGAGCCCCAGGATTCCCTGTATCACCCCTTAAAGAACCATTGGTGTTAGAGGAGACAGTTTGGAGGCTGTTATAAGTAGCATAAGTAAGAAATAATGAGGGCTCTGAACCAAACCATTAGTAGGATGGATGGATGAAGAGGAGATGAATATGAAAGAGATTTAAGAAGGAAAATCAGGAGGTCCTAGAAAGCAGTATAGGGTCAAGGGCAAGGAAAATAATTTAGTTTCAGCTAGGTACATTCTTCACAATCAACCTGTGAAAATAATTTAGTTTCAGCTAGGTACATTCTTCACAATCAACCATTTTAGCTAGAAAATGGCAGGATTTGAACCCATGTCTAACACAAAAGCTTTTTGTTTTACTTAGGGCAGAGTTCGAAGAGGTAGTCATAGCAAGGAGATGATGCCTTTCTTAGTGATAAGAGAGAAGATAGGTGAGGCACCGAAGAGATTTTGAAGTACAGACACAGAGGGGGATGTAGGAGGAGTTTATTAACCCCATAGGTTGGTCCAGTACAGGATTATAATGATGGCAGACTTGGCCAGGATGAGTGTTGGGAATATGGAGGAACCTAGAATATTCTGAGTTACTGCCAGACTGGATGCTCTAAGGTATTGTGTTTGAGCTGAGTGGGCAGTGGAGATGTCCAAAGGAAGAAAGGCCCTCTTCCAGCTATGATTTTTGCCTTGTTACACTGCAGGATGGATTCATGCTGTGCTGACCCCCGTGGACTGCCTTGCCTTTGGAGGGAATTTCTTACACAGCCTTAATATTGAAATGCAGCTCAAGTGAGTCCTGAAGCTCTGGTGATCCCAAGTTGGCCATTTCCATCTGCTGGAGTCCTTGAGTTCTCCCCTATAGTGAGGAGTACAGCATAGAAGGAGGCGAGATGATCATAAAGGAATGGATATTGGTTCCTGATGATGTTCAGTGGAGGATGAATACCTCTTCCTCACTTAACAGTTATGTGACTATCAAGTCACATAATCTTTGAGCTCAAATTTCCTAACCCATAAAATAAAGTCTTAAAGGATAGTTGTGAGGATTAGAGATAATGGATACAAAGCATCCAGAACAATACCTGATACGTAGTAGGTGCCCAGTAAACAGTATCCTCATCATTGTTATTGTAACTACTTCTTCCAGAGCCTATGAGATTGAGAAACGGTTGAGCACAGCAGACCTCTTCAAGTTCCCCAACTTTGAGACCATCTGTTGGTATGTGGGAAAGCACATCCTGGATATCTTTCGAGGTATGGAGCCCTTTGCCAACTGTCCTTTTTGCCCTGTTCTCATAACCAACACCTCAATCAAGATACAGTACTATTCCATCACCACAAAAATCTCTGTAGTGCTACCCCTTTATAATCTCACCCACTCTCTCCCGTTGAACTATCCATAACTTTAGGAAACCACTGATCTGTTTTTCATCTCTCTAATTTTGTCATTTCAAGAATGTTATAAAAATGGAACCAAATGTTGTGATCTTTTGAAATTGGCTTTTTTATTAAGTATAATGTAGGGTAAGGCATGGATTTTAAATATCATTTAATAAAAGGAGCTGAGAAAATTGGATCACAGTAAAATTATTCCTATTCTTAAAATAAGAAACTCAGTCTGAATAGTGTCAGAGTTCTCTAGATATCCCTCCCCCAGGGACAAGGCCCAGTCCTACGGTGACCTCATTGGTTTGGTCTTGGGTATCAGCCCAAGTGGAAGCCAACCTACTGGGTTTCTTCTTTCCTGGTTTGCTCTGAAATAGAGTGGCTCCCTTACTCAGACCTGAGATTTCCCAAGTGACTTGGCCAGGAAGAGTTACAAAGAACCTCAGAGGCCAATGAGTATAGTCTCTTATGCAATACCTCAAGCCCTTATTCTGCCACCTAGATAGGCTGTCATGTAAGTGTTCATTCAGGGGCTAGATGACTAACTGCTTATTATCTGTTCTGAACATCTTAGTTCAGTAGAAAATTCTTTATTGAGCCTAAATTTGGATGTTTGTTATAATCTCCTCCTGGAGTAACTCAGAACAAGGCATTAATGGCTCTTCAGATCTGTGTAGGTGGCAATTGTGGTCCTCTTGAGTGTTCATATTTTGAAACCCAAGAGGCAGAGTAGTGTAGAAGGAAGACTGGTGTCAGATTCTGACAGACGTGGTTTCAGTCTTGACTTTGTCACTTACCAGGTATGGCCTTTGTATTCTTTGCCTCTCTGGGCCTTATTTTCTGAACTATAAAATGAAGACGATATCTGGCTTACAGGGTTGGGTATAGGGTTCAATGAGATAGTAGATGTCAAGGTACTCATAAAATGAACACCATTATAAGAACTGAGATCTAGAGTTGTGCTCAGAACCTTGAACATTTTCTCTGGTTGCCTGAAAAAAGTAAAAAGTCCTTCACTTTCCTGCATGGTTTCTTTGACACTCTACCTTCCTCTTTCCCCCTGTAGGTTTGCGAGAAAACAGGAGACACCCTGCCTCCTACCTGGTCCATGGTGGTAAAGCCCTGAACTTGGCCTTTAAAGCCTGGACAAAGAAAGAAGTAAATATACTTATTTCTCTATCTACTTTAGAGGTCTACTGTCAGTAGGGACTGGCTTTGGGAAGATCTTCTGGGGACGTAGAAGATACCAGGGAGGTTTGTGGGCTCCTGGCATTAGAGTGGAGGACAGAAGAGTATTAAGAAAGAAAAACTTCACCTGTAATTTTAACATTCACACAGGGAATTAACATGCAAGTATATTTTGTATTGTTTTTTTGTAATATGCATTTTTAAAACATGATTTCTATCACCCTGTACATATAATTTTGTATCTGAATTGATTGGTTTATCTTAATTTTTCTGTGTCACCAAGTTCTCCAGAAACATTGATAGTTACATGATATTCTTTTGCTGGGATGTACCATCCTTACCTAACCACTTGTTTATTGTTGCTTCCTTTTTATTTATTTATTTGGGGAATAGTTCTAGAAAATCATGCGGTAAATATCTATTTGCATTAGTCTTTGTCCTTCATGTCTTGATTGTTTCTTCAGGATAGATTCCTAGAAGAGCAATTGTTAAATAAAGTATATGAAAAATGTAAGACTCTTGATGCATGCTGCCAAAATGGCTTTTTAGGAATATACCAATATCCATCTATCCAACTGAATACTAAACAGCTATAAAAGAGATTAAGGAAGCTGTCTATGTACTGATTTGGGAAGACTTCTAGAATTTATCATGTAAAGGTGTCTAACTGTGTGTATAGTGTGCTGCCTTATGTGTAAAGGCGGGGAGGGGATAAGAACTATATTTGTATGTGCTTGTATTTGCCTGAGGACACAATCTGGAGGGATTCAGAAGAAAGTAATAAAAGTGGTTACCTGTTGGGGTGGGCTAGAGGGGCTGATGGCAGGGACAAAGTTTTTTCAGTATATATCTTTTTATATTGTTTGATTTTTGAGCTATGTGAATGGATTAACTATTCAAAATGTTGGATTTATTTAAAAAAACAATTTTAAGAAATGCAAAAAAGGAAATATCAATATATTCTTTTATACTTCTGATATTCTTGTAGATTCCTTCCCCTGCATACAGTAGTATGAGGAGACTCTTCAGCCACTGAAGGCTTGATTTGCTCAATTTCCCCTTTTCCTGTTGACAGCCTTCCCCTCAAATATTCTTGGACTTCATGTTTGGGGCCTTCTCTTGCTCCCTGGACTCACCTGCACCTGGGCTTTAGCCTTTGATTGTTTTGCCGCATCCCTTAGGTGTGGCTGCCTTGGGTTTCATTTCTTACTGTGCATCCCACCAGCCCCTTGTCTGAAGTGAACTTCTGATTGACTCTGCCTCAGGAACACCTTTAAGGGAGGGAGGTGGGTAGGTCCTAAGCACTCGTGTCCTGGGCCAGGATGGCCTCAAGGACCAAAGAATGGCCCCAGACAGTGTGACCGGAGGGAGCTGGAAGAGAGGAGGACATAGAACTGAGGAGCCCGCACTCATGGAAGAAAACTTCTGTGAAGTGCAAATGATTTCCATGAGAAGCACTTGCTCCTTCACCTTTCCAGAGCCCCTGGGCAGGGAGGAGAGAGCTGTCAGGGTTATCCAGTTGGGTCACATGGGTTCTCAGCCCCCATTGCTGCCCAGCCACCAAAATAAATTCCAGATGATTAAAAGAGTTAAACCATGGGAAGTAAGGAAGAAGTGCTGAGGAATTTTTATCATACTCTCTGGATACAGAATTCAAGTCAAAACTGGTGGACGAAATCACAGAGGAAAAGCTTGAGAGGTCTGTCTGCATAAAGATGTAAATAAAATCGTTAATGAATTAAAAAAGAGATAACCACCAGGTCCCTCCCTGGGTTGCTGTTGGGCTAGCTATGGGCCTGCCTATAGCTGTTCAGCACTGAGTTCTGTGCTCACAAGTGAAGAGGCTGGGTTCTTCCTGAGGTTCTTGACTTTCTGAGGGGTGTGGTTCAAGCTCACAACTAAGTTCTTCACACCTCTTGACACTGTTTTGCAAATATTTCCTCCCAGTCAGTGGTTTGCCTTAACAGTGTTTTTTCAATAAGTCTAATTTATCAGTTTTTCTTTTATGATTCATACTTTTTATGTCCTAAGAAATCTTTGCCTAACCTAAGGTCACAAAGATTTTCTCCTCTGTTTCCTTCGAAAAGGTTTATAGTTTTAGTTATGGCATTTAGTTCTGTAATCCATTTTGAGTCTGTGTATATCTGATGCAAAATATAGAATGAAGGTCTTGTCTTGCATGTGGATATCTGATCAGTCTAAGTACCCTTTCTCCATTGAATTGCCTTGGTAACTGTTGAAAATCAGTTGTTTCTTATGTGTGGATCTATTTCTCATGCCTTTTGTTTGACAGGCTCTGCCAGACCACGAGGATGAAATCCCGGAGACAGTGCGGACTGTTCAGCTCATTAAAGATCTGGCTAGGGAGATCCGCCTGGTGGAAGTAAGAAACATGGGAACAGGGGAGGCATTGGAAAAGGGCTTAAGACTCAAGTGGCAGGTCAGGCTTTTGTAGCTGGCGTGGGAGCTCAGGGGAAGGATTGAGAAGACCCCACCAAGGACCCTATTCATTCATTTAAATAATTATTCTGTGCCTCAAGTATGCCACATGTTGGGCTAGGTGCTTAGGACACATAAATAACTACAGTGCCTGCCCACAAAGAACTCACAATCTAGTAGAGTACCCTGGGCAAAGTTAACCTGTCTGAGCCTCAGTTTCCTCATCCCTAAAGTGGCTATAGCTAATAACTACTGAGGGATTGTTAAGAGGATTGAATAAGGTAATATAGATTGAGCACAAAGTATAAGACTGGGCAGATAGTGGGTGCTCAATAAATTCTGATGGTGGGTCATGTGATTGTGGGTGGTGGAGGTCATAGTAGTAGTTGTTGTTATTAATATTTTGACTCAGTCTCTGCATTCTACAAAATGACAGTTCTCCCGGGTTGAAGATGATTACAAAGCCATGTTTCAACAGGTGGCATATACCACGAGGCAGTGAGGTGTAGTGGTAAGAGACTCAGAGAAACTTGGGTTCTGGTTCCTGCTCTGTCACTTGCTAGCCGTTCAGGGCCTCAGTATCCTTATCTGTAAAGTGGGGACAGTACCACCTTTTCAGAGTTTTGTTATGATTAAGAGCTAATGTATGTAGAGCCCCTTGCACAGTGCCTGGCAGAGTAAGTACTCAATAAATGTGAGCCATTGTTGTTACTAGACTTTGCAGTGAAGAGAGAACTCAGTGTGGGCTGGTGAAGTAGCAGAGGCACCAGAGGAGAATTGGACTTGAAGTTTCAACTTTCCTTTAGCTCAGAAGCTGTAAGATTCCATTTAGCACCCAGAATATAGGCACTAAACATGCTAAAGGGTGGTCAGAGTGCGCTACTGGGAAGTTGGACTTCTAGCCTCACCTCTTGCAGCATGTTCCACTACCTGCACCATTACACCATGGCTTAACGTTGCCCGCCTCCTACCTCATTTTCTTCCACTTCCATCTGTCAGAATCTATCAGGGTTTAGTTAAAATGCCTGTCTTTTCTCTGACTATATAAGTTTTGTATACACGGAACTTTGGGCTGGTTGGAAGAGGACTTAGAGGTGGATCATATCTTTTTCACTGGCTTTCAAATGTTTTGAAGAAGTGAAATCCTTTTTTTCAAATGAAATCTTACATGGAAGCTCAATATATGCAACCAATTGAAGCATAACTACTATGAATAAGTAGCAGTTACGAAGGTGGGAGGCTTAGAGCTCCACTTACTTCTCTTATTTGCCTTCCACCTACCTCCAATCCTCAGGGCTCTTCCCAAGAAGTTCAAAGAAGCCACAGAGCATCTTTGAAAACCAGTCTGTTCCTTTAAATTTACAGCTGAGAAAACAGATCCCCAGAGTGATCAGAGCACTTACCCTTGGTCACAGAGCTAATGAGTAAGCAGATTTAGAACTAGAAGCTCTCTTCTCTTAAATCCTGTAGTCCTTAGAGTTGGAACCACACATTTTAGTACTCAATTATTTTCTGTCTCATGTCAACTGCTCTTGGAGTCTTTTCTCTCCAATTTTGATAGTAGTGCTGGGCTTTTTCTCTGCTCGTCTTCTTACTCGTCAATGGCTGGGTAAAGAAATGCCACCCGGTAAATTCTTGATGACTTACTGTGCAAAAACTAGGGTGTGCATAAGTGCCTATGTGGAGCATCTTTAAACCCCTTCATGGCAGTACCACTAGTGCCATGAACAGACCTCTGCTCTTAGTGTAGAGAGAACCCTTGAGTAAGCTCTAACCCCTCATGTCCTAACACTCTTGTAGGATATCTTCCAACAGAACGTTGGGAAGACGAGCAATATCTTTGGGCTGCAGAGGATCTTCCCAGCCGGCTCCATTCCCTTAACCAGGCCAGCCCATTCCACTTCAGTATCCATGTCCAGGCTGTCACTGCCCTCCAAAAGTGGTTCAAAGAAGAAAGGCCTGAAGCCCAAGGAATTCTTCAAGAAGGCAGAGCGAAAGGGCAAGGAGAGCTCAGCCTTGGGGCCTGCTGGCCAATTGAGCTATAATCTCATGGACACATACAATCATCAGGCACTGAAGACAGGCTCTTCCCAGAAAGCAAAGGTGGGTGCTGGCCAATGGGTTCAGCCCAACCCTTTTGGGTCCCTTGGAAGAGCAGAGTATCAAAAGGAAAGGCTCTCCTGTCCTCCCACCTCCCTTAGGGCCCCTGGTGTTTGGCTGCCAGTCCCACTCATTTAACAGGCATTTATTGAGACCTTGTCTATGCTGGGCACTGTGATAGCTGCTGCAGACAATAACCCTCAAGAGGCCAACAGGCTAGTGAAAAAGATAGGCATAAAAAGAAATGAGTGCAATGAGATGTTGTGGATGCCACAATTAAGGGTGAGTGTGGGACCCTGAGACACAGGGGAGGGGATGATTGTATCTGGGTAGGGATGATGGTCAGGAGCTCTTCTCAGAAAGCATGAAACTTGAGCTGATCTTGAAATACTAGGATAAGAATGATATTTGAGTACATGGTATATGAGTGGCAGGTTGGAGTCTTGAACAGATTTTTTAGAAAAGTCCTCCTCCAGGGCCCCACCTTGCTTAAAGATTGTGGTACCCTCCATGGGCATGTGAAGATGCTCCACCCTCCTTTTAGGGAACATGTTTTGCAAGATTGACAGGTTTCCCCTGAGCCAGCCATACATTCTCAACCTTCTGCTCTAGTGATCATTTGGGTTGGGGATGGGGGGACAGCATAGTTGAAGACCTTGGTTCAGGTGGTTTTGATAGTGAACTCCACCAGTAAAACCAGAGGGCACTGGTTATTCTGATTCACATGGGAGTTCCAGACAGGTGACAACTGAGCCTCCTCCTCCTGCAGTTCAACATCACTGGCACCTGCTTGAATGACTCAGATGATGACTCGCCAGACTTGGACCTTGATGGGAATGAGGGCCCGCTGGCCCTATTGATGTCTAATGGCAGGTGAGGTGGGAAGAAGAAGCAGAGATGCTGGGATTTTTGGTAGCAATATGCAAGGCATGGAATTGGGACCCGGGGCTGGGACATGGGTGAGGGAGGGACTGTACTTGGGGAAATACCCAGATATTATCAGAAAACATTGCTTAGTACAGAGAACCATGGTAGTGCTGGGAGTGGGTAAGGGGAGAGGTCTGGAACTAATTGGCAATTCTGAGAAAAATCTTGTATAAGTTCTAGAAATTTCAGCAAGTCAGTGGATCAGAACTGTTGTCAGGAATAGGTAGTATAGTATACTGGTTAAGAGCAGTAGTTTTTTATATACCTTTTGCGATTCAATTTTTAGGAACTTATTTTGCAGAAATATTTTCCAGGTGTGTGAAAGAGTATTTCTCTTTCACTATATTTATAGTGAAATATATTTCACTATGTCATTGTAATAGTAAATAGTTGGAAGCGTTCATTAATAAGGGTTGGATAAATTATGGTACATCTATGGAATAGAATACTGTGTAACTTAGAATGAGTTTAGTATCTATTGATGTGAAAAGATTTCCAAGATACATTTTAAGTGGAAAAAATCAGGTTGCAAGATAATATATGGGGATAGTTCATTTTAATTTTTTAAAAAGGCATGTATGCATATGTGTGTGTGTAAAAAAGTAACGTACAGTCTTTTACATTTATTTATTTGGCTGTATTGGATCTTAGTTGCAGCATGTGGGATCTCTGTTGTGTCATGTAGCATCTTTCATTGTGGAACAGGGACTCAGTAGTTATGATGCGCGGGCTCTATGGTTGTGCCATATGGGCTCCAGAGCATGCGGGTATCAGTAGTTGCAGTATGTGTGCTGTCGAGTTGAGACACACAGGCTCCACAGCACATGGGCTCAGTAGTTACGGCATGTGGCTTTGTGGCATGTAGAATCTTAGTTCCTGACCAGGGATTGAATTCCCTGCATTGCAAGGTGGATTCTTAACCACTGGGCAACCAGGGAAGTCCCTTGCCTTTATTTTTAATTTAACTTTTTAAAAGAGGTTTAAAATTTATGCAGTTTAAAATTCAATAAGTGTGAAAAAATACATAGGAAAAAATTTTGCTCCCACCCTTCTCTGTTCTCCAGTTTTCCCCTCACACATGGAACACCAGTGTCAGTGCTTTCCTTCCAGAGATGTTTATACACATTCACTCAAATATATCAATGTTTGTTATATATTTTATGTTTGTCACACCAAACTTGTAACAGTAGTTATCTCTGGAAAGTAGGATAGGGGAGGCAAGAGAGGAAATTTTCACTTCAAAAGCATTTGAATTTTGTACAGTGAATATATATTAGTTTTCTTAAAATAATTTTTAGCAGACTGTTTTCTAAAAGAATAAAAGCACATCTTGACAAAAAGCTTGAGCTTGGGAATCAGACAATCCCAAATTTGAATCCCAGCTCTGACACATATCTGCATCTCTCTGTCTTCATTTTATCTGTTCTATAGATAAAACTTATCTTAGGGTTGTTGGAGGACTAAATGAAGTAATGTATGTAAAGTGCTTATTGCAGGTCCCGGCACATAGTAAATGTTTAATAAATGGTTGCTTTTATAAATATAATAATGAAGTTGAAAATGAAAGATGACAGTGGTGGTGATGATGATGATAGTTGTGGGTATGGCCAGAAGCTAACTAGGTTGTCAGAAATCCTCAAACATGTAGGGAGGCAGAGGAAGATGGTAGAAGTTATTTTCTGGACACTCAGAACACCAGACAGGAGCAGTCAAGAGCTAAGTATAGAGTATGAACAGTGTAGGAACATGAGGAACAAGGATACTTTAACAGCCTTTTTGTAGGAAAAGATTGTTTTCAGATCTCAAGGGTGAGTATAGTAAGTCTACCTGGCTGGGAAATACAGGAAAAGGGAGTGTGAAGGCAGGGCAGATTCTGAAAGCAGCAGAGCTATCTTTGTGGTTTGAGAACATAGTTACTCAAGAATAAGATAGACTGAGCATTGCCTTTGTCTAGAACCTATGGTTGGTCTGCTGGGGAAGAGAAAGTTGAGAGTCCTGAGGTTCCAGCCTGTAATGGTTATTAAGGACACGAGACATTTTCCCTTTCCTCATCAGTCTTCCTTGTGCTGCTTCTAGTACTTCCTTCCACCTGCTAGAGGCTGCTGCTAAGTGAGCCTAGGGAGTCCAGGTACAGTAATATTTACAGACGATATGATACTTATTATGTCTGATCTTTTCTCCAGAATAGTGCCATGTTTTGTGGAGGCTGAGGTGCAAATAAAACAAGATTGGCTGTATGTTGATAATTGCTGAAACTTAGCTGGGTCCTAGATACATGGAGTTTTTAATATTTTTTAAGTTTGACATTTTTAATAATTAGAAGTTAATAAAAGATCAAGGTTGAATAGCTACCATTTATTGAGCACCTGCTTTGTGTCAGACTCTATGTTAGCAATTTACATACATTATTTAGCCCTTACAACAACCCTTAGGGGTAAGTGTTGTTATCCCTATTTTACTAATGTGGGAAAGTGAGACCCAGAGAACTATAAGATTAGCTACTATTGGGTCACTTGTTATATGTCAGTCTCTACATTAGCTCATTAATCCTCCCAGCAACCCTTTGAGGTAGAAAACAGCTAATTCACTAAAAGCCAGTTCACCAAATGACTATTTGTTGAATGTATACTCACTTACCAAAAACTTGTTTCTCTTGACTTATAAGGCTTATTTGAGCAGTTTGTACTGGTTAACATTGTTTACCATGTGTGGTAGAATTATTAAGATTTAAGCTACTTTTGAATTCTTTCTACTTTATATATTTTAACACGTTTTTTGAGATATAATTTACATATCATATAATTAACCTTTTTTAAGTGTATAATTAAATGACTGTTAGTAAACTTAAAGAATATGCAACTGTCACCACAATCCAATTTTGGAACACTTCTATCACATCAAATAGATCACTCATATCCACTTACATTCAGTCCTGGTTTTCTTCCCCAGACCCAGGCAACCAGTAATCTTCTTTCTATCACTATGAATTTGCCTTTTTAGATACTTCATATAAATGGAAGTCATTTAGTTCCTATGTAGTCTCTTGTGTCTGGCTTCTTTCACTTAACGTGTTTCTGAAGTTCATCCATGATGTAGAATCTATCATTAATTGATTCCTTTTTATTGGTGAATAGTATTTCATTGTGTGGATCTACCACATTTACTTTATCCATTCTCTAGTTGATGGTCATTTGAATTGGTTATGCTTTTTGACTGTTATGAATAATGGTGCTCATGAGCATTTGTATGCTAGTTTATGTGTGGAAATGTTTTTTTTTTCTCACTTAGAAATAAAATTTAGGGTCATATGGTAACTCTGTTTAGCTTTCTAAGTAACTGCCAAAATTTATCCCAAAGCATCTACCATTTTACACCCCCACCAGCAATTATGAGTTTTTCCATATATTATCTAATGCTTATTATTGCCCATCTTTTTTATTGTAGCCATTTTGATGGATGTAAAGTGGTATCTTATTGTGGTTTTAATTTGCATTTCCCTAATGACTAATGATGTTGAGCATCTTTTGGTGTGATTATTGGACATTTATGTATCAACTTTAGAGAAATGTCTATTCAGATCTTTTACTTACTTTCTAATTCGTTTTGTCTTTGTTGTGTTCTAAGAGTTATTTAAATATTCTGGATACACATCCTTTTCCAGATAAATGATTTACAAATATTTTCTCCCAGTCTGTGGCTGGTCTTTTCTTTTTTAATGGTATCTTTTGAAGCACAAATGTTTTGAATTTTACCTAATCCCAGGCCACAAGATATTTTCCTACGTTTTCTTTTAGAAGTTTTATAGATTTAGCTTTTACATTTAGATATATGATCCATTTTTAGTTAATTTTTGTGTGTGATATAAGGTAAGAGTTCACATTCATTTTTTTGCATGTAATATCCACTTATTTCAGCATCATTTGTTAAAAAGACTGTTCTTTCTCCACTGAATTGCCTAAGCACCTTTGTCAGAAATCAATTGACTATAAATTTAAGGGTTTAGGTCTAAATTCACGGTTCTGTTCCATTCATTTTTATCCTTATGCCAATATCATACTACCTTGATTACTGTAGCTTTATAGTAAATTTTTAAATTGAGTAGTATAAGTCCTCCAACTTTGTTCTTTTTTGAAATTGTTTTGGCCATGTACATAGCCTTTGTATGCCCATATACATTTTAGTATCAGTTTATTAATCTCCACAAAACTAGATGCATTAGATAGGATTGCATTGAATCTATAGAACAATTTGGAGAGAATTGCCTTTGTGTGAGACTGTTTTTATGTTCTCCTTCACTCTCTCTCCAGTACCAAGAAGGTGAAGAGCTTATCTAAGTCTCGGCGAGCAAAGATCGTGAAGAAGGCAGACAAGGCTAGGGTGGTGTCAGAACAGGTGATGGAGGATGAATTGGACTTGGATTCAGATGATGAACTGCAGATTGATGAGAGACTGGGAAAGGAGAAGGCGACCCTGTTAATAAGACCAAGTATGTATTTGTTCTTTTTCTGTCTTGCCCTGCCCATTTCAGTTTGGTTTTGGTCCCTTCAGTAGACTTGGGACCTTAGGCCTGAGCTTGTTGACTTTCTGATTTACCAGCTCTGTAGGCTTTCTTTGCTCTAGAGATTAATTTATGAACTAATTCCTTACCTCCCTAAATTACTTATCTGTGGTCATTACTTTCAGGAAAATTATAGTTTTATTCTCTTTCTCCTGGATATTTGGCTCAGATACTAACCTTAGCTTCATGGTAAGTACATTCTGTTGCTTTCTAGAATTTCCCCGAAAGCTGCCTCGTGCGAAGCCTTGCTCGGACCCCAATCGAGTTCGTGAACCAGGAGAAGTTGAGTTTGACATTGAGGTAGGAGCCTTCCCTGTTTCTTATCTTCTGCTTGTTCTGGTTACAGAACCAGAATATGATTTGTCATTTTAGTTGAGGTTGGGGGAGACATCCTATGCATTCAGTTCCTAAAATATTTATAAAGTGAAAGATTGTATGCTAAGTGCTCCTGAATATATAAATGGAAGATTATACTTTAGTTGAAATATTTAAAAAATCTTTAATATAGAGTAGACTAAAAGGCAGTGTGATGTAGCAGAAAGAGTATCTGATTTGGAATATCTGATTGTGACTTTACATACATATTTAACTTCACTGAGCCTTAGTTTCCTTATCTGTAAAATGGGAGTTAGTACTTGCCTCACAAAGATGCTTCAGAGACTAAGATGAAAAAACAAATATTCTGCTTAGTACTTGGTAGATACTTGGTGCTCAGAAGATATTAGTGTCAACCATATATTAGGGCCTGGGCAGCTGAGGTGATACCCCTTTTCTCCAACAGGAGGACTATACAACAGATGAGGACCTTATAGAAGGGGTCGAAGGCAAGCTTGGAAATGGGAGTGGAGCCGGTGGAATTCTTGATCTGCTCAAGGCCAGCAGGCAGGTGGGGGGACCTGACTATGCTGCCCTCACGTGAGTACTGGCTTTGTTCTCCCCTTTCTAGGTGATCAGACAACACACACCCCCACCTGCCACCTTTGGCTAGGTCAGCCAATCAGTAGGTATTAATTGAGTCATTTTAAAGGGACAAAGAATTATCCAGGGCATTTGGGCTGAAAGAATAAAGTAGACATGAAATCTGTCCTGAGATATTTAAGATATGACTTAGAAAGGATGTACAGACTTCAAGGGCAGTGAGTCTGGGGTTCTTTGGAAGTCAGAAGAGGCATGAAAAGAGAACTGGGCCTTTTCTGGATCTTGTTTTTTTTTTTTTTTTTTTTTTTCTTTAAAAAAAAAGAATGCGGCCTGTGCGAATAGGAAGGGAGGTGCACCCTTGTTCTTGCCACTTTGCCTGCTGTCTATGGAGAGACTTCAGTCAAGAAGCACTGGCCTTTTTATGGAAATAGTCTTTGATACTATTTTGATCTTTAGTTTTGTTTCTAGTTTTTCACTTGGGATGATTCTCTCGTGCTTGTTCCTATCTTGACCCAGGCAGCTCTTGTCCCTCCTCCCTGACTATTCTGATGACTAGTTTCCTCTGACAACTAGAGAAACTCCTTCAGCATTTCTTTTCTGTCCCTTACAGTGAGGCTCCTGCCTCTCCCAGCACTCAGGAGGCTATCCAGGGCATGCTGTGCATGGCCAACCTGCAGTCCTCATCATCCTCACCAGCTACCTCCAGCCTGCAGGCCTGGTGGACCGGAGGGCAGGACCGAAGCAGCACGAGCTCCAACAGTGGGCTGGGCACAATGTCTAGCAGTCCTGCTTCCCAGCGCACCCCAGGGAAGCGGCCCATCAAGCGGCCAGCCTACTGGAAAACCGAAAGCGAGGAGGAAGAGGAGAACGCCAGTCTTGATGAACAGGACAGCTTGGGAGCATGCTTCAAGGATGCAGAGTATAGTAAGGGCAGCTGAGCACTGGAGTCAAGGCTAGGAGGGCTCCCCCTAGCCCCAATCTCAATCCCAAATCCAGTCCAGGACAGTCTGTAGTGAGCAAAGGCCTGGCCATAAGCCTGATACTCAGTTTCTCTGTGCTGTATTTTCTTAATCTGTAAAATGGGAATATCTTACAAGTTGATGTACAGACTACCTGGCACAGTGTCTTGCTTATGGGAGGCCCTCAAAAAATGATAGCTATTATAGGGACTTCCCTGGTGGTTCAGTGGTTAAGGCTCCGTGCTCCCAGTGCAGGGGGCCTGAGCTCAATCCCTGGTCAGGAAGTTAGATCTCGCCTGCCACAACGAAGATCCAG
Organism: Bubalus bubalis; assembly: GCF_019923935.1. Classification (NCBI taxonomy): domain Eukaryota; kingdom Metazoa; phylum Chordata; class Mammalia; order Artiodactyla; family Bovidae; genus Bubalus; species Bubalus bubalis. The sequence continues at coordinate 51,413,390 of NC_059181.1, forward strand.
TGCAGCCAAATTTAAATAAATAATTTTTTTAATGGTAGCTATTATCCATTTTTAGCATTGTCCAGTTATCACTGCAGGTGACTCTTTTTTCCCTTTTGCCTATTATACTTCCACTTGTTGTTGTTTAGTTGCTCAGTCGTGTCCGACTCTTTGCGACCCCATGGAATGTAGCCTACCAGGCTTTTCTGTCTATGGGATTTCCCAGGCAAGAATACTGGAGTGGGTTGCCATTTCCTCCTCCAGCGGACTTTCCCTATCCAGGGATTGAATCCACATCTCCTGCATTGGCAGATGGATTCTTTATCACTGAGCCACAAGGGAAGCCCCTTTACTTCCATTACCTGTATCATTTGTGTTATGTGTTGTTCAGTTCATCTCTTGCAAAGGTATATGACTTTTTAGTGGGCTTTTCACATTTAATAGATGACTCCTTTTTTAAACTAAAATGTATTGAGTATGCAGTGTATAAAACACTTTTTTTATAGTGCAACTGAGTTGTAGGTTTTCGTTTTAACATTATTTTAAAAAGTAATCCTTGATGACCAAAAGTAGGACAGAGAAAGCAAAAATTCCCTTTGACTAACATTCTCCCCTCTCTGAGGAAGTTATCCAGAGGTAACATTTATTATCAGTTTGAAGTATACCTTTTAATTTTTTGTGTTTATACCCATTTGTAGACATAAATAGAGGTATAGTTTTGTTTTTGTGTATGTGGTTCTACAACTTGCTTGGATTTCTTTCAACATCAGTATGTAGAGGTCTACTTCATCAATGCATTGAGATCTACATGCTGCATAGTAGTCTGAAGCATAGGTGTACCATCATTTGTTTAACTGTCCCCTACTGGTTAACATTTAGGTTATTTCTAATTTTTAGTGTTATGAAAATTCTTGTAAATAACCTTTTGTTTTCATGTGCCAGTTAGCATTTCTCTAAAGTAGCTAGACCTGCTGAGTTGAAGGGTATATACAAAATAAATGTTAATGGTGCTGAATTCCCTCCACAAGGGTCAGTATATGAGCAGTGTATGAGAAATACCTGTTTCCCTACAGCCTTACCAACAGTGGTAATTTTTAATTTTTGCCAATCTGATGGCAAAAACTGGTGTCACAGTTTGTTTTATATGTTTATTGACTTGTGCTTATTCCTTTCCTGTGAATTAATTACTCAGTTATTCACTCATTGTTAGAATGTTAGTTTTTCTTATTGATTTATAAGAATTCTTTATATATTCTCAATTTGTTGGAGTTTTTTTTTAGTCTCTTGCTTGTATTTTAATTTTACTTATGGTATCTTAGTGTGTAGTAGATTTCAGTTTTTACATAGTCGTCTTTGTCAACATTTTGTATTTTATGTTTTGGTAAGAAAATTTCTTATATTTTCACCTAAAAAGTATATAGAAGTTAAAATTTTATTTTTTCTGGAATTAAGTTTTATGAATTGTGGGAGGTAAGACTCTAACTTATTATTTTCCACACGGATAGTCATTTGCCCCAATAACCATTTATTGACTAGTTCATCAATTATCCCCTGATTTGAAGCTCTTCTTCTGTCTTAAACTAAATTTCCTTATATGTGTGGATTTCTTTCCTTTTTTTTTTTTTTTTTTAGGGGATGGGGTGCTGAGTGGCTTGTGGGATCTTAGTTCCCTGATCAGGGATTGAACCCATACCCTCATCAGTAAAAGCACAGAGTCCTAACCACTGGACTTCAAGGAATTCCCTGAATTTGTTTTTCTGCTCTATTTCCAGTTCTATTGCTAAATAGCTATATTACTTTGGGCAAGCTAATTAACTTCTCTGTGATAATAGTACTTACCTCTTAGATTGTTGTGAGGAATAAATGAATTATACGTAAAGCAATTAGAATATTGCCCAGCACATAATAAGTGCTGTGTGTTAGATGTTATTAATAATACTCTGTTCCATAAAACCAATTTGTCCATTCCTGTGGCACTACCTCATAGGTTAGTTACTACAGGCCTTGTGTCTGGTAGAGCAGATCCCCTCTGCAGAACTTGCTTTGGACCTAAGGAGAACAAGGATGTTCAGCAAGCCCATTATGTCTGGGTTGAACTGTGATTAGTCTTAATTTGTTGCCAAGTTTCCCTGGCTACTCATCCTACCTTTAGCAATCATATTGACCAATAGGATTAGGGTTAGGGGAACTAACCTTAATAAGATTACCTTAAGTAATCCTTGCCCAATTTGAACCCATTTGCATTTGCACCCAGTACTGTACTGGGTAATCAGTGGATCCTTTGTAGCCTTAAACTCTGCCTGGGCTTCTTTTAGAAGTAGGTTCTTGAGGGTATTTGCTCAAGATAGATAGCAACTTCATTAAATTAAAATCTGATCTAGAGCCTAGTCATCAGCAGTCTCACAGGGAGAAGTGTCTTCACAACTTCTTCATGTACACTTTCCACCATCCTCCTCGCCCACTGGCACTTAATTTTGTAGAAAACAAAGCCACCATTTGCCCTTCCTGATAGGAGGCACTGTTGTAGGATTTTTAGCTTTTATATGTAGATCTTCATATATAGGTTTTCTCTGAAATGTGAGAAAACTTACCACTGATTGGTTAAAAACAACATGCCAGGGAAAATTGCTTTTGAACCAGTGCAACTTCTAGATGACATTGCTGTCATTCTGCCATTTACCTTTGAATAGTCACAAAACAGGCCATCTTGTCCTTTTGTCTTCAAACACGGTCTATCTCTATTCAGTCTTTCTTATATATCTCTTCTTCAGTTTATTACAATGTATTTTATTTTATAGTTTGGTTCCCATTGGAAATGGCACTTTTTATCTATCATATTTTCCAATTGGCTTTTGCTAGTATGCAGAAAAATAGTTGATTTTTCTATATTGTTCCTGTGTTACCTTACTATACTCTTGTTAGTTCTGTTAGTTTAGTTTTTCAGGTAATTGTCTTGGGCTCTTGAAGTAGGTGATCTATGTCCCCTATCTTAGTTTGCTAGGGCTGCCATAACAAAATACCACAGACTGGATGGCTGGAAGTGAAGTGAAGTGAAAGTTGCTCAGTCATGTCCAACTCTTTGCGATCCCATGGACTGTAGCCTGCCAGGCTCCTCTCTCCATGGAATTCTCCAGGCAAGAATACTGGACTGGGTAGCCGTCCCCTTCTCCAGGGAATCTTTCCAACCCAGGGATCAAACCCAGGTCTCCCACATTACAGGTAGGTTCTTTACCATCTGAGCCAACAAGGAAGCCCAAGAATACTGGAGTAGGTAACCTATCCCTTCTCCAGGAGATCTTCCTGACCCAAGAATTGAACCAGGGTCTCCTGCATTGCAGGTGGATTCTTCACCAGCTGAGCTACCAGGGAAGCCCACAGAACAATAGAAATTATTCTTTTCACATTTCTTGAGGCTAGAAATTCAAGATCAAATTATTAGCAGAGTTGCTTTCTCCTGAGGACTCACCTTGGCTTGCAGATGATCTCCCTCTTGCTACATTTTCACGAGGTGATCCCCTATGCATACAGGCTCCTATTGTCCCTCTGTATATCCCAATCTCTTCTTAAAAAGGGAGCAGTCTGATTGGGTTAGGGCCCACCCTAGTGGCCTCATTTTAATCTAATTACCTCTTTCAAAGCCTTATCTCCAAATACAGTCATAGTCTGAAGTACTAAGAGTTAGGAATTCAACATACGAATTTTGGAGGGAGGACACAGTTATCCCATAACACCCCCTTTCTTTCTGGTATTTATACCTCTAGATTTTCCTAGTTTTATTACAGGTGGTAGAGGCATCCTTATGTTGTTTCTGACTTTACAGGTAATGTTGCCAGTGTTTATCCAATCAATATATAGGGCTCTGTAGGTCTCCCGTAGACTACTCTCATGAAGTTCAGGGGAGTCTCTATCTAGTTAGAGAGGTTTTTGTTTGTTTTAAAATCTGGAGTGGAATTAGGTTTTATCAACAACTGTATGGTTTTAGGTTTTGCATTTCTATCTGTGTTCCATTTTGACTAAATTTTCACATAACATATGATGTTTAGGTTGGGTGAACCTTTTTTTGGCATATGGGTGTCCACTTGTTCCAACACCATTTCTTGAAAAGAAGATTTTTAATTTTTATTTTTCTATTAACTTGCATTTGTACCTTTGTCAAAAGTGGAATGACCATATTTGTGTGGTTCTGTCTCTGATTTGTTCTTTTCCATTGATCTATGTTATCAATCCCTTTGTCAAAACTTCACTGTCTTGATTGCTGAAGCTTTATAGTAATTCTTTTTTTTTTTTTAAGATTCATTTATTTTTGGCTGCACTGGGTCTTCGTTGCTGTATACAGGCTTTCTCCAGTTGTGGAGATTTGGGTCTACTCTTTGTTGTGGTGTGCTGGCTTCTCATTGAGGTGGCTTCTCTTGTTGCAGAGCACTGGCTCTAGGTGCGCAGACTTCAATAGTTGTGGCACCTGGGCTTAGTTGCTCCGCGGCCTGTGGGATCTTCCCTAACCAGGGGTCAAACCTGTGTCCCCTGCATTGGTGGGCAGATTCTTAACCACTAGACCACCAGGGAAGCCCTATAGTAATTCTTAAAATCAAGTAATACGACATCTTCAATTTTTTCTTTCCATAAAATGTAAGAGTCAGTTTGTCTGAATCTACAACAATTTCTGCTAGGGTTTTGGTTGGAATTATGTTAACTATATAGATCAATTCAGAGAGAATTGTGATCTTTATTTTTTATCAAGGTGAAATATATAGCTAAACATATATATATGTATATATAATTAAACATGAAATATATAATTATAAACATTTTAAAGTTTACAATTCAGTGATATTTAGTGCATTCACAGTGTGGTGCAACCACAGCCTCTCTCTGTTTCCAATATATTTTCGTGGCCCCAGAAAAATATCCTGGATCCATTAAATAATTGTGTCCCATGTCCCCACTCATCTCATCCCCTGGTAACCACTAATCTGCTTTCTGTCCATATGGATTTGCCTGTTATGGATATATGATATAGTAGTAATCATATAGTATGTGATCTTTTGTGTCTGGCTTCTTTCACTTACCATAATGTTTTTAAGGTTTATCCAAGTTATAGGATGTATCAGTATTTTGTTCCTTTTTATGGTTAAGTAGTATTTCATTGTATGGATATACTACATTTGTTTATCCATTCATCTGCAGATAGGCATTTGAGTTATTTCCACCTTTTGGCTGTTATGAATAACGCTGCTATAGATGTTTGTGTGCATGTTTCTGTATGGGCACATGTTTTCATTTCTCTTGGACATATACCCAGGAGTAGAATTACTCAGTCCTATGGTAATTCTGTGTTTAACTCTTTGAGGGACCACTGAAACATTTTACACAAGGACTGCAAGAGAATTGTCACCTTAGATATATTGAATCTTCTAATTTGTGTGCATGATATGTTCCTCCATATTTACTCTTTGAAAAATTTCATCAGCGTTTCATAGTTTTCAGCATACAGATCCTGCATATGCTTTTTTTTATTAGATTTATCCCTGAGTTCTGTATTTTTTTTGCAAATACTGTAAATGGTACCTTTTTAAACCCTTGGTTTCTAATTGTTTATTGCTAGTGTAATATATGTGTGTGTGTGTGTATGTATATATATATATGTATATAAAACACAAAGACACGACTTAGCAACTGAACAAGTGTATTTAAATATGATTGATTTATATTGACTTTATATCCTGCAACCTTGGTAAACTCACTTATTAATTCTAGGAAGTTTTTTGGAATTGTTGTTCAGTCACTAAGTCATGTCTGACTCTTTGTGACTTCATGGACTACTGCATGCCAGGCTTCCTCGTCCTTCACTGTCTCCCGGAGTTTGCTCAGACTCATATCCATTGAATCAGTGATGCCATCCAGCCATCTCATCCTCTGTCGTCCCCTTTTCCTCCTGCCCGCAATCCCTCCCGGCATCAGAGTCTTTTCCAATGAGTCAACCCTTCACATGAGGTGGCCAAAGTATTGGAGTTTCAGCTTTAGCATCAGTCCTTTCAATGAACACCCAGGACTGATCTCCTTTAGGATGGACTGGTTGGATCTCCTTGCAGTCCATGGGACCCTCAAGAGTCTTCTCCAACACCACAGTTCAAAAGCATCAATTCTTCGGTGCTCAGCTTTCTTCACAGTCCAACTCACATCCATACATGACTACTGGAAAAATCATAGCTTTGACTATGCAACCTTTGTTGACAAAGTGATGTCTCTCCTTTTTAATATGCTGTCTAGGTTTGTCATAGCTTCTTTTTTGGTATATTCTTTGTATTTTTTTGTCTAGATGATTGTGATCATGTCATGTGCAAGTAGGGACAGTTTTATTCCTTTCTTTCCAATCTTTGTTTTCCTTCTTGCCTTTTTGCTCTGGCTACGATTTTCAAGCACAATGTGGTGAGAGTGAACTAACACCCTTGCCTTGTTTCCAATCTAAGGGAGAAATCATCTTTTCACTAATATGGTGTTATCTGTGTAGGTTATCAAGGTAAGGAAGTTCACTTCCATTCCTTTTTTGCTGAGTTTTTTTTTTTTTTTTAATGAATGAGTGTTGAATTTTCCCAATGTGTTTATTCCACCAATGGATATAATCATGTTGTTTTATTCATTTAATCTGTTAAGATTGTAGGTTACATTGATTGATTTTCAAATATCACAGAATTGAAATCACAGGATAGACCTTAATTGCTAATGATGTATTATTCTTTTTATATATTATTGGATTTGATTTACTAGTATTTCACTGAGGATTTTTGTGTCTTTGTTCATGAGGGATATTGGTCTATAATTTTTTTTTCTTATATTTTAGTTTTGGTATCAGGGCAATCAGTGCTGGCCTCAAAGAATGAGTTAGGAAATGTTCCTCCTATATTTTCTAGAAGAGATAATGTAGAATTAGTGGGTTTTAAATAATGTTTAGTAGAATTTTTGAGTGAAACCACCTAGGCCTAGGGATTTCTTTTTATGTTTTAACTATGGATTTATTTTCTTTGGTAGATATAGAATTATTCAGATTTTCTATTTTGTCTTGGGTAAGTTTTGATAGTTTGTGGTATTCAAGGAATTGGTCCATTTTAGCTAAGTTGTAGAATTTATGAGCATAGAGTTGTTTGTAGTTTTCCTCTATTATCCTTTTAGTGTCCGTGAGGTCTTTAGTGATATTTTTAATTTGATGTTATTTTTTTCATTTTTATACTTAATGTTAGTAATTTGTATCTTTTATTGTCATTCTTGTTGGCATCTTATCAATTTGATCTTTTCAAAGAACAGTTTTTGGTTTCACTTAAAATTTATTAAGATTTGTTTTTTTCACATAGGATTTAGTCTATCTTGATAATTTTGTGTTGTAAACTTGAGAAGAATGTGTATTCTGCTACTGTTGGGTTGAATATTCTATCAGTTTCAATTTAATCATGTTTGATTAGTGATAATCTATATCTTTGCTAATTTTTCATCTACTTATTTTCTTGATTACTGAGAGAGATGTGTTGAAGTCTCCAAGCATAATTGAGAATTTATCTATTTCCCTTTTTAGTTCCATCAGTTTTTGCATTGTACAGTTGGAAGCTCTGATGTTAGGTGCATCCACATTTAAAGATTGCTTTGTTTTCTTGTCATTATGTTTACCATCTTATCATTGTTTTCTATCCCTTTTCATCCCTGCTAATTTTCCTTGGTCTGAAGTTACTTTATACATTATTTATTTATAACTGGATATTTGTGCCTTTGACCACCTTCATCCAATTTCCTTACTCCTCACCTGCTGCCTCTGGTAACCACAAATCTGATCTCTTTTTCTATGAGTTTGGGATTTCTTTTTCAGGTTCCACATGTAAGTGAGATCATATATTATTTGCCCTTCTCTATCTGACTTATTTCACTTAGCATAATGCCCTTCAGTTCACATATGGTAGGATTTCTTTCTTTTTTTGGCTGGGTAGTATTCATTCATTTGTATGTGTATGTGTGTGTATCACATTTTCTTTATTCATTTGTCTATTGATGGACATTTAGGTTGTTTGATTTTCTTACGTTGAACCACTCTTGCATTCCTGGGATAAATCCCCCTTGGTCATAGCGTATAATTATTTTAATAGGCTGCTGAATTTGGTTTGCTAGTATTTTGTTGAGGATTTTTACATCAGTATTCGTAAAGCATATTAATGTGTAGTTTCCCTTTCCTGTAGTATCTTTTTTCTGGCTTTGGTATCAGGATCGCATAGAATGAGTTGGCATGTGTTCTCTCCTCTTCTGTTTTTTGAAAGAGTTTGACAGGGATTGAAATCATTAAATGTCATGTATGGATGTGAGAGATGGACTATAAAGAAAGCTGAGCACTGAAGAATTGATGCTTTTGAACTGTGGTGTTAGAGAAGACTCTTGAGAGTCCCTTGGACTGCAAGGAGATCCAACCTGTCAATTCTAAAGGAAGTCAGTCTGGAATATTCATTGGAAGAACTGATGCTGAAGCTGACACCCCAATACTTTGACCACCTGATGCCAAGAACCGACTCATTGGAAAAGACCCTGATGCTGGGAAAGATTGAAGGCGGGAGGAGAAGGGGATGACAGAGGATGAGATGGTTGGATGTCATCCCTGACGCAATGGACATGAGTTTGAATAGGCTCCGGGAGTTGGTGATGGACAGGGAAGCCTGGAGTGCTGTAATCCATGGGGTTGCAAAGAGTCAGACAGGACTGAATGACTGAACTGAATTGAACTGAACTGAGAAACCACCAGTGAAACCATCAAATAACCTTAACTTTTCTTTGTTGGAAGCTTTTTGATTTTTTATTCAATCTCTGTACTTAATATACATGAGTTCAGATTTTCCACTTCTTCAGTCAGTTTAGGTGATTTGTGTGCTTCTAGGAATTTGTCATTTTGTATAGTTTATCTAATTTGTTAGCATACAGTTCATAGTATTCTCTTATAATCCTTTTTATTTCTGTAAAGTTTGCAGTAATGTCCCCACTTTCATTTCTCATTTCAAGTATCTTTGTCTTCTCTTTCTTCTTCTTTGTTAGTCTAGCTAAATATGTGCATATTTTGTTGATTATCTTTCAAGCAACCAAATTTTGATTTTGTTGATTCTGTTTTTCTTTTTTCATTTCACTCATCTCTGCTCAGATCGTTATTATTCCCTTCCTTCTGTTAGTTTCAGATTTAGTTTGTTCTTTTTCTAGTTTCTTAAGGTGTAAAATTAGGTTACTGATTTGATATCTTTCTTCTTTTTTAATATTGTAAGCATTTACACACATAAATGTCTCTCTGAGCACTGCTTTTGCTGTATCCCATAAGTTTTGTGTTTTGGTTTTCCTTCCTCTCAGAGTTTTTAAAAATCAACTTTTGATTTTTTCCCTCTGATCTATTGATTTTTTTCAGAGAATATTGCTCAATTTTCACCAGTTTATAAATTTTCCAGTTCTGTTACTGATTCCTAGTTTTATTCCATTGCTTTTGGAGAACATACTTCATATGATTTTATTCTTTTAAATTATTGAGACTTGTAGGCTAAATTATGGTCTATCCTGGAGAATAATCCATGTATACTTGAGGAAAATGTATATTTTGCTGTTTTTGGGTGAAGTTTTCTGTATTTGTTGGTTAGGTCTAGTTGACTTATAGTGTTGTTCAAGTATTCCATTTCTTTATTGATCTTCTATCTGGATGTCTTATTCACTGTTGAAAGTAAGGTTTTGAAGTTGCCAACTATTATTATAGAACTGTTTCTCTCTTCAAGTATGTCAATATTTGCTTTATATGTTTTTGGTTGAATGACCTTTTTATTACTATGTAATACCCTTCCTTATCTCCTGTAACAATTTTGTACTTAAATTCTATTTTGCCAGATATTAGTATAGATACCCTAGCTCTCTTTTTGGTTACTGTTGGCATGGGATACCTTTTTCCATCCTTTCACTTTCAACCTAATTGTTTCTTTGGACCTAATGTGAATCTCTCATATGTAGTATACAGTTGAATCCTGTTTTTGACCGAGTCTATCTTTCTTTGCCTTTTGGAGGGTGAATTTTTTTTTTTACTAATTTTATTTATTGGCTGCAGTGTGTCTTTGTTGCTTTGTGCGGGCTTTTTCCAGTTGCAGTGAGTGAGGCTACTCTTCATTGTGGTGTGTGGGCTTCTCATTGTGGTGGCTTATTTTGTTGCAGATCATGGGCTCTAGGCATGCAGGCTTCAGTAGTTGCAGCATGCGGGCTCAATAGCTGTGACTTGCAGGCTCAGTAGTTGCGGTGCAGGGTCTGTGGTGCATGGTCTTAGCCACACTGCAGCATGTAGAATCTTCCCAGACCAGGGAGCAAACCTGTGTCCCCTGCATTGGCAGGCGGATTCCTACCCAGTACGCCACCAGAGAAGTCCTGAAGAGTGAGTTTAAACCATTTACAATTAAAGTGATTTCTGATACGGAAGGACTTCAGTTGTCGCTCAGTCGTGTCCAACTCTTTGCAACCCCATGAATCACAGCACACCAGGCCTCCCTGTCCATCACCAACTCCCGGAGTTCACTCAGACTCACATCCATCGAGTCAGTGATGCCATCCAGCCATCTCATCCTCTGTCGTCCCCTTCTCCTCCTGCCCCCAATCCCTCCCAGCATCAGAGTCTTTTCCAGTGAGTCAACTCTTCGCATGAGGTGACCAAGGTACTGGAGTTTCAGCTTTAGCATCATTCCTTCCAAAGAAATCCCAGGGCTGATCTCCTTCAGAATGGACTGGTTGGATCTCCTTGCAGTCCAAGGGACTCTCAAGAGTCTTCTCCAACACCACAGTTCAAAAGCATCAATTCTTCAGAGCTCAGCCTTCTTCACAGTCCAACTCTCACATCCATACATGACCACAGGAAAAACCATAGCCTTGACTAGATGGACCTTTGTTGGCAAAGTAATGTCTCTGCTTTTGAATATGCTATCTAGGTTGGTCATAACTTTCCTTACAAGGAGTAAGCGTCTTTTAATTTCATGGCTGCAGTCACCATCTGCGGTGATTTTGGAGCCCAGAAAAATAAAGTCTGACACTGTTTCCACTGTTTCCCCATCGATTTGCCATGAAGTGATGGGACCGCATGCCATGACCTTCGTTTTCTGAATGTTGAGCTTTAAGGCAACTTTTTCACTCTCCGCTTTCACTTTCATCAAGAAGCTTTTGAGTTCCTCTTCACTTTCTGCCATAAGGGTGGTGTCATCTGCATATCTGAGGTTATTGATATTTCTCCCGGCAATCTTGATTCCACCTTGTGCTTCTTCCAGCCCAGCGTTTCTCATGATGTACTCTGCATAGAAGTTAAATAAACAGGGTGACTAGATACAGCCTTGACGCACTCCTTTTCCTATTTGGAGCCAGTCTGTTGTTCCATGTCCAGTTCTAACTGTTGCTTCCTGACCTGCATACAGATTTCTCAAGAGGCAGGTCAGGTGGTCTGGTATTCCCATCTCTTGAAGAATTTTCCACAGTTTATTGTGATCCACACAGTCAAAGGCTTTGGCATAGTCAATAAAGCAGAAATAGATGTTTTTCTGGAACTCTCTTGCTTTTTCCATGATCCAGCAGATGTTGGCAAGTTGATCTCTGGTTCCTCTGCCTTTTCTAAAACCAGCTTGAACATCAGGAAGTTCACAGTTCACGTATTGCTGAAGCCTGGCTTGGAGAATTTTGAGCATTACTTTACTAGCGTGTGAGATGAGTGCAATTGTGTGGTAGTTTGAGCATTCTTTGGCATTGCCTTTCTTTGGGATTGGAATGAAAACACCTTTTCCAGTCCTGTGGCCACTGCTGAGTTTTCCAAATGTGCTGGCATATTGAGTGCAGCACTTTCACAGCATCATCTTTCAGGATTTGAAATAGCTCAACTGGAATTCCATCACCTCCACTAGCTTTGTTCGTAGTGATGCTTTCTAAGGCCCACTTGACTTCACATTCCAGGATGTCTGGCTCTTGGTCAGTGATCACATCATTGTAATTATCTGGGTCATGAAGATCTTTTTTGTACAGTTCTTCTGTGTATTCTTGACACCTCTTCTTAATATACTTCTGCTTCTGTTAGGTCCATACCATTTCTGTCCTTTGTCGAGCCCATCTTTGCATGAAATGTCCCCTTGGTGTCTCTAATTTTCTTGAAGAGATCTCTAGTCTTTCCCATTCTGTTGTTTTCCTCTATTTCTTTGCATTGATGGCTGATGAAGGCTTTCTTATTTCTTCTTGCTATTCTGTGGAACTATGCATTCAGATGCTTATATCTTTCCTTTTCACCTTTGCTTTTCACTTCTCTTCTTTTCACAGCTATTTGTAAGGCCTCCCCAGACAGCCATTTTGCTTTTTTGCATTTCTTTTCCATGGGGATGGTCTTGATCCCTGTCTCCTGTACAGTGTCACGAACCTCATTCCATAGTTCATTAGGCACTCTGTCTATCAGATCTAGGCCCTTACCTATGCTATTTTGTTATTTGTTTCAATTTGTCTTTATATTTTTTTGTTCCTCATTTCCTAAGTTACTGCTTTCTTTTATATTTAATTGATATTTGGGGGATGGTATACCAAATTGACTCACTCAGTTCCTTTTTTATGCTTTTTAGTTTTCAAAAGTGGTTACCCTGGGGATTACAACTAACATTCTAACTTTATAACAATCTAGTTTGAATTAATACAGTCCGGCTTCTATAGCATACAAAGACTGCTTCTATATAGCTCTCCCACCCATGTATGTTATTTTTGTCACAAATCACATCTATAAACATTGTGATCCTTTTGACATAGATTTATGGTTACTGTTTTATACATTGGAACTGTTAAATAATGTAGAAAAAAAGAGTTAGAAATCACAACTACAGCAATACTGACTTTTATATTTACCTCTGTAGTTGCTTTTATTGATGTTTTTCTATACTCTCAAATGTCCTTTTATTTCACTCTGAAGGACTTTGTTTAGCATTTCTTAAATGGCAGATTTATTAATGGACTACCCCAGCCTTTGTTTACTTGAGATGTCTTAATTTGCCTTCATTTTGGAAGAATTGTTTTTCCGGATATACTTTTGGTTGACAGTTTTTTCTTTCAGCACTTAAAATATATCATCTCACTGTCTTCTGGCCTTCATTGTTTCTGATGAGAAATTGGTTGTTTTATTGTGCTGTCTTGCTGCTTTCAAGATCCTCTCCTTTGTCTTTCTTTTGACAAAGTAGTTCTATATTTTCTTCTTCCTTGTCTTTGTCTATTGACAGTTTAAATATAATGCATCTCAGTGTGAATATCTGAGATTATCCTACTTGGAATTTGTTGAGTTTCTTAGATGTATATTTTCATGTATTTCATAAAACTTGGAAAGTTTTTGGTCATTGTATCTTCATGTAGTTGTTCTGCCTTTTTCGTGCTTTCCTCTCCTTCTGACACTCCCATATGAATATGTTGGTTAAGCTTGATAGTGTCCCAACAGTCCCTTTACCTCTGTTCATTTTTCTTTTTTCTTTCTTTCTGCTCATCAGATTAGATAATTTTTTCTTCATGTTTACTGAGTCTTTGCCTACTCAAAATCTGCTTTTGAATCCCTCTCGTGAATTGTTTATTCAAGCCATTGTACTTTTCAACTCCAAAACTTCTATTTGGTTTCTTTTTATATTTTCTATTTCCTGATTGATAGTCTCTTGTTAAATTGAGACATGGTTATTTTTTTTATCATATTTAAGACAATTGATTTAGTCTTTGTATAGTAAGTCTAATGTCCAGGCTTCCTCATGGATAAATTTTATCAATTTTCTTTCTATAAATGGGACATACTTTTCTGTTTCTCTGCTTGCCTTATAAATTTTTTTGTTGAAACCTGGACCTTTTGAATAATATAATGTGATAACTGGAAATCATACTTTCCTTTCTCCCTAGAGATTAACTGTTGTTGCTTATTGTGAGCTACAATTATCTATTTACTTAATGACTTTACAAATGATTTTTTGCAAATACTGTGTTCTTGTTGTGTGTGATCACTGAAGTATCCATTTCATTGCCTCAGCAGTCAGCTGAGGTTTCCTGAAAGAGTTTTTATAAGTGCCTTAATTTAGCAGGTTTTTTCTTTGTTAAACATTCCTTTTGTTGTTGTAAGTTTTTGATTGGATTACAGAATCACCCAAAAGTTTATTATATAAGTTTTTTACACCCTAATGGTTGCTTCAATAAACAACAGATCCTTGGAGCTCCCAATTCCATCATTTTTGGAGGGGGCATCACTCCTCCTACCCTCATATTTTTAATATGCATATTTTAACTTGTATTTTTTAAATGTCTGAAATGAATTATTATCTACATTTTATTTCATCTTGAATAAGACATGAACCTTAGAGTAGATTTCCTTTTGTATATTACTTTATACCTATGATCTCTCAGTCCTCAGAACTTTGCAAGGCAGGTAGCATCTATTATTTCAATTTTATAGTTGAAGATAGTGAGACTTACAGAAGTTCTTGGCTACAGAGCTAGTGTGTCAGTCCAAATTTCAAAGTAATTGTCTAATCCTGAAACTCGAGGTCTTTCTACCATACCACACTTCTACTTGCCTTTAGGTGGAAAAAACCTTTCAAACTCAATGAAATAATCGACAAACCCAACATTGACAGCCATTAGGCTAGTAGGGATGGAACCTTTGTCAAACAACTCTGTTACCGGTAGTCTTTTCTTTCTAGGGACAATTAATAAAATTTTTTAAAAATTTAATGAGTCAGGAGGCAGAGGTTTTACTTCTTTGCTCAAGGAAGAAGGCCTGAAAAACAGACTCATTTTCCTACAGAGAGGCCTATCTGGAAAGAACTGTGAGAGTGGATTCCTCTCTCTGATGAAGTAGAATTCTAGAGAAGTTTGAAGCTGATCCTTAGTAGGAATAGGAAAATTAGGAGGAAATTTTCACTAAGAAGAAATTTTCGCTCTCATTTTGCTTTTCTTTTAGGTTTAGCAGCAGTAGAGTAACCTCATCAGTAGAACCTTTCTAGACTTTCTTCCTATTAAATCATATAGATGTTGTATATATATGATAAAACTGGGTTTTTGTATGTATTTGTATAGGATAAAATATATGTGTGTGTTTTGTCATTCACATCATTCAATTCCAGTTTCTTGTTCCCAGTTCAGCCTAAGTGGTCTTTTTGTTCCCTTTGCATGAATGTGTGAGGCACTTCTTTTTCCATTAATTTAACAAACACTTACTGAGCAGCTACTCTACATTGTGTTTGGCTCCCTTAGTTTAAAATCAGATAATACATATCCTTGCCCTCACAGTAAATTAGAGGTGGCAGATTTACTAATTATCTCTTAAATACTATGTAACAACTCCAAAAGAGGTATACACAGGATACTATGGAGAGTTGAGGAGGCATCTGAAAGAGATTCAGAGAAGAGGGAAAGCTTATTTAGGAAGTGAATCTAAAGCTGAATTTTATAGGGTCATTAACTCATGAAGTTGAAGTGGCACCCCACTCCAGTACTCTTGCCTGGAAAATCCCATGGATGGAGGAGCCTGGTAGGTGGCAGTCCATGGGGTCGCTGAGAGTCAGACACTACTGAGTGACTTCACTTTCACTTTCATGCATTGGAGAAGGAAATGGCAACCCACTCCAGTATTCTTGCCTGGAGAATCCCAGGGACGGGGGAGCCTGGTGGGCTGCCGTCTCTGGGGTTGCACAGAGTCGGACACGACTGAAGCGACTTAGCAGCAGCAGCAGCAACTCATGAAGTTATTCATTAAATGGTTGTTGGACGAGTGAAATCAGAGTTAGATGATGCTGGGAGAAGAACATTTGCAGTAAGGGTGTATAAAGTAGAAAGACTTGAAAAGTATGTGACGTATTCAGGAGTTCCTACAGTTGAGTATGGATTAAGTAAAGGGTCCACTTGTAGGGGAGTGGGAGGAGCCCAGGTAGGTATCATTCTGTTGTCACTATTCTGGATGAGATCTCAGTTTATCCTGCTTTTCCTTCTCACACAGTTTACCCTTCCCTGGAGTCTGATGATGATGACCCTGCTTTGAAATCTCGACACAAGAAAAAGAAGAATTCAGATGATGCTCCATGGAGTCCTAAAGGTGATCCAGTATTCTGTCCTTAAACTCTGTGGGGGCAGTTGGGAGGGAGATAGACTGGCTAGGTGGGACATTTAATATAGGAAGACACTTATTTGATGAGTATCTGCTGTATGCCAGGTACTGTGTTAGGTACTGGAACAAAAATGATCAATAAGACACAGAGTTCATGTACTCACATCAGCAAAGCCAGAGGTAATGGAGCATGTTGCTTTTGATATTATATGGCTTGAGATGAAAGGAGGAAGACCTTGAACAGACTTCAGCAAGCAGTCAAAGGCTCCTGAGAACATTCAGCTACCATCATCCAAGCCTTTTCGTAATAATATTGTTGTCAAAGGAGGGAAATTCTGCTGACTGTTGAGTTCTGCAAGGCCCAAGACTCCTTAGATTGTCACCTGTACTGGCTGAGAGTCCACCTCTGAGGAAGGAAGGAAAAATGATTGTTGAGTTGAATATGGAATTTAGAGGGTAATAAAACAATTGTATTCATCTCACTGGTTAGGTGGTTTTTAACTTAGTGTCTTACAACAATAGTTGATTGTTTCTCATGATTCTGTACATTGGTTGAACTATTATTCTAGTTCTGGACCAGATTGCCTGGGGCTGGATGGTCTAAAAAGATCTCCCTCAGGTGTCTTGGACCTAATTTGGGGTGGCTGGGGCCTAACAGGGGGTCTTTCACCCACCAGGACGAGGTCAGCCTAAGCTTTTTCACATGGTAGGAGAAGGGTATCCAGGAGCAAGAGAGGATAAGCCTCTGCTGTGTTGTTTTCTATTGTCCTATTAGTCAAAGCAAGTAACATGGCCAAGCTTTGATTCCAAAAGTGGAGAAGTAGATTCTGTTTCTTGGGAGTGGGAGCTGCAGTGTCTTCCTTTGCATACAAGGACATGTGAACAAATTGAGAGCCATTATTGCAACAGTCTGCCATAGAGGGTACTAGCATTGCAGTATCCCTGTGGTTTTCTAGGAAATAAAGGGCCTTGTTTGACCTTTCTGGTAGTTGCTTAGGATTGGGGGAGTGGGCAGGCAGGACAGTCCTGGGAAGTGTTCTCTTAGTGAGTCAGTCAGCAAATGTTTCTTTTTTTCTTCCTTGAGGCCTCTTTTATGATTTTATTTTCTCCTATACTTTCTGGCTTTTAGCATAATAGAAAATTTGGAAAATACAGTAAATCGAGGAAAGGGTAAAGAAGAAATCACCCATGATTCTGCTACCCAGAAGCAGCTATATTTCCTTCTTGTCTTTTTTTATGCATTTTTCTTTTTATGGTTGAAAGCACAATCATATATCCTGTTTTAAAATTTTTTTGCCTTTTAATCAAAATAATGTCTATATTTAGTAGCAAATAATACAGAGGAGTTTAGGATGAAATGCAGTGGTCTGCCTCTGCTTTCCCTACTTCCAATCCCATGCCTGAGAGGCAGCATTGTCATTTTCATTTTTCTGGTAGTTGAGTCCAAAACCCAAGATAATAGGGTTTATACTACCATTTCTTGATTTATTATCTTAATCTCTATTTCTCCTTCCATTGGCTTTTGTCAGTCTCTCTTGATTACCTACTGTCTAAGATGTGTATATTAATGCTGCTACTCTTTTTTTTCTTCCTCCAACCTTCTATAAGCTGTATATTTTTGTTTATATTGTCACGGTTGTTAACACTGTCTTGTAATTAATACTCCATGTTGACTAGAAGTTGACTGTAAAAGTTGAAAACCAGTAAATGTATCTGGCCTTTTAAATATTATATCATAAACATATCCCTATGCCATTATTTATAAATAGTATTTTAATGGCTACAAAATATTCTATTCCATGAATATACCTAATTTACCTAACCTCTCTAATATGGGACATTTAGCCAATTGCCAAATTTTTACAATTAGTGATAACATTTGGAGTGAATGTTTTTCTATGTAAGTGTGTCTCTATTTATATGCTTTAGGATAGATTCCCATGAAACTCTTGAAGGGCCAAGTCAAAAGTCTCCCTCCCACCCCTGTTCCACAGCCTTCCAATTCCCCACCTGGAGTCAACTGCTGTTATCAGTTTCATGTGTATCCTTTTAGACATAGTTTATGCATATAAATGCGTGTATATATTTTCTTTCACCCCTTAACTCAATTGGAAGCATACCTTATATACTGTTATGTGCCTTTACTTTTCTCATTTAACAATTACATGTTGAAGATTGTTTATACTCCCACAAGCAATACATGAGTGTGCCTGTTTCCCTACACTCTTGCCAATATAATTTGTTAATATGAATGTTTTAAAAGCTCTTGATATGTATTACCAAATTGTTTTCCAGAAAGGTTTTACTGGTTTACACTCCCACCAGCCATGTGTGAGAGTATTTGTTTATGAATCCTCATAGGCATTGAGCATATAGCTAAGAATAGTCTTTGCCTATGAGTAATAGGAACCTCTCAGGCATCCTTAGTGAGTGCTTATCCCCTCCAGTGGAAGGGTCTGAGTTGCAGTTAGGAAGAAGAGGAAGAGCAGAAGGAGAAAGGAATTAGGCCTGGTGGGCATTCCTCCCCAAGGAGTTTTAAGTTCTACTTAAAAAAAATTCTCCTTGGCTGAAATTGTGTCATGGCCAATGTTATCTGCTAAAAAGGCCAGGAAGTGTAGTTTTTAGTTACATACCAATTAGCTAAGTTGTTCCACAAAGTTATATTTTTTATTAGTAAGCAAGAAAGAGAGAATGATACTGGGTTGAAAACAAGCAGTCTGTATTATGGTATTTTTTTGACCTTTGGTGATTCACAGGCAAACAATAACATTTCACCGATTTAATTTCAATTTTTTGATTAGACATTTCCTATATGTTCATATTAGCATTAGAATTTCTTCTTTTGTAAATTACATGTCTGACTTTTTCTCATTTATTCATGTAGGTCTTCAAGATTTTCAGAGGCCCTCTTTATATATAAGAAGTAGTCAAATATATATAATTTATTTATGATACTTTTTCCTCATTCTACATAAAAAATATGAATATTTCTATGTCAAAATGTGATCTTATCCATTGTTTCCCTTTTCAGAGAGCAGATAATTAACACCACTGTATTTTTTATATAAATATGCATATATGCATGTATATTTCTCTAAAGAGAAAGCCAATAACTTTTATCACATTTTCAAAGTAGATTCTTAACCCAGAAAAGATTGAGGCAGTCTACTAAAGATTTTCTCATTAAAATGAGGAATAAGACAAATATACCCATCATCACTGCTATTATTTAGCACTGCTGTAGAAGTTCTAGACAGCATAATTAGGAATGAAGCAGAAATAAGAACTATAATTATTAGAAATTAAGAGACCAAATTATGATATGAGGCACTGTAAGGGTGGCAATCCTCATCATCATATCTGTAGCAACTTGCAGAGTGCCTGGCACATGGGAGATAATAAGTATTTGACAAGTGAAAGAAATGATATGACTGTATAACTAGAAAAATATAAGGGAATCAGCTGAAAAACAACTAAGACTAATATGAGAATTTAATAAATTAGGTTATCTCTGCATATAAGCCACATATCTAAGAATCAAGAATTGCCACTATCAGTAATAACCACAATACACTGAGGGGGGAAAAAAGATCCTATTGACAATAACAACAATTATATAGAATACCCAAGAATAATCTTAAGATATGTGTGAGACTTATGTGAAGAAACTTCAAAACATTACTGAGGAACATATGCTAAGTCGCTTCAGTCGTGTCAACTCTGTGCGACCCCATAGATGGCAGCCCACCAGGCTCCCCCGTCCCTGGGATTCTCCAGGCAAGAACACTGGAGTGGGTTGCCATTTCCTTCTCCAATGCATGAAAGTGAAAAGTGAAAGTGAAGTCGCTCAGTCGTGTCCGACTCGTAGCAACCCCATGGACTGCAGCCTACCAGGCTCCTCCATCCATGGGATTTTCCAGGCAAGAGTACTGGAGTGGGGTGCCACTGGAGGAACATATAAGAAGACCTAAATAAATAGAGTTATAGCATGTGTCTGATTATAAACACTGATTTTTATAAAGGGTCATTTAATTAATATATATACTTAACACTATCCTAAGTCAAAATCCTAATGGAATTTTGTGGGGAACTCATTCTAAAATTAATTTAAGAGAGTAAACAGATATGATGAAAGGAAATTAGCCTTTTAAGATTTAAATATACTATATTTCTGTAATAAATGGTTACAAGAATAGTGAATATTTTTTCCTTTGTGTTTAAAGAATTCTTGCTATGAAAAATTTCAAATATACACAGAATTAGGCTGGTTATCATGAATACTCATATACTTATTACTGAGATTTAACAACTAATGTTTTACTATATTTGCTTCATCCTTTTTTTTTTTAAGCATTTTATGGGAAATTTCAGACATCAGGACATTTCTGTTTCCTTGCTTACTTTATGTCTAATTGTTCTATCCATTAGAGAAAGTAGGATATTGAAATCTCTAGCTATTGTTGTTGAATTATCTGTTTCTCCATTCAATTCAGTCAGTTTTTGCCTCATGTATTTTGGGCTTCTGCTGTTAAGTGCATATGTGTTTATAGTTCTCATACCTTCTTGATCTACTGACCCTTTTATCATTATAAAATGTCCTTTGTTTCTAGTAACAGTCTTTTTCTTAAGCAATTAAGTCTATTTTTTCTGATATTAGTATAGTTTTGAAGCTGAATTGTGTTTCTTGGAGACAGCATATAGTAATTATGGTTTTTTATCCATTGTGCCAATCTGTGCCTTTTAACTGGGGAATTTAGTTCATTTGTACTCAGTGTAATAACTGACAATGTAGGGTTCACATTTCTGTGTTTGTTTTCTCTATGTTTTATTTCTGTTTTGTTCCTCAATTCTTCATTTCTGCCTTCTTTTGTGTTTAAAAGCTACTTTCTAGTGTCCATTTTAATTTTTTTATTTTCTATATATATTTGAGTTGTTTTTTTAGTGATTATTCTAGGGATTAACATTAATATCTTAATTTATACAGTTTGAATTCAGATTAACATCAACTTAATTTCAATGGTATATGAAATCTTTGCTGCTGTATATTAGTTCCATTCCTTTAACCTTTATGTTATTACTGTCACAAATTAAATATAACATTTTTCTAAATTGTGTGGCCATGAGCATAGAGTTATAATAATTGTTTTATGCAACAGTCTTTAATTAGGAGGAAAAAATGAGATAAAACAAAAATATGTTTATATTTCCTTTTATATTACTTCCTTTTATATTTACGTATATAGTTACCTTTACTAGTGCATTTTATTCATACAGATTTGACTTACTGTATAGTGTCCTTTCATTTTAAGCTGAAGAGCTCTCTTTAGTATTTCTTATAGGGCAGGCCTACTAGCAATGAACTCTGTGGAATTTTTTTTGCCATTTTTTAAGAGTGATCATTTATTATTATTATTGGCCACACTGTGTGGCATGCAAAACTTCCTCAACCAGGGATTGAACTTGGACCCCCTACTTTGGAAGTGTCGAGTCTTTAACCACTGGACCACCAGAGAAGTCCTATATTTGTTTATTTGGGAATATTCTGATTTCTCCTTTTTTGAAGGATAATTCTGCTGGATTTAGATTTCTTGGTTGACAGTGATTTTCTTTGAGCATTTTCATTATGTGATCCTACTGCTTTTTATCTAACTCCATGGTTTCTGATGATCAGTAAACTGTAAGTCTTTTATGAGTCACTTCTCTTTTGCTGATTTCAAGATCCTCTGTCTTTGGTTATGATATATAAATTCTTTGAGTTTATCTGTCATGAAGTTTGTTGAACTTCTTGGATATGTAGCTTAGCTTTTTTTAATCAAATTTGGGAATGTTTCAGCCATTATTTCTTCAAATAGTCTTTTCACTCCTTTTTGTCTCTCCTATATGCGTATGTTGATAAATTTGATCACATCCCACAGATCCTTTTGGCTCTGCTCATTTTCCTCATTCTTTTTTCTTTCTGCTCATTAGACTGGATAATCTCAAATGACCTCTCTTTAAGATCACTGAATCTTCCTTCTGCCTACTCAAATCTATTGTTGAAACCTTCTAGTGAAACTTTCATTTCAGTTACTTTTCAACTCTAAAATATCCATTTGCTTCCTATTTATGTTTTGTCCCTTTCTTGGTATTCTTTATTTGGTGAAACATCCTTCTCATATTCTCCTTTAGTTCTTTAGACATGATTTCCTTTACCTTTTTGAACATGTTTGAAATAGGTGGTATAAAGTCCTTGTCTAGTAGGTTGAACTTTGTTTAGAAAGTCATGGAGAGGTTTTTTTTGGTTACTTTTTCTCTGTGTGTTGCTACCCTTTCTTGTTTCTTTGCATATCTTCTAAATATTTTTGAAAACTAAACGTTTAAGTTAATGTGGCAGCAACTCTGGAAATCAGATACTCCATACTTCAATCCCTAGGGTTTGTTTTGTTGCTACTTGTTATTTATTTACAGAATTTATTCAGAAAAATCACTAACGTACAAGTTTCTACTCAGTTAGCTTAGTGGTCAGCTAATAATTGGATGGTGATTTCCTTAAATGCCTGGAACCAATAAATCTTCCAGGGCTTGACAAAGGGCTCTGTGTGCATGTTGGGACATACTTTCAGCACTCAGGCAGACAACTTACAACTCTGCCTTAGCCTTCACTTCCTGCTTTGCAGAGCCTCAAAGTCAGCCGCATGTGAGTACTTAGTATTTCTCAAGTCTTTCCAGATTATGCTCACAGCCCCTGTGCATGCAGAAGTGAAATTTTGGAACCCCTTAACTGCTATTTTTGCTGATGTCATTCCATCATGACATACTAAATATCAATGGTACAGTATTCATCTCTATGAAAATGACTTTTTCTTCTATAATCATAGTACTATTATTTGACACCTGAGTAAAGTAACATTTATTTCTTAATATCATTTAATACCAAATTCTTATTCAAATTTCCCCCAATTATATCAAAAATATCTTATATAATTTGCTTATTTAAACCAGGATCTATTCAAGAACTATACATTTCATTTGTTTTTTATAACCACTTAATCTTATTCATTATTTGAAATTTTATGAGAATTTTCAGACATGTAAATGTAAGAGAGAACATAAACACCCATATTCTCAATACTTTGATCCTACAGTTGTAGTATTTTGCTGTATTTGCTTCATTATCTATATCTATCTGTCTATAGTTTTTGCTGAGCCACTTTAATGTGCAGCCACCGTAACATAGTATCTTACCCCTTAGTACTTCAGTATCTCCTAAGAATAAGAATGCCCTCCTGCATAACCACACTACCTTTGTTTTACTTAATAGTTAATAATTCCCTAAGATCTTTTAATAACCTAGCCCATGATCAGATTTCCTCAACTATCCCTACGAAATGTCTTTTATAGTTTTCCCCCCAAAATCCAGGTCTGGTCAGGAGGTTAATTTTTTTTTTCAGATTAAAATAACTTGCTCATGTGTTAACAGGTCAGGAATTTGGAAAGGACACAAAGGGGACAGCTTGTGTCTATTCTGTGATGTCTGGGACCTCAGCTGGAATAATTTGAAGACTGGATGATCAAGAGTTTGGATCATCTGAAGTTTCATTAACTCATGTCTGGTGCCTGGGCTGGGAAGACTCAAAGGCCAGAAGTACCAAGCAGAGTGCCATTATGTGACCTCTGCATGTGACGGTTAATAGCTTCCTCACTGCCTGATGGCTTCAAGGCAATCAGACTTCTTATGTGGCTGCTTAGGGCTCTTAAGTGTGAGTGTTCCAAGAAGCAACATAGAAACTAAAGTTGCTTTTTCTGACATAGTCTCAGAAGTCATGCAGTGTCACTTCTGTCACATTCTACAGGCTACAAATGAGTCTGCTCAGGTTCAGTGTGAGGAAACATAGACACCACCCCCACCTATTAATAGGAAAAATGTCAAAGAATTGGGGGTCTTGTTTTAAAACCACCACACATATAAAGCTATGTTGTTGTTTAGTTGCTAAGCTGTGTCCTGCTCTTTTGTAACACCATGGACCCCTCTAGGCTCCTCTGTCATTGGAATTTCCCAGGCAAGAATATTGGAGTGGGTTGCCATTTCCTTCTCCAGGGAATCTTCCTGACCCGAGAATCAAACCTGCATCTCCTATATTGCAGACGGGTTCTTTACCACTAAGCCACCAGGGAATCTCTACAAAACTATAGAGAACACTGTAAAATACACCCAAGAATCCATGATTGAAAATTATGCTGTAGCATTTTTGCTAGGTTGGCTCCAGATTATTTTTAAAACAAATAAAACATCACCTTTAAAAAAAGGACTTCACCCTCCTGAATTGCCTGTTCTAGAATTGGCATACTGCTTATACAGAAAGTCTCCTTTATAGTAATAACAATAGGTAACCAACCAAGGAATCTTTAAATATAGATCCAATAGTACCACCACTTTTTTTTTTCCTATGACACATTTTTCATTAATTAAAAAAAGTGAAATCTGATATATCCACCACTGAGAATCAAGTTATAAAAATTTTGCCATATTTGACTCATCTATAACTTTCTTTTTTTAAAACTGTCTAAAGCAAATCCCAGATAGTGTCACTCCCTCCCTCTCCACTCCACCACATACTTCAGTATGCATCTCTAAAGTATACATTTGCTCACATAACCACTGTCCTGTAATCATACATAACAATATAATAATTTTATAATTTGCTTCAATGTTACCTAATACTAACTCTGTAATCAAATTTCCTTAAGTGTCTAACAAAAAAGCACTTTCATAGTGGATTTGTTTAAATCATAATCTAAACAGGGTCCATATGACATTGGGCTGTCTTGTTTTTTGAATCTCTCTGAATCCAGAGAAAGCCCTTCCTTTCTTGTTTGATGCTGTTGAATTTT
Organism: Bubalus bubalis; assembly: GCF_019923935.1. Taxonomy (NCBI): domain Eukaryota; kingdom Metazoa; phylum Chordata; class Mammalia; order Artiodactyla; family Bovidae; genus Bubalus; species Bubalus bubalis. The sequence continues at coordinate 51,438,354 of NC_059181.1, forward strand.
TACAAAAACTAGTGTAATCGTCCTGTAGCACATTCCTCCTCCTAGATTTGTTTGCTTCCTTGTGACATTGTATCTTTAAAGAAATGAAGCCAGTTATCTTGTAGGATGATTGTTTGCCCTCAGTGTCATTTAATTTTTTAAAAATCTCTGTGTTTCTTGAAAACTGGAAGTAATATTAACTGCTTACTTGATGTCAGGTCTTTGGCAAAACTAACCTCCTGGGTGATGCTGTAAATTTCCTATTACATTACACTTAGGAGGTGCATGAAGTTTGCCATCTTGCTGTTAGTGACAGTAAGAGGTGAACTCCTGATCTCACCATTGTAAAAATTTTTTTTTTTTCTTTTGAGACTAGTAAGTAATCCGTAAGATAATACTTTGGTACCATCTGAATATCCAGTTCCCTAAAATCAGTTCATTCATTAGGGCTTGCAAACCTGTGGTTTTCTTTCTTTTTTAAAAAATATATTTTTAATTGGGGAAAATTGCTTTACAGTGTGTGTTGGTTTCTACCATACAATAACACAAATCAGCCATAATTATACATATATCCCCTCCCTCATGAGCCTCCCTCCCCTCCCTCCATCCCACCCCTTTAGGTCATCATCACAGAGCACCAGGCTGGGCTCCCTGTGTTATGTAGCAACTTGTCAGTAGCTATCTGTTTTACACATGGTAGTATATATATGTCAACACTACTTTCTCCATTCACCCCCCTCTCTCCTTCCCCCACTGTATCCACAAGTCCATTCTCTATATCTGAGTCTCTATTCTTCCCCTGCAAATAGTTTCCTCAGTATCATTTTTCTAGATTCCATATATATGTGTTAATATGTGATATTTGTTTTCCTCTTTCTGACTTACTTCAATCTGTATAATAGGCTCTAGGTTCATCTACCTCGCAGGAACTGACTAAAATTCATTCTTTTCTATGGCTAAGTAATATTCCATTATATACATATGTGCCACAGTTTCTTTATCCATTCATTTGTTGACGGACATCTAGGTTGCTTTCATGTCCTAGCTATTGTAAATAGTGCTGCTATGAACATTGAGGTCATGTGTCTTTTTCAGTTATGGTTTTCTCAGGGTATATGCCCAGTAGTGGGATTGCTGGGTCATATGGTAGTTCTTTCTATTCCTAGTTTTTTTAAGGTATCTCCATACTGTTCTCCATAGTGGCTGTATCAATTTACATTCCCATCTAACAGTGCAAGAGGGTTCCTTTTTCTCCACATCCTCTCCAGCATCTATTGTTTGTAGATTTTTTGATGATAGCCATTCTGACTGGTGTGAAATGATACTTTATTGTAGTTTTGCTTTGCCTTTCTCTAATAATTAGTGATGTTGAACATCTTTCCATGTGTTTATTGGCCATCTGTATGTGTTTGGAGAAATGTCAAACCTGTGATTTTCCAATTTTGTCATTCCTTCTACATTTATTAGCTGCCATCTGTAAAGAGCTTTCCCTCATCATCTGGGGCTGTTTGGTTATCCTGAAATACAATTCCTATATAAAATGTGGGATGAATAACTATTTTTTCATTCAAGATTGTTAAGACATTATAAAAAAGGTTTTACAAGAAGATGATCTTCTTCAGGAATTCATAGCCTGGTTATTAGACAAAATAGCACACATTAACATTAGGGAATGAGACAGGATGGTATGTGCTGTGTATTAAGTGAGTTGTACTTAAGTTCAAAGGAGGGAGGGGTCAGTGTGAGCCAAAGAAGCCCTAGATATTTTGCATAGAAGATTGATTTTGGCTTGCCTTTGAATAATGGGCAGGTTTTAAAGAGGTAGACAAAAGGGAAGTGGGTACTCCAGGCAGTGTGGATGGTGAGGATGAGGGCACAGGGGGATAGGATGAGCTGTATGTGTTCTGGAGGTATATATAATAAGGAAACCATTCTGTCTGTAGAAGCTGAGGATATAGGAGAGGAAATAAGATTGGGGAGGTAGGTAGGGAGCAGAACATGGACAACTTTACATGCCAATTCAGGGAAATTAACTTTTATCTTTTAATCAATGTGTGTTTTGTGTACCTTGGGCATTTATGAATTAGCTTTTTACCCATTGGGAAGCAAAATCTGGCTTTGTAAAAAGCTAAATGGAGGAAAACTAAGGAGACACCTTTTGGGGGATCAGGGTTCAGTAATATGATTAGCATTCAGATAAATGTCTTCATCCTGTTCTCTCTGCAGCCCGTGTGACCCCAACTTTACCGAAGCAGGACCGTCCTGTGCGTGAGGGGACCCGGGTAGCTTCCATTGAGACAGGCTTGGCTGCAGCAGCTGCAAAGTTGGCCCAGCAGGTAGGTGCTGACACTTAGGCAATGGCTCTGCCACTGATCGCAGTTTGACTTGGAGTCTCAAAACTCAGACCTTCAGGCTGATAGAATCCCACTGTTCTCATTGGGAAGTGGGTAACTTGTGATCTTTATCCATGGCAGTATTCCAGCTCTCTCCTATATCCTACATATCCCAAATGGCAAAGCTACTTCCACAGGTCATACAGCTGACATGATTTAGAGTGAAAGAAAATAAGGGGCCAGAGAAAAGCCCTTGCATATATCACTTGGGTGTGTAAAAACCTCTCATATGGGAAGGACCAGGTGTCCTTGGGTGAGAGCATTTGGCTTCAGATGAAGCTCTGAGGAGGTGACTCAGTTGAGTACACTCAATTTCTCAGTCTCCCATTAGTATGGGAATTTGTTTTTGTTTTTGTTTTTTCGGAAAGAGGCTTTTCTTATCCTCTATACCAGATCCTATTGCCTTGATCTTCACCCTCTGCTTCCCAAGAAAGCTTCACCCACCAAGTTTTGCCCTAGAATCAAGTTGACTTCCTAGCATGTTATAGTTTTCAAAGTTCTTAAATGTGCTCCACCTGGGAGCAGTTGGAGGTGAGTCTTAATGGTTCTCTCCTTATCAACATCCCCTTATATCCCACATCGTATAGCTTAGAGCATTTATTCACCATCAGCTTTATGTTAAGTGCTTCCATGTACAATGTTTCATGTAATCTGTCCAATAGCCCTGTTCAGTAGGTGACATTTTCATCATTTTGCAGGTGAAGAAAATGAGGCTCTCTTTAAGTGACTAGTCCAGGATAATACAGCCAGTAAATGGAGGAGACAAGATTCAAACTCATATCCTCTTACTTCAAATTTCATGTTACGTGCTATTTAAATAAAATTAAATAATTAAATGTCTATATGATTCAGTAATTACATCATATTTAAGTTAAATTTTAATAGAATGATGTTTTTAATATGATGTTCTTTGAAGTTCTAGAGTTACTTGGAAATGTCTTGGAGACTTTTGATGGGAGCCAGCAGAAACCAACCAGGCCAAGTGGCCATTCTTTGTCCAGAACTTCTCTCTGTTATGTGTACCATGTAAGATGTAATTTGAAAAAAAAAGAGAGAAAGAGAGATTTGACTGCTTTAAATAAACAAATTAATTAAAGTTGTAAAAACTACTCTTAGTCCCTTCTGAGGAGCTCACTTCTGGTTGAGTTCATCAGGAATGACCTCAAAGAAGAGGTTTTGAATTTGGGAAGGGTTTTGCAGGCTAAACTTTTGGAGGGGATAGGGAGGCATTCCAGTATAAGAGAATTCCTTGGTACAGCACACAAGGCCCTCTTGATTTGCTCTCTGATTGCCTCTCCTCCCTGACCTTATATCAGCCCTTCATGTATGCCATTTATACCAGTCATACTGTTGCATTACGGTATTTATATTCATTCTGTGTATCAGATTGTCTCAGGCCTCTGTGCCTTTGCACAAACTGTTCCCTCTGCACATTGGGAATCATGCCCTCTTAGATGCCTTTACCTAACACCCCTTCACACCATCCACCACCAGTTTATTTCAGTGACCTTCTGTGCTTCCATAGCATTCTCTCATGGTACTTACAATGTGTACTTTTCTGTGTTTCTTATTAAACTGTAAGAGCCTCAAGGGTGGGGACATGTCTAATTTAACTTGGTGTCCCTACTATGTTAAGCATGTGTTTAGTCATTGTTGACTTACTGACAGAATGAATGAATGGATGAACAGATCTTTCTGGATTATAGACTTCTTGTTGGGGAAGGGAGTAAGATAGAGTTTAAAAAATGTGTTCCAGAGCCAGCTGCTTGAGTTCAAATCTTCACCCTTTCACTTAAGCAAGTAACTTAATTTCTCTGTGCCTCGGTTTCCTCATAAACTCTATTTGAGGATTAGATGAGGTAATATGTGTAAAAGCTCTGAGAACAGCACTTGCCACAGAGTAAGTACTATAGGCACATTAACTTTTCATCATTATCATTACGGGTTAGCTAGGTATAAGTGGCCAGACTGTGGAAGACCATAAATGTTAGGCCAGGGAGTTTGTACTTGGGTAATGGCCTTTTGAACAAAGGAATTGATAAGGTAAAAGTGGCCCTGTCATAAGATAGATTAGTCTTCTGTGGGGGAATCTGGATGAATATATGAGAAGGAGATTAGCAACAAAGGTAGAAAAATTTAAGTGACTTAGGTGTGAATAGATAATTTCTGGATTCAGATGAGAGAAATGGGATCAGAAACAGAGTTCTTGGTATTGATGGAGTAGCAAGCACTTTGGCTGAGAAAAGAGACTCTGAAGACAGATGGTTCCCAATTTGGGATTCTGTGACACAACTCTTTATTCATCCCTCCCATTATTGTTCCTGTATGTGTGTATGTTAGTTGCTTAGTCATGTCTGACTCTTTGCAACCCCATGGGCTATAGCCCACCAGGCTCCTCTGTCCATGGAGTTCTCTAGGCAAGAGAACTGGAAAATGACTTAATCTTTCTGTGCCAGTTTCTGCTCATAAAATTGAAATTATAATTCTTCTTTCTCATGTTTCATATGAGTATTAAATGAGTTAAATTATAGAACAGTGCTTGGCATGTATTACTAATATTATTATTCTTGTCCCCTAGAAATTCCTATGGTAGCCACAGCCTGTCAGATCTTCCAAAGGCAGGAATAGGCCTGTGTTGCCAAAAGAAGGCAAAGAAATGTAATCACTGAGTTGGTCTGTGTGGCTGTGTAGCATTTCAGAAGGTGAAGTCGTTCAAATGCTCCCAGTACCACTTTTCCAGGTTCTCAGGGGTCCAGGTACTCATTATAAAGGTACTCACTACACAGTGGATAGTATATCTATAGTGGGATGGATGGGTGATACCCAATATATTGCAAGAAGTGACACAACTCATTATTCATCCCTTCCATCCAAAATTGAGATTTTAAGATCTAGTAACCTGGAAGGCTGCAGTCCATGGGGTCGCTAAGAGTCACACATGTCTGAGTGACTTCACTTTCATGCATTGGAGAAGGAAATGGCAACCCACTCCAGTGTTCTTGCCTGGAGAATCCCAGGGACAGGGGAGCCTGGTGGGCTGCCATCTATGGGGTCACACAGAGTCGGACACGACTGAAGTGACTTAGCAGCAGCAGCAGCAACCTGAAGGACTGTCCTTTATTTAAAAAAAAAAAGACCATCTAGGTTGCTTCCATGTCCTGGCTATTATAAACAGTGCTGCAATGAACATCGATGCAGGATACAGGATGCTTGGGGCTGGTGCACTGGGATGACCCAGAGGGATGGTATGGGGAGGGAGGTGGGAGGGGGGTTCAGGATGGGGAACACGTGTACACCCATGGTGGATTCATGTTGATGTATGGCAAAACCAATACAATATTGTAAAGTAATTAGCCTCTAATTAAATTAAATAAATTAAAAAAAAAAGACCAGAAAGAAGATGTAAGAGATGAAGATAAAATAATAGTTTACCACTTACTGAGTACCTATTATTTGCTATGTGTTTTTATATTATTTGATGTTTCCAACAACCCTGAAAAACAGCTATTGTTTTGCTCATTTTACAGAGGCAATTGAATTTCAGAAAGGTTAGTAGCTTGACCAAGGTCATCCAAATTAGGGAGTACAAGCATAGATTTAAACCCAAATTTATCTCATTCCAAAGCTGCTGCTCTTTCACTTGCAGATGTCCCATTTTGAGAAGTGTGCAGGGTGGGTGTTCTAATATACCTAGTTGAAACCTGAACCCAACAACTCTTCAGCTGTGAGGCTTTGGGCTTAAGTTACTTAATATCCCTGTACCTCAGTTTTCTCATGTGTAAACAGGAATTTTCCTCCTCAGGGCTGTTCTAAGGATTATATGAGGTCAGACATTCAAAATGCCTCAGCTGCTAGCATAAATTTAGCTATTATTATTAGGCATGTCCTTGGTCCACCTCATAAATGGCAATGCTAGGACCAAAACCCAAGTTTCTAAACTCATTTACCCTTCTGTTGCCACTGTACTAATTAGTAGCAGTGAAGAATGAAGAATGGATGATACTCAAGGACCTGCAGTATTGGAAGGCCTGTGTGCTGTACGTACATACATCCAAGCTAAGCAGGGTAGTTGGGGGGGAACCATACTGACCACTGCCTAGTTTCCTTTCTGGGGAATTTTCTCCTCTTTTATTCATTCCTAAATTCTCCCCTCTTACTTGGCTTGTGTTTTAGGAGTTACAGAAGGCCCAAAAGAAGAAATATATCAAGAAGAAGCCTTTGTTGAAGGAGGTAGAACAGCCTCGCCCTCAAGAGCCCAATCTCAGCATGGCAGTACCAGCCCCAACTCTGGCTGCTACACCCCAGCTTCTCACCTCCTCATCGCCCCTGCCTCCTCCTGAGCCTAAACAAGAAGCGCTCTCGGGAAGTCTTGCTGACCATGAGTATACTGCTCGTCCCAATGCCTTTGGCATGGCCCAAGCAAACCGCAGTACCACACCCATGGCCCCAGGTGTCTTCCTGACCCAGCGGCGCCCTTCAGTTGGCTCCCAGAGCAATCAAGCAGGACAAGGTATAACTGCCACATGGTTATAGAACTGAGAGAGATCTTAGGATCACCGGCTTCAAACCCTAAGCACTCTGGTAAATTAAAACACCCAGGAGGGACACTGATGGGCAACCTAAGATGCTTGGATTTGACCTCATAGTTCATGAAGAGACATTGGTGTTAAGCAGAGATTAACTCAGATGTGAGTTTGGAAAGATCTTTCTGGTGTGCCAAAGTGGAGCGTGAGTTGAGGGTGGGAAGTCTAGGAAGGAGATGCATACACAAGTCCAAGCTGTAGTGAAGAGAAGCTAAGGGCTCTGGCAGAGGGAATGAAGGAGGGGATAAGTTGATCAAATATGGAAGAGTTCACATGGGACATAGGAGGTGGTTTGATGTGGGGAAAAAGGATGGGGAGGGTTCAAGCTCTCCTTTTCCTCACTTTGGCTCTGAGAGTACACAGCTCAAGGGTGATGAGATTGGTGTGGCATTGGGGTGATGAGGATAGGGGTTTCTAATGAAGCAATGCCCTGGGAGTGGCAACTTCAGAGACACTGAGCTATAATCACTACCCAGGCACTTGTTCAATCCTGATGGGCAGGATAAGAGGATGGGGAGGCACAATCACCTCCTTGCAGAATTTAGGAAGGAAAATGATTGGGACCAAAAGAAATCAGTGGGGAAAAAGAATCAGACAGAGTAACCAGAAAGTCTGTAGCCACTGCAGGGGTCAAAGAAGGAAGAGCCAAAGCATGTGGTGTTGGATGGAAGTAACTAAGGAGGGCTTCTTGGCCCAAGATGGTCCTGGAGCCAGGCATAAGGATGGAGAGGCTCTGTGGGCAGAGGAACAGGATGGGGATGGCTCAAGGACAGTTGGTTCTGGAGCTGCTGCCGTCACCCTTGCCATAGCCTTTGCTTACCTCTCCTTTCCCCCACAGGAAAGCGTCCCAAAAAGGGCCTGGCTACAGCAAAGCAGAGACTCGGCCGTATCCTGAAAATCCACAGAAATGGCAAACTGCTTCTGTGAGCTCCTTTGTGTTCTGCCCCTCACCCCTTCACCCCCATTGCCTTCTCCATTGTCATTTCTCGGGGCACTCCTGGATCCTACCTGCCCCGGACAAGGTGCTGAGGCGCATTGTCCTGCTTTCTTGGAACTGACCAAAGGCATGGACTCTCCCATGGGCCCCTTCACCTACTCCCACAACTCCCTTCCCCACTTCCAGTAGAGCATCCTGCCCTTCTTTTCCATATCTCTGAGTAGCAGATAAATGGGAGAGGTTTCCAGCTGACTAGAATCCTCTCTCTGCTACTCCAATCCATTTCCCTTTCACCAGCCTTGTCTGCCCTTTACTCCCATCCCCACTTAAAGCTGGAAGGCAGAGTGAGAAGAAGCATGAGGTGAGCCTGGGCCCCTTGGTGTTTCCCTGGTCATGAAGTGGGAGGCCCAGTGCTCAACACTTTCTGCAGCTCTAGCCCTGTCTCCAGAAGCCTACCCATCTCTGCCCATTCTCCTTCATCCCCTCAGCCCAGTGGATGTGTCTCACTCAAGACTCATTCCTGGGAGAAGGCTCTGGCTTCAGCCCCCTCTTGCCAAATGCTTCATGGAAATAAAGAGGAGGGCCCAGAGTCTTCTTACTGCCCCATTTCCAGGGTGGCCTAGAAAGCCCATGGACTGACTTCATTCATCTTTGGAAAGAAGAAAGATTCCTGTCACTTTTCAAGGTGGGGACAGGACCAACACCCAAGACTTTGGTTGAGACTTTGTTGCCTGTTGGAGGAAGCTACTTTTGGGTGACTATAGACAAAGCCACCTCTCCCAAGGTGAGCTCCAGGGATTTGCCTGGAGTTTGAGGTCCTGCAGAACATTATCCACAAAGCTTTGGCTGGGCACCAGAAGGCAAAAACCATCTCCCAGAAGCTTGAAAACATCTGCCACTGAAGCAGATAGCCCATGCTCAATGGCCTGATCCCTTCACCTAAACCACGGAGCACAGCCTGGACCTTCTGGAGAGGATGTGGCAGGACAGTTCATCTCGGGTTCTCCATCAGGAGCCTCCCTGCTTCTCTCCCCACCTTGAGGTCTTGGTCTAAAGAAGGCTACAGAACTCACACTTTTACTCCTGGGGCTCTGTACTCCCAGATGTCAGGTAGATGCTCAAACAGAGTGCTGACGGGTCACTCAGAACCCCGAGTGTAGGAGTGGTGATGCCCCTCTGTAAAGGAGCAGATCATCTGGTCCTCCCACCCTCTCTTCCCTTTGTGAATATTTCTATTGTCCAGACAGAGCCCACCCACTTCCTGGCCCTCCCCCAGCTCCCTCCACCTCCGCCTGTCTTCCCTCCCTGGTGACCTGGACTGAATGGAGAATGTCTCCCTCTTTCCATTTTTGGCACTACCCAAGTGGAGTACTTCCTTGTCCTCTACCCCCCACTTTAATGTCACCTCAGTTTTCCCAGTGCTTCTGGGGAACCTAACAGCTACCATGCAGGCTGCAGGGAATATGTGAGGCTTCCTTAGTCATCTTCATGTCACCATTTTGTCTTTCTTTTCTCCACAGCCCCACATCTACTCTCCTTCATTGGAATCAGGGGTCCCTTAGCCCCATTTGCCTTTTCTGTCTTTTGGGACCCCGGGGCCAAGCAGTCCTCCATCTAGTCACACCAAAGGCAGAAAAGCCTGGCTACCTCCCCCCTAGCACTTGGGGTTACCACTCCCTTCCCCTCTGTTTCTGCCCAGCTTTGCTTTTCTTGGGGATTTCAGAGCAACAGAGGGTAGTGACGGGAGGGAAGGAGGGCAGCCTGTGTCCCTCTGTAGGCAACTGCCTGACTAGGCCCTGACTGCTGTAACCAAGACCAGGACCCCAGCCCTTCTGCCCATTAACAACCTCCTCCCCTTGCTCTTTCAAAGGCAGCTAATTACTAGCATATTCCCCCTGGTTCCAGGCCTCTTTCCCCTCTGTTTCTTTGTTAAAAGTTTCTGTGGAGCTGAAACCCAACCTCAGTTTGACTGGGTTTCTGTTTAATTTAGCTGGGCTCTCAGAGCCTGCTGTTTGTTGTTTTGTGTTTTAAATGAAAAGCAAGTTTACCCTCAGATTTATGCTTTTCCAAAGAGGCTAGTGTATTTTTTTTTTAATGTTTCAGGTTCTAAGTGAGTTGGGAAGGGATTGGGAGTGGCCATAACCAAGGTTTAGAACATGGTGAGAGAGTTACCTCTGGTCTCTAATCCCCAGCACAGAGCTGGGGGTTGGAAAGGGGGCAGGGAGAGAGGATTTCTATTTACCTTTAATATATTTTTACAGAAAAGCAATTTAAAAACAAACCCACCGCTTCTGTACATGTCTAAATATATTTTTAGAAGTGGGTAGGATTGTGAATTTCTGATGCAGGGCCTTTTTATAAACAGGTTAGAATAGCATCATACAGACATCTCTGTTGTTTTTTTTCCCCTGTTTTTTTCTTATGTTGTGTTACTAATGTAATTTATATTTTTTTTTGATCCTTCTTTTCCTATAGAGATAAAAGTGATTTATCTTGGCAATTGCTTTGCTCGGCATTCTTTTTTTATTTTTATTTTTTTTTTGGTGGTGGTGGTGGGAGTGGTGGGGTGTTGGGGTCCAGGAGTATTACCTTCTCTTTACATTCCCTCTGTCTCTTCCATCAACTCAGCTCTTCCCTAGCGCCCAGCCTTATACCTGAGGTGGCGATGGGATAGGATCCCTGCCCTCACAGGAGACACAGTTCATACACCAAAAACAGATAATCGAAAGTACAGTGAGCAGAAAAGCGTGCAACAATTCAAAGGGGCCTGACAAGTTTGTTGGGAAGGCTTTCCATAGCTTCTATTTTTACTGGCTATACCTGTATCTTCTTTCTGTGAATGTGGAGTTGTGGGGGTTTTATTTTTTATTCCCCTTCTCTCTCTCTGACATGCTTCTCCAGACTGCACTTGATTACTGTGTTTAGGGCCACTGCAAAGGATATAATTATTAGAGCTAGCATATCATGCTTATTTCCTTGTGCTAGACATTGCTCTTAGCATTCTATTTATATTCATTTCATCGTCTCCAGTAGCTTCATCTTACTGATGAAGGAATAGGCAAAAGAAACTTCTGGCATCACACATCTTACAAAGTGGAGCCAACCTGGTTCCACACTCTGTGTTCTTATCCTATCACTCTGTTCTAGCACCTCTCACTGATAACTGCTACCATTTAAGTGCCTTTTCTGTGCCAAGGGTTGGGCTAGGGATTTTACCTGGGATATGTCATTTAATCCTCATTGACAACCCCAGGAGATAGTTATTAGCCCTATTTTACAGTGAAGGTGACTGAAGCTTGCCACTGGCCTTCCATAGCAGGATCTGCCTGACTTGAAAATCCATGTTCTTTCCTTTCATCATGTGAGAAGGTCTTTAGCAGCTCAGTGACCCAGTAGATGTTTATTGAGCATTTGTGTGCACCATGTAGCATTGACAGTGTGTCCTGAGGAGAGCCTCAGGGGTGATGTTGGAAGCCTCAGTTCCAAATTTACCACCACCTGGACTCTCTCTGTGACCAAAGGCAGGCTGCTTACTGTCTGAGGGTCACTGTAAAAGAAGTTTGAACCCAATCAAGATTTCTTTATCTTGGAGATTTTGCTTCTGTGTCGCTAGGGTATGGCTGGCTGGGTTTAGCACCTACTAGTTAAATGACTCCCCCCCTTCCCCCAGCTCTCCCAATATGAATCTTGACATTGGGCAGGATTTAGATAGAGAAGGTTCTTGTCTGGAGCATGGGGAACTGTGTCTCCTGGTAGAAAGGCAACAGGGAAGAGGAGGGATTTTAGAGCCCTTGCAAGAATGGTGGGCTGGGTTCTTTTTGTCACCAACTCCCACCCCACCCTTTCCAGTAAGGGGACAGAGCACTGTCACTAGCCTCCGATTAGCAGATAAGAGTCTTGGTCACCTTACTCTCTCATAGGATAAGAGGTACCAGCAGATAAGAGGCTTCTGTCTGAAAAATGGAAAGAAAACAAGAGCACCCAACTTCAGTCTTCTCTCCAGTGTGAAGTGTAAAAGTGCACAGAACTTGTCACTAAGAGCCTGCCTTCTCAATGACTAACCGAGTAATTTGGGGGAGATTGCTTGTCTTGATACCAGTTTCTACATTTGTCAGATGGAATTATCTCAGCTATGAAGCCCTCTAATGCATTGTCACTCCTAAACTTCCTGGATGCTGTGATGCCCAAACTGAATCTCTAGTCCTGACCTGTCCTTAGTACACACACACTTCTGCTTGCCTGTGTTGTATTCTCTGCCTCAAGTACACGGACTCCTCCCTTTCCATCAAGACCTTGTTCATACCAGAAAGTGAAAGAAAGTGAAGTTGCTCAGTCGTGTCCAGACTCTGAGACCCCATGGACAGTAGCCTACCAGGCTCTTCCATCCATGGGATTTTCCAGGCAGGAATACTGGAGTGGGTTGCCATTTCCTTCTCCAGGAGATCTTCCCGACCCAGGGATCAAACCTAGGTCTCCCGCATTGTAGGCAGATGCTTTACCATCTGAGCCACCAGTTGACTAAAATGGCATTTGCTCTCCAGTAAACTGAGTGGAGAAGAAGAGCACCATATGGTACAGTGTGGTGATAGAGATGAGCACAGGATGCTGGTCAGGGAATCTGTTGGGGAAGCTGGGAGTTCAGACAAGGCTTCCTTTTTGGGGGCAGAGTTGGGGGAGAGCGGGGCAGGGGGAGGGTGGGTGGGATGTTTGAAGCTGAAGGATGAAAATTAATTAGCCAGTCAGGCAGAGAACAGTGGGAAGAATATTCCAAACTAAGGCAATAGCATGAATAAAAAACAGAAGTGGAGGCAAAAAAAAAAAAACCCACATGCATATAGAGGACAGGCAATTTAGTATAACTAGCTGTGATTTTCATCTAAGGGAACATACAGAGTCTCCAAGAGAGAATGTGTAGTTTGAGAAGTCATATGGTCAAAATTGATTAGTTTTTTGGCACAATATTAATTTCAAAACCTCAGATAATGGAGGATATATAATTTGATGTTTGTCCAAAGACTTAACTGTATCCTGTGAATGACAGAGAACCATTAAAGGGTTTTAAGCAGAAAATGGCATGATCCAACTCGCCTTTTAAAAAGATCCTTTCTTTTTACTGAAAGAAGCATGGGGAGGGTACCATCTTCTAATGCCCTATCAAATGCCACTCCCCTAAGGAAGCCTTCACCCAATTCTGTAGTTGATTCTGACCTTTTTCTGGACTTGTGCATCTCATAAAGGGTGGATATTCCAGGTCATTTCCAGGAGGCTAACCCATGGAGTCAGCCACTCATACAACACAAGAGAGAAGTTGCACTTCTCTATCCCCATTTTCAGCTTTAACTCTCAAGAAAGTTCTCCTTTCCTATAGGACCACAACATAATGCCAGCACTCAACAATGAATGTGGTAAGAGAGATACAATATCCATTTTATATTTTCCTTGTCAGGAGTCCAGCAAGCCTCTGTCGTATTCTATCCCATTCTGTCGTACACAACTTTTCAGGGTTATCTCCCAAAAGTCCTCATTTTTTCATCTCTTTCTGCATAAAAACATCTATGGCTTCCCACTGCTTTTTACACATGAGTTTCAAGGTTTTTCAAACCTGGCCCAACCTGGGGACAATGGGCTATGATGGAAGGAGGATCTGCCTGGGAGTTGAGAAAACCAATGACTCAATTCCAACTCTGCCAGTTATGGGATCTTGAGCAGGTTGCTTCATGTTTCCTTGACTCAGTTTCATCATTTATCAAAATGAAGATAGAGGATTGTTGAGAGTGTTGTTAACCCTATCAGTGTCTTTAAACAACTTAATTCTATGCCTGACATTCAGGTAAATCAAGTTTAATTTTCCCCAATTAAAATGTGCCCAACAATGCCTGGGTATTTCCCAGGTGGCTTAGTGGTAAAGGATCCACCTACCAATGCAGGAGACAAGGGTTTGATCCCTGGGTCGGGAAGGATCACCTGGAGGAGGAAATAGCAATCCACTCCAGTATTCTTGCCTGGAGAATCCCATGGACAGAGGAGCCTGACAAGTTACAGTCCATGGGGCCACAAAGAGTCAGACACAACTGAGTGACTGAGCACAACCACTACCAACAAGGCCTGTAATCTTAAAGATTACAGAGAAAGTAAGCCTTAAGGGAATCGGAGAGAATATTTCAACCTGCGGTGGGAAATCAAGTTGGCTTCATGAGGAACATATTTTAAGGATATAGAGAGATGACTGAGTTAATTAGTACAGTGAGCCTTACACTCTTTTAGAGGAAATACAACTAAATCTATGACACAAAGTTGTTGGAAGGTGCTAGATTATCATCCATGCCAGTTCAATATCATTGGTTCCATTCTACAATGATTTATCAAAGCTTTTGTGTCAGGCCCTGTACATGCCTTTGGAGGACTTGATCCTAAGGAGCAAGTATGTGGTTTAGTACCCAGACTTGGAAATCCAAATACAGCAATGCTAGGATAAATACCATGTTACAAATTAGTATAGGATGATATGAGAGCATGAAGCAGACCAAACCCAGTCTGAGGATCAGGAAAGATTTCAAGAAAGAAAGAACACCTGAATTAACTATTGAAGGGTATTCACCTGGCAAGATAAGGCAGAAGAATGAGTTGCAATAGCATTATAAGCAAAAGGAGAAAATCAAAGCATCTTGGCGTGTAGGTGGAACTATAAGCTTTTGAGTTGGGTTGGTATACAGGCTGGGGTTAGATGGCACATGTTGGGGGATGAAACTGAAGAGGTTGGCAGGAACATGATCGTAGAGGTCCAGTTTATGCTTCAGGATGTTTTTTCTGGTGATCCTTGGAGTGGGGAGAGACAAAAGCACATTAGTATGGAGGCCAATGTGAAGGTGGTTGCAAGATTCCAGTTAAGATGCAGTGAGGTCTAACCCAGGGCAGTGGTTATGAAGATACTAGAGGTGTTAACCCACCCCTCCGTTTTTTTCCCCTTGATATTCTACTATAACATTTTCAAACGTTCAGAAAGTCAAAGTAATTGTACAGTGAACACCCGTATATCTACCATCTAGATTCTACAATTAGTGTTTTACTACACTTGCTTTGTCAAATATATCTATTATATCTATTCATCCCTCTATCTGTCCATCAGCCCATCTTGTTTTTATGCATTTCAAAATTTGATACCTGTACACATTCTCTTAAACACTTCTGCATGCATGCCATGAACTAGAGTTCAATGTTGGTGACTCTTTTTTAGCTAAAATATTCACACAATGAAGTGCATATACTTTGAGTATAATTTCATGTTTTGATAAATGTATATATACCCATGTAATCAACACCCCTATCAAGACGCAGAACATTACCATCCACCCAGAAAGTTCCCACGTGTTCTTTCCAGTCACAGCCCTTCTCCCTTCCACAGTAGGTAGGCCTTGTTTGAAAGGATAGGATTTGAAAATAGATGATCCAGGTGGAGAGAAACTGGATGGCTTCCCTTTTCAGCAAAATCACAAAGGCAGGTAGTCATGGGGGATACACAGGCTTTACTAAACAAGCTTGAATGGATAGTTGCCTTTCAGCCTCCCTCCTTTCCCCTTCCTGAGCCTCATCAATGCATGAAATGGTGAGGCAGAGAGAAAGTGAGTCAAGGGACTGCCAGGTCCTCAGGAACTAACAATCTTGTGAGGAAGACAGAAACAGTCTCAATTCTATGTAACAGATGTTGAATGTTGTACCAGGGTCAGTGCTATAACAGAGGAAAGGATGGAAAATGAGATAAAACAGCACAAAAGTTCTGCAAGGGTTTGGAGTGTGTGTAGGTGGGTGGAGAAGGAAGAGATAAAGCAAGTGGCTCAGACTTTGGAGGGACTGGAGGAGCTCAAAGGAAAAAGGGAGGAAGAACCGTTAACAGCCATGAAAAATTTCCTGGAGGTGAGAGGACTTAAGTCTTGAATGATGTTGACTTTGATAATATGAATGGCAGACACAAAGATATTTTAAGTTCCAAGTAACAGAAAATGCAAGTCAAGCATGGGACATTGGCTTATGTAATGGAAAAGTCTAAAAGTATGTGGATTTTAGGCACAGTTTCATCAGAGCTTTGGTTCTGATTTTTTCAGATCTGCTCTCTTCTGTATGTGTTAGCTTTCTCTTTGGGATATTTCTTCATGGTTAAAAGATGGCGGCACACAACAGCAAAGGAAACCATTAAAAAAAAGTGAGGAGATAACCTACAGAATGGGAGAAAATATTTGCAAATGGTATGAGAGACAAAGGCTTAATCTCCAAAATATACAAATAGCTCATACAACTCAGTAACAAAAAAAGCTAAAAATCCAACTGAAAAATGAACAGATCTTAATGGACATTTTTCCAAAGAAGACATGCAGATGCCCAGTAGGCCCATGAAAAGATGGTCAATATCACTAATTATTAGAGATATGCAAATCAAAACTGTCAATACAATGAGATACCACCTCACACTGGTTAGAATGGCCATCACTGAAAAGTCCACAAACGATAAATGCTGGAGAGAGTGTGGAGAAAAGGGAACCCTCCTACACTGTTGGTGGAAATGTAAGTTGGTGCAGCCCCTGTGGGAAATAGTGTGGAGGTTCCTCGGAAAAGTAAAAATAGAATCACCATATGATCCAGCGATCTCACCCCTGGGTATATACCCAGAACTATAATTCAAAAAGGTCAGAAAGAAAAACACCAATATGGTATATTAATGCATATATATGTAATCTAGAAAGATGGTGATGATGACCCTATATGCGAGACAGCAAAAGAGACACAGATGTAAAGAACAGACTTTTGGACTCTGTGGGAGAAGGCGAAGGTGGGATGATTTGAGAGAATAGCATTGAAACATGTATATTATCATAAGTGAAATACATCGCCAGTTCAGGTTTGATGCATGAGACAGGGTGGTCAGGGTTGGTGCACTGGGATGACCCTGAAGGATGGGATGGGGAGGGAGGTGGGAGGGGGGTTCAAGATGGGGAGCACATGTACACCCATGGCCGATTCATGTCAATGTATGGCAAAAACCACTACAATATTGTAAAGTGATTAGCCTCCAATTAAAATAAATAGTTAAAAAACAAAAAGATACATATCCACCTATGTTCATAGTAACAGTATTCACAGTAGCCAGAACATGGAAACAACCTAAATGTCCATTGACAGATGAATAGATAAAAAAGATGTGGTACATATATATAATGAAATACTATTCAGTCATAAAAAAACCAAAATAATGCCATTTGCAGTAACATGGATGCAACTAGAGACTATCATACTAAGTAAGTCAGAAAAAGACAAATACTATATGGTATCACTTACGGAATCTAAAATATTGCACAGATGAACCTACCCACAAAACAGAAACAAACTCACAGACATAGAGAACAACTTGTGGTTGCCAAGGGGGAGGGATGAGGGAGGGAAGGACTTTAGGATTAATAATGAGGAACAAAAGGGCTACTACACACAACACAGTGCTTCCATTTGTGCTCATTTGCCATCTTATACTTCCTCTTTGGTGAAGTGCCTGTTGAAATCATTTGACATTTTTTATTGGATTGTTTGCTTACTATTGAGCTTTGAGAGCTTTTTATATGCTTAGGATACAAATTCTTTGTTGGATATGTGATTTGCAAATATTTTCTCCCAGTCTTAGCTTATCTTTTTATTATCAGTACCTTTTACTGAGCAACAGTTTTTAATTTTGAAAAATTCCAATTTATCAATTTTACTTATTTTATGGATTGTTATGTTTAAGAATTCTTTGATTAACCCTAGGTCATGAAAATTTTCTCCTATGTTATCTTTTAAAGATGTTTTACATTTAGACCTGTGATCCATTTTGAGATATTTTTGTATACTGTAAGAGGTTTAGGTCAAAGTTCTTTTTTTGCCTATGAAGTGTTCAATTGTACCAACATTGCTTGTTGAAAAAACTGTCCTTTCTCTGTTGAATTACCTTTGCCCTTTTGTAAAAATTCAAGTGGCCATACTTGTGTGGGTCTATTTATGCAATCTCTATTCTATTCCATTAATCTTATGCTTCTATACTTACACCAATACCACACTATTTTAATTGTTGCTATGTCGTAACCCTTAATATCAAATAGTTATTCCTCCCACCCCAGTCTTCTTTTTCAAAATTGTTTATCTATTCTAGGGCCTGTGCCTTTTCATACACATTTTAGAATAAGCTTTCCTGTGCCTGAACATATCTTGCTGGTATTTTGAAAGAAATTGCATTATATCTATAGGCCAATTTGGAGAGAATTGACATGTTGTTGAGGGGTTTTATTTATTTATTTATTCATTTTTTGTTGCACTAGGTGTTGGTTGCTTTGTGTGGGCTTTCTCTAGTTGCAGGGTGTGGGGGCTATTCTTCGTTGTGGTGCCCAGGCTTCTCATTGTGGTGGCTTCTCTTGTTGCCCAGCACAGGCTTCGTCATGTGGGCTTCAGTAGTTGCAGCACACAGGCTCAGTAGTTGTGCATGGGCTTCAGTAATTGTGGTGCATGGGCTTAGTTGCTCTGTGGCATGTGGGATCTTCCCGAACCGGGGATGAAATCCATGTCCCCTGCATTGGTGGGAAGATTCTTATTCACTGAGCCACAAGGAAAGTCCTTATTGAGGGTCTTTAAATATTTTTAGCTTTTTATTTAATTTTAAACTGATGCATAATAAGTATAATATATATAAAGAGAAAGGCACAAACTCTAAATGTACAGATTAAGAAATTGTCATAAAGTGAACGCATTCCTGACATGATGCCAAAAACAGAAAAAAATTTGATAAATTGAACTTCATTAACATTTTGTTCTAACACCCTGTTTAGAGGATTAAAAGGCAAACTAAAGACTGGGAGAAAATATTTGCAAACCACAAATCTGACAAAGGACTCATATCTACAATATATAAAGAACTATCAAAACTCAACATTAAAAAATCAGATGTCATTGAAGAGGATATATAGATGGCAAATAAGCATGTGAAAAGATGTCTAATGTCATTAGCCATTGCTGCTGCTGCTGCTAAGTTGCTTCAGTCGTGTCTGACTCTGTGCGACCCCATAGACGGGGAATGCAAATCGTGCCTATGTTGGGACATCTCTACACACCTATCAGCTAAAATAAAAAAATAATTAAAATGCCAAATGCTGACAAAACTGAGAAACTAGTTCTGTCATACATTGCCAGTGGCAATGTAAAAATATACAGCCACTCTGGTAAACAGCTTTTCGGTTTCCTAAAAAACTCATATGACCCAGGAATTTGACTCCTAAACATTTACCCTAATTAAACGAAAATGTCTGCACAAAAACTTGTACACATACATTCATAACAGCTTTATTTATTATTTAATAGCCAAACACTGGAAATGAACTTTTGATATACACAACTTGTATGGGCCTTAAGGTCATTATGTTGAGGAAAAGCCAGTCATGTGCTGTATGTCAGTATGTAAATGATTTAAACAAACTGATACATCTTTGCCATTGAATACTATTCAGCAACCAAAAGTGGTAAACTATTGGTGCATACAACTTGAATGGGTTCCAGGGTCATTATGCTGAATGAAAAAAGTCAATCTTAAAATGTGATATACTGTTTGATTCCATTTATATGATGCTCTGGAAATGACAATTATAGAAATGGAAAAAAAGATTATTAATGGTTGGTAAGGATTAGGGATGGTGACAGGGAAAGTGAGAAGTATAACTATAAAGGGGAAACATGAGAGAGATCTATATGGCAATGGAATAGTTCCATATCTTGATTGTGGTGGTTATATGAATCTACACATGATAAAATGACATACAACAATGCAAAAATAAAGTTAAATTCCTGATTACACACACAGACTATGATATAATATTGTATTATAATTAAGATTCATCCATTATAGGAAGCTGTGTGAACATGAGATCTCCTGAACTATCTTTGCAACAGTCTTTATAATTTCAAAATAAAAGTTTAAAAATCTAAGTCAAACCATATGATTCCTCAGCTCAAAATCCTGCAATGATTCATTCGTTGTTGTTGTTTAGTCACTAAGTCATGTCCAACTTTTTTGTGACCCCGTGGACTACAGCCTGCTAGGCTCCTCTGTCCATGGGATTTTTCAAGCAAGAATACTGGAGTGGGTTGCCATTTCCTCCTCCAGGGGTCTTCCCGACCCACATTGAACTTGCTCTTCTGCATTGGCAGGCAGGTTCTTTACCACAGAGCCACCAGGGAAGACCACAATGATTCCTTATCTTAGAGTAAAAGTCCAAATCCTTAGCTTCCTTACATGTTGTCCCTGTCAACTCTCTGGCTTCTTCCACTCTCCCTTCATGCACTCTAGTCAAGCCCCACCAGCCTCCTTGCTGTTCCTTGAAAGTGCCAGGCATTCTTCTGCCCTTGCTCTAGCTAGAAATTTATAAACCTCAGTTCTGGGGATTTTTCTTTACTTTTTGATCACATCTTTCCTTTTTCTCCTGTAGTTTCTGGAATCTCTATTATTTGGAAATTAGCTCTTCTAGTCTGGAGCTCTTGTTTTTTCTCATTTCTTTCCTATTCCTCCACCCCCTTCCTTTCCCTCGATCAATATTAATTATTTGGATTTATTTCCTCAAAGATTTCTTCAAACATATTGTCCACCCTTCTAGCAAGTTTTTCATTTCTGCTAAAGTATTTTTCCCCAAGAGCACATTTTTCGTTGTTTTAAAAATAGTATTCTGTTCTTGTTTCATGAATATATCTTGAAATCTTATAAAGAATATTTCTTTCTTCTGAGAAACAGTTAATAGCTTTTAAAAAAGGTTTCCTCTTATTGCATAGTTTCCTTCAAGTTTCTTCTCATCCCTCATTATCTTTCATGTTAGACTTTCTTCAGGAGACTAATAATCTGTTTGAACATGTTCTCTCTTTTTTCAACTTTTTATTTTGTATTGGGGTATAGCTGATTAACAATGTTGTGATAGTTTCAGGTGCACAACAGAGCAACTCAGCCATACATATACATGTATCCATTTTCCCCCAAACTCCCCTCCAGTCCAGGCTGCCACATAACAATGGACAGTGTTCCCTGTGTTATACATTAGGTCCTTCTTGGTTATTCATTTTAAATATAGCAGTGTGTACATATCCATACCAAACTCTGTCACTATCCCTTCCCCCAGGTGACCATATGTTTGTTCATTCTACAAGTCTGTGAATCTCTGTTTTCTAAATCAGAAACATTATATCATTTCACTTGTATCATTTCTTTTTTTGATTCCACTGTAAAGGATATCACAATATCCCTTTGTCTGACTTACTTCACTCAGCATGAAAAACTCTAGGCCACAAAGCTATAGTCATCAAAACAGTATGGTATTGGCACAAAAATAGAAATATAGACTAATGGAATAGGATAGAAAGCACAGAAATAAACCCACACACCTATGGTCAATTAATCTATGACAAAGGGGGCATGACTACACAATGATGCTGGGAAAACTGGACAGCTACATGTAAAAAAATGAAATTAGATCATTCTTTAACACTATGCATAAAAATAAGCTTAAAATGGATTAAAGACCTAAATGTGAGACCAGACACTATAAAACTCTTAGAGGTAAATATGGACAAAACATTCTCTGACATAAATTGCAGCAGTATCTTTTTGGACCCAATTCCCAGAATAATGGAAACAAAAGCAAAAATAAATCAGACTTAATTACACTCAAAAGTTTATGCACAGCAAGGGAAACCATAAACAAATAGACAACCCATAGATTGAGAGAAAATATTTGCAAATGAGGTGACTGACAAAGGATTATTGTTTAGTTGTTCAGTCGTATCTGCCTCTGCAACCCCATGGCCAGACTTCCCTGTCCGTTACCATCTCCTAGAGCTGGCTCAAATTCATGTTCATTGAGTCAGTGATACCATCCAACTGTCTCATCCTCTGTCATCCCCTTCTCCTCCTGCCTTCAATCTTTCCCAGCATTAGGGTCTTTTCCAATGAGTCAGCTTTTTGCATCAGGTGGCCAAAGTATTGGAGCTTCAGCTTCAAAATCAGTCCTTCCAATGAATATTCAAGATTGATTTCCTTTAGGATTGACTGATTTGATCTCCTTGCTGTCCAAGGGACTCTCAAGAGTCTTCTCCAACTCCACAGTTCAAAAGCATCAATTCTTTGGTGCTCAGCTTTCTTTATGGTCCAACTCTCACATCCATACATGACTACTGGGAAAACCATAACTTTGACTATACAGACTTTTGTCGGCAGTGATGTCTCTGTTTTTTAATATGCTGTCTGGGTTTGTCATAGCCTTTCTTCCAAGGAGCAAGCGTCTTTTAATTTCATGGCTGCAGTCACCATCTGTAGTGATTCTGGAGCCCAAGAAAATAAAGTCTCTCATTGTTTCCCCATCTATTTGCCATGAAATGATGGGACCGGATGCCATGATCTTTATTTTTTGATTGTTGAATTTTAAGCCAGCTTTTTCTCTCTCCTCTTTCACCTTCATCAAGAGGCTCTTTAGTTCCTCTTCGCTTTCCGCCATAAGGGTGGTGTCATCTGCATATCTGAGGTTATTGATATTTCTCTCTGAAATCTTGATTCCAGCTTGTGGTTCATCCAGCCCGGCATTTAGCATGATGTACTCTGCATATAAGTTAAATAAACAGGGTGACAATATACAGCCTTCATGTACTCCTTTCCCAAAGGATTAGTCTCCAAAATTTACAAACAGCTCATCAGGCTTAATATCATCAAAACAAACAGTCCAATCAAAAAAATGGGCAGAAGATATAAATAGACATTTCTCCAAAGAAGACATACAGATGGCCAAGAGGCATATGAAAAGATGCTCAACATAACTATTAGAGAAATGCAAATCAAAACTACAATAAAATATCACCTCACACCAGTCAAAATGGCTATCATCAAAAAATCCACGAACAATAAATACTGGAAAGGGTGTGGAGAGAAGGGAACCCTCCAAAATTTTTGGTGGGAATGTAAATTGGTACAGCCTCCATGGAGAACAGTATGGAGTTTCCCTAAAAGACTAAAAATAGAGCTACCATATGACTCCGCAATCTCACTCCTGAGCATAGACCTGGAGAAAAAGATGGTCTAAAATAATAGATGCACCTCAGTGTTCATTGTAGCACTGTTTACAATAGCCAAGACCTGGAAGCAATCTAAATGCCCATCAACGGAGGAATGGATTAAGAAGACGTGGTACATATATACAATGGAATATTACTCAGACATTAAAAAGAATGAAAATGCCATTTGCAGCAAGATAGATGGAGATTGAACATGTTCTCTTAATTCCCTGTTCTAATATAGGCTTCCTAATCTCAATTTTGTCTATGGTTTCCCATTCCAGAGACCCTGTTTTACCCTCTTCTAGAAATAATCCTTGAGTCTTTTGCCAGGAAACAAGAGGTAAGTTGGCTAGTCCACAGAATTTGGAGGGGATCTGAAAATCTAAATACTTCTTAAACAGACTTTCATGCACTCCTTCTGTTTTTAGCTCCACTTTCATTACCACTTCCAGAAGTATCTGAAGTATCCCAATGGCCTTTTCTACAGAAATAAAAAAGTCAGTCATAAATTCATATGGAACTTCAGGGGACCACAAATAATTAAAACAATCTTGACAAGTGCAAAGTTGGAAATTTCCTATTTTAAAACATAATATAAAACTAGAGTAATCAAAATAGTATGGCAGTGGCATAAATATAGATAGGTAGACCAATGAAATAGATCTGAGATTCCAGAAATAAACCCATACATATATGGTTAATTGATTTTTAACAAGTGTTACATGACCATTGAATTTTAAAAGAATACTCTCTTCAACAAACGGTGCTTAGCTAGCTGGAAATCTACAAGCAAAAAAATGAAGTTGGACCCATATCTCACACCATATACAAAATTTAAAATGAATCAAACAACTAAATGTAAGAACTAAAAATATAAAAATGTTAGAAGAAAATATAGAAGTAATTTTTTATGACCTGGGTTTGGCAATGGATGAATAGATAGGATATTAAAGGACAAGCATAAGAAGAAAAAAATAGATAAATTGGACCTCATCAAAATTTAAAACTTTTGTGCATCAAAGGACACTATGCTGAAAGTGACAAGATAACCTACAGGAACTTTTGGCAAATCATATCTCTGTAAGGATCTAATAACCAGAATATATAAAGAACTTTTACAATTTAACAATAAAAAGACAACCCAATTAAAATATAGGCTTGAATTGACTTTTTTCCAAAGAAGATATACAAATGGCCAATAAGCACATAAAAATATGTTCAGCATCATTAGTCATTAGGATAATTACAAACCACAGTGAGATGCCACTTCATACCCACTAAGATGGCTCTAACAATAATTTTAAGAAGCAGAAAATAACTACTGTTGGCGAGGATATGGAGAAATTGGAACTCTTGTATTTTGCTCATGGGACAGTAAAATGGTGTAGTCACTGAGAAAGAGAGTTTGGCAGTTCCTAAAAATAGTTAAACAGAATTACCATATGACCAAGCAAATTCACTTTTAGGTGTATACTCACCCAACCGAAAACAGATAAACAAATACTGGTACATGAATATTCACAGCAGCTCTATTCACAATTTCCATCAGCAGATGAATGGATTTTAAAAATGTGGTATACAATGGAATAGTATTCAGCCATAAAAGGGATGAAGTAATAAAACATACTACAATCTAGACGAACATCACCTTCCACCACTAAATCTATAAACTGATTTCCATTTCCTCCAACCTTTTCTCTTTCCCTCCTGTTATCTAAACCTTACTCACTGTTCTGCACATAGTTCCTTTCCTGCACTTTCAGTGTCTTGCTTTAGTGATTATCTACTTTATGTGGCTGTATTATATTTCCATCTCTAAAGGACCCATCTCATGAGTATTAAAATACACTTAGGTATATTAAAAAGTAGTTTATGTGGCACTGTTCTTATTTACTCACTATTCATGCACTTCTCCACCCACATCAGTCAAGCTGGGCCTCCATCACTCATAAATGGTATTCTTCTAATACACTAATGACCAATACAGTAGATGCTAAACTCAATGGCCATTTTTAGTCTTTATCTCATTGACATCTTGTCAGCATTGAAAGCTTATAACTCCCTCACATTCAAATCACTCCTGGCTTTATATTCCTTGATATAACACTCCTTGATATAACATTTTCTTCATATCCTCCAGTTATTCTACTGAGTCTATTTTCCCAGATATTTTACTATACGCAACCATTGAAAATTCCTCAGAGGTATTTCCTAATGCTCTTCTGTATATTATGCTATCCTCCTAAGAGATCTCATGCATATGTATGGATCTAAGTACCACCTGTGTGCTGATATTGGAGAAGGAAATGGCAACCCACTCCAGTATTCTTGCCTAGAGAATCCCATGGACAGAGGAGCCTGGTGGGCTGCCATCTATGGGGTCGCACAGAGTCAGACATGACTGAAGCGACTTAACAGCAACAGCAGCAGTACTAATAATTTTAATGTTTCTTGTGATAAAATCAAGCAATACAGAAAAGTACAAAGAAAGAAAAAACACACACATTAAAATGCCACACTCCAAATCAGTCATCAACATTAGGTGAACATTATTTCAGGCATCTCCCAATGCATGAGAAAATGCTATTTATTATGTTCTTGTATAAGATGATGCACCAGTGGGAAATTTTCTTATTTCCGTTGGGTTGTGCTTTCCTTCAAGTCAAGTTTTAACCCTGTCTTTGCATATTATGTTCCTGTTTACTTTTTTGCTTTACTATGTTTACATAATTGCCTTTATTTTCATCTTGCTCATATTTAAAAGGAAAACTGTGTACAGTCTGCTGTATTCTCTGATATGGGATGGATGAATATACTCACCTGATCTGAAAATTTTTGCCTTCTTCTCAGGATTATACCGTAATATACCTAATTGTCCATGTCACTATAGCTTAAGGAATGGTGAGAATAGTGGTGGTTGTGAACAGACTCAAAGAGTCTACCCTCTACCACTGTTCAAATTCATGGCATGAGGTTAGTTTCCTTCCTTGTTTTGTTGTGACTTGATGTGCTTTTTGCTGGATTTTTGCAGTCTTTCTTCTGGGTTCCAAGTTTAGTAGACATTGGAGGTGTGAAATTCTGTGACTTGACTGTATGCCACCATGCTTTTCCATGGCAGCTGACAGCATAATTCCATAGTTCAAGTCTGGACTTCCCTTTTGTTCTCTAAATCCATGTAACCAAAAGAGTCCTTGACATCTCCTCCCCTTCTATGTTGTGGCAATCACTGTCCTTGGCCTGAAAGTGAAGTCGCTCAGCCGTGTCCGACTCTTTGCGACCCCATGGCCTGTAGCCTACCAGGCCTCTCGGTCCATGGGATTTTCCAGGCAAGAATGCTGGAGTGGGTTACCATTTCCTTCTCCAGGAGATCTTCCCGACCCAGGGATTGAACCCGGGTCTCCCGCATTGTAGGCAGACGCTTTACCATCTGAGCCCCCAGGGGAATCCAACAACAATTTCCTGCCCCACCTTTCCCACGCATAGATCCCTTGATTTCAAGGAGGAAATAAGAATTGTTCTAAATGAGTGATACGGTGCACAATCCTCTTAGTTATTGATTAGCCTAAGGGTGGGCATGCAAGGGAGGCTAATGTGCTACAAGAGGAATTCTACTAGGGAGAAGTTTCCCTTTCTGAACCAAATGACAAGGCCTCACAGGAAGAAAACTTTTTCCTGCTTTTCTCTTCTTCTTGCCTTGGACTTTGATGCATTTGAACAGCATTTGTGACCATGAGGGGGAAAGCCAAGAGAATTATGGAGATGTCGGCGCTGACATTTTAAATCACAGAACCAGCTCCAACAGCCACCCTCGTCTAGACCTTTTGTTTTATGAACGTTTAAGGCCCATTTGTTTAAACTATCCCTAATTGGGTATTCTGTTGGCATCTGCTTTGGTGGTGGAGTTGCTCAGTCGTGTCCGACTCTTTATGACCCCATGGACTGTAGCCTACCAGGCGCCTCCATCCATGGGATTTTCCAGGCAATAGTACTAGAGGGGATAGCCATTTCCTTCTCCAGGGGATCTTCCTGACCCAGGGATCGAACCCAGGTCTCCCGCATCGTAGACAGACGCTTTACTGTCTGAGCCACCAGGGAAGTCTGCATTGGTAGCAGCAGCCAAAAGAATGACTAACCGTGACACATTTATTGCACACACCTCAAAATGAACATCATAAGTGAACTCAGGATCCTCTCCACTGAACTTGAGCCTCTTTCAGTCCCTTTCACTTTTGTAACTTTTACACCATCCACCCAGTAGTCTAAACAAGTCAAAAAACATGGGTTTCCCTTAAATCTCCCTGCCCGGCCATCCCCCACCCCCGCCACACACACCAACATTCTATCACCAAATACTGTCAATTCTATCTCATAAATATCTCTCCAATCGTTTCTTATCAGCTGTCACCAGTCCAGTCCAACCCAGCAGCATCCATTGCCTGAACTACTGAAAAATGGTTCTTACCACATCTCCTCAGGCCCATCTCCAGTACGATCCCCCAAACCAGCAATCATAATGTCTTTAAAGAAGCATATCTGATTAAGTCCATCCTCTTCCTTAATATTCTGTAAGGATTTCCCACATAACTTGGAGTTCAAGTCCAAACTCCTTACAGGGACTATAAGATCTTAAGGGATGTGATCCTTGCCTGCCTCTCCAGCTTGCTCTCAGACTTGGTCCTCCTCAATCTCCAGACTGGCATTACTGGACTTCTTTTACTTTTGCAGCCACTTTAAGCTCTATTTCATGTCTATTTCATTACACACACACACACACACACACACACACGTATATATAGTATTTATTGTGTACAGCATGCTCAGTCATGTCTAACTCTCTGCAACCCCATGGACTGTAGTCCACCAGGCTCCTCTGTCCGTGGGATTTTTCAGACAAGAATACTGGAGCGGGTTGCCGTTGCCTACTCCAGGGAGTCTTCCCGACCCAGGGATCGAACCCACGTCTCTTGTGTCTCCTGCGTCAGCAGGTGGATTCTTTACCCCTGTGCCACTTGGGAAGCCCATAATATTTATTATATAATTATATATTCTATATAATATGTGCTATATGTTATATAATGCATAATTGTATAATATACAAAACATTATAATATCATGTTATATAATGTATATAATTCCCTCAGCCTAGTGTACTTTTTCCCCAATCTTTGCCTCAGTAACTCTTCCTCATCATTCGGGTCTCGGCTAAAATGGCATTTCCTTAGAGAGCCTTCTATGGACCCACGAGACTACATCAAATCCGTCACTGACTGCTACCACAGCACCATGTTCCCTTTCAGCACGTATAACTTCTAATCACTTACTCCGTTTTCCCGCTGGACTGGGAAGCTCCTTGAGCACAGGCACCGTGTCTGCCTTGAAACAAAAGCCTCACCCTCCCACAATGGATCTTTAAGCCTACGTTAGTTCTGAACCCAGCCTCTTCCTCCTGTTGCAAGGGAGAAAATGTCTCTCCT
This sequence comes from Bubalus bubalis, assembly GCF_019923935.1. Classification (NCBI taxonomy): domain Eukaryota; kingdom Metazoa; phylum Chordata; class Mammalia; order Artiodactyla; family Bovidae; genus Bubalus; species Bubalus bubalis. The sequence goes on from NC_059181.1 coordinate 51,466,810, forward strand.
CCTGTCCCTTCACTTGTACTTTGGATCCCATCATCCCCCGACTTTTCGAACACTTCGAACATATGACTCCAACCCCTGCCTCGCAAGCACACCCTTTTCAGAATCAGTAATCTGCCCATCTCCTTTGGGTCACTAACATTAGTATTTAAGCATGTTCTAGTAGATCCCATCTTAAAAGAAGGGGGAAAAAACCCTTGCTTGAGTCCCCATCCGCCTCCTGCTACTCTACTGCTTTTCTACTCTCCCTCATAGACCATTTCACACTGAAGAGATAGGCAAAACTTCGAGATTTAGACAATACTGAGTGTTCATAAGAATATGGAGCAAAGACGCAATCATTGTAGAGAGTAGAATGTAGATAGTTATTTAGAATAACTGAGTAAAGTCAAAGATACCCATAATCTATGATGCAGCAAATTCCACTTTTAGTTGTGTATCAAAGAGCAAAGCTTTTTCAAAATACTCACTATGAAACTTTAGTAAATACATTGTGAAATTAATGTAGTGGGTTGTGACTACCATTAAACAAGTGAACTAAAAGAAAACAGAATAGAAAATGTCAGATTGCATTGCCAGTAGTAAGGGTAGGAATTGCTTTATGAAAATTTCATTTACATGTACATGGGTGTGTCTGTATAAGTATGTGTATGCGTACTTGTGTTTTAAGGCACAATATATTTCTTTCCGGGGTCCCTGTCCAAAAAATTTGAAAAGCACGGTCCTAGAGAATCTCTTGAACATGTATCAAAGGATATCTGTACAAGAGTGTTCGATGCAGTGTTGATTCAAGCCCTAGGAAATAGCCTGGCTGGCTTGCACAGACAGCTCCCTATAATTCACCTAATCATTAAGAACTTCCTTCACAGCAGTGGCCCTTTAGTGAGCGTTCACATGAGACACAACTATTCTCAAATTCTGGGCCCATTCAGAGAGCTCCATCCACACACCTCCTCCACAAATCTTATCGCCAGTCTGCCAGTCTTATTCCATCTCACAATCATCAACCACAGCCCCATATATGAGTGTAAACCCCCACATCAGTCCTCTGTACTTTTGGGGGAAATGCCCAGACAGTAAGTTTACCAATGTTCTTCTCACTGTGAGGATTTCGCTTTCCCCACTGTACTCCAGGGCCGCATCTCATCGGGACTATAGTATCACAGCAGTTCATTTCCACGTGGTTCCAGCACATTCCATAGAACCCTTCATTAGACTACAGTCTTTCTCCCCAGTCACCAGGTTATAAGAAACTCCCAATGAACCCCTCTGTGTGAGTTGTGGAACAGGTGGCAGCAGGGAGGAATAAAAGCCCAGTTTTGCATATACCATTTCCCTTTGATGATAGAGTTCGGCTTACGACATGAGACTTTATGGCTTAGTGTATTAGTCAACATCCAGTGCATGAAAGGCAGTTCAGGTCACATGGCCATCTGGTTTCTCAAGGTCAGTCTCTACCAGGGCCAGTAGCAAGCTAGGTTCAGTCTCTCAAAAAAGACAATAGCTACTTGCTTGTGGAGACATGGATTGGGTTTGCTGCAACTGATTTGAAGGGTCCACTGATTTGATTATCTTATCAAGGATTACTGCAGACTCCCATATGGCATCATGATCTGTTACACATACTTCAAGCACCATTGGATTTTCTGGGTCACAAGGGTTTGGTGGCAGGACTGCTTGAATTGCAGTGTGGGACAATCAGAGAGCCTTCATTTGCTCTGGGCCCTATTTGGTACTGGCTATTTTTCTTGTCACCTACAAAATGAGTTGGAGCAGGACACCCAAAGGTGGAAAATTTTATCTTCAACATCCAAATTGGCAGACCAAGTGTTGTGCCTCATTACTGGTAGAAGATGAAAGGAGGAACTATCATTGAGGACATTCTATCATAGTCCACACTGGAGGAACTATCTTGATGTGTCTCAAGCCACTGACCCTCTAGCAATTTCACAGAAGTAGCAGGCTCCTGTAACTTCAAAGGATTTAACTCAAAGCCTCTAGAACCTCAAAAATATTTCCAAGGCATCTAGAGGATATTGCTCCTTCCTCTCCTTTAGGTCCTATCAGCAGGATGTCATCAACAGTGGACTAGCATAATTCCCACTGGATGGTGGTGTGGTTAAAATCTCCAAAGACTAAACTGGAGCTCTGACTCGGAGATATGCTAGATCTCTGGACAGGACAGGAAATGTATAGAACTTTCTATGTCAGGAAAATCAAACTGCTTTTACTGTTCTCTGCTTCCTGGAATCTAGGGAAAAAAATATTGATTTGCTTCAGGAAAGAGGCCGCATCTGGGATGGCAACTGCTGTGGAGTTACCACCTGATTATATTTATGATACTCCAAGTCCATCCATCTCTTACACGGCTAAAATTGGAATGAGAATAAGATACAAATCATACTTCTGCATCTTTTAATAAATAGTTTTTCAGTGGCATGAAATTTCTGATATTTCCACAGGCATGTGATATTGCTTTTTTTAATTTTTATTTTTTAAATTAAGACAGTATGATAACACATTTGCAGGAGACTTGGAAAATACAGAACAAGGTTACACATAGTCCCACTATATATATTACAATAATTTTTAAGTAGATAAATTAAGAATTTTAGTTGGAGTTTCAATATCAAACTCTCAAAAATTAACAGAATGAATATACAGAGAAGTAGAAGGATATAGTAGACCCGAAAAGCTCTGTGAACCAACTCAACATAACTAAGATTTATACAATTTTCACACAACAGTAGGATACAAACTCTATTCAAGTTCCCATAGATAAACTAGGAGACACTGGAACATATCCAGGGACATAAAAAAAGGTGCGAAGATTTCACGGTCTAAAGGTATTCAAATATCTTTTCACATTGATTTCTAACATAATTCCACAGTGATAAGAGAACAGACAGACTCTGTATGATTTCAATACCTTTAGACCGTGAAATCTTCGCACCTTTTTTTATGTCCCTGGATATGTTCCAGTGTCTCCTAGTTTATCTATGGGAACTTGAATAGAGTTTGTATCCTACTGTTGTGTGAAAATTGTATAAATCTTAGTTATGTTGAGTTGGTTCACAGAGCTTTTCGGGTCTACTATATCCTTCTACTTCTCTGTATATTCATTCTGTTAATTTTTGAGAGCTTGATATTGAAACTCCAACTAAAATTCTTAATTTATCTACTTAAAAATTATTGTAATATATATAGTGGGACTATGTGTAACCTTGTTCTGTATTTTCCAAGTCTCCTGCAAATGTGTTATCATACTGTCTTAATTTAAAAAATAAAAATTAAAAAAAGCAATATCACATGCCTGTGGAAATATCAGAAATTTCATGCCACTGAAAAACTATTTATTAAAAGATGCAGAAGTATGATTTGTATCTTATTCTCATTCCAATTTTAGCCGTGTAAGAGATGGATGGACTTGGAGTATCATAAATATAATCAGGTGGTAACTCCACAGCAGTTGCCATCCCAGATGCGGCCTCTTTCCTGAAGCAAATCAATATTTTTTTCCCTAGATTCCAGGAAGCAGAGAACAGTAAAAGCAGTTTGATTTTCCTGACATAGAAAGTTCTATACATTTCCTGTCCTGTCCAGAGATCTAGCATATCTCCGAGTCAGAGCTCCAGTTTAGTCTTTGGAGATTTTAACCACACCACCATCCAGTGGGAATTATGCTAGTCCACTGTTGATGACATCCTGCTGATAGGACCTAAAGGAGAGGAAGGAGCAATATCCTCTAGATGCCTTGGAAATATTTTTGAGGTTCTAGAGGCTTTGAGTTAAATCCTTTGAAGTTACAGGAGCCTGCTACTTCTGTGAAATTGCTAGAGGGTCAGTGGCTTGAGACACATCAAGATAGTTCCTCCAGTGTGGACTATGATAGAATGTCCTCAATGATAGTTCCTCCTTTCATCTTCTACCAGTAATGAGGCACAACACTTGGTCTGCCAATTTGGATGTTGAAGATAAAATTTTCCACCTTTGGGTGTCCTGCTCCAACTCATTTTGTAGGTGACAAGAAAAATAGCCAGTACCAAATAGGGCCCAGAGCAAATGAAGGCTCTCTGATTGTCCCACACTGCAATTCAAGCAGTCCTGCCACCAAACCCTTGTGACCCAGAAAATCCAATGGTGCTTGAAGTATGTGTAACAGATCATGATGCCATATGGGAGTCTGCAGTAATCCTTGATAAGATAATCAAATCAGTGGACCCTTCAAATCAGTTGCAGCAAATCCAATCCATGTCTCCACAAGCAAGTAGCTATTGTCTTTTTTGAGAGACTGAACCTAGCTTGCTACTGGCCCTGGTAGAGACTGACCTTGAGAAACCAGATGGCCATGTGACCTGAACTGCCTTTCATGCACTGGATGTTGACTAATACACTAAGCCATAAAGTCTCATGTCGTAAGCCGAACTCTATCATCAAAGGGAAATGGTATATGCAAAACTGGGCTTTTATTCCTCCCTGCTGCCACCTGTTCCACAACTCACACAGAGGGGTTCATTGGGAGTTTCTTATAACCTGGTGACTGGGGAGAAAGACTGTAGTCTAATGAAGGGTTCTATGGAATGTGCTGGAACCACGTGGAAATGAACTGCTGTGATACTATAGTCCCGATGAGATGCGGCCCTGGAGTACAGTGGGGAAAGCGAAATCCTCACAGTGAGAAGAACATTGGTAAACTTACTGTCTGGGCATTTCCCCCAAAAGTACAGAGGACTGATGTGGGGGTTTACACTCATATATGGGGCTGTGGTTGATGATTGTGAGATGGAATAAGACTGGCAGACTGGCGATAAGATTTGTGGAGGAGGTGTGTGGATGGAGCTCTCTGAATGGGCCCAGAATTTGAGAATAGTTGTGTCTCATGTGAACGCTCACTAAAGGGCCACTGCTGTGAAGGAAGTTCTTAATGATTAGGTGAATTATAGGGAGCTGTCTGTGCAAGCCAGCCAGGCTATTTCCTAGGGCTTGAATCAACACTGCATCGAACACTCTTGTACAGATATCCTTTGATACATGTTCAAGAGATTCTCTAGGACCGTGCTTTTCAAATTTTTTGGACAGGGACCCCGGAAAGAAATATATTGTGCCTTAAAACACAAGTACGCATACACATACTTATACAGACACACCCATGTACATGTAAATGAAATTTTCATAAAGCAATTCCTACCCTTACTACTGGCAATGCAATCTGACATTTTCTATTCTGTTTTCTTTTAGTTCACTTGTTTAATGGTAGTCACAACCCACTACATTAATTTCACAATGTATTTACTAAAGTTTCATAGTGAGTATTTTGAAAAAGCTTTGCTCTTTGATACACAACTAAAAGTGGAATTTGCTGCATCATAGATTATGGGTATCTTTGACTTTACTCAGTTATTCTAAATAACTATCTACATTCTACTCTCTACAATGATTGCGTCTTTGCTCCATATTCTTATGAACACTCAGTATTGTCTAAATCTCGAAGTTTTGCCTATCTCTTCAGTGTGAAATGGTCTATGAGGGAGAGTAGAAAAGCAGTAGAGTAGCAGGAGGCGGATGGGGACTCAAGCAAGGGTTTTTTCCCCCTTCTTTTTAAGATGGGATCTACTAGAACATGCTTAAATACTAATGTTAGTGACCCAAAGGAGATGGGCAGATTACTGATTCTGAAAAGGGTGTGCTTGCGAGGCAGGGGTTGGAGTCATATGTTCGAAGTGTTCGAAAAGTCGGGGGATGATGGGATCCAAAGTACAAGTGAAGGGACAGGAGGAGAGACATTTTCTCCCTTGCAACAGGAGGAAGAGGCTGGGTTCAGAACTAACGTAGGCTTAAAGATCCATTGTGGGAGGGTGAGGCTTTTGTTTCAAGGCAGACACGGTGCCTGTGCTCAAGGAGCTTCCCAGTCCAGCAGGAAAACGGAGTAAGTGATTAGAAGTTATACGTGCTGAAAGGGAACATGGTGCTGTGGTAGCAGTCAGTGACGGATTTGATGTAGTCTCGTGGGTCCATAGAAGGCTCTCTAAGGAAATGCCATTTTAGCCGAGACCCGAATGATGAGGAAGAGTTACTGAGGCAAAGATTGGGGAAAAAGTACACTAGGCTGAGGGAATTATATACATTATATAACATGATATTATAATGTTTTGTATATTATACAATTATGCATTATATAACATATAGCACATATTATATAGAATATATAATTATATAATAAATATTATGGGCTTCCCAAGTGGCACAGGGGTAAAGAATCCACCTGCTGACGCAGGAGACACAAGAGACGTGGGTTCGATCCCTGGGTCGGGAAGACTCCCTGGAGTAGGCAACGGCAACCCGCTCCAGTATTCTTGTCTGAAAAATCCCACGGACAGAGGAGCCTGGTGGACTACAGTCCATGGGGTTGCAGAGAGTTAGACATGACTGAGCATGCTGTACACAATAAATACTATATATACGTGTGTGTGTGTGTGTGTGTGTGTGTGTAATGAAATAGACATGAAATAGAGCTTAAAGTGGCTGCAAAAGTAAAAGAAGTCCAGTAATGCCAGTCTGGAGATTGAGGAGGACCAAGTCTGAGAGCAAGCTGGAGAGGCAGGCAAGGATCACATCCCTTAAGATCTTATAGTCCCTGTAAGGAGTTTGGACTTGAACTCCAAGTTATGTGGGAAATCCTTACAGAATATTAAGGAAGAGGATGGACTTAATCAGATATGCTTCTTTAAAGACATTATGATTGCTGGTTTGGGGGATCGTACTGGAGATGGGCCTGAGGAGATGTGGTAAGAACCATTTTTCAGTAGTTCAGGCAATGGATGCTGCTGGGTTGGACTGGACTGGTGACAGCTGATAAGAAACGATTGGAGAGATATTTATGAGATAGAATTGACAGTATTTGGTGATAGAATGTTGGTGTGTGTGGCGGGGGTGGGGGATGGCCGGGCAGGGAGATTTAAGGGAAACCCATGTTTTTTGACTTGTTTAGACTACTGGGTGGATGGTGTAAAAGTTACAAAAGTGAAAGGGACTGAAAGAGGCTCAAGTTCAGTGGAGAGGATCCTGAGTTCACTTATGATGTTCATTTTGAGGTGTGTGCAATAAATGTGTCACGGTTAGTCATTCTTTTGGCTGCTGCTACCAATGCAGACTTCCCTGGTGGCTCAGACAGTAAAGCGTCTGTCTACGATGCGGGAGACCTGGGTTCGATCCCTGGGTCAGGAAGATCCCCTGGAGAAGGAAATGGCTATCCCCTCTAGTACTATTGCCTGGAAAATCCCATGGATGGAGGCGCCTGGTAGGCTACAGTCCATGGGGTCATAAAGAGTCGGACACGACTGAGCAACTCCACCACCAAAGCAGATGCCAACAGAATACCCAATTAGGGATAGTTTAAACAAATGGGCCTTAAACGTTCATAAAACAAAAGGTCTAGACGAGGGTGGCTGTTGGAGCTGGTTCTGTGATTTAAAATGTCAGCGCCGACATCTCCATAATTCTCTTGGCTTTCCCCCTCATGGTCACAAATGCTGTTCAAATGCATCAAAGTCCAAGGCAAGAAGAAGAGAAAAGCAGGAAAAAGTTTTCTTCCTGTGAGGCCTTGTCATTTGGTTCAGAAAGGGAAACTTCTCCCTAGTAGAATTCCTCTTGTAGCACATTAGCCTCCCTTGCATGCCCACCCTTAGGCTAATCAATAACTAAGAGGATTGTGCACCGTATCACTCATTTAGAACAATTCTTATTTCCTCCTTGAAATCAAGGGATCTATGCGTGGGAAAGGTGGGGCAGGAAATTGTTGTTGGATTCCCCTGGGGGCTCAGATGGTAAAGCGTCTGCCTACAATGCGGGAGACCCGGGTTCAATCCCTGGGTCGGGAAGATCTCCTGGAGAAGGAAATGGTAACCCACTCCAGCATTCTTGCCTGGAAAATCCCATGGACCGAGAGGCCTGGTAGGCTACAGGCCATGGGGTCGCAAAGAGTCGGACACGGCTGAGCGACTTCACTTTCAGGCCAAGGACAGTGATTGCCACAACATAGAAGGGGAGGAGATGTCAAGGACTCTTTTGGTTACATGGATTTAGAGAACAAAAGGGAAGTCCAGACTTGAACTATGGAATTATGCTGTCAGCTGCCATGGAAAAGCATGGTGGCATACAGTCAAGTCACAGAATTTCACACCTCCAATGTCTACTAAACTTGGAACCCAGAAGAAAGACTGCAAAAATCCAGCAAAAAGCACATCAAGTCACAACAAAACAAGGAAGGAAACTGGTTGAGGTCAGACCCTCCAAATGACTGTTCACCTCCATCACTATTCCCACTATTCCTTAAGCTACAGTGACGTGGACAATTGGCACATATAGGGCTTCCCTGGTGGCGCAGACTGAAAGAATCTGACTGCAATACAGGAAGACCCAGGTTCGATCTCTGGGTGGGGAAGATGCCCTGGAGAAGAGAATGGCTACCCACTCCAGTATACTTGCCTGGAGAATTCAGTGGACAGAAGCGCCTAATGGGCTATAGTCCATGGGGTCACAAAGAGTCAGAGACGATTGTGTGACTAATACTGACTGACACTTACTTACAGTGTAGACCTGTTCAGTTCAGTTCAGTTCAGTCACCCAGTCTGACTCTGAGACCCCATGGGCTGCAGCACCCCAGGCCTCCCTGTCCATCACCAACTCCCAGAGTTTACTCGGACTCATGTCCATTGAGTCGATGAGGCCATCCAACCAGCTCATCCTGTGTCCTCCCCTTCTCCTCCCGCTTTCAATCTTTCTCAGAATCGGGGTCTTTTCATATGAGTCAGTTCTCATCAGGTGACTTAACTATTGGAGTTTCAGCTTCAGCATCAGTCCTTCCAATGAATATTCAGGACTGATTTCCTTTAGGATGCACTGGTTGGATCTCCTTGCTGTACAAGGGACTCTCAAGAGTATTCGCCAACATCACACTACAAAAGCATCAATATTTCAGCGCTCAGCTTTCTTTACAGTCCAACTCTCACATCCATACATGACTACTCAAAAAATCATAGCTTTGACTAGATGGACCATTGTTGGCAAAGTCATGTCTCTGCTTTTTAATATGCTGTCTGGATTGGGCATAACTTTTCTTCCAAGGAGCAAGCGTCTTTTCATTTCATGGCTGCAGTCACCATCTGCAGTGATTTTGGAGCCACCCCCCCCCCGCCCCAAAATAAAGTCTGCCACTGTTTCCACTGTTTCCCCATCTATTTGCCATGAAGTGATGGGACCGGATGCCATCATCTTTGTTTTCTAAATATAGAGCTTTAAGCCAACTTTTTCACTCTCCTCTTTCACTTTCATCAAGAGGCTCTTTAGTTCTTCTCCACTTTCTGCCATAACGGTGGTGTCATCTGCATATCTGAGCTTATTGATATTTCTCTTTTTTTTTTTTTTTTTTTTAATTTTATTTTATTTTTAAACTTTACATAACTGTATTAGATTTGCCAAATATCAAAATGAATCCGCCACAGGTTTACATGTGTTCCCCATCCTGAACCCTCCTCCCTCCTCCCTCCCCATTCCATCCCTCTGGGTCGTCCCAGTGCACCAGCCCCAAGCATCCAGTATCGTGCATCGAACCTGGACTGGCAACTCGTTTCATACATGATATTTTACATGTTTCAATGCCATTCTCCCAAATCTTCCCACCCTCTCCCTCTCCCACAGAGTCCATAAGATTGTTCTATATATCAGTGTCTCTTTTGCTGTCTCGTACACAGGGTTATTGTTACCATCTTTCTAAATTCCATATATATGCGTTAGTATACTGTATTGGTGTTTTTCTTTCTGGCTTACTTCACTCTGTATAATAGGCTCCAGTTTCATCCACCTCATTAGAACTGCTTCAAATGTATTCTTTTTAATGGCTGAATAATACTCCATTGTGTATATGTACCACAGCTTTCTTATCCATTCATCTGCTGATGGGCATCTAGGTTGCTTCCATGTCCTGGCTATTATAAACAGTGCTGCGATGAACATTGGGGTACTCGTGTCTCTTTCCCTTCTGGTTTTCTCAGTGTGTATGCCCAGCAGTGGGATTGCTGGATCATAAGGCATGTCTATTTCCAGTTTTTTAAGGAATCTCCACACTGTTCTCCATAGTGGCTGTACTAGTTTGCATTCCCACCAACAGTGTAAGAGGGTTCCCTTTTCTCCACACCCTCTCCAGCATTTATTACTTGTAGACTTTTGGATTGCAGCCATTCTGACTGGCGTGAAATGGTACCTCATAGTGGTTTTGATTTGCATTTCTCTGATAATGAGTGATGCTGAGCATCTTTTCATGTGTTTGTTAGCCATCTGTATGTCTTCTTTGGAGAAATGTCTATTTAGTTCTTTGGCCCATTTTTTGATTGGGTCATTTATTTTTCTGGAGTTGAGCTGTAGGAGTTGCTTGTATATTCTCGAGATTAGTTGTTTGTCAGTTGCTTCATTTGCTATTATCTTCTCCCATTCTGAAGGTTGTCTTTTCACCTTGCTAATAGTTTCCTTTGATGTGCAGAAGCTTTTAAGGTTAATTAGGTCCCATTTGTTTATTTTTGCTTTTATTTCCAATATTCTGGGAGGTGGGTCATAGAGGATCCTGCTGTGATGTATGTCAGAGAGTGTTTTGCCTATGTTCTCCTCTAGGAGTTTTATAGTTTCTGGTCTTACGTTTAGATCTTTAATCCATTTTGAGTTTATTTTTGTGTATGGTGTTAGAAAGTGTTCTAGTTTCATTCTTTTACAAGTGGTTGACCAGAGTTCCCAGCACCACTTGTTAAAGAGATTGTCTTTAATCCATTGTATATTCTTGCCTCCTTTGTCGAAGATAAGGTGTCCATATGTGCGTGGATTTATCTCTGGGCTTTCTATTTTGTTCCATTGATCTATATTTCTGTCTTTGTGCCAGTACCATACTGTCTTGATAACTGTGGCTTTGTAGTAGAGCCTGAAGTCAGGTAGGTTGATTCCTCCCGTTCCATTCTTCTTTCTCAAGATCGCTTTGGCTATTCGAGGTTTTTTGTTTTTCCATACAAATTGTGAAATTATTTGTTCTAGCTCTGTGAAGAATGCTGTTGGTAGCTTGATAGGGATTGCATTGAATCTATAGATTGCTTTGGGTAGTATACTCATTTTCACTACATTGATTCTTCCAATCCATGAACATGGTATATTTCTCCATCTGTTAGTGTCCTCTTTGATTTCTTTCACCAGTGTTTTATAGTTTTCTATATATAGGTCTTTAGTTTCTTTAGGTAGATATATTCCTAAGTATTTTATTCTTTCCGTTGCAATGGTGAATGGAATTGTTTCCTTAATTTCTCTTTCTGTTTTCTCATTATTAGTGTATAGGAATGCAAGGGATTTCTGTGTGTTGATTTTATATCCTGCAACTTTACTATAGTCATTGATTAGTTCTAGTAATTTTCTGGTGGAGTCTTTAGGGTTTTCTATGTAGAGGATCATGTCATCTGCAAACAGTGAGAGCTTTACTTCTTCTTTTCCAATTTGGATTCCTTTTATTTCTTTTTCTGCTCTGATTGCTGTGGCCAAAACTTCCAAAACTATGTTGAATAGTAATGGTGAAAGTGGGCACCCTTGTCTTGTTCCTGACTTTAGAGGAAATGCTTTCAATTTTTCACCATTGAGGATAATGTTTGCTGTGGGTTTGTCATATATAGCTTTGATTATGTTGAGGTATGTTCCTTCTATTCCTGCTTTCTGGAGAGTTTTTATCATAAATGGATGTTGAATTTTGTCAAAGGCTTTCTCTGCATCTATTGAGATAATCATATGGTTTTTATTTTTCAATTTGTTAATGTGGTGTATTACATTGATTGATTTGCGGATATTGAAGAATCCTTGCATCCCTGGGATAAAGCCCACTTGGTCATGGTGTATGATCTTTTTAATGTGTTGTTGGATTCTGTTTGCTAGAATTTTGTTAAGGATTTTTGCATCTATGTTCATCAGTGATATTGGCCTGTAGTTTTCTTTTTTTGTGGGATCTTTGTCAGGTTTTGGTATTAGGGTGATGGTGGCCTCATAGAATGAGTTTGGAAGTTTACCATCCTCTGCAATTTTCTGGAAGAGTTTGAGCAGGATAGGTGTTAGCTCTTCTCTAAATTTTTGGTAGAATTCAGCTGTGAAGCCGTCTGGACCTGGGCTTTTGTTTGCTGGAAGATTTTTTATTACAGTTTCAATTTCCGTGCTTGTGATGGGTCTGTTAAGATTTTCTATTTCTTCCTGATCGAGTTTTGGAAAGTTGTACTTTTCTAAGAATTTGTCCATTTCTTCCTCGTTGTCCATTTTATTGGCATATAATTGTTGATAGTAGTCTCTTATGATCCTTTGTATTTCTGTGTTGTCTGTTGTGATCTCTCCATTTTCATTTCTAATTTTATTGATTTGATTTTTCTCCCTTTGTTTCTTGATGAGTCTGGCTAATGGTTTGTCAATTTTATTTATCCTTTCAAAGAACCAGCTTTTGGTTTTGTTGATTTTTGCTATGGTCTCTTTTGTTTCTTTTGCATTTATTTCTGCTCTAATTTTTAAGATTTCTTTCCTTCTACTAACCCTGGGGTTCTTCATTTCTTCCTTTTCTAGTTGCTTTAGGTGTAGAGTTAGGTTATTTATTTGACTTTTTTCTTGTTTCTTGAGGTGTGCCTGTATTGCTATGAACTTTCCCCTTAGGACTGCTTTTACCGTGTCCCACAGGTTTTGGGTTGTTGTGTTTTCATTTTCATTCGTTTCTATGCAAATTTTGATTTCTTTTTTGATTTCTTCTGTGATTTGTTGGTTATTCAGCAGCGTGTTGTTCAGCCTCCATATGTTGGATTTTTTAATAGTTTTTCTCCTGTAATTGAGATCTAATCTTACTGCATTGTGGTCAGAAAAGATGCTTGGAATGATTTCTATTTTTTTGAATTTACCAAGGCTAGCTTTATGGCCCAGGATGTGATCTATCCTGGAGAAGGTTCCATGTGCACTTGAGAAGAAGGTGAAATTCATTGTTTTGGGATGAAATGTCCTATAGATATCAATTAGGTCTAACTGGTCTATTGTATCGTTTAAAGTTTGTGTTTCCTTGTTAATTTTCTGTTTAGTTGATCTATCCATAGGTGTGAGTGGGGTATTAAAGTCTCCCACTATTATTGTGTTATTGTTAATTTCTCCTTTCATACTTGTTAGCATTTGTCTTACATACTGCGGTGCTCCCGTGTTGGGTGCATATATATTTATAATTGTTATATCTTCTTCTTGGATTGATCCTTTGATCATTATGTAGTGACCATCTTTGTCTCTTTTCACAGTCTTTGTTTTAAAGTCTATTTTATCTGATATGAGTATTGCTACTCCTGCTTTCTTTTGGTCCCTATTTGCATGGAAAATCTTTTTCCAGCCCTTCACTTTCAGTCTGTATGTGTCCCCTGTTTTGAGGTGGGTCTCTTGTAGACAACATATGCAGGGGTCTTGTTTTTGTATCCATTCAGCCAGTCTTTGTCTTTTGGTTGGGGCATTCAACCCATTTACGTTTAAGGTAATTACTGATAAGTATGACCCCGTTGCCATTTACTTTATTGTTTTGGGTTCGAATTTATACACCATTTTTGTGTTTCCTGTCTAGAGAATATCCTTTAGTATTTGTTGGAGAGCTGGTTTGGTGGTGCAGAATTCTCTCAGCTTTTGCTTGTCTGAAAAGCTTTTGATTTCTCCTTCATACTTGAATGAGATCCTTGCTGGGTACAATAATCTGGGCTGTAGGTTATTTTCTTTCATCATTTTAAGTATGTCTTGCCATTCCCTCCTGGCTTGAAGAGTTTCTATTGAAAGATCAGCTGTTATCCTTATGGGAATTCCCTTGTGTGTTATTTGTTGTTTTTCCCTTGCTGCTTTTAATATTTGTTCTTTGTGTTTGATCTTTGTTAATTTGATTACTATGTGTCTTGGGGTGTTTCGCCTTGGGTTTATCCTGTTTGGGACTCTCTGGGTTTCTTGGACTTGGGTGATTATTTCCTTCCCCATTTTAGGGAAGTTTTCAACTATTATCTCCTCAAGTATTTTCTCATGGTCTTTCTTTTTGTCTTCTTCTTCTGGGACCCCTATGATTCGAATGTTGTAGCGTTTAATATTGTCCTGGAGGTCTCTGAGATTGTCCTCATTTCTTTTAATTCGTTTTTCTTTTATCCTCTCTGATTCATTTATTTCTACCATTCTATCTTCTAATTCACTAATCCTATCTTCTGCCTCTGTTATTCTACTATTTGTTGCCTCCAGAGTGTTTTTAATTTCACTTATTGCATTATTCATTATATATTGACTCTTTTTTATTTCTTCTAAGTCCTTGTTAAACCTTTCTTGCATCTTCTCAATCCTTGCCTCCAGGCTATTTATCTGTGATTCCATTTTAATTTCAAGATTTTGGATCAATTTCACTATCATTATTCGGAATTCTTTATCAGGTAGATTCCCTATCTCTTCCTCTTTTGTTTTGTTTGGTGGGCATTTATCCTGTTCCTTTATCTGCTGGCTATTTCTCTGTCTCTTCATCTTGTTTAAATTGCTGAGTTTGGGGTGTCCTTTCTGTATTCTGGCAGCTTGTGGAGTTCTCTTTATTGTGGCGTTTCCTCGCTGTGTGTGGGTTTGTACAGGTGGCTTGTCAAGGTTTCCTGGTTAGGGAAGCTTGTGTTGATGTTCTGGTTGATGGAGCTGTATTTCTTCTCTCTGGAGTGTAATGAAATGTCCAGTAATGAGTTATGAGATGTCTATGGTTTTGGGGTGACTTTGGGCAGCCTGTATCTTGAAGCTCAGGGCTGTGTTCCTTTGTTGCTGGAGAATTTGCTTGTTATGTCTTTCCCTGGAACTTGTTGGCCCTTGTGTGGTGCTTGGTTTCAGTGTCGGTATGGAGGCGTTTGATGAGCTCCTGTCAATTAATGTTCCTTGGAGTCAGGAGTTCCCTGGAGTCAGGGATTGGACTTAAGCCTCCTACTTCCAGTTATCGGTCTTAATTTTACAGTAGTTTCAAAACTTCTCCTTCTATACAGCACCACTGATAAAACATCTACGTTAAAGATGAAAAGTTTCTCTACTGTGAGGGTCACTCAGAGAGGTTCACAGCGTTACATGGAGAAGAGAAGAGGGAGGAGGGAGTTAGAGGTGACCCAAATGAGATGAGGTGGAATCAATAGTGGAGAGAGTGGGCTAGCCAGTAGTCACTTCCTTATGTGCACTCCACAACTGGACCACTCAGAGATGTTCACGGAGTTATACAGGGAAGAGAAGAAGGAGGCAGGAGACAGAGGTGGCCAGAAGGATAAAAGGGGGAAATGAAAAGGCGGGAGACAGATCCAGCCAGTAATCAGTTCCTTAAGTGTTCTCCACCGTCTGGAACACACAGAAATTCACAGAGTTGGGTAGAGTAGAGAGGGGTTAGGGAGGAGATACAGGTGACCTGGTGGAGAAAATGGAGAGTCCAAAGGGAGAGAGAGCAGTCAAGCCAGTAATCTCGTACACTAGTGAAAAATGGGTCCTGAAGATTGGGTTCTTAAAGGTACAAAATTGGTAACAAATACATAAAAACAAAAATTAGAAATCTAGAGTAGAGTTTGGAATTTCAAAAATGCGATGTTAATGAAAAGGAGAAGGAGAAGAAAGAGAGAAAAAACGAACAAAGAAAAACAAACAAGGTCGTGAAAGTAATAAAGAAACTACAGGTACAAAATTGATAACTAATACCAAACAGCAAAAATTAAAAATCTAGAGTAGAGTTTGGAATTTCAAAAATACAACGTTAAAAAAAAAAAAAAAAAAAGAAGAAGAAGAAGAAAAATAAAGAGAGAAAACAAACAAACCAACAAAAACAATGTCGCAAAAATTATAAAGAAAATACAGGTACAAAATTGATATCAAATACCAAAAAGCATAAATTAAAAATCTTGAGTAGAGTTTGGAATTGCAGATATACGATGTTATATAAAAGAAGAAGAGAAAGAAACAGAGGAAAAAAAAAGTCACAGCAATTATGAAAAAAACTATAGGTACAAAATTGATAACATATATCAAAAGGCTAAAATTAAAAATCTAGAGTAGAGTTTGGAATTTCAAAAATGCAATGTTAAAGAAAAGAAGAAAAAGAAGAAAAAAAAAAAAAAACCCACGGTCAAAAAATTATAAAATATATATATGAAGTTTGCTGAAGAAGAAGAAAAAAAAAAAAAAATAGGGTCTTTTTTTTTTTTTTTTTGCAAAGTAATAGTTATAAAAGTGAAAATTAAAGGACAATAGAGGACTTAAAAAAATTTTTTTTTTAATTAAAAAAAAAAAGAAAGAAAGAAAGATTGATCGTAAAAATAGTAAAAATATATCTAGGTCTTTCTCTGGTTTTGTTGTGAGTATTGTGGGTTCAGTTCATTTTTGGCAGTTCCTTAGTCCGACTTATATTTCTCAAGATCTATAGGCCCCTTCCTATGTAATCCGTAGTAACCACAGGGTTTTAATCTATGGCCTGTAGCTTCCAAGGCGTTTCCCTCTGTTATAGCTTCTTCTGTTTGCTGGTCTCTTCAGTGTCTGGTTCCCGCCCTGACACAAAGGGGACGGTGGAGGACCCTATTTTTTTTTTTTTTTTTTTTTAAATTTAGGCTCACTTGTTCAGCCGCGCTGTGGGGAGGGAGGGAGGGATGCTGCAAACAGATAACACTGGCGTGCGCTCGCAGTGCCTCAGCCACACTGGGTCTGCCCCCGCTCACGGTGTGTGTAGCCTCCCTGCCCACACTGCTTGGGCTCTAGGTTGTTCCGCCGGGAACAATCAGAGGCCGGCCCTGGACTGAGCTCCCAGGTCCAAGCCGCTCAGGTTCAGGCACTCGGGTAGTCCTCAGAGGCGCAGACTCGGTTGGGCCTGCGTTTTGTGTTATTCCCAGGTCGAGCAGCTCAGGTGATGAGGTGTTTGGCGGGCGCCAATGCTGCGACTTATCGCCTCCCCGCCACTCGGTTATCTGGGTGTAAAACCGGCGCACCTTCTCAGGCAGATATTGACCGTCCAGACCCCCAAGAAGTTTTAGTTAGCAAAGAAGCCTGCTTACAGTTTTATAGATAGTGTCTCTCTGGGGCTGCGATTGCCGCCTTCCGGCTCTGGCTGCCTGTCACCGGAGGGGGAAGGTCTGCAGCCGGCTATCTCTGTTCAGTCCTTTGTTCTGTGCGCGGGCCTGGCGGTGTCTTAGGTTAGGGCTGGCTTTTCGCGTGGTAGATATCCCACAGTCTGGTTTGCTAGCCCAAATTATTTCGCTCAGATAGCGCTCAGGACATTCGGCCCGATTCTTACTCTAAGGGACACAGCCCGCGCCGCACTTCCCTGCCCAGCCCCCGCTTGCTAATGCCGTGTGCAGGCGTCTGCGCTGCTTCTCCGCTGGGGGAGTTCCCGTAGGGCTCACAATCCGCGATTTTTAATTGTTTATTTTTTTTTTTTTTTCCCCTCCCTTTTATGTTGCCCTCTGTGCTTCCAAAGCTCGGCACAGATTCGGCAGTGAGAGGGTTTCCTGATGTTTGGAAACTTCTCTCTTTTTAAGACTCCCTTCCCGGGACAGAACTCCGTCCCTCCCTCTTTTGTCTCTTTTTTTGTCTTTTATATTTTTTCCTACCTCCTTTCGAAGAGTTGGGCTGCTTTTCTGGGTGCCTGATGTCCTCTGCCGGCATTCAGAAGTTGTTTTGTGGAATTTACTCGACGTTTAAATGCTCTTTTGATGAATTTGTGGGGGAGAAAGTGTTCTCCCCGTCCTACTCCTCCGCCATCTTGGCTCCTCCTCCTCTATTGATATTTCTCCCAGCAATCTTGATTCCAGTTTGTGCTTCATCCAGCCCAGCGTTTCTCATGATGTACTCTGCATAGAAGTTAAAAAAGCAGGGTGACAATATACAGCCTTGACATACTCCTTTCCCTATTTGGAACCAGTCTGTTGTTCCATGTCCAGTTCTATCTATTGCTTCCTGACCTGCATACATATTTCTCAAGAGGCAGGTTTGGTATTCCATCTCTTTAAGTATTTTCCACAATTTGTTGTGATCCACACAGTAAAAGGCTTTGGCATAGTCAGTAATGCAGAAGTAGATGTTTTTCTGGAACTCTCTTGCTTTTTCAATGATCCAATAGATGTTGGCAACTTGATCTCTGGCTCCTCTGCCTTTTCTAAATCCAGCTTGAACATCTGGAAGTTCACGGTTCACATACTGTTGAAGCCTGGCTTGAAGAATTTTGAGCATTACTTTACTAGCGTGTGAGATGAGTGCAATTGTGCGGTAGTTTGAGCATTCTTTGACATTGCTGTTCTTTGGGATTGGAATGAAAACTGCGCTTTTCCAGTCCTGTGACCACTGCTGAGTTTTCCAAACTTGCTGGCATATTGAGTGCAACACTTTCACAGCATCATCTTTTAGAATTTGAAATAGCTCAACTGAAATTCCATCACCTCCACTAGCTTTGTTTGCAGTGATGGTTCCTAAGGCCCACTTGACTTCACATTCCAGGATGTCTGGCTCTACGTGAGTGATCACACCATTGTGATTATCTGGGTCATGAAAATTTTTTTTTGTGTAGTCCTTCTGTATTTTCTTGCCATCTCTTATTAATATCTCCTGCTTCTGCTTCTACCATTTCTGCCCTTTATTGTGCCCATCTTTGCACGAAATGTTCCCTTGGTAGCTCTAATTTTCCTGAAGAGATCACTAGTCTTTCCCATTCTATTGTTTTCCTCTATTTCTTTGCATTGATCATTGAAGAAAGTTTTCTTATCTCTCTTTGCTATTCTTTGGAACTCTGCATTCAGATGGGTATATCTTTCCTTTTCTCCTTTGCCTTTCACTTCTCTTCTTTTCATAGCTATTTGTAAGGCCTTGTCAGACAACCGTTTTGCCTTTTTGCATTTCTTTTTCTGGGGGTTGGTCTTGATCACTGCCTCCTGTACAATGTTATGAACCTCTGTCCATAGTTCTTCAGGCACTCTGTCTATCAGATCTAATCCCTTGAATCTATTTCTGACTTCCACTTCATAATCGTAAGGGTCAGGTATGACCATGTACTCTTCATTCTTTCTGGAGTTATTTCTCCACTGATCTCCAGTAGCATATTGGGCACCTACCGACCTGGGGAGTTCATCTTTCAGTGTCCTATCTTTTTGCCTTTTCATACTGTTCATGGGGTTCTCAAGGGAAAAATACTGAAGTGGTTTGCCATTCCCTTCTCCAGTGGACCATGTTTTGTCAGAACTCTCCACCATGACCCATCCATCTTGGGTGGCCCTACAAGGCATGGCTCATAGTCTCATTGAGTTAGACAAGGCTGTGGTCCATGTGATCAGATTAGTTAGTTTTCTGTAACTATGGTTTTCAGTCTGTCTGCCCTCTGATGGAGAAGGATAAGAGGCTTATGGAAGCTTCCTAATAGGAGAGACTGACTGAGTGGAAACTGGGTCATGTTCTGATAGGGCAGGGCCATGCTCAGTAAATCTTTAATCCAATTTTCTGTTGATGGGGGGCTGTGTTACCTCCCTGTTATTCACCTGGGGCCAAAATTCTCCAAGCCAGGCTTCAACAATATGTGAATTGTGAATTTCCAGATGTTCAAGCTGGTTTTAGAAAAGGCAGAGGAACCAGAGATCAACTCGCCAACATCTGCTGGATCATCAAAAAAGCAAGAGAGTTCCATAAAAACATCTACTTCTGCTTTGTTGACTATGCCAAAGCCTTTGACTGTGTGGACCATGATAAACTGTGGAAAATTCTGAAAGATATAGGAGCTCCAGACCACCTGACCTGCCTCTTGAGAAATATGTATGCAGGTCAGGAAGCAATAGATAGAACTGGACATGGAACAACAGACTGGTTCCAAATAGGGAAAGGAGTATGTCAAGGCTGTATATTGTCACCCTGCTTATTTAACTTCTATGCAGAGTACATCATGAGAAACGCTGGGCTGGATGAAGCACAAGCTGGAATCAAGATTGCTGGGAGAAATATCAATAACCTCAGGTATGCTGATGACACCACCGTTATGGCAGAAAGTGGAGAAGAACTAAAGAGCCTCTTGATGAAAGTGAAAGAGGAGAGTGAAAAAGTTGGCTTAAAACTCAAATATTTAGAAAACAAAGATCATGGCATCTGGTCCCATCACTTCATGGCAAATAGATGGGGTAACAGTGGAAACAGTGGCAGACTTTATTTTGGCAGGGCTCCAAAATCACTGCAGATGGTGACTGCAGCCATGAAATGAAAAGACACTTGCTCCTTGGAAGAAAAGTTATGACCAATCCAGACAGCATATTAAAAAGCAGACATGAATTTGCCAACAAAGGTCCATCTAGTCAAGGCTATGGTTTTTCGAGTAGTTGTGTATGGATGTGAGAGTTGGACTATAAAGAAAGCTGGGTGCCGAAGAATTGATGCTTTTGAACTGTGGTGTTAGAGAAGACTCTTGGGAATCCCTTATACAGCAAGGGGATCCAACCAGTGCATCCTAAAGGAAATCAGTCCTGAATGTTCGTTGAAAAGACTAATGTTGAAACTGAAACTCCAATACTTTGACCACCTGATGCGAAGAGCTGACTCATTTGAAAAGACCCTGATGCTGGGAAAGATTGAAGGTGAGAGGAGAAAGGGATGACAGAGGATGAGATGGTTGGATGGCATCACTGACTTGATGGACATGAGTTTGAGTAAACTCCGGGAGTTGGTGATGGACAGGGAGGCCTGCGGTGCTGCAGTCCATGGGGTCGCAAAGAGTCAGACACAAGTGAGCAAATGAACTGACTGACTGAAACTATGGTGGAGGTAATGAAGATAATGGTGACCTCCTTCCAAAGGTCCCATGCCCCCACTGCTACACTCAGTGCCCCCAACCCTGCAGCAGGCCACTGCCGACCCACACCTCCACCCCACACCTCCACCAGAGACTCCTGGACACTTACATGCCAGTCTGGGTCAGTCTCTTGTGGGGTCACTGCTCTTTTCTCC
Source organism: Bubalus bubalis (assembly GCF_019923935.1). Taxonomy (NCBI): domain Eukaryota; kingdom Metazoa; phylum Chordata; class Mammalia; order Artiodactyla; family Bovidae; genus Bubalus; species Bubalus bubalis. The sequence goes on from NC_059181.1 coordinate 51,487,819, forward strand.
TGGAGCAGCAGCTGCATGCCACTGGAGTGGCAGCTGCACAGTGCTGGAGTGGCTGTGAGCAGATACCCCATGTCCAAGGACAGAGAAGCCCCAGAAAGATGGTAGGCATTGGAACTGCATCTGCAATGGCACTGGAACAGCTATGAGGAGATACCCCATGTCCAAGGGCAAAGGAGAAGCCCCAGAAAGATGGTAGGAGGGGCGAAATCACATTTAGAATCAAACCCCATACCCCCCAGTGTTGCTCAGAGGGCTCAAACAAACCTTATGCATACCAGGACCCAGAGACCCCACAGAGACTTAGAACTGTGTTTGAGTGTCTCCTGTGGAGGTACAGGTCAGCAGTGGACTGCCGCAGGATCAGGGGCTCTGGGTACAGCAGACTTGGTTATTGCATAAGCCCTCTTGGAGGAGGTTGCCATTAACCCCACCATAGAGCTGCCAGAACTTACACAGGACTGGGGAAACAGACTCTTGGAGGGAACAAACAGAACCTTGTGCATACCAGGACCCAGAAGTGTAGTCCTGAGAAGGGGGCAAAAAGTTTCCAGATCAGGTGAGTATACTACTTCATCTACCCCATATCAGAGAAAATAGTGGACTGCACACAGTTTTCTTTTTAAGTATGAGCAAGATGAAAGGCAGTTATGTAAATGTAATAAAGCAAAAAAGTAAACAGGAACATAATATGCAAAGACGAGTTTAAAACCTAGCTTGAAGGAAAATACAACCAAGGGACAGAAGAAAATTGCCCACTGGTGCATTATCTTATAGAAGAACTTAATAAGCAACATTTTCTTATGCATTGGGAGATGTCTGAAATAATGTTCACCTAATGTTAATGACTAATTTGGAGTGTGGCATTTTAATGTGGTTTTTTGCTTTCTTCTTTGTACTTTTCTGTATTGATTGATTTTCTCACAAGGAACATTAAAACAAATCAGCATATGGATGGTACTCAGATCCATAGGTATGTGTGCAATCTCACAGGACAATAGCATAAATATACAGAAGAGCATTAGGAGATATCTCTGAGGAATTTTTTAATTTAATTGCTGCATATAATAAATTTTTTTTGGCAAAATGGTATGAATGTGTTATACAGAAAGTTAAGGCCAGGAGTTCAGAATGGGAGAGGGTAATCAACTCTGTGTGAAATGCTGTTGAGTGGTCCATGAAATAAGGACTTAAATGTAGCCATTTAGTTTACGAATTTGTAAACTAATTGATGATCTGAGAAAGAGCAAATTTAGAAATGGTGGGGGCCTAAACCAGAATTAAGTAGGTTGAGAAGCACTTGAAAGTAAAGTGAAAGTGAAGTCGCTCAGTCGTGTCCAACTCTCTGTGACTCCATGGACTGTAGCCCACCAGGCTCCTCCGCCCACGGGATTTTCCAGGCAAGAGTACTGGAGTGGGCTGCCATTTCCTTCTCCAGGGGATCTTTCCAACCCTGGGATCGAACCCAGGTCTCCCTCATTGCAGGCAGACACTTAACCGTCAAAGCCACAAGGGAAGCCCTTGATTTATGAGGAAATGAGAATGCTGTCATGTAGCCTGTTCTTCCAATATATTTACATTGAAAATACAACAACACAAGGGGCTAATCAACACTTCAAAATTCTCAGAATGCTGAAAAGATGAAGAAACTACAGATGGTGGGTCAAGTTTAGATAAGGGGAGGGTTTGGTGCAAATAGAGATAGCCTTATAGATTTGGTGGTGGAGAACATGTTTTTCCAGATGAGAGCTTCTATTTTGTCTGTGAAGAAGACTAGTTCACATGCTAAGTGTGAGGGAATAAGTGGTGGGGTGAGAGATTTGATGATAATGGAAGTGTAAATTCACAAGAGAAGTATGGTAGACTCACTGGGTAGTTTAAAGGGCTCATTTGTCACCATTCATCTAGAGTGGTAGCAATGTGCTACATTTTATGACTTTCTACAGCTATTCTTGGGAGCCAAGTGCAAGCAGGGAGAGAACACAGTCACCTGTGATTGTGATGTTTCTAACGTTTGCAAAGAAAAGTCAATGGAGAAATGGAATTGGCAGGTATTGGCAAGACAGTCATTGAAAGTATGAACCATGGATTCTAGTTTGGGTAAGGGAAAAAGGACACAGGAGAGAGAAAAATGAATGCAAGAGAGTAGATGTCAGTTCTATCAATCTTGATGAAGTCTAAGAAGTGAAAGCAGTGGAGTATCAAACTATAAGGAGAGAAGGTTTTGGTCAGAGTAAGATGTTTAATAGGATGTTTCTGAGGTGGATAAATTTGTTTGTGGTAAAATCCAGAATGTGATTGTAGGCATAAGGAACTGAGATGAGTGGAGGGAAAAGGGCATTAGAGATGAGATCATGGAAAGGATGTTGGCTAGAATGAATATTGAATTTATCAGGGGTGTAGCATGAGTTGAGATGAAGAGGACTGTGAGACAACTGCCAAGGTTATACAGGTATGAAGTGATGTGTCTAATAGGTTTGCTGGTGACAGTGATGAAGAGTTTTAGACACAAATGGCCTCAAAGAAGCATAGTGTTATTCATGATAGAGGGTATTGGTTGGCAGTAGTATTGGGAAATCATAAGGTCGCCATCTTTATGTCTCTACTCTGTTACATGTGGGGAATATGAGAATGAGCAGCTTGTACTGCAGAGAGCTGCTGTATAAGTATGGTGACTGGGTATGGCTTGGGTGGAATGAAGGCAAGAGGAGAATATTCAGAGAAGTTGAGAATGTAGGAGAGTTTGTGCATCATAGTGCAGAATTTCCAGGGAGCATGTTGTAAGGATTTGAGAGAGCAAGGAGAGGTGGTAGAGTGCACTATGTAAAAAGAGAAGACAGAACATTAGGGATATAGGGAAAATGAGAAAATGCATTGATTTGGACAGTGACCAAGGAATACAGGATTAGAGGCAGGATAGAATTAGATCACTAGATTGTCAAGACAGTAAATTCTGACTATAGGTTAATGTTCACTAATACCATCGGAATTCTGTTGCAGTCGTCTGGTAGAGAAGCTCCAAAGCCAGCATAATAGACCATGTGTTTCTGGCCCCAGAAACTTTAAGGACCCTCATGCTGAAAGGGTATATGCAGTGCTGTAGCTTAGCATACTGGGTTTAGGGTAGTGAGGAGGATGCTGTATGGTCAGGTACACTGTCTAATTGATGGAGTGCTTCTGTGGATGGGGATCAGTTTTGGCAAATCCATGATCCTGAGAGTCGGATGTTGGGGGTAAGTACAGTGCTGGAAATGTTTAAAGGAGTTAATGTAGGTTCAGAGAGTTTAAATAACTTGCCAAGGACACATCTGAAAAATGGAAGAGCTGAAATTCAAAATAAGATCTGTTCTTGTGAATCTAAAATTATTTCAAAATAAAAAGGTTTTTTAAAAGGTTGACAAAAGCAGATCTACATAATTCTGAACCATTGCCCTGACTTTTCAGATAGAAAGGGATACCTATTAAAGAAAGAGTATCAAACTAATATCAGTGGTTTCATTCCCAAATCTGAATGTTAGAAAATAGTGGAGCAATTTCTGGCATTGGCTAAAGACAATAGAGTCTTCCAAAATGAAATAAAAGTTGGCAAGTCACAGCAGGAGTTAAATCACGAGAAAAACCCCAAGCCTCAAAAACAGGGACTTGTGTACAACTTAAATGAACATGCCAGGGAATCAGAGCTCCTTTGGAAACCCCCAGGTTCCCTGAGAAAGATACCAGGCCTGGACAGAAATGGGCTGATGTAACCAAACAGCTCCTTGTGGTCAGTTATCCCGTGTTCTTCTCAGGCCTGTCCCTTGAGGACAAGGACAGGGGAAATCTGCCAGGAGGTAGAAACTGGAGCAACCAGATTTGATAACAAAAGATTTGTTTCCCTTCCAAGGTTGTAATCCAACAACTTCTGACCATGACATTCATGATTCTGTCACATATGTGCCCTGCTGAGTGCAATATATGCACTGAACAGATGTAGCTGAACTAAAGGTTTTCTTTCTTTCTTTCTTTCCTCCCTTCTTCCCTCCCTGCTTCCCTTTCTTTCTTTCAATTAAAGTTTTGTCGTGGTTGCACCGTTTTTCTTCCACCATTTTGATGAGTCAATCTTCTGAGTCTCTCAGGAATTTGGTTTAATTTAGTATAATTCTTATGGTGTTTAAGATGATATGAAGAGTGAAAATATGTATATGTATGACTCACTTTGCTGTACAGTAGAAACTAACACAACATTGTAAAGTAACTATACTCCAATAAAAAATTAATTAAAAACATTTAAAAGATGATATGACTGTCAGAGGACCCAGGGATAAAGGAATCTTTCTCTAGACCACTGTTAACACTCCCTATAAAGTTTCAAGTGGAGAAACATATGCAGGGTAAAATGACCAATGAAAAATAAGATGGAACACTAAACGCATACTAGCTTGGTATCACCTATTCTTGTACCACAGAGTGTTCCCCAGTTATTTCTCCTGTTAAGGGTCCCCTTCATGCTCCCTCCTGATCACTAAGGCTCTCCAAATATTAGCTAATATCCTAACTTTTAGCATATTAGATGAGTTTTACATGTTTTTGAATTTTATGTAAATGGAATTATATAGTATGACAGTCTTTTTTCTCTAGCGTCTTTTGCTAAACACTGTAAAATTCAATCCTGTTGTGTCTAACAGCAGTTCATTTATTGTCATTGTTACAGAGTTTTCCATCTTGTAATGCACATTTTTTTGTTAAAATGAGAACAATTTCAAAGTAGGGAGGCTTTTAAAAATCATTAATATGAGACAGGAAGAAAGTGCCAGTGATTGACTTCTGACTTGATAGAGCGACCTTACAAATAATTATTTAAAACCTTTAGTAACACAGAGATATAAATTGCAACATTATTACGAAGGCAAAAATTTATCAAGAAAGACAACCAATCAGAATCTCAGGCTTCTCTTAGAGACTATTTTCACAGGACCTGGCAACAATTTCTCAAGTTTTTGGAATTTTACAAGATCCTGTTGTACAAATGATATTTCCAAGGTTAAATTTACAAGGAGAGAGAATATAACAATTGATAACAGCGATTCTATACACAGAAATCTCTCTCTTATACAAAGAAACAAAAGTTACATTGTTGTGAATATTTTCAACCTAAAAACACTTTATCAAATTACATTTTTAAAATAGTTTGGGATAAAAAATGGTAACTCTGTGGCTATAGAGGGAAGGAACAACTGCATCTATTTCTGAGACTCCTTTTTAAAAAATAATCTTTTATTGTTAAAACATAGATATGAAAACCAAATGAATCAAATGTATGGCTTAATGAATCATTATAAGATTAAAACCACTCAGGTGTGAAATAGAACTTTGCCAGTCACCTAAGAAATCCCTTCCATGTGCCACATCACACAGACTGTCCTGTCCCCAATAGGAAACCACTACCCTGACTTTTATAGTAATTAATTCCTTGTAATTTTTTGTAGTTTTATCACCCAAATGTGAATCCCTAGACATAATTGAATGTTGCTCATAAATCTATAGATTCCTTTTGCATCTTTCCCACTTCCTTACCATTTATATTTATACTAATATTTACTACCAATACAATTACTGAAGATAGTAAAGCATTTTTGGCACATATTCTGCTCATTTTCCTCCACCACTAATTTTTGAAAATAGTCATACCATTTTTATATTGTTCTATATTCTATATAACACTTTGTCCCACTCAATGGACATAGATTCTTAGTTCTACAATAATTATATACTTAACGCTCACAACCAGTCCTTATGTCTGGTTAAGCACATATCTTGTTATCTGGAGCTGCTTCTCTGGTAGATTCTTCCTCAGGAAGAATCATAGTCTTCCTCATGGGAATCATAGTCTCTAAATCTTGCATATTGATTAACAGTTTCTCTGTGTCATTGTTAAGTCAGTTTTGTTGGATATAAGATCTTTAGCTAAAACTTGCTTTTGTCATATTAAACATGTGGCCCTGTTTTCTTTTGGTATAAAATGCTTCTGTTGAAAAACCTGATGGTAATCTAAATTTGTTCACTTTGTAGGTTACAAGTTCTTTTTCTCCCAAAATGCCCAGAATATTTTCACATTTTAAAAAAAGGCCCAGTAATTTTATGAGACTATGTCTTAATATTGGTCTCTCCAGGTCAAAAATTTCTATTATGTAGTGTGTTCTTTTAATGTGTAAGGGAAAGGCTACATGGTTCTGTCTTTCCTTTTTCCTGTTAGTTGACTGTTGGTGATGCAGTTGGTCTGGCCTGCTACTCCCCCAGCTTTTGGCATTTATATCTTCTTTTTTTTTTTTTTTTAATTTTATTTTATTTTTAAACTTTACATAACTGTATTAGTTTTGCCAAATATATCTTCTTTAATTTCTTTCATCAGCAACACATAATTTTCATCATACAGACCTTGTACAATTTTTGTTAGATTTATATATAAATACCATATTTCTTTTGGAGCAATTGTAAACAGTATTACCTTTTTACATTTTATTTTCCACTTGTTCATAGGTTATAGAAATGTGAGTGATTTTTATGTTTTGACCTTATACTGTGTGAAGTCATTGAACTCATTTTTTAATCTAAGGTTTTTTTTTTTTTTTTTTTTGTATGTTCATTTTCTACATAGACAATCTTGTCTGTGAATAGAGATAGTTTTGTTTCTTCCTTTTCAATTTGTATTACTTTTTTTATTTTTCTTGCCTCACTGCAGTGGTTAGATCTCTTGCTACTGTGATGAGAGTAGATACCCTTGCATTGTCCTCAATCTTAGAGGCAGAGCATTTAGCCTTATACTGGCATATCTTTTTGCCTTTCTATATTGTTCACAGGGTTCTCCCAACAAGAATAATGGAGTGGTTAGGCATTCCCTCCTCCAGTGGACCACATTTTGTCAGAACTCTCCAAGTATCTACTCCTGTTTCACTGACTATGTGAAAGCCTTTGACCTTGTGGATCACAACAAACTATGGAAAATTCTTAAAGAGGTGGGAATAACAGGCCATCTTACCTGTCTCCTGAGAAACCTGTATGTGGGTAAAGAAGCAACAGTTAGAACCTTACATGGAACAATGGACTGGTTCCAAATTGGAAAGGAATACAACAAGGCTGTATATTGTTACCCTGTTTATTTAACTTCTATGCAGAGTACATCATGAGAAATGCTGGACTGGATGAGTTATGAGCTGGAATCAAGATTGCTGGGAGAAATAACCGCCTCAGATATGCAGATGATATCATTTTAATGGCAGAAAGGGAAGAGGAACTAAAGAGACTTTAGATGAGGGTGAAGGAGGAGAGTGAAAAAGCTGGCTTAAAACTCAACATTCAAAAAGTGAAGATCATGGCATCTGGTCCCATCCCTTCATGGCAAATGGAAGGAGGAAAAGTGGAAGTAATGACAGATTTTTCTCTTCTTGGTCTCCAAAATCACGGCAGATAGTGACTGCAGCCATGAAATTAGAAGACACTTGCTTCTTGGAAGGAAGCCTATGACAAACCTAGGCAGTGTATTAAAAAGCAAAGACATCAGTTCTGCAACAAAGGTCTATATAGTCAAAGCTATGGTGTTTCCAGTAGTCATGTAAGGATGTGAGAGTTGGGCCAAAAAGAAGGCTGAACACCAAAGAACTGATGCTTTCAAACTGTGGTGCTGGGGAAGACTCTTGAGAATCCCTTGGACTGCAAGTGGATCAAGCCAGTCTACCCTGAATACTCATTGAAAGGACTGATGCTGAAGCTGAAGGTCCAGTACTTTGGCCACCTAATGTGAAAAACTGACTCATTGGAAAAGACCCTGATGCTGGGAAAGATTGAAGGCAAAAGGAGAAGAGGAGGCACAGGATGAGATGGTTGGATAGCATCACTGATTCAGTGGACATGAACTTGGGTGAACTCAAGGGAGACGGTGAGGGATAGGGAAGTCTGGCATGCTGTGGTCCATGAGGTCGCAAACAGTTGGACCTGACTTAGCAACTGAACAACAACAATTTAGCCTTATGCCATTAAGTATGATGTTATCTGTAGGGTTTTTCTTTTTTAAAAAAAGATCTTTTCAGGTTGAGGAAGTTCCTCTCTGCTCCTTGTATAGTAAAAGTTTTTCTTCTTATAATCATGAATAGACTTGGATTTTGTTGAATCCTTTTTCTGTGCAAGTTGATGTGCCAATCGCATATATCATTAGGATAAAGAAGGTCATATGATGACTATTATTATTTTTCTCCTGCTGATATGCTAGATTGCACTGACTGATTTTTGACTATTGAACCAGACTTTCACACTTGGAGTAAAACCTACATGTTTGTGCCATATTATTCTTTTTATATATTATTGGATTCCATTTGCTAAATTTTTGGAGAATTATTAAAAAAATTTTGGGGGGTGTTGGAGGATAATTGCCTTACAATATTGTGTTGGTTTCTGCCATATGTCAACGTGAATCAGCCATAGTTGAGGGGAACTCTTGAATCTATATTCAGGATAATATTCATATATAGTTTAATTTTTATATGCAGTCTTTGTCTTATTTAGTATCAGGGTAATTCTGACATCATAAAAGGAATTGTGAGGTTTTCTCTATTCTTCCATGTTTATATAAAACTGATGTTATTTTCTCTGAATGTTTGGTAAAATTGTTGAGTAAAACCACCTATTTGTCAAGTTTTTTTTTTTGGAGAGTTTTTAATACATATTTTTCCTTAATGATTATATCAATATGTATATTTAGGTTGTCTTTATCTTCTAGGCTAAGTTTTGGTAGTTTTTGGTTTTTGAGAACTGGCTTATTTCTGCTCAGCTGTAAAATTAAATGAATATAAACTTATTTTTAGTATCCCTTACTTTTTGATTTTTTAATAATTGTGGTAAAATATACATAACATAAAGTTGACTATCTTACCATTCTTAAGTATACAGTTCAGCAGATTTAAGTACTTTTATAGTGTTACACAACCAATCTCAAGAATTTTTTCATTTTGCAAAACTAAAACTCTCTACCCATTAAATAACAACTCTCCATTGCCCCATTCCTCCAGGCCCTGGAAACCACCATTCTGCTTTGTATCTCTATGAATTTGACTACTCTAGATATCTCATATAAGCGGAATAATATAGTATTTGTCTTTTTGTGACTGACATATTTTACATAGCATAATGTCTTCAAAGTTCATCCACTTTGTAATGTATGTCAGAATTTCCTTCCTTTTTTATTTAAGGCTGACCAATATCCCATTGTATGAGTATACCACATTTTGTTAACCATTCATCCAACAGTGGATGCTTGGATTGCTTCCACATTTTGGATATTATAGAAAATGCTGCTATGAACATGGGTGTACAAATATCTCCTTAAGATTTTGATTTCATTTATTTTGGATATATATCCAAAAGTAGGAATTGCTAGGTAGTATGGAGAAGGCAATGGCACCCTACTCCAGTACTCTTGCCTGGAAAATCCCATGGACGGAGGAGCCTGGTAGGCTGCAGTCCATGGGGTCGCTAAGAGTTGGACACGACTGAGCGACTTCACTTTCACTGTTCACTTTCATGCATTGGAGGAGGAAATGGCAACCCACTCCAGTGTTCTTGCCTGGAGAATCCCAGGGACGGCGAGGCCTGGCGGGCTGCCATCTATGGGGTTGCACAGAGTCGGACACGACTGAAGCGACTTAGCAGCAGCAGCAGCAGCAGCCTAGTAATTTTATTTTTAATTTTTTGAGGAAACACCATACTGTTTTCCATAGTGGCTGCACCATTTTACATTCCCAGTACAGTATACAAGAATCCAATTCTCTACATCTTCACCAACACTTCTTCCCTTTTCTTTCTTTTTCTTAATAAGTCATCCTAGTGACCTTGAGGTAGTATTTCACAGTGGTTTTGATTTGCATTTCCCTAATTACTACTGATGAGCATCTTTTCATGTGCTTGTTGGACATTTGTATATTTTCTTTGGAGAAATGTCTATTCAAGTCCTTTGTCCATTTAAAAAATCAGGTTGATGTTTTTGTTGTTGTTGAGCTATAGGACTTCTTTATGTATTCTGGATATTAAACTGTTATGGGAGTGTGTCTTCCCTAAATTCATGTTGAAGCTCTGGTCTCCATATCTCAGAATGTGACTGGATTCAGAGATAGGATCTTTAGAAAAGTGACTAAATTAAAGTGAGGCATTAGAGTTGGTCCTTAAAAGAAGAGGTAATCTGGACACACAAGACACACAAGGAGTATACACAGGACAGGACAGCCATGTGAAGAGGCAGCAAGAGGGTAACCATCTGCAAGCCAAGGAGAGAGGTCTCAGAAGTACCCAATCCTGTTGGCACACTGATCTTAGACTTATATCCCACTGAACTATGAGAAACTAGGTTTCTTTTGTGTAAGACACTCAGATATGGACTGAATTATGTACCCCTAAAGTTCATACAAACAGCTGAGAAAAGAAGAGAAGCAACAGGCAAAGGAGAAAAGTAAAGATATACCCATTTCAATGCAGATTTCCAAAGAATAGCAAGGAGAGATAAGAAAGCCTTCTTTTTTTTTTTTCAGCGTCCACGTTGCTTTTATTTATTTATTTTTTCAATCCAAGTATTTACTTTATTTTTTTTTATTTTTTTAATTATTTTTTTAAATTTTATTTTATTTTTAAACTTTAAAATATTGTATTAGTTTTGCCAAATATAAGTGAACAATGAAAAGAAATAAAGGAAAACAATAGAATGGGAAAGACTAGAGATCTCTTCAAGAAAATTAGAGATACCAAGGGAACATTTCATGCAAAGATGGGCTCAATAAAGGACAGAAACAGTATGGACCTAACAGAAGCAGAAGACATTAAGAAGAGGTGGCAGGAATACACAGAAGAATTATACAAATGGTATCTTCATGAGCCAGATAACCATGATGGTGTGATCACTCATCTAGAGCCAGATATCCTGGAGTGTGAAGCCAAGTGGATCTTAAGAAGCAGTGCTACAAATAAAGCTAGTGGAGGTGATGGAATTCCAGCTGAGCTATTTCAAATCCTAAAAGGTGATGGTATTAAAGTGCTGCATTCAATATGCCAGCAAATTTGGAAAACTCAGCAGTGGCCACAGGACTGGAAAAGGTCAGTTTTCATTCCAATCCCAAAGAATAGCAATGCCAAAGAATGTTTAAACTACTGAACAATCGAGCTAATTTCACATGCTAGCAAGGTAATACTCCAAGTCCTTCAAGCTAGACTTCAACAGTACATGAACTGAGAACTTCCAGATGGATAAGCTGGATTTAGAAAAGGCAGAAGAACCAGAGATCAAATTGACAACATCTTGTTGGATCATAGAAAAAGCAAGAGAATTCCAGAAAAATGTCTGCTTCGTTGAGTATGCTAAAGCCTTTGATTGTGGATCACAACAAACTGGAAAATTCTATTGAACTGGTTCAAAATTGGGAAAGGAATACGTCAAAGGCTGTATATTGTCACCCTGCTTATTTAACTTATATGCAGAGCACATCATACAAAATTCTGACCTGGATGAGATGGTTGGATGGCATCACCAACTCGATGGACATGAGTTTGGGCAGCTCCAGGAGTTGGTGATGGACAGAGAACCCTGGCACGCTGCAGTCCATGGGGTCACAAAGAATCGGACATGACTGAATGACTGAACTGGTACTGATACTGAAGGGAAAAGGGAGGATGGGATGGATTGGGAGATTGGGATTGACATATATGCAGTACAATGTATAAAATAGATAACCAATGAGAACCTACTGTATAGCACAGGAAACTCTACTCGATGCTCTGTGGTGACCTAAATGGGAAGAAAATCCAAGGAAGAGGGGATATATACATATGTGTGTGGCTGATTCAATTTGCTGTACAACAGAAACTATCACAACATTGTAAAGCAATTATATTCCAATTAAAATAATTAAAAATTTAAAAATAGAAAATTTGAATAATCCTAAAGCAAGTGAAGAAATTGAATTGATATTTGAAATCATCCCCAAAAGACAAGTACAAACCCACAGAGTTTCACTAATTATATAAAATATTTTTAAAAGAAATAACATCAATTTGTAATAAACTCAGAAAATAAGGAAAAAGAAAGTTTCTTCCAACTCCTTCTATGAGACCAATATGACCTTGACATCTTGATACAGAAGCATCACAAGAAATATAGATAGAGCTATTATCCCTCATGAATATAGATGTAAAAATTCTCAATAGAATATTAGGAAACCAAATCTAGAAACATATAAAAAGGATTATATACCATGAAAACTTTGGATTTATCTCAGGAATGAAGGTGAGTTTAAAACATGAAAATCAACTCATATAATTGGTTCACCATATGAAAAGAATAAATGGGAAAATTGATCATGTCAATAGATGTAGAAAAGGCACTTGACAAAATTCCTCATCACCTACTGACATGCAGTGTTGTTAGCCATACAGTAGCATCCAACTGTTTGCGAGCCCATGGACTGTAGCCTGCCAGGCTCCTCTGTCCATGGAATTCTCCAGGCAAGAATACTGAAGTGGGTACCCATTCCATTGTCTAGGAAATCTGGGATTGAACCTGGGTCTCCTGCATCACAGGTGAATTTTTACAGTCTGTGCCACCAGGGAAGCCAACTGACATGGAGCCCCAGCCACAATTCAACTTCCCTCTAACAACCTGACCCTGTCTTATCTGCTCTGCATCCCTCTTTATGTATCTCACCACCCCTGCCCACCATCCTTCTCTCTCTCTCACCAGCTTTCTCTGAAAACTCATTTCCTTAACTCTGGTTATGTTTTCCACAGCCCACACCCACCATCAGCCATAATACTCACCTGTTCCTGACTAATATCATCCATGGTACACTTGTTGTTCAATTGCTGAGTTGTGTCCAACTATTTATGACTCCATGGACTGCAGCATGCCAGGCTTCCTTATCCCTCACTATCTCCTGGAGTTTGCTCAAACTCATGTCCATTGAGTTGGTGATGCCATCCAACCATCTCATCCTCTGTCACCCCCTTATCCTCCTACCCTCAGTCTTCCCCAGCATCAGGATCTTTTCCAATGAGTTGACTCTTCCCATCAGGTGGCCAAAGTATTGGAGTTTCAGCTGCAGCATCAGTCCTTCCAGTGAATATTCAGGGTTGGTTTCCTTTAGGATTGACAGGTTTGATCTCCTTTCAGTCCAGGGGACTCTCAAGAGTCTTCTCTAGCACCACAGTTCAAAAAGCATTGATTCTTTGGCATTCAAACTTCTTTATGGTCCAACTACCCATCCATACATGACTATTGGAAAAACCATAGCTTTGACTATATGGACCTTTGTTGGCAAAATGATGTCTCTACTTTTTAATATCCTCTCTAGATTTGTCATAGCTTTTCTTCCAAGTAGCAAGCATCTTTTAGTTTCATGGCTGCAGTCACCATCTGCAGTGATTTTGGAGCCCAAGAAAATAAAGTCTGTCACTGTTTCCATTTTCTCCCCCATCTATTTACCATGAAGTGGAGAAGACTCTTGAGAGTCCCTTGGAGTGCAAGGAGATCCAACCAGTCCATTCTAAAGGAGATCAGCCCTGGGTGTTCTTTGGAAGGAATGATGCTAAAGTTGAAACTCCAGTACTTTGGCCACCTCATGCGAAGAGTTGACTCATTGGAAAAGACTTTGGGCAGGAGGAAAAGGGGACGACAGAGGATGAGACGGCTGGATGGCATCACCAACTTGATGGACATGAGTTTGAGTGAACTCCAAGAGATGGTGATGGACAGGGAGGCCTGGCGTGCTGCGATTCATGGGGTCGCAAAGAGTCGGACACAACTGAACGACTGAACTGAACTGAACTAATAGGATCAGATGCCATGATCTCAGTTTTTTGAATGCTGGGTTTTAAGCCACCTTTTTCAATCTTCTCTTTCACTCTAATCAAGAAGCTCCTTAGTTCTTTTTTATTTTCTGCCATTACGGTGGTATCATCTACATATCTGATGTTGTTGATATTTCTCCTGGCAATCTTGATTTCAGCTTGTGATTCACCCAGCCTGGCATTTCACATGATGTACTCTAAATATAAGTTAAATAAGCAGAGTGACAATATACAGCCTTCACGTACTCCTTTCCCAATTTTGAACCAGTCTTTTGTTCCATGTCTGGTTCTAGCTGTTGCTTCTTATCCTGCATACAGGTTTCTCAGGAAGCAAGTAAGGTAATCTGGTATTCCAATCTCCTTAAGAATTTTCCAGTTTGTTGTAATACACACAATCAAAGGCTTTAGTGTAGTCAATGAAGCAGAAGTAGATGTTTTTCGGGAATTTTATTGCCTTTTCTATGATCTAATGGATGTTGTCAATTTAGTCTCTGGTTCCTCTGCTTTTTATAAATCCAGCTTGTCCATCTGAAAGCTCTCGGTTCATACAATGTTGAAGTCTAGCTTGGATTTTGAGCATTACCTTGCTAGCATGTGAAATGAACAAAATTGTATGGTAGTTTGAACATCTTTTGTCATTGCCTTTCTTTGGGATTGAAATGAAAACTGACCTTTTCCAGTTCTGTGACCACCACTGAGTTTTCCAAATTTGTTGGCATATTGAATGTAACACGTTAACAGCATCATATTTTAGGATTTGCAATAGCTTATCTGGAATTCCATCACTTCCACTTGCTTTGTTTGTAGTGATGCTTCCTAAGGCCCACTTGACTTCACATTCCAGGATGTCTGGCTCTAGGTGAGTTTTCATACCATCATTATCATCTGGGTCATTAAGATCTTTTTTATATAGCTCTTCTGTGTATTCTTGCCATCTCTTCTTAGTCTCTTTTGCTTCTGTTAGTCCATATCATTTCTGTCCTTTATTGTGCCCATTTTTGCATGTAATGTTCCCTTGGTATCTCTAATTTTCTTGAAGTGATCTCTAGTCTTTCCTATTCTATTGCTTTCTTCAATTTCTTTGCATTGTTCACTTAAGAAGGCTTTCTTATTTCTCCTTGCTATTCTCTGGAACTCTGCATTTGGTTGGGTATATCATTCCCTTTCTCCTTTATCTTTCCCTTCTCTTCTTTTCTCAGTTATTTGTAAGACCTCGTCAGACAACCATTTTGCCTTGTTGCATTTCTTTTTCTTAGGGATAGTTTGGTCACTGCCTCCTGTACAGTGTTACAAACCTCTTTCCATAGTTCTTCAGGCACTCTGTCTGCCAGATCTCTCCATTGACTCTATTTGTCACCTCCACCTTATAATCATAAGGGACTTGATTTAGGTTATACCTGAATGGTCCAGTGGTTTTCCCTACTTTCTGCAATTTAAGACTGTATTTTGCCAAAAAGAACTCATGATCTGAGCCACAGTCAACTCCCAGTCTTGTTTTTTAATGACTGTATAGAGCTTCTCCATGTTCAGCTGCAAAAAATATAATCAATTTGTTTTCATTATTGACCATCTAGTGATGTCCATGTGTAGAGTTGTCTCTTGTGTTGTTGGAAGATGGTGTTTGCTATGATCAGTGTGTTCTCTTGGCAAAACTCTGTTAACCTTTGCCCTGCTTAATTTTGTCCTCCAAGGCCAAACTTGCCTATTACTCCAGGTATCTCTTGACTTCCTACTTTTGCATTTCAATCCCCTATGATGAGAACATTTTCTTTTGGTGTTAGGTCTTGTAGATCTTCTTGAACCATTCAGCTTCAGCTTCTTTGGCATTAATGGTTGGGGAATAGACTTGGATTACTGTAATATTGAATAGTTTGCCTTGGAAATGAACCTGGGTCATTCTATTGTTTTTGAGATTGCACCCAAGTACTGCATTTCAGACTCTTTTGTTGACTATGTGGGCTACACCATTTCTTCTAAGGGATTCTTGCCCACAGCAGTAGATATAATGGTCATCTGAATTAAATTTGCCCATTCCCATCCATCTAGTTCATGATTCCTAAAACGTTGATGTTCACTCTTGCCATCTCCTGTTTAACCATCTCCAGTTTACCTTTATTCATGGACCTAACATTCCAGGTTCCACTTCAATATTGTTCTTTACCGCATCACACTTTACTTTCACTACCAGACACATCTACAGGTGAGCGTCATTTCTGCTTTGGCCCAGCGTCTTCATTCCTTCTGGACCTATTTCTCTGCTCTTCCCCAGTAGCATATTGGACACTTACTGACCTGGGGAGCTCACCTTCCAGTGTCATATCTTTTTGCCTTTTCATACTGTTCATGGGGTTCTTGAGGCAAGAAGAGCTTTCCTTGTACCTCAGGTGGTAAAGAATCGGCCTGCAATGCAGGATACCTGGCTCAGTCTCTGGGTTGGGAAGATCCCCTGGAGAAGGGAAAGGCTACCCACTCCAGCATTCTGGCCTGGAGAATTCCATGGACTGTATAGTCCATGGGGTCACAAAGAGTCAGACACGACTGAGTGACTTTCACTTTTACTTTCGAGGCAAGAATACTGAGGTGGACCACATTTTGTCAGAACTTTCCACCAAGACCCATCTGTCTTGGGTAGCCAGCATGGTATGGTTCATAACTTCATTGAGTTACACAAGGCTGTGATCCATGTGATCATTTTGGTTAGCTTTCTGTGATTGTGGTTTTTGTTCTGGAGGCTGGGGGATTATAGTTCTTGCTTCTTCTGTCTGCCTTCTGATGGATGAGGATAAGAGACTTGTGCAAGCTTTCTGATGGCAGGAAATGTCTGTGGGGAAAACTGGATCTTACTCTGGTTGGCAGGGCCATACTCAGTAAAACTTTAATCCAATTTTCTGCTGACAAGTGGGACTGTACTCCCTCACTGTAGTTAGGCCTGAGGTGGCCCAGTCCTGGAGTCTACAGGCTCTATGGCAGGGCTAAAGGCTACCTCCAAAAGGACTTAGTCCAGCAAATACGTGCCTTCCAGGACTGCTGCTGCCAGTGCCCCTGACCCCATGACAGTCCACTGCTGACCCACACCTCCACAGGAGACTCCCAAATACTCACAGGCAGGTCTGGCCCAGTCTCTTGTGGGGTCATTGCTCCTTTCCTCTGGGTTCTGGTGTGTACAAGGTTTTGTTTGTGCCCTCCAAGCCTATTTCCCCCAGTCCTTCCTGTGGAAGTTCTTTAACTAAATCCTTCTGTCTTTCAAAGTCTAATTTCCCGGGGATTCCTAGTCACTTTGCCAGATCCCCAGGTTGGGAAGTTTGAATTGGGGCCTAGAATCTTCACAACAGTGAGAGAACTTCTTTGGTATTAATGTTCTCCAGTTTGTGTGTCACCCACTCAGTGGGTATGGGGCTTCTATTTAACATGATCAGGGCCCTCCTATAATCCCGTTGCAGCTTCTCTTTTGTCCCTGGACACGGGGTGTGTGAGTGTATATATATATATATATATATATATATATATTTTTTTTTTTTTTTAAACGGGGTGTATTTTTTTTGGTGGACTCCAACATCCTTCTGTTGATGGTTGTTCAGCAGCTAGTTGCCATCTTGGTGTTCTTGCAGGAGAAGATGAGTGCACATCCTTCTATTCCACCATCTTATGTATGTGGTACATTTAGATAGTGACAATTTGATGTCCTGCTTCTTGAAGGTCTGTAGCAGTCTAAAACAACAGAAATTTATTTCTCACAGTTATAGAGGCTAGACAAGTCCAAGATCAAGTTCCAGCATGGTTACATTCTGGAATATCCCTCTTCCTGGTTCATAGCAAGCATCTCATTTCATGTGAAACTTTGTCAGAATGGCCTTTATCATCAATATTTCTACCAACATTCCATTCATGATCACTTAGGTATTCTCTAAGAAGATTGAGGCTTTCTATACAGCCCTCATCTTTTCCTTCTGGTCAATTCAGTAGAAATTGCCTTTGAATGTCTGTTCACAGCAATGCAGGCTTTTTCTTCTAGTCTGCACCTCCAAACTCTTCCAGTCTCTACTAATCTCCTAGTTCCAAAGCCACTTCCACATTTTAAAGTATTTGTAATCGAGATTTATTTCTCACAGTTCTGGAAGCTGGAAGTCCAAGATTAGGTTTTGGTGAAAGCCCTCTTCCAGGTTGCAGATTGCTGACTTCTCACTGTAATCTCAGGTGGCTGAAGGAGTTAGAAATGTTTGTGCGGTCTCTTTTATAAGGGCACTAATTCCACACATGAAGGCTCCACTCTCATAACCTAATCACCTCCCAAATACCATCAAAGACCATCACCTTTAGGAGTTAGGATTTTAACATGTAAACTTGGAAGAGACACAGTCAAACTACAGCAATAACATTAAACAAGATATTGAGTTTGTCTCAATTATGTAAATCCATCTATAAATAATTTCTGCCTTGCTTTATACTTTCCTATACTTTGAACATTTCTACAGCAGGAAACTTGTATATTGGAGTTGAGAGGAGGTCAACAAAATAATTTGGTAAAGGGTAAAGGAATCCAGAATAGGGGTTTGTAAAAAGCAGAGCTCACCGAAGACAGATTCCAATAAACTGCCTAGTAGAAAGAGTGGGGACAATGAGAGAAGATTCCATTCCACTTCAATGGGAGTGGGGGAAAGCCTTCACTTCTTTTTTTAAATTAACTTATTTTAATTGGAGGATAATTTCTTTACAATATTGCGGTGGTTTTTGCCATACATCGACAAGTATCACCCACAGGTGCACACATGTCCTCCCATCCTGAACCCCCCTACCACCTCCCTCCCCACCCCATCCCTCTGAGTTGTCCCAGAGCACCAACTTCGAATGCTCTGCTTCATGCATTGAACTTGCACTGGTCATCTACTTTACATATGGTAATATACATGTTTCAATGCTATTCTCTCAAATCATCCCATCCTTGCCTTCTTCCACATAGTCCAAAAGTCTGTTCTTTATATCTGTGTCTCTTTTGCTGCCTTGCATATAGCATCATTGCTACCATCTTTCTAAATTCCATATATACACAATGGAGTATTACTCAGCCATTAAAAAGAATACATTTAAATCAATTCTAATGAGGTGGATGAAACTGGAGCCTATTATACAGAGTGAAGTAAGCCAGAAAGAAAAACACCAATACAGTATACTAATGCATATATATGGAATTTAGAAAGACGGTAATGATCACTTCATGGGAAATAGATGGGGAAACAGTGGAAAATGTGTCAGACTTTATTTTTCTGGGCTCCAAAATCACTGCAGATGGTGACTGCAGCCATGAAATTAAAAGACGCTTACTCCTTGGAAGGAAAGTTATGACCAACCTAGACAGCATATTCAAAAGCAGAGACATTACTTTGCCAACAAAGATTCGTCTAGTCAAGGCTATGGTTTTTCCTGTGGTCATGTATGGATGTGAGAGTTGGACTGTGAAGAAGGCTGAGCGCTGAAGAATTGATGCTTTTGAACTGTGGTGTTGGAGAAGACTCTTGAGAGTCCCTTGGACTGCAAGGAGATCCAACCAGTACATTCTGAAGGAGATCAGCCCTGAGATTGCTTTGGAAGGAATGATGCTAAAGCTGAAACTCCAGTACTTTGGCCACCTTATGCGAAGAGTTGACTCACTGGAAAAGACTCTGATGCTGGGAGGGGTTGGGGGCAAGAGGAGAAGGGGACGACAGGTGATGAGATGGCTGGATGGCATCACTGACTCAATGGACGTGAGTCTCAGTGAACTCCGGGAGTTGGTGATGGACAGGGAGGCCTGGCGTGCTGCGATTCATGGGGTCTCAAAGAGTCGGAGACTGAGCGACTGATCTGATCTGATCTGAACGATAACCCTGTATGCGAGACAGCAAAAGAGATGTATAGATGTATATATACACAGATGTATAGAACAGTCTTTTGGACTCTGTGGGAGAGGGAGAGGGTGGGATGATTTGGGAGAATGGCATTGAAACATGTATAATATCATATAAGAAATGAATCACCAGTCCAGGTTCGATGCAGGATACATGATGCTTGGGGCTGGTGCACCAGGATGATCCAGAGGGATGGTACGGGGAGGGAGGTGGGAGGGGGGTTCAGGATGGGGAACACGTGTACACCAGTGGCGGATTCATGTTGATATATGGCAAAACCAATACAATATTGTAAAGTAAATAATAATAATAATCAATAAATGATAAATGGCTAAAAAAAATAAATAAAATGCTGTCTAGGTTTGTCATAGCTTTTCTTCCAAGGAGCAAGTGTCTTTTCATTTCATGGCTGCAGTCACCATCTGCAGTGATTTTGGAGCCCAAGAAAATAAAGTCTTGTCACTGTTTCCATTGGTTCCCCATCAATTTGCCATGAAGTGATGGGACCAGATGCCATGATCTTCGTTTTTTGAATGTTGAGTTATAAGCCAGTTTTTTTCACTCTCCTCTTTCACTTTCATCAAGAGGCTCTTCTGTTCCTCTTTCCTTTCTGAAATAAGGGTGGTATCATCTGCATATCTGAAGTTATTGATATTTCTCCCAGAAACCTTGATTCCAGCTTGTGCTTCATTCTGTCTGGCATTTCGCATGATGTATTTTGCATAGAAGTGAAATAAGCAAGGTGACAATATACAGCCTTGACGTACTCCTTTCCCAATTTGGAACCAGTCCATTGTTCCATGTCCTGTTTTAACTGTTGCTTCTTGACCTGCATGAGCTTCCCTGGTGGCTCAGATGGTAAAGCATCTGTCTGCCTGCAATGTGGGAGACCTGGGTTCGATCCCTGGGTCAGGAAGATATCCTGAAGAAGGAAAGGGCAACCCACTTCAGTATTCTTGCCTGGAAAATTCCATGGATGGAGAAGTCTGGTAGGCTACAGTCCATGGGGTAACAAAGAGTCGGACATGACTGAGCGACTTCACTTTCACTTTCACTTTCTTGATCTGCATACAGATTTCTCAGGAGGCAGGTAAGGTGGTCTGGTATTCCTAGCTCTTTAAGATTATGTCCCATGATACTATTTAATGTGTTCTTCCATCTCCTGTATTTCCTGTAAACTGATAGTTAAATCTAGGGTTTCATTGGATATAGGTTCGTTTTTCATTTGTGACAAGAATATATCATAGGTGGTGCTTGTGTACTTGTAAACTTCCTTTTGTATCTCATCAGATGACACTTGATGTCAGTTCTCTCTCTGTAATGTTAAGACAAATGTTCAACATTACTTATGAAGCATTCTTACCAAAAACTCAAACATGGATCTGATACAGATTCTATAGCCAGCAATTATTTTTTTTTAAAACCCACTGATGCCAGAGGAAGATGTCAAATAAAAGCTCATAGCCAAATCCAGAATATGGAAAACTTTAAAGAACAAGAGACCTAGTCTCTTCTATAAATAAACAAAAAATTAAGAAGGAAGGAAAAGTGTTACAGATTGAAAGACAAATCAGCCAGCTGGAATGACTTGAATCCCTTGCAAAAAAATTAGAGAGAGGGAAATTATACAGTAAATGAGAATTAAGAGATGTGTGCAACTTATTTGGAACCTGATTAGGAAAAAAAAATGTAAAAAAATTTTTATGCAACAATCAGGACAATTTGACCAGATATTTTATGATATTAAGGATTTGCTGTTAATATTATTTGTATGAAAATGTTATTGTGGTTTTTCTTTCTAAAGTCCCTACCTTTTACAACAGTGGTTTTCAATTGGAAGGGGAAGAGGATTTTTTCCCCCCAGGAGGACATTGGGCAATGTCTCAAGTCTGTTTCTTTGTCAGAACTGGGGTGGAGTTCACTACTAGCATCTAGTGGGTAAACATGAGGGATGCTGCTAAGCATTCTACAGTGCACAACACAGCAGAACACAGAAACCATTCATCTAACCAAGAAGTCAATAGTGCCAAGACTCAGAAACTGAAGGCAATGGCACCCCACTCCAGTACTCTTGCCTGGAAAATCCCATGGATGGAGGAGCCTGGTGGGCTGCAGTCCACGGGGTCGCCAAGAGTCGGACACGACTGAGCGACTTCACTTTCCCTTTTCACTTTCATGCATTGGAGAAGGAAATGGCAACCCACTCCAGTGTTCTTGCCTGGAGAATCCCAGGGACAGGGGAGCCTGGTGGGCTGCCGCCTATGGGGTCGCGCAGAGTCGGACATGACTGAAGTGACTTAGCAGCAGCAGCAGTGAAGTAGTTGAAGCATTTGTGGTTGAAACAATATACGTATTGCATTGCTATAAAATAACTGAGTATATGGGACTTCCCTGGTGGTCCAGTGGTTAAGAATCCATCTTCCAATGCAGGGGACATGGGTTGGGGAAGTAAGCTTCCATATGCCCAGGGACAACTAAGCCCACATGCTACAGCTACTGAGCCTGCGTGCTCTAGACCCTGCACCACAACTAGAGAGAAGCCCGTGCACCAAAAGAAAGAGCCCACACTCTGCTACAAAAGACCCCGCATACTGTAAGAAAGATCCTGCGTGCCACAGCTAAGACCCAATAGCTATATAAATAAAATTTTTAAAAAAAATAATAATAATTGAGTATAGAAAGGGGATCAATGGCAGAATGCTACCTATGAGTTGATAAATAATTTTTCTAACTTCATCAAGATATAATTGACATATAACATTGTGTAAGTTTAAGGTGTACAATGTGATGTACTATGTGATTTCACATGTATGTATTGTGAAATGTTTACCATGATAAGGATAGGTAACACATCCTTTACCTCACATAATTGCCATTTTACTGTTGTTTTTGGTGAGAACATAAAAGCTCTACTCTCATAACAACTTTAAAGTGTATATAACAGTATTTCTAACTGGTTATCAAAACTTATTCATCTTATAATGGAAAGTTTGTACCTTTGACCAAAATCTCCTCCTTTCCCTCAACCTTCAGCCCCTGGAAACCTCCCTTCTACTCTGTTTCTTCGAGTTCTGTGTTTTTAGATTCCATATATAAGTGAAATTATATAGTTTGTGTGTTTCTCTGACTTATTTCACTTAGTGTAATGCCCTCAAGATCCATCCACATTGTCACAAATGGAAGAATTGGCTTCTTTTTAAGACTAAATATCATTCCATTGTATATGTACCACATTTTCTTTATCTGTTTAGCCAATGGTGGACAAGCTATTTCCATGTCTTGACTATTATGAATAATGCTTCAGTAAATATGGGAGTGCAGATATCTCTTCAAGATAGTGATTTCCTTTGGATAAATACCCAGAAGTGGAATTTCTGGATCATATATATGGTAGTGCTAGTTTTAATTTTTTTGAGGAAACTCCATATTATTTCCCATAGTGGTTGTGCCAGTTTGCATTCCCAACAATGCCCAGTGGTTCCTTTTTCCCCACATCCTCCATAACACGTGTCTTTTGTCTTTTTGATAATAGACAATCTAAAAGAAGTGAGATAATATCTCATTATGGTTTTAATTTGCAGTTACTTGAGGATTAGTGATGTTGAACATCTTTTTATGTACCCGTTGATCGTGTGTATGTCTTCTTTGGGAAAATGTCTACTAAAATTCCCCTGCCCATTAAAAAATTCAATTACTTGGAGGTTTTTTATTATTGAGTCATATGAGTGTTTTTTTTTTTTTCTATTTCGGATAGTAAACGCTTATCAGATAGATGATTTGCAAATATTTTCTCCCATTCCATAGGTTGCCTTTTCATTTTGCTGATGTTTTTTTGCTGTGCAGAGCCTTTAAGTTGATGTAGTCCCACTTGTTTATTTTTACTTTTGTTGTCATATCCAAAAAATCATTGGCAAGATCAATGTTAAGGATCTATTTCCTCATATTTTCTTCTAGGAGCTTTACACTTTCAGGTCAGATATTTAAGTCTTTAATTCATTTCAAGTTTATTTTTGACTAGTGTAAAATAGGAGTCCAATCTCATTCCTTGGCATGTGAATATCTGGTTTCCCCAGCACTATTTATGAAAAAGAATAAGAAATGCTGGAGAGGGAGTGGAAAAAAGGGAACCCTCTTACACTGTTGGTGGGAATGTAAATTGGTGCAGCCACTATGGAAAACAGGATGGAGGTTCCTCAAAAAACTAAAAATAGAGTTGTCATATGATCCAACAATTCTACTCCTGGGCATATACCCAGACAAAATGATAATTTGAAAAGATATATACACTATGTTCATAGCAGTAGTTTGAACATTCTTTGGCATTGCTCTTTTGGGGGATTGGAATGAAAACTGATCTTTTCCAGTCCTGTTGCAACTGCTGAGTTTTCCAAATTTGCTAGCATATTGAGTGCAGCAGTTTCACAGCATCATCTTTTAGGATTTGAAATAGCTCAACTGGAATTCTATCACCTCCACTAGCTTTGTTCCTAGTGATGCTTCCTAAGGCCCACTTGACTTCACAATTCAGGATGTCTGGTTCTAGGTAAGTGACCACACCATCATGATTATCTAAGTCATTAAGATCTTTTTGTTCTTCTGTGTATTCTTGCCACCTCTTCTTCATCTCTTCTGTTTCTGCCGTTACTGTCCTTTATTGTGCCCATCTTTGCATGAAATGTTCCCTTGGTATCTCTAATTTTCTTGAAGTCATCTCTAGTATTTTCCATTCTATTATTTTGCTCTATTTCTTTGCATTGATCACTTAGGAAGGCTTGCTTATCTCTCCTTGCTATTCTTTGGAACTCTGTATTCAGATGGATATATCATTACTTTTCTCCTTTGCTTTTTGCTTCTCTTCTTTTCTCAGCTATTTGTAAGGCCTCCTCAGATAACCATTTTGCATTTCTTTTTCTTGGAGATGGCATTGATCACTGCCTCCTGAATAATGTTACAAATCTCCATCTATAGTTCTTCAGGCACTCTATCAGATCTAATGCCTTAAATCTATCTCTATCAGATCTAATGCCTTGAATCTATTTGTCACTTCCACTATATAATCATAAGGGATTTTATTTTGGTCATACCTGAATGGTCTAGTGGTTTTCCCTACTTTCTTCAATTTAAATCTGAATTTTGTAGTAAGGAGTTCATGATCTGAGCCACAGTCAGCTCCTGGTCTTGTTTTTGCTGACTGTATAGAGCTATTTTTGTCTTCCTTATTTATCTGTGAATGCTTCAATAAATCTCCATCTCTAAGCTAAGTGTGTCTGTTCTTTGTAATCTAAAAGAGGTTAACACTGTGGTGTGCACTTTCAATGGGTGGAGAATAGGGCAGAAGGTCTTACAGGTAGGTTTGAACCAAAACACGAGTGGGAATTCATTCATTCTTCTCTCGCCCTCACTGGCACAGGCACTTTTCATTCACTTACTTATTGGCTTATTTTTCCTCATTCATTCATCCAGCCATTCATTTACTCACTTATTTCTGGATGACTCATTCATTCACTTATTAACTTATCATTCATGCAGTAATATAAGCATTTGCTCATTTGTTCTTTCCAGTATTCACTTGGTCATCACTTTGCCATCCATTCATTCAGCAAACATACATTGAGCTCCTGCTGCATGTCAGGCCCTGTGCTTGATTCTGGAGATATGATATACTCCCTAAACTCCAGGAATTCACAGTTTACCTGGGAGCTCACATAAGTAAGCAGATAAGTGAACCAACTGTGACAAATGATCTAACAAGTGTAGATGAAGCAGAGTAGAGAAAATAAGACCATAAGATGATTTTTCCTGGGATGGGGTGGAATGGAGGGAGTATTCAGGAAAGTCTTAATAGAGAAGGGGGCACAAAATCTTGAAGGAAGAGTTTCTGTTTACTATGTTGAAAAAGGGAGAAAGAATATTGCTAGCAGAAGAACTGCCTAGACAAAGGTATATAGTGTGAAAGCACATAGATTTTTGGCAGGGAGCAGTGGAAGAAGTGTGGAAGCCAGGCAATCAAGCTTAGCTATGATTTTTGTGGTCAATAGGAAACCATAGAAGGGTTTGAAGCAGGGAAGTGACAGAGTCAGATTGGCATTTTAGGAAGATGACTCTGATAGCAGGTGTGAAGGATGGTTGGGGGCATGAAACACTGACCTAAACAACATTGAAGAAAGAACATGTAAGTGTTATAATTAGAGGCATGAATGTAGACTCGGGAGTCACTGAGAAGGGAGGAAGTTCTACCAGTGGACTAAGGAAGACTTTTTGGAGGAGGTGTAATTTGAGCTAAGCCTTGAACAATAGAGAAAATCCCAACTCGGAGATAAGGAGTAATATTTTTTCCAAGCAAGGAGATGAATGTAAGTATGGGAAGTTTGGGTTAACAAATATTCCAGTTTGACTGCAGTAGAGCTGTATTTGGAGAAGGCAATGGCACCCCACTCCAGTACTCTTGCCTGGAAAATCCCAAGGACAGAGGAGCCTGGTAGGCTGCGGTCCATGGGGTCGCTAAGAGTCAGACATGACTGAGCGACTTCACTTTCACTTTTCACTTTCATGCACTGGAGAAGGAAATGGCAACCCACTCCAGTGTTCTTGCCTGGAGAATCCCAGGGATGGGGCAGCCTGGTGGGCTGCCATCTATGGGGTCGCATAGAGTCGGACACGACTGCAGCGACTTAGCAGCAGCGGCAGCAGAGCTGTATTTAAGGGAGAGGTAGGAAGGGAGACTGCAAGGTTTCTCAAAGATTTTTATATTCTGCTGCCATTAGGTCTGCAGAAACAAGGGGACTTGGAGGGAGGGAATCAGTGGTGGGCAGGAATGTCCTTTTTCTGTTTTTTAAAAATTAATTTTAAGTACATGTTCATTTTAAAATAGAAGTAATACATACACATTGTTCAGAAAACAAACAAATAAACTCAAATCAGTATAAAAAGAAATGAAAAGCGTACTGACCCACAGGCCCCCATCCCTACTCTACCATCTTTTAATTACTGGCAATCACTTTTAGTTATTTCTTCTGATTATTATCTCTACTTCTAAATAATATGCCATATGATGTGTCTTTTATGTCCTGCTATGACAGATATTTAGATAATTTACACCAAATTCATCTCTTGTCCTTCCTGCTTCTAATATAATTTAGTTTCTCTATTAGATAACTTTCTGAATTTAAGCAACACTGTGATTCCTTGTTCCATGATCCAGAGACAATTTTTCTGGACCAGAATTTTGTTAGATGATACTTTGCTTTTTGCCTTCTTTCACGGTGGGGGAAGAAATGATGATGAAATTTATCATTATTTACCAGATGAAAAATTCTGTCATCTGGTCTTTTATGTCAAAGTTGGTAACATTTAATTCTGTCCTGTAATCATGATTAAGGTTTTTCCTGTGTGTTTTGTCTATAGTTTGATCCTAAAAGTTTAAAATCAATAAACAGTTATTACATTAATATGACTATAAATATTGTTCATTACAAAGCCAATCAATGACTTTTATTATTTTTTCCTTGTAGCAGTTTTTTCATTTTTTTCTGAGGTTTCTAATTCTATTTCTATTTCACTGTTTTATTTTTTCATATATTCCATTTTCTGTTTTCAAAAATCTCTATTACATTAGGTACATCAGCCTACCACCTCCCAAACCAAAAAGACCTTCTTTTTGGAGCCCTCTATCCCTTTCTCAAATCTGAGCTAGTTGATCTCCAGGCCTGATGCATGACTATCATTTTGGGACTTTTCTTCACAGCATTCCTTGGTTATATGACTATTTACTTGTGGTTCCTAGGGTTTTTGTTGTGTCTGTTTTTTCCACTGTTTTGATAGTGTACATCCTCAAGTAACGTTCTCAGAAAGGTTATGTAGGAGGTAGATTTATTGGTCTTTGCATATCTGAAAATGCTGTATTCCATTCTTATACTTGGCTATAAAATTTGATTTCTTTGGGGTTTTTTTTGTTTGTTTTTTTTGTGGGGTTTTTTCGGCCGTACCTCGAGGCATGGGCAGAATATTAGTTCCCTGAACAGGGATGTAACTCATGCCCCCCTGCAGTAGAAACATGGAGTCTTAACCACTGGAGAGCCAGGGATGTCCCCTAAAGTTTGAGATTCAGCATCATTTTCCCACAGAACTTTGAAGTCTCATTGCTTTTTTGTTAATTTACCCATCTATTCCTTCTCTCTGGAATCTCAATGACATGAATGTTAGATTTTTCCATATAATGTCACAGGTCCCTGAAGCTCTCCTTCACTTTTTTCCTAGTCTGTTTTCTCTGTTTTCCAGTTCGGGTAATTTCTATTGTTCTATATTCCAATTAACTGATTCTTTCCTCTGTCCCCTCCTTTTTCCTGTTAGCTCATCCATTGAGGTTTTTGTTTGGGTTATTGTATTTTTCAGTTCTAAAATTTCCATTTGATTCTTCTTTATATCTTCTATTTCTTTACAGTTTGTATTTTTTCACTTGTTTTAAGCATATTCTTAATTGTGCATTGAGGCATTTTAATGATGAAAATGAAAGTTGCTCAGTTATGTCAGATTCTTTGCAACCCCATGGACTGTAGCCCACCAGGCTCCTCTGTCCGTGGAATTCTCCAGGCAAGAATTCTGGAGTGGGTAGCCATTCCCTTCTCCAGGGGGTCTTCCCAATCTAGAATAAAACCCAGGTCTCTGGCACTGCAAGAGGATTCTTTACTGTCTGAGCTGATTGGGCTCCTTAAAAAACCCGTGTCAGATGGTTTTTAACATCACTGTCATCACATGGTGTTGGAAGTCTATTGAGTGTCTTTTTTCATTCAAATTGAGATTTTCTTGGTTCTTGGTATGATGAGTGATTTTCTATTGAAACCTGGGGGCTTTAGGTATTGTGTTAAATATGAAAGTGAAAGTGAAAATGAAGTCGTTCAGTTGTGTCCGACTCTTTGCGACCCCATGGACTGTAGCCTACCAAACTCCTCTGTCCATGGGATTTTCCAGGCAATAGTACTGGAGTGGATTGCCATTTCCTTCTCCAGAAGATCTTCCTGACCCAGGGATCGAACCCGGGTCTCCCTCATTGTAGACAGATGCTTTACCATCTGAGCCACCAGGGAAGTCCTATGCTAAATATGAGGATTATTTAAATATCTTGTTTTACCTTGCCTCCTCAGACACTGTTCCAGCAGTGAAAGAGGAGACACTTACTTGTTACTATCAGATGGGCATGGAAGTCCAGGATCCCCGCACAGTGTCTGTTCATACCCCAGAGGGAGGGTTTCCTCATTATTCTTGGGTGAGAGTGGGAGCTCTGGTTCCCTACTCAGCCTTCTCTAACACTACCCCAGTGAGGAGCAGAAGAGTTACTCTTTATAGCCAGCAAAGGTAGAAGTCTAAACTCCCTGCTTGGCCTTTGCTGGTGGAGCCACAGTTTTTCCTGTGGTGTTTGGCTGGAGTAAAGTGGTTATTATCTAATTGCCATCTTATCCAGCACCAAGTCTAGGATATGCGAGGCAAAAAAGAAACCAAGGGAAATCACCACCATGTTGCTCCTCTGCTACTGAGGTCCTCAGCAGGTTTGCCTTCTTTTCTCCACCTCTCAGTCTTCTTATGATTATATGTAATGTCCCAGGATTTTAGCAATCCTTGAGGAGAGGAATAGGGAAAAGTACTTCTACTCCATACACTCCCCCCCTCTAAATAGTTATTTATTGAGAATTGTATTCATGGTATTTTAAAATTTCCTAAATTATGTGTTTAAGTTTGGGGATTTGTCATTCTCATTGCATTGGTCATTGGTTAGGCCTCTTCTTTTTGAAGTTCTTTAATTCTGAGAAATTCTGTTATATTATTTCTTTGATATGTTCCTCTTTTCTGTTTTTCATATTGTTCTCTTCTAGAACTCATTAAAGTGGAATGTTAGACCTTCTGAATTGATCTTTTATATTTTTATCTGTTCTCTCTACTGCTGCCACACTTCTTACCTCCGTTCCTAGTTTTCTCTCTCCCTTTGTTTTTGTTCACTTTCTGGAAGATTTAACTTTATTTTCCAACTCTTCTCTTGCATTTCTTTTCTTTCCTTCTTCCTTACTTCTTTTCTTCTTTTCTTTCTCTCTTTCTTCCGTCATTCACTGAGTCTTTTTTGTCCCACATGGGCTTCCTCTAGTTGTTGGGTGTTGGGCCTACTCTCTAGTTGCCATGTGCAGGCTTCTCTAGGCACGTGGGCTTCAGTAGTTGTGGCTCTAAACAGCAGACTTAGCAATTTTGGCACATAGGCTTAGTTGCCACGTGGCATGTGGGATCTTCCTGGACTAGAGATGGAACCCATGTCCCCTGCATTGGCAGGCAGATTCTTAACAACTGGACCACCAGGAAAACCCTACATTTCTCTTCATTTTGCCAATCACATTTTAAAATTTCCAAATATCCATTCATATTATCTTTTCCTTTCTTATAGCATCCTGTACTTGTTTCATGGATGCACTATTAACTTGAATCTTTCTGGGAATAATAGAGGTATTTTTATATTTCATTGTGTTCTTTGAAGTATTTTTTCCTTTGGGATTTGTTTTTCCCTCATTTGCTTATTTTGGTCTCTTTCAATTTGTAGTCTTTTCTCAAATGCCTGGTAATCTATAGTTGTTTGCTCAAATATAGATTAAGTCTATGAATTCAGAAATAAAATTGGATTCAAAGCTCTGTGTTTGGGGTACAGGGCTAGGTGACTGGTGGCTTACCTTTAGAATGATTGGAAATTGGCTGACTGCTATGCTGCACCAAAATGCAAAGATCTTTCTCTGAGTTTGTTCAGTTTCCTTAGATAAGAAATGTCTGGTTTCGCCTAATGGGTAGACACCTGGCTGCTGTGAATTGTACAGAGGAGTGGGTTAACAGTTCGATATACAGCTTCCCAATATATCTCCCTGTTTTCAGACCTACATCTCACTCGTACTCTATATCATATCTGGCATTGTTAAGACCCAAGACACTCCAGGCTACTGCACAGAAATATCAACTCCCCCTCAGTGGCATCACCTCCATGCATACTCCAGGCTGTGGCTTCCTCCCCTATGTTTCATCAGTCATCATTCCTCCATTTACTTCCTATCTTCCAGACATTTATTTTAACCTCTCTTTCACTAATGGATCTGCTCCTGATGGACATTCTTTTCATCATTGTGTTTCTATACTTTTTAAAATTCCTTTACTATCATTTTAGCAAGGTTTCAGGTGGGAGTGGAGATAAACATGTGGTAAATCTGCCATCTTGTCCTAAAAATCTACTAGTCTACTTTTAATTGTTTTTTACTTTTCTGATAGAAATCTTCATATCTTTAAATATTTATCAACTTTTCACTTTTAGACATTATCTGTTGACTTCCTGTTATTAATACAACACAACTGCCCTCCTCTCATGCCCCCAATATATAAACATGTCATTAATTATATGTCCTCTGTTTCTTACCTTTATACCTTTAAGTAACAGACTTACACTCCCTCTTTCAATCTCTCAACTTTTGTCACTTATACTTTTATATTAACAAAGTTATTAATATTTGAATTCTGTTCTATAACCAAAATTAAATCATTCATACTTTGCCAAAAGGTCATTCTAAAGTTTAAAGTCAATAAAGTGTTTATGTTGTTGCTGCATCGCTTCAGTCGTGTCCAACTCTGTGCGACCCCATAGACGGCAGCCCACCAGGCTCCCCCATCCCTGGGATTCTCCAGGCAAGAACACTGGAGTGGGTTGCCATTTCCTTCTCCAATGCATGGAAGTGAAAATTTATGTTGTTATGATTATGTAAATGTTGTTCCTAATGCTCCAATCAGTGTCCTAGGATTACATTTCTTTCCTCATACAGTTGTTTTTTTCCTGGAGTTTCTAATGGCCTTTCTATTTTCCTTGTGTTGCCTGACTTTATCTCCTTCTTAAGTTGTTACAAATTCTTAAAGTATAAAATGGTTTGAGTCCTCCTTTTCCTCAGATACCTCCCTCCTGGAAGCCCTCTGTCTTACTGCTCCAATTTGGCTCTGCAGGCACAACTGTCATCCTGGACATTCCTTCATTACTCTTCTGGGTTGGACCCAATCTTTTCTGGACCCCATATTTTCCTCTTTCCTAGTATACTCCTTTGTAGTGACCTTTGTAGTTATTCTCCAACATCCATTCCTTTCCTCCCCTACTGTATAACGACTATGCAATTTGAGTGGAATTACCAACTCTAGGTATAGAACTTTATTCATATAAACCAATCTGAGTAATCCCCCCTCTTTGCCACAATGATGATTGGTTCAGAGATGATCCAATCACTAAAGGTTTTGTTCAGATTTTTAAAAACTTTTTAAAACATGAAACAAAGATGAATATTTTTAATGATAAAAGGTACAATTCACAAAGAAGATAGACATCACAAACCATTAGACACCTAACAACAAAGAAACAAAGATACATAAAACAAAAATTGAAGAAATACAAGGGAAAAAAAATACATAATCATAGTGAGGCATATTAACATTTTTTGAGAATATTTTATCAAGTGCAGAAAAAATAAGAATAAAAGCACCCTGAATTATGTTATCAATAATTTAAATATAATAGATTTATATCTATATTAATTTATATTAATCTTGTATCCTACACAAATATATTTAAAATTTTCTGTCTCATACATTGCTATTAGATGTCCAAAGGACATTTAGAAAAACTGGCAAAAAGATAAACATTACTAAATTTCAAAAAGTAAAACTGTTTTTCTTGTGTGATTCAGTTATACATATACACATATATTATTTTTGAAATTATTTTCCATTATAGGTTATTATAAGGCATTGACTATAGTTCCCTGTGCTATACAGTAAATCTTTGTTGCTTGTTGCAAATCTATTTTTTCATATTAGAAATCTAGCATTCTATTCATACAAAGTCAAACAAGTAGAATTTGAATAAAAATGTCATAAACTTTTTAGCTAGGGAGAAAATCATGCTTTATAAAATATATGTATTATATATATTATTTATATATGTGTATACAAAGTCTTTTCTACCATACTTAATAAGGGCTTGAGAAAGAATATTTTTGAAGAAGAAGAGATGGAGAAATTGGAAAACATTCCCTGGTAGCTCAGCTGGTAAAGAATCCGCCTGCAGTGCAGGAGACCCCAGTTTAATTCCTGGGTGAGTAAGATCCCCTGGAGAACAGATAGGCTACCCATTCCAGTATTCTTGGGCTTCCCTGGTGGCTCAGATGGTAGACAATCCACCTGCAATTTGGGAGACCTGGGTTTGATCCCTGGGTTGGGAAGATCACCAGGAAGAAGGCATGGAAACCTACTCCAGTATTCTTGCCTGGAGAATCTCCATGGACAGAGGAGCCTGGCAGGCTGCAGTCCATGGGGCCCCAAAGAATTGGACACGACTGAGTGACTAAGCACAAACTAAATGAAATGGGAGCACTGAATATGAAATAAAAAGTGGAACAAACTAGATAAAAGTTAAAGATCCTCACATAGTCCAGTTGTTTTTAATCATGGCTGCTCATTAGAAATATATCTGGAGCTCTGGGGGGAAAAAGCAATACCTGGGCATTTGTATTTTTCAAAGAAATCCAGCATAATTCTGATATGCATCTGGATTTTAAAAGGTGATTACAAGTTTTTCTATCCAATGGTAGTTGTGGTGATATAGAATTCTATTACTGAATGGTAGTTTTGGCGATATAGAATTCTATTGTTTTTCTGTTGACTAATCATGATACAATGGTATTGAGTAATAGTTACATAATCACAATAGTAAAAGATGTTTGTCAGTTTTCATGGTCAATAACTAGACAAAAAAAAATATAATTATAATTACAAGCCATAATAGGAACATGGTTAACCTAACAATATAAAATAATTACATATGATTTGGGGGGGTCAAGCCGAGTGATGTGGTAAGTGGAAGTACATACATGCACATGTTTTCATCTGCTCAGCCATCTGTGTTTTGGTTGGTGCATTTAATCTATTTACATTTAAGGTAATTATCAATATGTGTGATCCTATTACAATTTTCTTAATTGTTTGGGCTTTACTTTCTGTGGGATTTGCTGGTGGCTCAGATGGTAAAGAATCCACCTGCAATGTGAGAGACACAGGTTCAATTCCTGAGTTGGGAAGATCCCCTGGAGAAGGAAATGGCTTCCCACTCCAATATTCTGGCCTGGAGAATTCCATGGGGTCACAAAGAGTTGTATATGACTGAGCTACTTTCACTTTATTTTCTGTAGTAGGTCTTTTCCTTCTCATGTTTCCTGCCTAGAGAAGTTCCTTTAGCAGTTGTTGTAAAGCTGATTTGGTGGTGATGAATTCTCTTAATTTTTGCTTGTCTGGAAAGTTTTTGATTTCTGCATCATTTCTGAAGGAGAGTCTTGCTGGGTAGAATATTCTTGGTTGTATGTTCTTCCCTTTAATCACTTAAAATATATCATGCCATTCCCTTCTGGCTTGTAGAGTGTCTGTTGAGAAATCATCTGATAGCCTGATGGGAGTTCCCTGGTATTTTATTTGTTGTTTTTCCTTTCTGCTTTTAATATTTTATCTCTGTTTTTAATTTTTGTCAGCTTGATTACTATGTGTCTCAGTGCATTCTTCCTTGGGTTTATCCTGCCTGAGACTCTCTGTGCTTCCTGGACTTGGTCAACTATTTCCTTTCCCATGTTAGGGAAGTTTTTAGCTATTATTTCTTTTTTTTTAAATTTTATTTTATTTTTAAACTTTACATAATTGTATTAGTTTTGCCAAATATCAAAATGAATCTGCCACAGGTATACATGTGTTCCCCATCCTGAACCCTCCTCCCTCCTCCCTCCCCATACCATCCCTCTGGGTCGTCCCAGCGCACCAGCCCCAAGCATCCAGTATCGTGCGTCGAACCTGGACTGGCAACTCGTTTCATACATGATATTTTACATGTTTCAATGCCTTTCTCCCAAATCTTCCCACCCTCTCCCTCTCTCACAGAGTCCATAAGACCGTTCTATACATCAGTGTCTCTTTTGCTGTCTCGTACACAGGGTTATTGTTACCATCTTTCTAAATTCCATATATATGTGTTAGTATACTGTATTGGTGTTTTTCTTTCTGGCTTACTTCACGCTGTATAATCGGCTCCAGTTTATCCACCTCATTAGAACTGATTCAAATGTATTCTTTTTAATGGCTGAGTAATACTCCATTGTGTATATGTACCACAGCTTTCTTATCCATTCATCTGCTGATGGACATCTAGGTTGCCTCCATGTCCTGGCTATTATAAACAGTGCTGCGATGAACATTGGGGTACACGTGTCTCTTTCCCTTCTGGTTTCCTCAGTGTGTATGCCCAGCAGTGGGATTGCTGGATCATAAGGCAGTTCTATTTCCAGTTTTTTAAGGAATCTCCACACTGTTCTCCATAGTGGCTGTACTAGTTTGCATTCCCACCAACAGTGTAAGAGGGTTCCCTTTTCTCCACACCCTCTCCAGCATTTATTACTTGTAGACTTTTGGATCACAGCCATTCTGACTGGTGTGAAATGGTACCTCATAGTGGTTTTGATTTGCATTTCTCTGATAATGAGTGATGTTGAGCATCTTTTCATGTGTTTGTTAGCCATCTGTATGTCTTCTTTGGAGAAATGTCTATTTAGTTCTTTGGCCCATTTTTTGATTGGGTCATTTATTTTTCTGGAGTTGAGCTGTAGGAGTTGCTTGTATATTCTCGAGATTAGTTGTTTGTCAGTTGCTTCATTTGCTATTATCTTCTCCCATTCTGAAGGCTGTCTTTTCACCTTGCTAATAGTTTCCTTTGATGTGCAGAAGCTTTTGAGGTTAGTTAGGTCCCATTTGTTTATTTTTGCTTTTATTTCCAATATTCTGGGAGGTGGGTCATAGAGGATCCTGCTGTGATGTATGTCAGAGAGTGTTTTGCCTATGTTCTCCTCTAGGAGTTTTATAGTTTCTGGTCTTACGTTTAGATCTTTAATCCATTTTGAGTTTATTTTTGTGTATGGTGTTAGAAAGTGTTCTAGTTTCATTCTTTTACAAGTGGTTGACCAGATTTCCCAGCACCACTTGTTAAAGAGATTGTCTTTAATCCATTGTATATTCTTGCCTCCTTTGTCAAAGATAAGGTGTCCATATGTGCATGGATTTATCTCTGGGCTTTCTATTTTGTTCCATTGATCTATATTTCTCTCTTTGTGCCAGTACTATACTGTCTGGATGACTGTGGCTTTGTAGTAGAGCCTGAAGTCAGGTAGGTTGATTCCTCCAGTTCCATTCTTCTTTCTCAAGATCGCTTTGGCTATTCGAGGTTTTTTGTATTTCCATACAAATTGTGAAATTATTTGTTCTAGCTCTGTGAAGAATACTGTTGGTAGCTTGATAGGGATTGCATTGAATCTATAGATTGCTTTGGGTAGTATACTCATTTTCACTATATTGATTCTTCCAATCCATGAACATGGTATATTTCTCCAACTATTAGTGTCCTCTTTGATTTCTTTCACCAGTGTTTTATAGTTTTCTATATACAGGTCTTTAGTTTCTTTAGGTAGATATATTCCTAAGTATTTTATTCTTTCCATTGCAATGGTGAATGGAATTGTTTCCTTAATTTCTCTTTCTGTTTTCTCATTATTAGTGTATAGGAATGCAAGGGATTTCTGTGTGTTGATTTTATATCCTGCTTTACTATAGTCATTGATTAGCTCTAGTAATTTTCTGGTGGAGTCTTTAGGGTTTTCTATGTAGAGGATCATGTCATCTGCAAACAGTGAGAGCTTTACTTCTTCTTTTCCAATTTGGATTCCTTTTATTTCTTTTTCTGCTCTGATTGCTGTGGCCAAAACTTCCAAAACTATGTTGAATAGTAATGGTGAAAGTGGGCACCCTTGTCTTGTTCCTGACTTTAGAGGAAATGCTTTCAATTTTTCACCATTGAGGATAATGTTTGCTGTGGGTTTGTCATATATAGCTTTGATTATGTTGAGGTATGTTCCTTCTATTCCTGCTTTCTGGAGAGTTTTTATCATAAATGGATGTTGAATTTTGTCAAAGGCTTTCTCTGCATCTATTGAGATAATCATATGGTTTTTATTTTTCAATTTGTTAATGTAGTGTATTACATTGATTGATTTGCAGATATTGAAGAATCCTTGCATCCCTGGGATAAAGCCCACTTGGTCATGGTGTATGATCTTTTTAATGTGTTGTTGGATTCTGATTGCTAGAATTTTGTTAAGGATTTTTGCATCTATGTTCATCAGTGATATTGGCCTGTAGTTTTCTTTTTTTGTGGGATCTTTTCAGGTTTTGGTATTAGGGTGATGGCGGCCTCATAGAATGAGTTTGGAAGTTTACCATCCTCTGCAATTTTCTGGAAGAGTTTGAACAGGATAGGTGTTAGCTCTTCTCTAAATTTTTGGTAGAATTCAGCTGTGAAACCGTCTGGACCTGGGCTTTTGTTTGCTGGAAGATTTTTGATTACAGTTTCAATTTCCGTGCTTGTGATGGGTCTGTTAAGATTTTCTATTTCTTCCTGGTCGAGTTTTGGAAAGTTGTACTTTACTAAGAATTTGTCCATTTCTTCCACGTTGTCCATTTTATTGGCATATAATTGTTGATAGTACTCTCTTATGATCCTTTGTATTTCTGTGTTGTCTGTTGTGATCTCTCCATTTTCATTTCTAATTTTATTGATTTGATTTTTCTCCCTTTGTTTCTTGATGAGTCTGGCTAATGGTTTGTCAATTTTATTTATCCTTTCAAAAAACCAGCTTTTGGTTTTGTTGATTTTTGCTATGATCTCTTTTGTTTCTTTTGCATTTATTTCTGCTCTAAGTTTTAAGATTTCTTTCCTTCTATTAACCCTGGGGTTCTTCACTTCTTCCTTTTCTAGTTGCTTTAGGTGTAGAGTTAGGTTATTTATTTGACCTTTTTCTTGTTTCTTGAGGTGTGCCTGTATTGCTATGAACTTTCCCCTTAGGACTGCTTTTACCGTGTCCCACAGGTTTTGGGTTGTTGTGTTTTCATTTTCATTCGTTTCTATGCAAATTTTGATTTCTTTTTTGATTTCTTCTGTGATTTGTTGGTTATTCAGCAGTGTGTTGCTCAGCCTCCATATGTTGGAATTTTTAATAGTTTTTCTCCTGTAATTGAGATCTAATCTTACTGCATTGTGGTCAGAAAAGATGCTTGAAATGATTTCTGTTTTTTTTTTAATTTACCAAGGCTAGCTTTATGTTCCAGGATGTGATCTATCCTGGAGAAGATTCCATGTGTGCTTGAGAAAAAGGTGAAATTCATTGTTTTGGGATGAAATGTCCTATAGATATCAATTAGGTCTAACTGGTCTATTGTATCATTTAAAGTTTGTGTTTCCTTGTTAATTTTCTGTTTAGTTGATCTATCCATAGGTGTGAGTGGGGTATTAAAGTCTCCCACTATTATTGTGTTATTGTTAATTTCTCCTTTCATACTTGTTAGCATTTGTCTTACATACTGCGGTGCTCCCGTGTTGGGTGCATATATATTTATAATTGTTATATCTTCTTCTTGGATTGATCCTTTGATCATTATGTAGTGACCATCTTTGTCTCTTTTCACAGCCTTTGTTTTAAAGTCTATTTTATCTGATATGAGTATTGCTACTCCTGCTTTCTTTTGGTTCCTATTTGCATGGAAAATCTTTTTCCAGCCCTTCACTTTCAGTCTGTATGTGTCCCCTGTTTTGAGGTGGGTCTCTTGTAGACAACATATGTAGGGGTCTTGTTTTTGTATCCATTCAGCCAGTCTTTGTCTTTTAGTTGGGGCATTCAACCCATTTACGTTTAAGGTAATTACTGATAAGTATGATCCCGTTGCCATTTACTTTATTGTTTTGGGTTCGAATTTATACACCATTTTTGTGTTTCCTGTCTAGAGAATATCCTTTAGTATTTGTTGGAGAGCTGGTTTGGTGGTGCAGAATTCTCTCAGCTTTTGCTTGTCTGAAAAGCTTTTGATTTCTCCTTCATACTTGAACGAGATCCTTGCTGGGTACAATAATCTGGGCTGTAGGTGATTTTCTTTCATCATTTTAAGTATGGCTTGCCATTCCCTCCTAGCTTGAAGAGTTTCTATTGAAAGATCAGCTGTTATCCTTATGGGTATTCCCTTGTGTGTTATTTGTTGTTTTTCCCTTGCTGCTTTTAATATTTGTTCTTTGTGTTTGATCTTTGTTAATTTGATTAATATGTGTCTTGGGGTGTTTCACCTTGGATTTATCCTGTTTGGGACTCTCTGGGTTTCTTGGACTTGGGTGATTATTTCCTTCCCCATTTTAGGGAAGGTTTCAACTATTATCTCCTCAAGTATTTTCTCATGGTCTTTCTTTTTGTCTTCTTCTTCTGGGACCCCTATGATTCGAATGTTGTAGCGTTTAATATTGTCCTGGAGGTCTCTGAGATTGTCCTCATTTCTTTTAATTCGTTTTTCTTTTATCCTCTCTGATTCATTTATTTCTACCATTCTATCTTCTAATTCACTAATCCTATCTTCTGCCTCTGTTATTCTACTATTTGTTGCCTCCAGAGTGTTTTTAATTTCACTTATTGCATTATTCATTATATATTGACTCTTTTTTATTTCTTCTAAGTCCTTGTTAAACCTTTCTTGCATCTTCTCAATCCTTGCCTCCAGGCTATTTATCTGTGATTCCATTTTAATTTCAAGATTTTGGATCAATTTCACTATCATTATTCGGAATTCTTTATCAGGTAGATTCCCTATCTCTTCCTCTTTTGTTTGGTTTGGTGGGCATTTATCCTGTTCCTTTATCTGCTGGGTATTCCTCTGTCTCTTCATCTTGTTTAAATTGCTGAGTTTGGGGTGTCCTTTCTGTATTCTGGCAGTTTGTGGAGTTCTCTTTATTGTGGCGTTTCCTCACTCTGTGTGGGTTTGTACAGGTGGCTTGTCAAGGTTTCCTGGTTAGGGAAGCTTTTGTCGATGTTCTGGTGGATGGAGCTGTATTTCTTCTCTCTGGAGTGTAATGAAATGTCCAGTAATGAGTTATGAGATGTCTATGGTTTTGGGGTGACTTTGGGCAGCCTGTATCTTGAAGCTCAGGGCTGTGTTCCTTTGTTGCTGGAGAATTTGCTTGGTATGTCTTGCCCTGGAACTTGTTGGCCCTTGTGTGGTGCTTGGTTTCAGTGTTGATATGGAGGCGTTTGATGGGCTCCTGTCAATTAATGTTCCTTGGAGTCAGGAGTTCCCTGGAGTCAGGGTTTGGACTTAAGCCTCCTACTTCCAGTTATCGGTCTTATTTTTACAGTAGTTTCAAAACTTCTCCTTGTATACAGCACCATTGATAAAACATCTACATTAAAGATGAAAAGTTTCTCTACTGTGAGGGTCACTCAGAGAGGTTCACAGCGTTACATGGAGAAGAGAAGAGGGAGGAGGGAGTTAGAGGTGACCCAAATGAGATGAGGTGGAATCAATAGTGGAGAGAGTGGGCTAGCCAGTAGTCACTTCCTTATGTGCACTCCACAACTGGACCACTCAGAGATGTTCATGGAGTTATACAGAGAAGAGAAGAAGGAGGCAGGAGACAGAGGTGGCCAGAAGGATAAAAGGGGGAAATGAAAAGGAAGGAGACAGATCCAGCCAGTAATCAGTTCCCTAAGTGTTCTCCACCGTCTGGAACACACAGAAATTCACAGAGTTGGGTAGAGTAGAGAGGGGTTGGGGAGGAGATACAGGCGACCTGGTGGAGAAAACGGAGAGTCCAAAGGGAGAGAGATCAGTCAAGCCAGTAATCTCGTTCCCTAGTGAAAAATGGGTCCTGAAGATTGGGTTCTTAAAGGTACAAAATTGGTAACAAATACATAAAAGCAAAAATTAAAAATCTAGAGTAGAGTTTGGAATTTCAAAAATGTGATGTTAAAGAAAAGAAGAAGGAAAAGAAAGAGAGAAAAAACGAACAAAGAAAAACAAACAAGGTCACAAAAATTATAAAGAAACTACAGGTACAAAATTGATATCAAATACCAAAAAGCATAAATTAAAAATCTTGAGTAGAGTTTGGAATTGCAGATATACGATGTTATATAAAAGAAGAAGAGAAAGAAACAGAGGGAAAAAACAAAACAAAACAAAAAAAAAGTCACAGAAATTATAAAAAAAACTATAGGTGCAAAATTGATAACATATACCAAAAGGCTAAAATTAAAAATCTAGAGTAGAGTTTGGAATTTCAAAAATACGATGTTAAAGAAAAGAAGAAGGAAAAGAAAGAGAGAAAAAACGAACAAAGAAAAACAAACAAGGTCGCAAAAATTATAAAGAAACTACAGGTACAAAATTGATAACTAATACCAAAAAGCAAAAATTAAAAATCTAGAGTAGAGTTTGGAATTTCAAAAATACAATGTTAAAAAAAAAGAAGAAGAAAAATAAAGAGAGAAAACAAACAAACCAACAAAAACAATGTCACAAAAATTATAAAGAAAATACAGGTACAAAATTGATATCAAATACCAAAAAGCATAAATTAAAAATCTTGAGTAGAGTTTGGAATTGCAGATATATGATGTTATATAAAAGAAGAAGAGAAAGAAACAGAGGAAAAAAAAAGTCACAGAAATTATAAAAAAAAACTTTAGGTACAAAATTGATAACATATACCAAAAGGCTAAAATTAAAAATCTAGAGTAGAGTTTGGAATTTCAAAAATACAATGTTAAAGAAAAGAAGAAAAAGAAAAAAAAACAAAACACAGTCAAAAAATTATAAAATATATATATGAAGTTTGCTGAAGAAGAAGAAAAAATAGGGTCTTTTTTTTGGCAAAGTTATATAGGTTATAAAAGTGAAAATTAAAGGACAATAGAGGACTTAAAATTAAAAAAATTTTTTTAAAAAAGAAAGAAAGAAAGATTGATCATAAAAATAGTAAAAATATATCTAGGTCTTTCTCTGGTTTTGTTGTGAGTATTGTGGGTTCAGTTCATTTTTGGCTAGTTCCTTGGTCTGACTTATATTTCTCAAGATCTATAGGCCCCTTCCTATGTGGTCCGTAGTAACCACAGGGTTTTAATCTATGGCCTGTAGCTTCCAAGGCATTTCCCTCTGTTATAGCTTCTTCTGTTTGCTGGTCTCTTCAGTGTCTGGTTTCCGCCCTGACACAAAGGGGATGGTGGAGGACACTTTTTTTTTTATTTAGGCTCACTTGTTCAGTCGAGCTGTGGGGAGGGAGGGAGGGATGCTGCAAACAGATAACACTGGCGTGCGCTCGTAGTGCCTCAGCCACACTGGGTCTGCCCCCGCTCACGGCGCGTGTAGCCTCCCTGCCCACACTGCTCGGGCTCTAGGTTGTTCCACTGGGAACAATCAAAGGCCAGCCCTGGGCTGAGCTCCCAGGTCCAAGCCACTCAGGTTCAGGCACTCGGGTAGTCCTCAGAGGTGCAGACTCAGTTGGGCCTGCGTTTTGTGCTCTTCCCAGGTCCGAGCAGCTCAGGTGATGAGGTGTTTGGCGAGCGCCAATGCTGCGACTTATCGCCTCCCCGCCACTCGGTTATCTGGGTGTAAAACCGGCGCACCTTCTCAGGCAGATGTTGACCGTCCAGACCCCCAAGAAGTTTTAGTTAGCAAAGAAGCCTGCTTACAGTTTTATAGATAGTGTCTCTCTGGGGCTGCGATTGCCCCCTTCCGGCTCTGGCTGCCTGTCACCGGAGGGGGAAGGTCTGCAGCCGGCTATCTCTGTTCAGTCCTTTGTTCTGTGCGTGGGCCTGGCGGTGTCTTAGGTTAGGGCTGGCTTTTCACGTGGTAGATATCCCACAGTCTGGTTTGCTAGCCCAAATTATTTCGCTCAGATAGCGCTCAGGACATTCGGGCCCGATTCTTACTCTAAGGGACACAGCCCACGCCGCGCTTCCCTGCCCAGCCCCCGCTTGCTAATGCCGTGTGCAGGCGTCTGCACTGCTTCTCCGCTGGGGGAGTTACCTTAGGGCTCACAATCTGCGATTTTTAATTGTTTATTTATTTTTTTTCCTCCCTTTTATGTTGCCCTCTGTGCTTCCAAAGCTCGGCACAGATTCAGCAGTGAGAAGGTTTCCTGGTGTTTGGAAACTTCTCTCTTTTTAAGACTCCCTTCCCGGGAGGGAACTCCGTCCCTCCCTCTTTTGTCTCTTTTTTTGTCTCTTATATTTTTTCCTACCTCCTTTCGAAGAGTTGTGTTGCTTTTCTGGGTGCCTGATGTCGTCTGCCGGCATTCAGAAGTTGTTTTGTGGAGTTTACTCGACGTTTAAATGCTCTTTTGATGAATTTGTGGGGGAGAAAGTGTTCTCCCCGTCCTACTCCTCTGCCATCTTGGCTCCGCTTTAGCTATTATTTCTTCAAATATTTTCTCAGGTCTTTTCTCTCTCTTCTTCTTCTGGGACCCCTATAATGTGAATGTTGGTGCATTTACTGTTGTCCCAGAGGTCTCTTAGGCTGTCTTCATTTCTTTTTATTATTTTTTCTATATTCTGTTCTGTGGCAATGATTTCCACCATTCTGTCTTCCAGGTCATTTATCCGTTCTTCTGCCTCAGTTATTCTGCTATCAATTCCTTCCAATGTATTATTCATCTCTGTTTGTTTGCCCTTTAGTTCTTGTACATCTTTGGTAAACATTTCTTACATCTTCTCAATCTTTGCCTCCATTATTTTTCTGAGATGCTGAATCATCTTCACTATCATTTTTCTGAATTCTTTTTCTGGAAGGTTACTTATCTCCATTTCATTTAGTTGTTTTTATGGGGTATTATCTTGTCCCTTCATATGGGACATAACTTTCCGCTTTTTCATGCTGATTAATTTTCTGTAATGTGTTTTTTGTTTTGGTCACTGTGGGACTGTGGTTCTTCTTGCTTCTTCTGTCTGCCCTCTGATAGTGGAAACTAGCTTTTGTTCAGATTTTAAGGGAAGAGGTAGCCTGTCTTCCCTTGAACATGAACAAGGAAGCATGTAGCCTGGTCATTGCTGTTAGCCATCTTGTGAACATGTGGAAAGTCTACCTGAGAATGGGGCTGACAAATGGAGAAGGCAGAGCCAAGAGAATTACAGAGAAATGAACCATACTCCTGATCATACCAGGCCTGAAATCTTCCCTGCCTATGGACTTGTCAGTTAAGTGAACCAATAAATTGCATTTATTATTTAAACCAGTTTGAGTTGGGTTTTATATTGCTTGAGCATGAAAGCACTATAAGTTATACTTGTTGCTGTCTCTTTTTAGAGAAGGAATGAGTGCACTTTTTTGTTATATGTGAAAGCTTATTTTTAGAATAAGTCTGGGAAGAAGGGTATATGTGGATCTTGGACAACCAAAGGAGTGAACTCTATTGGCTACCTAGTATCTAAATCTCCGTCCTGTTTGGGAGGATTCCCCTTCATGTGAGTCTCAATGAGACGCAGGACCCCACTTCCTCTATGGTAACTGAAGATGGTCAGACTTCCTTTCCCTGTCCACCAGGTGGCAAGGGCTGAATACTCTGTTCATGGTTTTGAATCCAGAGTGAGAAACACAAAGGACACAGGATTATACAAGATTAACAGGTAGATGACAGATTAGGAGAATATATTTGTAATGTGCAAGACTGATAAAAGATTAATAAGTAAAAAAAGTAAATCCAGTAGGAAAATGGGAAAAGAAAATGAGTAATTAACAGGAGGAAAAGCTTGAATTAACACAAGAAGAAACTTGAATACATTAAGAGATTTTCAACTCTACAAATAATTGGAGAAATGAAAATTAAAATAACATTGAGAAATCAATATAAGAATAGCAACATGGGGAAAGTCAGATATCATCAAAGTGCTGATGATGATGAGAGGAAAAGAAAACTGTAGGTGGAGTGTAAAATGGTACAGGATTGGACCTGTGTCTCCTGTGTCTCCTGCATTGCAGGCTAATTTTTACCACTGAGCCATCAGGGAAGCCAGCATTGTTTATGGTAGTGAAGAACTGGAAGCATGCCTATCCACCATGGGACTGGATGATCAAACTGTGACA
The DNA here is from genome assembly GCF_019923935.1 of Bubalus bubalis. NCBI lineage: Eukaryota > Metazoa > Chordata > Mammalia > Artiodactyla > Bovidae > Bubalus > Bubalus bubalis. Next base: position 51,532,578 of record NC_059181.1, read on the forward strand.
CATTTATAGGACGGAATACATAAAATGATAAGACAGTATGGTACTGGCACAAAGACAGAAACATAGATCAATGGAACAAAATAGAAAGCCCAGAGATAAACCCACGCACATATGGACACCTTATCTTTGACAAAGGAGGCAAGAATATACAATGGAGAAAAGACGATCTTTTTAACAAGTGGTGCTGGGAAAATTGGTCAACCACTTGTAAAAGAATGAAACTAGAACACTTTCTAACAACATACACAAAAATAAACTCAAAATGGATTAAAGATCTAAACGTAAGACCAAAAACTATAAAACTCTTAGAGGAGAACATAGGCAAAACACTCTCTGACATACATCACAGCAGGATCCTCTATGACCCACCTCCCAGAATATTGGAAATAAAAGCAAAAATAAACAAATGGGATCTAATTAAAATTAAAAGCTTCTGCACAACAAAAGAAACTCTAAGCAAGGTGAAAAGACAGCCTTCAGAATGGGAGAAAATAATAGCAAATGAAGCAACTGACAAACAACTAATCTCAAAAATATACAAGCAACTCCTACAACTCAATTCCAGAAAAATAAATGACCCAATCAAAAAATGGGCCAAAGAACTAAATAGACATTTCTCCAAAGAAGACATACAGATGGCTAACAAACACATGAAAAGATGCTCAACATCACTCATTATCAGAGAAACGCAAATCAAAACCACAATGAGGTACCATTTCACGCCAGTCAGAATGGCTGTGATCCAAAAGTCTACAAACAATAAATGCTGGAGAAGATGTGGAGAAAAGGGAACCCTCTTACACTGTTGGTGGGAATGCAAAATAGTACAGCCACTATGGAGAACAGTGTGGAGATTCCTTAAAAAACTGGAAATAGAACTGCCATACGACCCAGCAATCCCAGTGCTGGGCGTACACACCGAGGAAACCAGAACTGAAAGAGACACGTGTACCCCAATGTTCATCACAGCACTGTTTATAATAGCCAGGACATGGAAGCAACCTAGATGTCCATCAGCAGATGAATGGATAAGAAGGCTGTGGTACATGTACACAATGGAGTATTACTCAGCCATTAAAAAGAATACATTTGAATCAGTTCTAATGAGGTGGATGAAACTGGAGCCTATTATACAGAGTGAAGTAAGCCAGAAAGAAAAACACCAATACAGTATACTAACGCATATATATGGAATTTAGAAAGATGGTAACAACAACCCTGTATGCAAGATGGCAAAAGAGACACAGATGTATAGAACAGTTTTTTGGACTCTGTGGGAGAGGGAGGGCGGGGGATGATTTGGGAGAATGGCATTAAAACATGTCTAATATCATATAAGAAACGAATCGCCAGTCCAGGTTTGATGTAGGATACAGGAAGCCTGGGACTGGTGCACTGGGATGACCCAGAGGGATGGTATGGGGAGGCAGGTGGGAGGGGGGTTCAGGATGGGGAACACGTGTACACCTGTTGCAGATTCATGTTGATGTATGGCAAATCCAATACAATATTGTAAAGTAAATAATAATAATAATAAATAAATATAAATAAAAATCAAAAAAATAAAATAAAGAGCCTCTTGATGGAGGTGAAAGAGGAGGGTGAAAATGTTGGCTTAAAACTCAGCATTCAAAAACTAAGATCATGGCATCCAGTCCCACCACTTCATGGCAAATAAAAGGGGGAAAAGTGGGAGCAGTGACAGATTTTATTTTCTTGGGCTTCAAAATCACCATCCAAAATTTCATGGACAGTGACTGCAGCCGTGAAATGAAAAGACACTTGCTCTTTGGAAGAAAAGCTATGCAAACCTAGACAGCACTATTCAAAAGCAGAGGCATTACTTTGCTAACAAAGGTCCAGATAGTCACAGTTATGATTTTTCCAGTAGTCATGCAAAGATGTGAAAGTTAATCTGTAAAGAAAGCTGAATGCTGAAAAATGGATGCTTTTGAATTGTGGTGTTTGAGAAGACTCTTGAGAGGACTTTGTATGAAGGAGATCAAACCAGTCAATCCTAAAGGAAATCAACCCTTAAAATTCATTGGAAGGATTGATATCGACGCTGAAGCTCCAATACTTTGGCACCTGATGTGAAGAGACACTTCACTGGAAAAGATCCTGATGCTGAGAAAGATTGAAGGCAAAAGGAGAAAGGGATGGAAGAGGATGAGATTGTTAGATATCATCACCAATGCAATGAATATGAATTAGCGCAAACCCTCGGAGATAGTGAAGGACAGGGGAGCCTGGTGTGCTGCAGTGTATGGGGTCACAAAGAGTAGGACACGACTTAGTGACTGAACAACAAAGACAATAACAACAAACATTCCATTGTATATATGTGCTTCATCTTCTTTATCCATTCTTCTGTTGATGGACATTTAGGTTGTTTCTGTGATGGTGGGAATGTAAATTGATACAGCTGTGATGGAGAACAGTATGGAGGTTCATTAAAAAAAAACTAAAAATAGGGCTACCAGATGACTTAGCAATCCATCCCTTTACTTTTTGGGAAAAAAAACTTTAAACTTTGTATTGGGGTATAGCTGATTAACAATTTTATGATAGTTTTAGGTGAACAGTGAAGGGACTCAACCATAAACATACATGTATCCATTCTCCCCCAAACTCCCTTCAAATCAGGCTGAAAGAGACAAAGGACACTAAATAATGATCAAGGGATCTCTCCAAGAAGAAGATATAAAAATTATATATATATATATATACACACACACACACACACACACACACCCCCACCCAATATAGAAGCAACTAAATATGTAAGGCAAATACTAAAAACCATAAAGGGAAAAATCAACAGTAAAGCAATAATTGTGGGGGGATTTAACACTCTACATTCATCAATGGACAAATCATTCAGACAGAAAATTAATTAGAGAACACAGGCCTTAAATGACACTTTAGATCAGTTGGATTTAATATGTATAGAGCAGTCCACCCAAACTCCACAGACTACATATTCTTCTCAAGTGCACATGGACATTCTCTAGGGTTGACCACATGCTGGGCCACAAGGTGAGCCTTGGTAAATTTAAGAAAGTTGAAATCATATCAAGCATCATTTCTGATCACAATGCTATGAGATTAGATATATACTACAAGAAAAAAAATTATAAGAAACACAAACACATGGCTGCTAAACAATATGCTATTAAACAACCAATGGACCACTGAAGAAATCAAAGAGGAAATCAAAATATACCTAAAGACAAGTGAAAACAAAAGCACAAAGGTCCAAAACCTATGGGATGTAGCAAAAGTAGTTCTAAGAGGGAATTTTATAGCAGTACAATCTTACCTCAAGAAACAAGAAAATCTCAAGTAAAAAAACCTAATCTTACACCTAAAACAACTAGGGAAAGAACAAACAAAACCTAAAGTTAGTAGAAGGAAAGAAATCATAAAGATCAGGGAAGAAATAAATAGAGACAAAGAAAACAATTGCAAAGATCAATAAGACTAAAAGCTGGTTCTTTGAAAAGATAAACAAAATTGATAAGCCCTTAGCCACACTCATCAAAAAAATGAGAGGACTCAAATCAATAAAATTAGAGATGAAAAAGATGTTACAACGGACTCCACAGAAATACAAAGGATCATAAGAGACTACTATGAGCAACTATAGGCCAATAAAATGGACCACCTGGAAGAATGAACAAACATGCCTTTACTTTTACTCTATCTGTGTCTATATAATTAAACTGGTTTTCTTGTAGTTAACTGTTATGTCCTGGTTTTGGTCCACATTTGGAATCTGTTTTTTTAACAGGTAGATGTAGACCATTCAGGTTTAATTACTGATATAATTGTATTAATAACTACTGTGTTACTGTTTTCAGTTGTTGCTCATGTGTTTTTTTTCTTTTTTATTGTCCTCATTTTTATGAGTTCCCTGGTTTTGAGATTTTATGATTCCATCTTTTTCTCCTCTCAGAATGTCAATTATACTTCTTTCTAAAATATTTTTTAATTTAAATTTATTTATTTTAATTAGAGGCTGATTACTTTACAATATTGTATTGGTTTTGCCATACATCAACATGAATCTGCCACAGGTGTACACGTGTTCCCCATCCTGAACCCCCCTCCCACCTCCCTCCCCGTACCATCCCTCTGGGTCATCCCAGCGCACCAGCCCCAAGCATCCTGTATCCTGCATCGAACCTGGACTGGCGATTCGTTTCTTATATGATATTAGACATGCTTCAATGCCCTTCTCCCAAATCATCCCACCCTCTCCCTCTCCCAGAGCCCAAAAGACTGTTCTATATATCTGTGTCTCTTTTGCCGTCTTGCATACAGGGTTGTCGCTACCATCTTTCTAAATTCCATATATATGCGTTAGTATACTGTATTGGTGTTTTTCTTTCTGGCTTACTTCACTCTGTATAATAGGCTCCAGTTTCATGCACCTCATTAGAACTGATTCAAATGTATTATTTTTAATGGCTGAGTAATACTCCATTGTGTACATGTACCACAGCCTTCTTATCCATTCATCTGCTGATGGACATCTAGGTTGCTTCCATGTCCTGGCTATTATAAACAGTGCTGCGATGAACATCGGGGTACACGTGTCTCTTTAAATTCTGGTTTCCTTGGCATGTATGCCCAGCACTGGGATTGCTGGATCATAAGGCAGTTCTACTTCCAGTTTTTTAAGGAATCTCCACACTGTTCTCCATAGTGGCTGTACTAGTTTGCATTCCCACCAACAGTGTAAGAGGGTTCCCTTTTCTCCACATCTTCTCCAGCATTTATTGTTTGTAGACTTTTGGATTCTGACTGGCGTGAAATGGTACCTCATTGTGGTTTTGATTTGCGTTTCTCTGATAATGAGTGATGTTGAGCATCTTTTCATGTGTTTGTTAGCCATCTGTATGTCTTCTTTGGAGAAATGTCTATTTAGTTCTTTGGCCCATTTTTTGATTGGGTCATTTATTTTTCTGGAATTGAGCTGAAGGAGTTGCCTAAAGCAACTAGAAAAGGAAGAAATGAAGAACCCCAGGGTTAGTAGAAGGAAAGAAATCTTAAAAATTAGGGCAGAAATAAATGCAAAAGGAACAAAAGAGACCACAGCAAAAATAAACAAAGCCAAAAGCTGGTTCTTTGAGAACATAAATAAAATTGACAAACCATTAGCCAGACTCATCAAGAAACAAAGGGAGAAAAATGAAATCAATAAAATTAGAAATGAAAATGGAAAGATCACAACAGACAACACAGAAATACAAAGGATCATAACAGACTACTATCAGCAATTATATGCCAATAAAATGGACAACTTGGAAGAAATGGACAAATTCTGAGAAAAGTACAACTTTCCAAAACTGAACCGGGAAGACATAGAAAACCTTAACAGACCCATCACAAGCACGAAAATTGAAACTGTAATCAGAAATGTTCCAGCAAACAAAAGCCCAGGTCCAGATGGCTTCACAGCTGAATTCTACCAAAAATTTAGAGAAGAGCTAACACCTATCCTACTCAAACTCTTCCAGAAAATTGCAGAGGAAGGTAAACTTCCAAGCTCATTCTATGAGGCCACCATCCCCCTAATACCAAAACCTGACAAAGATGCCACAAAAAAGAAAACTACACGCCAATATCACTGATGAACATAGATGCAAAAATTCTTAACAAAATTCTAGCAATCAGAATCCAACAACACATTAAAAAGATCATACACCATGACCAAGTGGGCTTTATCCCAGGGATGCAAGGATTCTTCAATATCCGCAAATCAATCAATGTAATACACCACATTAACAAATTGAAAAATAAAAGCCATATGATTATCTCAATAGATGCAGAGAAAGCCTTTGACAAAATTCAACATCCATTTATGATAAAAACTCTCCAGAAAGCAGGAATAGAAGGAACATGCTTCAACATAATAAACACTATATATGACAAACCCACAGCAAACATTATCCTCAATGGTGAAAAATTGAAAGCATTTCTCCTAAAGTCAGGAACAAGACAAGGGTGCCCACTTTCACCACTACTATTCAACATAGTTTTGGAAGTTTTGGCCGCAGCAATCAGAGCAGAAAAAGAAATAACAGGAATCCAAATTGGAAAAGAAGAAGTAAAACTCTAAAAAATTTTAAAAGTGATTACCCTTGGGTATGCTTAGTTGCTCAATTGTCTGACTCTTAAGGACTGTAGCCTTCCAGGCTCCTCCATCCATGAGATTTTCCTGGCAAGAATACTAGAGTGGGTTGCCATTTCCTCCTTCAGGGGATCTTCTCAACCCAGGGATCGAACTTGCACGTCGTACATCTTCTGCATTAGCAAGTGGATCCCTAATCAGCTAGTTTCCAATACAAAATAAAACCAAAAAAAACAAAAGTACAATCAGGTATCACCCAAGAATGGCCATCATCAAAAAGTCTACAAAAGGAAATTGGTTCAAGTTGGTGGAATAGAAGGATGTGTGCTCACCTTCTCCTGCAAGAAAACCAAAATGACAACTAACTACTGAACAGCTGTTGACAGGAGGACACTAGAACCCACCAAAAGTGATACCCCATGTCAAAGACAAAGGAGAAGCCATAACAAGACAGTAGGAGAAGCACAACCATGATAAAATCAAATCCCATTCTTGCCAGGTGAGGGACGCACAAACTGGAGAACAACTATACCACAGAGGTTCTCCCACTGTTGTGATGGTTCTAAGCCCCACACTAGGCTTCCCAGCCTGGGAAATTTGGCTGAGAGAGTAGGAATCCCCAGGGAATTTGACTTTGAATGACAGCGAGATTTGATTGCAGGACTTCCACAGGACATGGGGAAAGAGAGGCTCCACTCTTGGAGGACAAATACAAAATCTTGTGTGCACCAGGTCCCAGGGGAAAGGAGCAGTGGCCCCACAGAAAACTGAACTAGGCCTGCTTGTTAGTGTTGGAGGATCCCCTGTAGATGTGTGGGTTGGCAGTGGATCACTGCAGGGACAAAGGCACTGGCAGCACCAGTCCTAGAAAGCACCTGAGTTCTCCTGGAAGTTGTTGCCATTAGTCCTACCATAGAGCCTAGAGAATCCAGAGCTGGGTTGCCTCAAGTGAAACAACTAACAGGGAGGGAGCACAGCCCCACTCATCAGTGAACAAGTGGATTAAAGTTTTACTGGCCACAGCCCTACCCACCACCAGCCCCTTCCATCAGGAAGTACAAGCTCTTAGATAGGCTCATCCACCAAAGGGTAGACAGCAGAAGCAAGAAGAACTACATTCCTGAAGCCTCCAATACAAAAACCACAATTGCAGAAAGTTAGTCAAAATAAAAAGGCAGAGTATTATGTCTCAGTTGAAGGAAAAAGATAAAACCCCAGAAAAACAACTAAATGAAGTGGTGATAGTCAATCTACCAGAAAAAAGATTCAAGATAATGATAATGAAGCTGATCCAAAATCTTGGAGAAAGAATGGAGGCAAAGATGGAGAAGATGAAAGAGATGTTTAACAAACTTAGAAGAATGAAAAAACAAACAGGGATGAACAATACAATAACTGAAATGAAAAAATACACTAGAAGGAATCAAGAGCAGAATAATTGAGGCAGAAGAATGAATAAGTGACCTGGAATACAAAAAAGGTAGATTTCACTGCTGCATAATAGAATAAAGAAAAAAGAATGAAAAGAAATGAAAACAGCCTAAGAGACAACATTAAATGCACCAACATCCACATTATAGAGGGTCCAGGAGGAGAAGAGAGAGACAAAGGGCTTGAGAATATATTTGAAGAGATAATAGCTGAAAACTTCCCTAACATGGGAAAGGAAACACTCAACCAAGTCCAGGAAGTTCAGAAAGTCCCAACCAAGATAAACCCAAGGAAGAACCTGCCAAGACACATAGTAATAAATTGACAAAAATTAAAGAGAAAGAAAAATTATTAAAAGCAACAAGGGGAAAACAACAAATAATGTACAAGGGAACTCCCAAAAGGTTATCAGCTAATTTCTCAGCAGAAAATCTGCAAGCTAGAAGGGAATGGCATAATATATTTAAAGTGATGAAAGAGAAGAAACTACAACCAAGAATGCTCCATGCATCAAGGCTCTCATTCAGATTTGCTGGAGAAGTCAAAAGCTTTACAGACAAGCAAAGGTTAAGAGAATTCAGCACCACCAAACAAGCCTTGTGCTTCCCTCGTGGCTCTGAGGGTAAAAGCATCTGCCTGCAATGAGAGAGACCTGGGTTCAATCCTTGGATTGGGAAGATCCCCTAGAGAAGGAAATGGCAACCCACCCCAGTACTCTTGCCTGGAAAATCCCATGGACAGAGGAGCCTGGTAGGCTACAGTCCATGGGATCACAAAGAGTCAGACACAACTGAGCAACATCACTTCACTTCACTTCAAACAAGCCTTTTGATAATTGCTAAAGAACTTCTCTAGGCAGGAAACACAAGAGAAGGAAAAGACATGCAAAAGCAAACACAAACAATTAGGAAAATAGTAATAGAAACATCCATATTGATAATTACCTTTAAAGTAAATGGATAAAATGCACCAACCAAAAGAAATAGACTGGCTGAGTGGCTGCAAAACAAAGCTGTACGTATGCTATCTACAGGAAACCCACCTCAGTCCTAGGAACACATACAGATTAAAAGTGAGGGGATGCATGCATGCATGCTAAGTTACTTCAGTTATGTCTGACTTTTTGCAACTCAATAAACTCTAGCCCTCCATGCTCTTCCGTTCATGGGATTCTCCAGGCAAGAATACTGGAGTGGGTTGCCATGCCATTCTCCAAAAGTGAGGGGATAGAAGAAGGTATTTCATGCAAATGAAAATCAAAAGAAAGCCAGAGTAGCAATACTTATATCCGACAAAATAGACTTTAAAACAAAGCCTAAGTGACAAAGTAGGACACTACATAATGATCAAGGGATCAATCAAAGAATATATAGCAATTGTATGTGTGTGTGTGTGTGTGTGTATATATATACACACACACACACACACATACCCCCAATATAGGAACTACTAAATATGTAAGGAATACTAACAGCCATAAAGGCAGAAATCAACAGTAACACAATAATAGTGAGAGATTTTAACATCTCACATTCACCAATGGACTGCTCATTCAGACAGAAAACTAATAAGAAAACACAGGCCTTATATGACACTTTAGACCAGATGGACTTAATTGATATTTATAGAGCATTCCATCCAAAAGCATCAGGCTACATCTTCTTAAATGCACATGGAACATTCTTCAGAATTGACCACCTGCTGGGCCACAAAGAAACCCTTGGTAAATTTAAGAAAATTGAAATCATATCAAGCACTTTTCTGATTATAATATGAGTTTAAAAATAAACTACAAGAGAAAACTATTTAAAAATCACAAACATAGCAGCTAAACAATATGCTACTAAACAACAAATGGATCACTGAAGAAATCAAAGAGGATATCAAAAAACACCTAGAGACAAATTAAAATAAAAGGACAATGATCCAAAACCTATGAGATGCAGTAAAGTGGTTTTAATAGGGAAGTTTATAGCAATACAATCTTACCTCAGGAAACAAGAAAAATCACAACTAAAAACCTAACCTTATGCCTAAGACAATAAGAGAAAGAAGAAAAAACACAACCTAAAGTTAGTAGAAGGAAAGAAATCATAAAGAACTGAGTAGAAATAAATGAAATACAAAAACAATAGCAAAGATCAATTAAACTAAAAATTGTTTCTTTGTAATGATTTAAAAAATGATAAACCTTTTAGCCAGACACATCAAGAAAAAAGGCAGAGGACTCAAACCAATAAAATTAGAAATGAAAAACGAAAAATTACAACTGACACCACAGAAATACAAATGATAATAACAGATCACTACAAGCAACTGAATGCCAATAAAATGGACATTCTAGAAGAAATAGACAAATTCTTAGAAAGGTATAATCTCCCAAGACTTAACCAGGAAGAAATAGAAAATATGGACAGACCAATAACAAGCACTGAAATTGAGACTGTGATCTAAAAATTTCAAACAAACAAAAGTTTAGGACCTGATGGCTTAACAGGCAAATTCTATCAAACATTTAGAGAAAAGCTAAAACACCTATCCTTGTGAAACTCTTCCCAAAAACTGCAGAAGAAGGAATACTCTCAAACTCATTCTATGAGGCCAACATTACCTTGATACCACAACCAAAGATACTACAAAAAAGAAAATTATAGGCCCATATCACTGATGAACATAGACACAAAATTCTCAACAAAATGCTAGAAATTAGAATCCAACAGTATGTTAAAAGGATCACACACCATGATTAATTGGGATTTATCCCAGGGATGCAAGGATTTTTCAATAACAACAAAAATAAAAACCATATGATCATCTCAATGTATGCAGAAAAATCTTTTGGTAAAACTCAACACCAATTTATGATAAAAAAAAACAAAACAAAACAAAACAAAAAAAAACCTCTTCAGAAAGTGGACATAGAGGGAATATACTTCAACATAATAAAGGCCATATATGACAAACCTACAGCTAACATCATACTCAATGATGAAAAGCTGAAAATATTTCCTCTAAGGTCAGGAACAAGACAAGGATGTTCACTCTCATCACTTTTATTCAACACAGTTTTGGAAGTCCTAGCTACAGCAATTAGAGAAGAAAAAAAAGGCGGGGGAATCCAAACTGGAGAGTGAAAGTGTTAGTGGCTCAGTCGTGTCTGACTCTTTGCAACCCTTCAGGCAAGAATACTGGAGTGAATTGCCATTCCCTTCTCTAGGGGATCTTCCTGACACAAGGATCAAACCCATGTCTCTTGCAGGCAGTTTCTGCAATGGAAAAGAACTGGGAAAACTGGAAAAGAAGTTAAATTGTCACTGCTTGCAGATGACATGATACTATACTAGAAAATCCTAAAGATGCTACCAGTAAACTAGTAGAGCTCATCAATGAATTTGGTAAGGTTGCAGGTTACAAAATTAATACACAGAAATCGGTTACATTCCTATACACTTACAACGCAAGATCAGAAATAGAAATTCAAGAAACAATTCCATTTATCATTGCATCAAAAGATAAAAAAGGAATAAATCTACCTAAGGAGACAAAGGTGGCATTAATGATAACCCGGCTACCAATGCTGGAGACTTAAGAGATGTGGGATCAATCCCTGGGTCTGGAAGATCCCCTGGAGGAGGAAATGGCAAACCACTCCAGTGTTCTTGCCTGGAGAATCCCATGGACAGAGAAGTCTAGCAGACTACAGTCCAAGGATCATGAGGAACTGGACACGACTGAAGCAACTTAGCACAGAAAGGAGACAAAAGACCTGTACTCTGAAAACTATAAGACATTGATGAAAAATCAAAGAAGACACAAAAAGATGGAAGGACATCAGATCAGATCAGATCAGATCAGTTGCTCAGTCATGTCTGACTCTTTGCGACCCCATGAATCGCAGCACACCAGGCCTCCCTATCCATCACCAACTCCCGGAGTTCACTGAGACTCACGTCCATCGAGTCAGTGATGCCATCCAGCCATCTCATCCTCTGTCGTCCCCTTCTCCTCCTGCCCCCAATCCCCCCCAGCATCAGAGTCTTTTCCAATGAGTCAACTCTTCGCATGAGGTGGCCATACTATGTTCATGGATCAGAAGAATCAATATTGTCAAAATGACAATACTATTCAAGGAAATCTACATATTCCATGGAATCTCTATCAAACTACCAAGTGCATTTTCACAGAACTAAAACAAAAAATCTTATTAATAAAATTTGTATGGAGACACAAAATACCCCGAATAATGAAAGTAATCTCGAGAAAGAAAAATGGAGCTGGAGGAATCAGACCCCCTGACTTCAGACTGTACTACAAAGCTATAGTCATCAAAATAGCATGTTACTTGAACAAAAATAGAAACATAGATCAATAGAACAGGATAGAATCCCAGAAATAATAATCCCATTCAACTATGGTCAAACTATGACAAAGGAGGCAAGACTACACAATGTTGCAAAGACAGCCTTTTCAACAAATGGTCCTGGTAAAACTAGACAGCTACATGTAAAAAAAAATGATATTAGATGATTTTTTAACACCATACACAAAAATAAACTCAAATGAATTAAAAATCTAAATGTGAGACCAGACACTATAAAACTCCTAGAGGAAAACATAGGCAGAACACTCTTTGACATAAATTGCAAAGATAAATTTTTTTATTTATCTCCTCGAATAATGGATATAAAAAGAAAAATAAGCAAATGGGACATACTTAAATGCAAAAGCTTTACAGCAAGGGAACAATAAACAAAACCAAAAGACAACCCACAGACTGGGAGAAAATATTTGCAAACGATGTGACCAAAAAGGGATTATTCTACAAAATCTACAAACAGCTCATGAAGTTCAACATCATCAAAACAAAAACCCAGTCCATAACTGAGCAGAAGACTGAAGTAGACTTTTCTTCAAAGAAGACGTACAGAAGGCTAGGAGGCACATGAAAAGTTGCTCCACATCTGTAATTACAAGAGAAATGCAAATCAAAACTACAATGAGATATCACTTCACACCAGTCAAAATGGCTATCATCAAAAAATCCACAAACAATAAATGGTGGAGAGAAGGGAACCCTCCTACACTGTTGGTGGGTGGAAATGTACATTGGTACAGCCACTATGGACAGCAGTATGGATGTTCCTTAAAAAACTGAAAATAGAGCTACCACATAACCTTGCAATGCCACTTCTGGGCATATATCTGGAGAAAAATAGGCCCGAAAGGATACATGCACCTCAGTGATCACTGTAGTACTGTTTACAATAGCCACAACACAGAAGCAACCTAAATGTCCATAAACAGAGAAATAGATAAAGAAGATGGACCCATGGACCTAGACACTGTCATACTGAGTGAAGTAAGTCAAACAGAGGAGCAGAAACATCACATGACATCCCTTATATGCAAAATCTAAAAGACATGATACAAATGAACTTATTTACAAAACAGAAACAAACTCACAGACTTAGAGAATGAACTCTTGGTTGCTGCAGGGAAGCATGGTGGGAAAGGATAGTTAGGGAGTTTGGCATAAACAGGTACACACTGCTGTATTTAAAATATAACCAACAAAGGGCTACTCTATAGCACAGGGAATTCTGCTAAATATTATGTGGAAGTCTGGTTGAGAGGGTGTTTGGGGCAGAATGGATACATATATATGTATGCCTGAGTCTCTTCGCTGTTCACCTGAAACTATCACAACATTGTTAATTGGCTATACTCCAATACAAAATAAAAAGTTTAATTTAAAAAGTCTACAATCAATAAATTCTGGAGAGAGTGTGGAGAAAAGGGAGTCATCCTACATTGCTGTTGGGAATGTAAATTTCTTCAGCCAGTATGGAGAACAGTATGAAATTTCCTTAAAACACTAAAAATAGAACTACTATATGATCCAGCAATACTACACCAAAGAAAACCAAAATTTGAAAGGATACATGCACCCCACTGTTCATAACAGCACTGTTTACAATATTGAAGAAATGGAAGCAACCTAGATGACCATGACAGATGAGCAGATAAAGAAAATGTACTTATCTACAATGAAATGTTGTTGTTTTTGATGGTATTCAGTTTCTAAGTAATGTCTGACTCTTTGTGACCCCATAGACTGTGGCACACCAGGCTCCTTTGTCTCCACTATCTACCAGAGTTTGCTCAAATTCTTGTGCATTGAGTTGGTGATGCTATCTGACCATCTCACTCTCTGCTACCCCATTCTCCTTATACCTTCAATCTTTCCCAGCATCAGGGGCTTTTCCAATGAGGCAGTTCACAAAACCTAACCAGAGTATTGGAGCTTCAACTTCAGCATCAATCCTTCCAATGAATATTCAGGGTTGATTTCCTTTAGGATTGACTGGTTTGATATCCTTGTAGTCCAGAGGACTCTCAAGAGTCTTCTCTAGCACCACAGTTTGAAAGCATCAGTTCTTCAGGGCTGGCCTTCTTTATGGTCCAACTCTCACATCCACGCATGACTACTGGAAAAACCATAGCTTTGACTATACAGACCTTTGTTGGCAAAATGATGTCTATGCTTTTTAATACGCTATGTTTGTCATAACTTTCCTTCCAAGGACCAAGTGTCTTTTAATTTCATGGCTGTAGTCACTGTCTGCAGTGATTTTGGAACAAAGAAAATAAAATCTATCATGCTTCCACTTTCCCCCTTTCTATTTGCCATGAAGCAATGGGACTGGATGCCATGATCTGAAGTTTTTTTTTGATGTTGAGTTTCAAGCCAGCTTTCTCAAAAGAAGGTAAGTATTATTAGCAAAATATTAATTAAATATTACTGAGCCATAAAAAAGAATGAAATAATGCCATTTGTAGCAACATGAATGGACCTGCTGCTGCTAAGTCCCTTCAGTCGTGTCCGACTCTGTGAGACCCCATAGATGGCAGCCCACTAGGCTCCTCTGTCCCCAGGATTCTCCAGGCAAGAATACTGGAGTGGGTTGACATTTCTGTCTCCAATGCATGAAAGTGAACAGTGAAAGTGAAGTCACTCAGTCGTGCCCTACTCTTAGCAACCCCTTGGACTGGAGCCTACCAGGCTCCTCCACCCATGGGATTTTCCAGGCAAGAGTACTGGAGTGGGGTGCCATTGCCTTCTCCATGAATGGACCTAGATATTGTCATACTGATGAAGAAGTCAGATAGAGAGAGACAAATATCATATGATATCGCTCACATGTGGATTCTAAAAAAAAAGACACAAACTTATTTGCAAAACATAAATAGAATCACAGATATAAAAAACAAATGTGTGGTTACCTGGGGGCAAGTGAAGGAATAAATTGGGATATTGGAGTTGACATATACACACTGCTATATATAAAATAGATAACTAATAAGGACCTACTCTATAGCACTTCCCCTCAATACTCTGCAATATGCCTATATGGGAAGACAATCTTTTTTTAAAAAGTGGAGATATATATATATATATATATATATATATATATATATATATAACTGATTCACTTTTCTGTACAACATAAACTAACACAAGATTGTAAATCAACTGTATTCCAATTTAAAAAAGAAGAGAGTAGATACATATTTCTCCAGAATTCATAGACACAGAGAAGGTTAAATAAAATGAAAAGCCAGAGGAACTACTCCCAGTTAAAAGATCAAGAAAAATCTCCTGAAAGACAAAATAATGAAACAGAGCTCACCAGAATACCAGATTTTAAGTTCTAAAAGTGGTAATAAAAAAGATAACTGAACTAAAAAAGAGTATCAATAGAAATGCATATCACCATAACAAGAAACTTCAAAATATAAAGATGAACCAATAAAAAATTGATAAATAACTCAATTGCTGAAGTAAATCTGCAAGATGCAAAATTCATAGGCAGAAATCTGAAGATCAGAAAGAGAAATTCAAGAAACAATCCCATTTACCATCATATCAAAAAAAAAAATACCTAGGAATAAACCTACAAAAGATCTGTACTCTGAAAACCATAAGATACTGATGAAAGAAATCAAAGAAGGCACAAAACAGATGGAAAGACATACCATGTTCTTCAATTGGAAGAGTCAATATTGCTAAAATGACTATACTACCCAAGGAAATCTACATATCCAATGAAACCCCTATCAAATTACCAAGGTCATTTTTCACCAAACTAGATCAAAAAATCTTAAAGCTTGTATGGAGAAATAGAAGACCCCAAATAACCAAAATAATCTTGAGAAAGGAAAACTGAGCTGAAGGAATCAGGGTCCCTGACTTACAACTATACTTCAAAGCTACAGTCATCAAAACATGACTGGTTTTGATGACACCAAAACATGGTACTGGCACAAAACAGAAATATAGATCAATGGAACAGGATAGAAAGCCCAGAAAAAACCCACACATCTATGGTCAATTTGTCTACAACAAAAGAGGGAAGAATATGCAATGGAAAAAAGACAGTATCTTCAACAAAGGGTGTTTGGAAAACTGGACAACTACATGTAAAAAATGAAACTAGAACATTCTTTAACACCTAACACAAAAATAAACTCAAAATGGATTAAATTTCTAAATGTAAGACTGATACCATAAAAATTTAACAGAAAGTATAGGCAGAAGACACTTTGACATAAATCATGGCAGTATCTTTTTAATTTTTCTCCTAGAGTAAAGGAAATAAAGACAAAAATAAAGAAATAGAACCTAATTAAACTGATGGTAACAATAACCCTGTGTACGAGACAGCAAAAGAGACACTGATGTATAGAACAGTCTTATGGACTCTGTGAGAGAGGGAGAGGGTGGGAAGATTTGGGAGAAAGGCATTGAAACATGTAAAATATCATGTATGAAACGAGTTGCCAGTCCAGGTTCGAAGCACGATACTGGATGCTTGGGGCTGGTGCACTGGGATGACCCAGAGGGATGGAATGGGGAGGGAGGAGGGTTCAGGATGGGGAACACATGTATACCTGTGGCGGATTCATTTTGATATTTGGCAAAACTAATACAGTTATGTAAAGTTTAAAAATAAAATAAAATTAAAAAAAATAAATAAAAACAACTGGACCATAAAAAAAATAAATAAAAAAATAAACTCAAAAGTTTTTGCACAAAAAGGAAACAACAAACAAAACTAAAAGACGACCCACAGAGTGGGAGAAATATTATATTCTCAAATGATGTGGCTGACAATTAGTCTCCAAAATGTATAAACAGCTCATGTGGCTTAATATCCAAAACACAAACAGCCCAATCAATAAATAGGCAGAAGATATAAATAGACATTGCTCCATAGAAGACATACAAGTGGACAAGAGGCACATGAAAAGATACTCAACATCACTAATTATTAGAGAAATGCAAATCAAAGCTACAATGAGATATCACCTCACACCATTTGGAATGGCCATCATCAAAAAATCTACAAATGATAAACTCTGGAGAGGGTGTGGAGAAAAGGAAACCCTCCCCTACACAATGGCAATGTAAATTGTTACAGCCACGTTGGAGAACAGTATACAGTTTCCCTAAAAAACTAAAAATAGAGCTACTATGTGGTGCAGCAATCCCACTCCTGGGCATATATCTGGAGAAAACCATAATTGAAAAAGACACATGTGACTCAATGTTTGTTACAGCAACATTTACAGTAGCTAGGACATGGAAGCAACTCAGATGCCCATTGACAGACGAAAGGATAAAGAAATTGTGGAACAAATATACAATAAACTATTACTTAGCCATAAAAAGGAACACATTTGAGTTAGTTGTAGTGAGGTGGATCAACCTAGAGCCTGTCATACAGAGTGAAGTAAGTCAGAAAGAGATAAATTTCATATATTAACACATATATATGGAATCTAGGAAAATGCTACAGATAAACCTATTTGCAGGCCAGGAATAAAGACACAGATGTAGAAAATAGACTTCTGGACATTGCAGGAGAAGGAGAGGGTGGAACGAATTGAGAGAGCAGCATTGACATATATACACCACCATGTGTAAAATAGATAGCTATTGGGAAGCTGTCAGAGAAGGCAATGGCCACCCACTCCAGTACTCTTGCCTGGAAAATCTCATGGACAGAGGAGCCTGGTAGACTGCAGTCCATGGGGTCGCTAAGAGTCAGGCACGACTGAGTGACTTCACTTTCACTTTTCACTTTCATGCATTGGAGAAGGAAATGGCAACCCACTCCAGTGTTCTTGCCTGGAGAATCCCAGGGACGGGGGAGCCTGGTGGGCTGCCATCTATGGGGTCGCACAGAGTCGGACACGACTGAAGTGACTTAGCAGCAGTAGCAGCAGCAGTGGGAAGCTGCTTTATAACACAGGGAGCTCAACTCCATGCTCTCTGATCATTTAGAGTGTGGAAAGGGGGTGGAAGGTAAGCTCAAGAAGGAGGGGATATACATATATATACACATACATATAGATGATTCACTTTGTTTTACAGCAGAATTTAATACAACATTGTAAGGCAATTATACTCCAATAATAAAATTTTAAAAAGAAAGTTAAAAAATAATAAATAAAAAGAATGAAATAATGTTATTTGCAGTAAAGTGGATGGACCTGGAGATAATCATACTAAACAAAGAAAGTCAGAGAAAGACAAATATCACATGATACTGCTTATATGTGGAATCAAAAAAAAATGATATAAATGAACTTATTTACAAAATAAACAGACTCACAGACTTAGATAAGGAACTTATGGTTACCAGGGGGTGGGAGGAAGGGATAGATTGGGGGTTTGGGATTTACATGTGCACATAACCAACAAGAATATACTTTAAAAATAGGGAGAGGGTGGGAAGATTTGGGAGAATGGCAATGAAACATGTAAAATATCATGTATGAAACGAGTTGCCAGTCCAGATTCGATGCACGATACTGGATACTTGGGGCTGGTGCACTGGGACGACCCAGAGGGATGGTATGGGGAGGGAGGAGGGAGGAGGGTTCAGGATGGGGAACACATGTATACCTGTGGCGGATTCATTTTGATATTTGGCAAAACTAATACAATTATGTAAAATTTAAAAATAAAATAAAATTAAAAAAAAAAGAGGACTTTAACAGTGGTGTGCATACAGCAAAAGCTCAATAAGTACTTATTGAATTAAAAATCACATCTACATCAAGTATTAAATGTAATACAAATATTAAAAGTTTCAGTCGAAAAATTTCATTCTGATAATAACACATCTGTTATATCTGATTCTGGTTCTGATTTTTGCTCTGCCTCTTCAAAATGTGTTTTTGTCTCTTAGTATGCCTTTTAATTTTTATGTCTGAAAGCCAGACATAATGTACTGTGTAAAATTAACTGAGATACATAAGCCTTTAATGTGAGGTATTGTGTTTATCTGGCTAGAATCAAACTATGCTTATAGGGTTTCCTGTAGCTATACATGTCAAAAGCTAAAATTTCCTCTGCAGTCCTTATTTTCGTCTCCCATTTTGTCTTTGGGTTTCCCTTGAGATCTCTTCTTAAAATACATCTGATACACACCATTCTTTATGTTTTATTCCTCTGTTATTATATAGAAGCCCTGCTGGGCTAAGGTGTCAGGGGAGAAGAATTGTTCTACAGTCCTATAATGAAACCTCTATGTTGGTCAACTGAGCCCCTAGACTGTGAACTTGAAACGTGCTTCTCACTGTTTTTTCCCCTATTAGGTGATAGAGGAGGCTAGGAAAGCCTGGAAGTGGGTATTTTTATTCCTCCAGTTCAGTTGCTGTCTGATAAAACTCTAGTCACTTAGACTGTGGTAAAATAGTTCACTTTAAGAGCAGACCTTTTTTTTGTTTTTGTGTGTGGAGCTGGAGTTGGTTATGCCATACAGCATGCGAGATCTTAGTTCTCCCACCACGGGTAGAACCCACACCCCCTGCAGTGGAAGCATAGTGTCTTAACCACTGGACTGCTAGGGAAGTCTTGGGAGATTGGGATTGATATATGTATACCACTATATATAAAATGGATAACTAACGAGAACTTACGGTATAATACAGAAAACTACTAAATGCTCTGTGACCTAAATGATAAGTAAATCTAAAAAAGAGTGTGCACACACACATACGCATGCGTATATATATAAAACTGATTCACTTTGCTGCCCAGTAGAAATTAGTACAACATTGTAAAGCAACTATACTCCAATTAAAATTTTTAAATTAAGAAAAGCAGGCCTTATTTAGAACACAACACTTTGGGCTTATTTTAAATGACCATTAATCCACTCTCCCTACCAGATGCAGGAGATGATTTTTCCTCAGTTTTCACTATGAGAATCTGGTAGAGTGCCTGGAAGTGAAACTCAGGAAAGTGCCGGAGACCACCAACTATAGGCTTCCTTGGAACTTTTAATTTTTCAAATTTTTCCACTCTAAATCTCTAGTAATTCATCAATTACTCTTTGGGTTTTCCCACCCTGGCACTATTTCTTATGGAGATTTTTGCTCCTGGCTTG
Source organism: Bubalus bubalis (assembly GCF_019923935.1). NCBI lineage: Eukaryota > Metazoa > Chordata > Mammalia > Artiodactyla > Bovidae > Bubalus > Bubalus bubalis. Next base: position 51,552,609 of record NC_059181.1, read on the forward strand.
TGCTCCAGTAAGCTGTGATTTTCTTTACTTGTTGGGGTATCTCCTCAATTTGGGAGGTAGACATTTTCCCTATGGCCACAGTTCTGTTATAGATCTAAAGAGAGTTGTTAATTTTCACTTTCTTCAGCCTTTTTCTTGTATGGAGTGACAACTTTCAATCTCCTTACATGCCAGACCAGAAACTGAAAGTATACCATTTTTTTTGTTTGTTTTTTATTATACATTCTGAAACATTTTCTTGACATTACCCTCTATAAAGTTTATTATTTTAGGAATTGTTTTAAATTTCTAAGCACCCTTCTTTATTCTTCAAAGGTACTTTTTCCATAGCATGCTTTTCTTCTCTGTATGTGTGCTTAACAAAACTTTACTGGAACGTTAAGGATAACAGAAGAAAATTACGAGGCCAGAAAGAAAAAATTTAAATGGATACCAGATACCATCCTTTTTCCATAGCATGCTTTTCTTCTCTGTATGTGTGCTTAACAAAACTTTACTGGAACTTTAAGGATAACAGAAGAAAATTACGAGGCCAGAAAGAAAAAATTTAAATGGATACCAGATACCATCCACAAGAATGTCAGCCGTGTTCCTCTGAAGAGGCCCACTTACTGGCTATCACTCTTTTTAGCCCTCTAGTCTGGTATCATGTGTGGCAAAGATTATTATTATCCACTAACTGGATGGTTTTTGGCCATATGCTCCCTAGCTGGAGTTCAGATCTCCAGCTCTCACCTTGATATCAGAGAGCAGGTCATTGTTCTTTTCCCCACTCCCAGGTGAACTGCACTTCCTGCGCCAGCATAGCACTCCCCATATCCTTTTTCTTTCTGGAACATTCTCACACCTACTTCCCACAGTGGTGACCTGATCCATATGACCTACACAAGGCAATTGCGGTTGTCAGCAGCACATTTCACAGAGTGGATTGTTTTTAATGTTAAATAACAATATATGTTGTTGTTGTTGTTCAGTCACTAAGTTGTGTCCAACTCTTTGTGATTCCATGGACTGCAGCACACCAGGCCTCCCTGTCCTTCATTATCTCCCTGAGTTTGCCCAAACTCATGTCCATTGAATGGATGCCATCTAACCATCTCATCCTCTGTCCCTCCATTCTCCTCCTGCCCTGAATCTTTCCCAGAATCAGGGGCTTTTCCAATGAGTGAACTCTTTGCATCAGGAGGCCAAACTGTTGAAACTTCAGCTTCAGCATCAGTACTTCCAATGAATATTCAGGGTTGATTTCCTTTAGGATTTACTGTTTTGACCTCCTTGCTATCCAAGAGACTCTCATGAGTCTTCTCTAGCACCACAGTTCAAAAACATCAATTATTTGACACTCAGCCTTCTTTCTGATATAACTCTCACATTTGTACATGACTACTGGAAGTAGATGGGGAAACAGTGTCAGACTTTATTTTTTTGGGCTCCAAAATTACTGCAGATGGTGACTGCAGCCATGAATTTAAAAGACGCTTACTCCTCGGAAGGAAAGTTATGACCAACCTGGACAGCATATTAAAAAGCAGAGACATTACTTTTCCAACAAAAGTCTGTCTAGTCAAGGCTATGGTTTTTCCTGTGGTCATGTATGGATGTGAGAGTTGGACTGTGAAGAAAACTGAGCGCCGAAGAATTGATGCTTTTGAACTGTGGTGTTGGAGAAGACTCTTGAGAGTCCCTTGGACTGCAAGGAGATCCAACCAGTCCATTCTGAAGATCAGCCCTGGGATTTCTTTGGAAGGAATGATGCTAAAGCTGAAACTCCAGTACCTTGCCCACCTCATGCGAAGAGTTGACTCACTGGAAAAGACTCTGATGCTGGGAGGGATTAGGGGAAGGAGGAGAAGGGGACGACAGAGGATGAGATGTCTGGATGGCATCACTGACTCGATATACGTGAGTTTGAGTGAACTCCGGGAGTTGGTGATGGACAGGGAGGCCTGGCGTGCTGCAATTCATGGGGTCACAAAGAGTCGGACACGACTGAGCGACTGAACTGAACTGAACTGAACTGGAAAAACCATAGCTTTGACTATACAGACATGTCTCTGCTTTTTAATATGCTGTCTAGGTTTGTCATTGCTTTTCTTTCAAGGAGGAAGCATCTTTTAATTTCATGACTGCAGTCCCCATCTGCAGTGATTTTGGAGCCCCCAAAAATAAAGTCTGTCACTGTTTCCAGGGTTTCCCCATTGATTTGCTATGAAGTGATGGGACCAGATGCCATGATTTTAGTTTTCTGAAGGCTGAGTTTTAAGCCAGCTTTTTCACTCTTCTCTTTCACCTTCATCAAGAGACTCTTTAGTTCCTCTTCACTTTCTGCCATTAGGGTAGTATCATCTGCATATCTGAGGTTGTTGACATTTCTCCTGGTAGTCTTGATTCCAGCTTGTGATTCATCCAGCCCAGAATTTTGCATGATGTACTCTGCATATCAGTCAAATAAGCAGGGTGACAATATACAGCCTTGACTACTCATTTCCCAATTTGGAATCTGTCTGTTGTTTCATGTCTGGTTCTAACTGTTGCTTCTTGACTTGCATACAGGTTTCTCAAGAGGCAAATAAGGTGGTCTGGTATTCCCATCTCTTTAAGAATTTTCCACAGTTTGTTGTGATTCACATAGTCAAAGGCTTTAGTGTAGTCAAAGAAGGAGAAGTAATGTTTTTCTGAAATTCCCTTGCTTTTTCTATGATCCAACGGATGTTGACAATTTGATCTCTGGTTCCTCTGCCTTTGCCAAATCCAGCTTGTACATCTGGAAGTTCTTGGTAGTGGAAATAATAATCCAGATTAGTTCCTTTTTGCCATCTTTCTTCCAACAGGAGCCAGCAGCAATCCAAGCCTGAACATTTCTTGGTGGTTCATATTAAATGTCTTCTGTGAGCAAAGGCTATGCACATACATCTCTCAGGAACAAATAATAATTTTCAGGGACAGTCCAGTCAAAGCCCATGAATATGATGAAAAACTAACTCAGTAGAAGTATAATACTGTTAAAATACACCCAAATTATGTCACTGCTCAGAAAGTTTAACATTTGTATCACAGAAGATAACATTTGCCAAGTGCTTATTCAGTACCAGGCCCTTGAGTTACCTTCATTTCATAAAGAATGAAAGTGAGGTTCCTAGGTGTCCATTGCACAGGGTCACAAAGCTAATAAATGGCAGACAGGAAATTGCACCACGACTGTCTAACCACAGTCAACCCATGTAACTGCTACACAGTGCTGTACTGGTTTCCAGCAGTCCCATTTAGTTTAATAGTGATGGCACAATTTTCTGTCAGATCAGTGGGTAGACACCCAAGATACCTTAGTCCAATAAAGAGCCAATTCTGGTTAGTTAGCTTCTAGGGCTAATTGATGTCCTTTTCTCTGGAGACAGCAACTACCAGCATTTTTCAAAAGTTTTTCTTTCATAGAAACCATAACATTTTATTTCTAAGTTTTTGTTTTCATCAAAGTAATATTAATATTTTACATAGTTAAAAAAATAATGCTAAAGATCTCATAACAAACCCCAGTGATATCCTGTCTGACCCCTTCCTACTGCTTTCTAGAGGCAACTGCTTTATTTTACCATTCTTTGGCTTTTTCTTCTGGCATTTACTACTTCAAACCCCCCCTTCTCCCTTGTCATCTCCCTTTCTGAAACTGAAGAACCAGATACTTTCTTGGCTTCCCTTGCATCTAGAGAGATGGCCATGTGTTCCAGTTATGGCCATGATATATTTGCTGGCGGCCTTTTGAAAGGCTTTGTTTTCCTAAGACACACAATGTAACCTTCCTTCTTTTTTCTGCCTTAAATATAATTCTACTGCTTGGAGCCGTGACAGCAATCTTGTGATCATGAAGGGATGAACATGAGGATGTAGACACCACACATTAAGGAAGAAAATGTTAGAAAGAACCTAGATCCTTGATGGCATCATTGAACAGCTGAACCATGGCATGGCACTTCTGTTAATAATAAACTGACTTCTTGTAAAATAAATAAATAGGGACTTCCCTGGTGGTCCAGTGGCTAAAACTCTGCACTCCCAATGCAGAAGGCCCTGGTCCAGAAACTAGATATGTCTCAACTAAGAATTCACATGCCATAGCTAAAGATCCCACATGCTACAAGGAAGATCAAAGATCCCACAGGTCACAACTAAGATGCAACACAACCAAATAAATAAATGAAAATATAAAAAATAGATAAATAATGCTGTATTTGTTTAAGCCACTATCAGTTGGGTTTTTTGTTACTTGTAGCTGAAAGGATTTTTAATTGAATGAACATGTTTCTAAATAATGTATTTATGCTATTTCTATTTTTTAAAATTTTAGGGAGGCAGTCCTAAGATGGCGGAGGAATAGGACAGGGAGACCACTTTCTCCCCCACAAATTCATCAAAAGAACATTTGAACGCTGAGTAAATTCCACAAAACAACTTATGAATGCTGGCAAAGGACATCAGACACCCAGAAAAGTAGCCCATTGTCTTTGAAAGGAGGTAGGGAAAAATATAAAAGATAAAAAGAGAGACAAAAGAGGTAGGGATGGAGATCCGTCCCAGGAAGGGAGTATTAAAAAAGAGAGAAGTATCCAAACACCAGGAAACACTCTCACTGGCGAGTCTGTGGTGAGCCTTGGAACCTCAGAGGGCAACATAACCAGGAGGAAAAATAAATAATTAAAAGCCACAGATTACATGCCCTACGGTAACTCCCAGTGGAGAAGCAGTGCAGACGCCCACCACTAGCAAGCGGGGACTGGGCAAGGAGGCATGGGCTGCATTGCTTAGAGTAAGGGCCGAGCCTGAATGCCCCAAAGGCAATCTGAGGGAACTAACTTGATATAGAAAACCAGACTGTGGGATAGCTATCCCACAAAAAGCCCTAACCTAAGACACTGCCAGGCCCTCTCACAGAACAAAGAACTGAGCAGAGGTAGCTGGCTGTGGACCAGCCCATCCCCAACCAGAGACAGGCAGGTGAGGGCAGCCAGAACCGGAAGGGGGCAATCGTGGCCCCAGAGAGGCATCATCTACCAAACTGCAAGCAGGCTTCATTGCTAACCAAGACTTCTTGGGATTCTGGATGGTTGACATCCACCAGGAGGGTCGCAGCCAGAGATAAGCTCCCCAGAAGAGACACATGGCACACCTGAGAAGGCACGCCAGTTGTGCACCCAGAAAACCAAGTGGCAGGGACGGGGGAGGCGATAAGTCACAGCAACCACACTCACCAAGCACCTGGTCACCTGAGCTGCTCGGACCTGGGAAGGGCACAAAACGCAGGCCCAACTGAGTCTACACCTTTGTGGAATACCCAATTACCTGAATCTGAGCGACTTAGACCTGGGAAGTGCATACAACCCAGGGCTGGACTCAGACAGTTCCTGGCAGAGGAACCTAGAGCCTAAGCAGTGTAGACAGGGAAAGCACACACCCCGTGAGCAGGGGTAAACCCAGTGTGGCTGAGAGACCGTGAGCACATGCCAGTGTTATTTGTTTGCAGTGCACCTCCCTCTCCACAGCACAACTGAACAAGTGAGCCTAAAAAAGTGTCCACCACATCTCCCTTGTGTCAGGGCAGAAATTAGACACTGAAGAGGCTTGCAAACAGAAGAAGCTAAAACAAATAGAGGGAACTGCCTTGGAAGTGACAGGAGCAATAGATTAAAACACTGTAGTTAGCACTGACTACATAGGAAGGGGCCTATAGATCTTGAGAAGTATAAGCCAGATCAAGGAACTATCTGAAAATGAACTGACCCTACATTGTCCACAACAACACCAGAGAAAGTCCTAGATATACTTTTACTATTATCATTTTTTAATTGAATTTTTTTATTTTTAAGTCCTCTATTACTCCTTTTTCATTTTTCTTTTTCATTTTTATAACCTATTACTTTGCAAAAAAAAGACCCTATTTTTTAAAGCAAACTTCATATATATATATATATATATATATATATATATATATATATATAATAATTTTTGTGACTTTGTTTTTTTCTTTAATATTGTATTTTTGAGAATCCAACCTCTACTCTAGATTTTTAATCTTTGCTCTTTGGTATTTTTTATCAATTTTGTACCTTTAAGAACCCAATCTTCAGTACCCATTTTAACTTGGGAGCGAGATTACTGCCTTGACTGCTCTCTTCCCCTTTGGACTCTCCTTTTTCTCCACCAGGTTGCCTCTATATCCTCCCTCCCGCTTCTCTTCTCTACCCAACTCTGTGTAACTCTGTGTGTTCCAGACTGTGGAGAACACTTAGGGAACTGATTACTGGCTGGATCTGTCTCTCTCCTTTTGATTCCTCCCTTTATCCTCCTGGCCACCTCTGTCTCCTTCCTCCCTCTTATCTTCTCTGTATAACTCCATAAATATTTCTGAGCAGTCCAGACTGTGGAGAGCACATACGGAAGTGATTACTGGCTAGCTTGTGCTCTCCTCTTTTGATTCCCCCTCTTCTCCTCCTGGCCACCTCTATCTCCCTCCTCCCTCTTCTCTTCTGCATGTAACTCTGTGAACCTCTCTGGGTGTCCCTCACTGTGGAGAAACTTTTCATCATTAACCTAGATGTTTTATCATTGGTGCTGTATAGATGGAGAAGTCTTGAGGCTACTGTAAGAATAAGACTGAAAACTAGAGCAGGAGGCTTAAGTCCAAATCCTGAGAACACCAGAGAACTCCTGACTCCAGGGAACATTAATCGATAGGCTCATCAAATGCCTCCATACATACACTGAAACCAAGCACCACCCAAGGGCCAAAAAATTCCAGAGCAAGACATACCACACAAATTCTCCAGCAACACAGGAACATAGCCCTGAACTTCAATATACAGGCTTCCCAAAGTCACTCCAAACCCACTGACATCTCATAACTCATTACTGGACACGTCATTGCACTCCAGAGAGAAGAAATCCAGCTCCACCCTCCAGAACACCGACACAAACTTCCCTAACCAGGAAACCTTGACAAGCCACCTGTCCAACCCCACTTACAGTGAGGAACCTCCGCAATAAAGAGGAACCACAAACTGCCAGAATATGGAAAGGCCACACTGAACACAGCAATGTAAACAAGATGAAAAGGAAGAGAAATACCCAGCAGGTAAAGGAACAGGATAAATGCCCACCAAACCAAACAAAAGAGGAAGAGATAGGGAATCTACCTGATAAAGAATTCAGAATAATGATAGTGAAAATGATCCAAAATCTTGAAAACAAAATGGAGTTACAGATAAATAGCCTGGAGACGAGGATCAAGAAGATGCAAGAAATGTTTAACAAGGACCTAGAAGAAATGAAAAAGAGTCAGTATATAATGAATAATGCAATAAATGAGATCAAAAACACTCTGGAGGGAACCAACAGTAGAATAACCGAGGCAGAAGATAGGATAAGTGAGGTAGAAGATAGAATGGTAGAAATAAATGAAACAGAGAGGAAAAAATAAAAACGAATTAAAAGAAATGAAGACAATCTCAGAGACCTCTGGGACCATGTTAAATGCCCCAACATTTGAATCATAGGAGTCCCAGAAGAAGAAGACAAAAAGAAAGCCCATGAGAAAATACTTAAGGAGATAATAGTTTAAAACTTCCCTAAAATAGGGAAGGAAATCGCCACCCAAGTCCAAGAAACCCAGAGAGTCCACAAAAGGATAAACCCAAGGCGAAATACACCAAGACACATATTAATCAAATTAACAAAGATCAAATACAAAGAACAAATATTAAAAGCAGCAAAGAAAAAACAACAAATAACACATAAGGGGATTCCCATAAGGATAATAGCTGATCTTTCAAGAAACTCTTCAGGCCAGAAGGGAATGGCAGGACATACTTAAAGTGATGAAAGAGAAAAACCTACAACCCAGATTATGCTACCCAGCAAGGATCTCATTCAAATATGAAGGAGAAATCAAAAGCTTTACAGGAAAGCAAAATCTGAGAGAATTCAGCACCACCAAACCAGCTCTTCAACAAATGCTAAAGGAGCTTCTCTAGACAGAAAACACAGAAAAGATTTATAAACTCGGACCCAAAACAACAAAGTAAATGGCAACGGGATCATACTTATCAATAATTACCTTAAATGTAAATGGGTTGAATGCCCCAACCAAAAGACAAAGACTGGCTGAATGGATACAAAAACAAGACCCCTATATGTGTTGTCTACAAGAGACCCACCGCAAAACAAGAGACACATACAGACTGAAAGTGAAGAGCTGGAAAAAGATATTCCATGCAAATAGAGACCAAAAGAAAGCAGGAGTAGCAATACTCATATCAGATAAAATAGACTTTGAAATAAAGGCCCTGAAAAGAGACAAAGAAGGACATTACATAATGATCAAAGGATCAATCCATGAAGAAGATATAAAATTATAAATATATATGCACCCAACATAGGACCACCGCAATATGTAAGGCAAATGCTAACAAATATGAAAGGGGAAATTAACAATAGCATAATAATAGTGGGAGACTTTAATACCCCACTCACACCTATGGATAGATCAACTAAACAGAAAATTAACAAGGAAATACAAACTTTAAATGATACAATGGACCAGTTAGACCTAGTTGATATCTATAGGATATTTCACCCCAAAACAATGAATTTCACCTTTTTCTCAAGTACACATGGAACCTTATCCAGGATAGATCACATCCTGGACCATAAATCTAGCTTTGGTAAATTCAAAAAAAAAAATTGAAATCATTCAAAGCATCTTTTCTGATCACAGTGTGGCAAGATGTGAACTACAGGGGAAAAAAAAAACATTTAAAACACAAACACATGGAGGCTGAACAGCATGCTGCTGAATAACAAACAAATCACAGAAGAAATCAAAAAAGAAAATATGCGTAGAAATGAATGAAAATGAAAACACAACAACCCAATACCTGTGGGACACTGTAAAAGCAGTGCTAAGGGGAAGGTTCATAGCAATACAGGCATACGTCAAGAAACAAGAAAAAAGTCAAATAATAACCTAGCTCTACACCTAAAGCAACTAGAAAAGGAATAAATGAAGAACCCCAGGGTTAGTAGAAGAAAAGAAATCTTAAAAATCAGGGCAGAAATAAATGCAAAAGAAACAAAAGAGACCATAGCAAAAATAAACAAAGCCAAAAGCTGGTTCTTTGAGAACATAAATAAAATTGACAAACCATTAGTCAGACTCATTAAGAAACAAAGGGAGAAAAATCAAATCAATAAAATTAGAAATGAAAATGGAGAGATTACAACAGACAACTCAGAAACACAAAGGATCATAACAGACTACTATCAGCAACTCTATGCCAATAAAATGGACAACGTGGAAGAAATGTACAAATTCTTAGAAAAGTACAACTTTCCAAAACTGAACCGGGAAGAAATAGAAAACCTTAACAGACCCATCACAAGCACGGAAATTGAAACTGCAATCAGAAATCTTCCAGCAAACAAAAGCCCAGGTCCAGACGGCTTCACAGCTGAATTCTACCAAAAATTTAGAGAAGACCTAACACCTATCCTACTCAAACTCTTCCAGAAAATTGCACAGAAAAGTAAACTTCCAAACTCATTCTATGAGGCCAACATCACCCTAATACCAAAACCTGACAAAGATGCCACAAAAAAAGAAAACTACAGGCCAATATCACTGATGAACATAGATGCAAAAATCCTTAACAAAATTCTAGCAAATAGAATCCAACAACACGTTAAAAAGATCATACATCATGACCAAGTGGGCTTTATCCCAGGGATGCAAGGATTCTTCAACATTTGCAAATCAATCAATGTGAAACACCACATTAACAAATTGAAAGATAAAAGCCATATGATTATCTCAATAGATGCAGAGAAAGCCTTTGACGAAACTCAACTTCCATTTATGATAAAAATCCTCCAGAAAGCAGGACTAGAAGGACCATACCTCAACATAATAAAAGCTATATATGACAAACCCACAGCAAACATTATCCTTCATGGTGAAAAATTGAAAGCATTTCCCCTAAAGTCAGGAACAATACAAGGGTGCCCACCATCACCACTACTATTCAACATAGTGTTGGAAGTTTTGGCCATAAAAGGAATCCAGATTGGAAAAGAAGAAGTAAAACTCTCACTGTGTGCAAATAGCATGATCCTCTACACAGAAAACCCTAAAGGCTCCACCAGAAAATTACTAGATCTAATCAATGAGTATAGTAAAGTTGCAGGTTGTAAAATCAACACACAGAAATCCCTTGCATTTCTATACACTAACAATGAGAAAACAGAAAGAGAAATTAAGGAAACAATTCCATTCACCATTGCAACGAAAAGAATTAAATACTTAGGAATATATCTACCTAAAGAAACAAAACCTATAAACAGAAAACTATAAAACACTGGTGAAAGAAATCAAAGAGGACACAAATAGATGGAGAAATATACCATGTTCATGGATCAGAAGAATCAATATAGTGAAAATGAGTATACTACCAAGACAATCTATACATTCAATGCAATCCCTATCAAGCTACCAATGGTATTTTTCACAGAGCTATAACAAATAATTTCACAATTTGTATGGAAATACAAAAAACCTCGAAGAGCCAAAGCGATCTTGAGAAAGAAGAATGGAACTGGAGGAATCAACCTGCCTGACTTCAGGCTCTACTACAAAGCCACAGTCATCAAGACAGTATGGTACTGGCACAAAAACAGTAATATAGATCAATGGTACAAAATAGAAAGCCCAGATTTGAATCCACGCACCTATGGACACCTTATCTTTGACAAAGGAGGCAAGAATATACAATGCAGAAAAGACAATCTCTTTAACAAGTGGTGCTGGGAAAACTGGTCAATCACTTGCAAAAGAATGAAACTAGAACACTTTCTAACACTATGCACAAAAGTAGACTCAAAATGGATTAAAAATCTAAACATAAGACCAGAAACTATAAAACTCTTAGAGGAGAACATAGGCAAAACACTCTCTGGCATAAATCACAGCAGGATCCTCTATGACCCGCCTCCCAGAATATTGGAAATAAAAGCAAAAATAAACAAATGAGACCTAATTAAAAGCTTCTGCACAACAAAGGAAACTCTAAGCAAGGTGAAAAGACAGACTTCAGAATGGGAGAAAATAATAGCAAACGAAGCAACTGACAAACAACTAATCTCAAAAATATACAAGCAACTCCTGCAGCTCAATTCCAGAAAAATAAACGACCCAATCAAAAAATGGGCCAAAGAACTAAACAGACATTTCTCCAAAGAAGACATACAGATGGCTAACACATAAAAAGATGCTCAACATCACTCATTATCAGAGAAATGCAAATCAAAACCACAGTGAGGTACCATTTCACGCCAGTCAGAATGGCTGTGATCCAAAAATCTACAAGCAACAAATGCTGGAGAGGGTGTGGAGAAAAGGGAACCCTCTTACACTGTTGGTGGGAATGCAAACTAGTACAGCCACTATGGAGAACAGTGTGGAGATTCCTTAAAAAACTGGAAATAGAACTGCCATATGACCCAGCAATCCCAGTGCTGGCATACACACCGAGGAAACCAGAATTGAAAGAGACACGTGTACCCCAATGTTCATCACAGCACTGTTTATAATAGCCAGGTCATGGAAGCAACCTAGATGTCCATCAGCCGATGAATGGATAAGAAAGCTGTGGTACATGTACACAATGGAGTATTACTCAGCCATTAAAAAGAATACATTTGAATCAGTTCTAATGAGGTGGATGAAACTGGAGCCTATTATACAGAGTGAAGTAAGCCAGAAAGAAAAACACCAATACAGTATACTAACGCATATAGATGGAATTTAGAAAGATGGTAATGATAACCCTGTATGCGAGACAGCAAAAGAGATACAGATGTATAGAACCATCTTTTGGACTCTGTGGGAGAGGGCAAGGGTGGGATGATTTGGGAGAATGGCATTGAAATATGTATATTATCACATATGAAATGAATTGCCAGTCCAGGTTCGATGCATGAGACAGGATGCTCAGGGCTGGTGCACTGGGACGACCCAGAGGGATGGGATGGGGAGGGAGGTGGAAGTGGGGTTCAGGATGGGGAACACATGTACACCCGTGGCAGATTCATGTCAATATATGGTGAAACAATACAATATTGTAAAGTAATTAGCCTCCAATAAAATGAATAAATTTATATTAAAAATTTTAATGGGAGGATAATTGCTTTACAATGTTGTGCTGGTTTCTGCCATTAGACAACTGAAATCAATCATAATTATATGTATATCCCCTCCCTTTCAGCCTCCCTCGCCATCCCACCCCTTTAGGTCGTACAGAGTACCAGCCTGGGCTTCTTGTATTGTATATTAATAGGAACTTCCTACTAGCTATCTGTTTTACATATGGTAATGTATATATTTCAATGCAATTCTCTCAATTCGTCCCACCCTCTCCTTCCACCTGTGTCCACAGTCCATTCTCTATGTCCGCATCTCTATTCCTGCCCTGAATATAGGTTCATGTGTACCATTTTTCCAGATTACGTATATAAACATTAATATACGATATTTGTTTTTCTCTTTTTGACTTATTTCACTCAGTATAACAGGTTCTGTGTTCTGTGCTTAGTTGCTCAGTCATGTCCGACTCTTTGTGACCCCATGGACTATAGCCTGCTAGGCTCCTCTGTCCATGGGATTCTCTAGGTAAGACTACTGGAGTGCATTGCCATGCCCTCCTACAGGGGATCTTCCCAACCCAGGGATCGAACCCAGGTCTCTCACATTGCAGGAGGATTCTTCACTGTCTGAGCCACCAGGGAAGCCCAAGAATATTGGAGTGGGGAGCCTATCCCTCTCTAGGGGATCTTCTCAACCCAGGAATCGAACTGGGGTCTCCTGCATTGCAGGCGGATTCTTTACCAGTGAGCTACCAGGGAAGCCCATAATGGGTTCTAGATTCATCCAACTCAGTTTAACTGATGCTAATTTGTTCCTTCTTATGGCTGAGTAATAATCCATTGTATATATGTACCACAATTTATTTATCCATTCATCTTTTCATAGGCATCTAGATTGCTTCCATGTCCTGGCTATTGTAAATAGTGCTGCAGTTAACATCAAGGCACATGTGTCTTTTTCAGTTATGGTTTTCTCAGGGTATATGCCCAGTAGTGGGATTGCTGGATTATATGGTAGTTTTATTCCTAGCTTTTTAAGGCATCTCCATACTGTTCTCCATAGTGGCTGTACCAATTTATATTTCCACCAACAGTGCAAGGGGGTTCCCTTTTCTCCACACCCTCTCCAGCACTTATTGTTTGTTGATTTTTTGATGATGGCCATTCTGACTGGTATGAGGCGATACCTCGTTGTAGTTTTGCTTTCATTTCCCTAATAATGTGCTACTATTTCTTAGCAATTTGAGACATTACCTCTTGAAATCTCATTATGGTAGAAGAGGATTTTATCCCTCTCCACACATACATTCCTACTTTCCCTTCCTTTCAATATGTTTATGTCCCAATTCCTAGTAAATCCATAGTTGCTACAGAGCCAAGAAATGTACTATAATTACCTGGATTTTTTTGTGTTCCTGTATTTAATAATTGCTTAGGGTTTTTTATTCACTTGAAAAGTTCCCAGCCTTAATTTTTGCCATTTGCTACATCAGTTCATTCATAAATCTATTAGCATATTTCCCCAAACCTCTCAGCCAGTAGATTTAAGATGAAGCCAATATAACATTGATTGGTTGGGAGCCTGAGGAAGGTTAGGGTTTTGTCAAGTCTGCTATTAAATTTCCCCTTAAGGTGACTGGGTGGGAACCAACACAACTTGCTGGAGAATCTTTACATCCAGAAAGTGGAGGTTTTGCTCTGGGACTGTTTGCTTTCTTTGGTGGACTCTCTGTATTCTGCTTGAGTATACATGTTTGGCTCTTGTACCTTCTACCCACAAGCACAGGGAAGGTTAGAGGGAGGGTGGGGAGTCGACTGATCTGACAGACACTTTCAATTCTCCCCTTAATGGGAGCTCTGCACCTCATTTGCACTGTCAGGATACCTTTTCTTCACCAGAGCCTAACCAGAATTTTGCAGGTTAGATCAACACTCTCTTCGTGGATACCCTCCCACGTGTGGATTTTGCTTCACCTCTGCCTGCCCTGCTTTCTCACTATTACCTGTCCAGCTTTCTGCTTGCCAGAAACTTGTTACAATATCTCCCTGATTGATGGAAAATTATCCAGTTTTCCTTGAAGATCTGGGTTTATACTTTTGATTCATTTACTCTTATTTTATGAAGTCTTGTTGCAGGGAGGAAGCCAATTCTGACTCCCTTTTGGAACTGTTTCTTTGACTTGCCTTTCATTGCTTTTGTTATAATCATACAGAATGGTTTGCCTCAGAGAATCCTGCCCCTCTGCCTGACTGTTAAGCTAAAGTGCCTTTGTTCAGAACCCTGTCCACCTGTGGATGGCTGGAAGGAAGAAATTAACACATCCTCTGCCTGGGGCTTGGCATTCTAGGAGATATTTGCAAGAGAATGGCCTTTTTACTTTGCGTCCTCACCTCCCCTCATCTCTAACCTATAAAAGAACCTGGCATCCAGACCCCAATAAGATGGTTATTTTGAGGTGCTAGCCTGCCATCTTTTTGGTCCACAGGCTCTCTGATTAAAGTCTTTTCCTTACCCCAACACCTCATCTCTCGGATTCATTGACCGATCACGCAGCAAGCAGAGCAAGCTTGGGCTCTGTAGCAATTTAGCTTAGCCACCCAGGAGCCTTGCTTCTCATGGCTAGCCAGCCGCGATCAGGGAATACTGGGGCAAGATCCTAGCAGCTGCCAGGACCATTTGTTGTCCTGAGGTTCTTTCCTTCAAGATTCCCTGAAGTGGCACCAGCTGCTCCCAGCACTTGGCAGTTGAGACAAGGATCCAACAAACTTCTAGAGTCAACGGACTCAATTTCTTTTGTAAGTAAAGTCTACCCAATTCAATAGCTGGTTCAGCCAGTTCACTTGTTTTGTGTGTCCTTTTGTGTTGAGAGTCGACGGGCTACATTTTGTAGGGTAAGTCGCTCCAGTGTGCACAATGGCAACATTTTTTTCCCTCAATCTGGGCTTTTCCTTTACAGGATAAGCCGATTTGGGTTGGTACCCATTTGTAGAGGGGAAGTGTTGTTGAACTCTACCCTGAACTGGTTCATTGGGAAGTAGTCCTCATGGGGCAAGCCCAACCTAGTTGGAATTAGCTCATTTGTAGGGTAAATTTATTTACCTGATTTGGGAACTGGTCCCGTTGGAACTGGTTCATTTGGGAGCTAGTTCTTGTGGGGTGTGTAGCCTAGTTGGAATTAGTTTATTTGTTTTCTAGGGTAAATTTCTTTACCCTATCTAGGAGTTGATGCATCGACACAATTGAGGCTGGAATCTGTTTGTGCCGTTTTTGTTGGAATTTGTCTGTATCTTTTGTGTGTTTAGTGTTATACAGCTTATAAAAGTGGGAAATATTTCATCTATCCTGAAGGAAAGATCTTTGGGGTGCACATTAGACATGTTAAGATCAGAAGAACAATGGCCCCTGAATGGCTCACAATTAAACAATCTGGCAGTCAAGGAGTGCCCTTACAAAGCGCTGACAATAAACATGCCTGGTGTGCAGGGAGACTCCCTTGGACCTGAGGCAATTCAGTTTAGTCGCTCAGCTTTCTTTGTGGTCCAGCTGTCACGTCCATGCACTGCTGGAGAAACCATAGCTTTGACTATGTGGACCTTTGTCGGCAAAGTGATATCTCTGCTTTTTAATGTGTTTTCTGGGTTGATCATGGCTTTTCCTCCAAGGAGCAGGCGTTTTTGAGTTTCATAGCTATTGTCACCATCTGCAGTGATTTTGGAGCCAAGAAAATGAAATCTGACACTTTTCTCCCATCTATTTGCCATGAAGTGATGGGACCAGATGCAATGATCTTCGCTTTTTGAATGCTTAGTTTTAAGCCAGCTTTTTCATGCTCCTCTTTCACTTTCATCAAGAGGCTCTTTAGTTCTTCTTCACTTTCTGCCATAAGGGTGGTGTCATCTGCATATCTGAGGTTATTGATATTTCTCCTGGCAATCTTGATTCCAGCTTGTGCTTCATCCAGCCTGACATTTCACATGATGTACTCTGCAGGACTGGAAAAGGTCAGTTTTCATTCCAATCCCAAAGAAAGACAATGCCAAAGAATTCTCAAACTACCGCACAATTGCACTCATCTCACATGTTAGTAAACTGATGCTTAAAATTCTCCAAGCCAGGCTTCAGCAATACGTGAGCTGTGAACTTCCAGATGTTCAAGCTGGTTTTAGAAAAAGCAGAGGAACCAGAGATCAAATTGCCAACATCCGATGGATCATTGAAAAAGCAAGAGAGTTCTAGAAAAACATCGATTTCTGCTTTATTGACTATGCCAAAGCTTTTGACTATGTGGATCACAATAAACTGTGGACAATTCTGAAAAAGATGGGCATACCAGACCACCTGACCTGCCTTTTGAGAAATCTGTGTGCAGGTAAAGAAGCAACAGTTAGAACTGGACATGGAACAACAGACTGGTTCCAAATAGGAAAAGGAGTACGTCAAGGCTGTATATTGTCACCCTGCTTATTTAATTTATGTGCAGAGTACATCATGAGAAACGCTGGGCTGGAAGAAGCACAAGCTGGAATCAAAATTGCTGGGAGGAATATCAAAAACCTCAGATACGCAGATAACACCACCCTTATGGCAGAAACCAAAGAATAGCTAAACAGCCTCTTGATGAAAGTGAAAGAGGAGAGTGAAAAAGTTGGCTTAAAGCTCAACATTCAGAAAACGAAGATCATGGCATCCAGTCTCATCACTTCACAGCAAATAGATGGGGAAACAGTGGAAACAGTGGCTGACTTTGTTTTTCTGGGCTCCAAAATCACTGTAGATGGTGATTGCAGCCATGAAATTAAAAGATGCTTACTCCTTGGAAGGAAAGTTATAACCAACCTAGATAGCATATTGAAAAGTAGAGACATTCCTTTGTCAACAAAGGTCTGCCTAGTCAAGGCTATGGTTTTTCCTGTGGTCATGTATGGATGTGAGAGTTGGACTGTGAAGAAAACTGAGCACTGAAGAATTGATGCTTTTGAACTGTGGTGTTGGAGAAGACTCTTGAGAGTCCCTTGGACTGCAAGGAGATCCAACCAGTCCATCCTAAAGGAGATCAGTCCTGGGTGTTCATTGGTGGGACTGATGTTGAAGCTGAAACTCCACCTGATGTGAAGTCCTGACTCATTTGAGAAGACACTGATGCTGGGAAAGATTGAAGGCAGGATGAGAAGGGGACAACAGAGGATGAGATGATTGGATGGCATCACCGACTCAATGGACATAGGTTTGGGAGAACTCCAGGATTTGGTGATGGACAGGGAGGCCTGGCATGCTGTGGTTCATGGGGTTGCCAAGAGTCGGGCACGACTGAGCGACTTCACTTCCACTTTTCACTTTAATGCATTGGAAAAGGGAATGGCAACCCACTCCAGTGTTCTTGCCTGGAGAATCCCAGGGACGGGGGAGCCTGGTGGGCTGCTGTCTATGGGGTTGCACAGAGTCAGACACGACTGAAGTGACTTAGCAGCATATTTGCTTTTGAGATTTCTGGTTACTTTGATTAAGGAGTAAGTATTGTCCAAGTGTCTTTATCAATTTATCAGATGTTTAGCCATGACTTTTAAGACTTTTGTCATTTGTAGATACTTTCTTACTGTGATGCTATTACAGAAAGAGCTTCACTAGCAAGGAGATTCACAGGAGGGCTATGAAAGCAGTTATAACAGTTCCACATCAAAATGATGACTATGTGAGCCAAGGTAGTGGAGTAAGTGACTTCCACTAGACCTTGAGCCTCAGTATATGCTCTTTGAAACACATCAGCAAGCTAAGTGATGTACCCACAAGTAGGTACTGGCCTAATTCAGTGTAAAGAAACTTTTCTAGATACTCTACAACTTGAAAGTTAAAATTGTGCTGAAAGGTTTGTGAAAAATGCCCCCTCAAAAGGGTTTCATACATTATCAATCAGGATTGACTAAGCCTAAAGTAAGTTTCAATTGGATTACAGGTAGTTATACTAATCATTGTTTAAATTTGTTCCTTGTTTTCAAATGGTGCTTTGTGTCTCCTGCTGCACTATATCATTGTCTGCATTACCTATATCCTGTTTAATTTATAAGATTGTTGTCTCTTGTAGTAACTAATGTGTAATTAGGCCTCCAACAAAACTTCTATGGCTAAATGTTTTGAGAAAATCATATTTTTAACACAAAATAATTGTAGTAGGGTGATTCTAAGTATGGGAAGGGAGAAAGTCTTCTGGATTGTAGTTAGAATCCAGAGAATTTAATTATTGATGGGGCCTGGTCCAAAACTTAACACCTGGAGTGGCATATCAAGAATGTTTGACTGAACTGGGATGAGCCCCCCAGCACTGCGGGACAAAAGTTGATCATGAGGTCTTTGAATCACCAATACAGCATGTCTATATCAGTCTAAATGCTCTTATATATATCGTGTATTACATATTACCTTGCTGGTGGTGGTTTAGTCACTAAGTCATGTCCGACTCTTGTGACCCCATGGACTGTAGCCCACCAGGCTCCTCTGTCCATGGGGATTCTCTAGGCAAGAATACTGGAGTGGGTTGCCAGTTCCTTCTCCAGGGGATCTTCCCGACCCAGGAATTGAACCCAGGTCTCCCACATTCCAGGCAGATTCTTTACCAACTGAGCTATGAGGAAAGCCCACATACTACCTTACATATTATATTATGGGGAATCTACATTAGGTACAAATGTCTGTCAACTTTATTGTTTCTCCTATTGTAATACCACAGAGAATTTGTACATTAAAATAGCTATATTACTATTTTTAAAAAAGTTGATCATGAAATGTCTCCCAGATAATAGTCATTCATGACCAAAAATGGGAGACCTGAGGAAGGGAATCAGTGATTGCAGCCCTTCAATGTGAGCCAGTGAGCCCCAAGGGAGGGGAATACCTGCCATCTGGCAGTCATGGGACTGAAGCCACTCCAGCCACTCCCTATGGTGAACTCTGAGGAAACACAGAATGCAGGATTACAGGCCCCAGAAGGCAGAGGTAACTACCAAGGAAATAATTTGAGTGAGCTCTGACTCTTGCATCTTCCCATACATAGAAAAGTGCTAAATTTATTAACTTAAGGTCTTGTCTTGTGAATTTGAAGTTCAGTATCTCTAAGCCTACAGGTGTAAAATAGACACTTTCCAAAAGAGGAACAAAAAGAAGACAAATCTCAACATTTGACACACTGGCAAAGATGGCGGACACTCCCAGAAAGATCCATCTGACTAAGCAGAAAGATCGTCACTCCCTTATTTCACAAGATTATGGAATGGACTTTGACAGTAGGGAATTGTTACAGGGAAGAAGCCAATTCTGACTCCCTTTTGGAACTGTTTCTTTGACTTGCTTTTCATTGCTTTTATTATTGTAATCATACAGAATGGTTTGCCTCAGAGAATCCTGCCCCTCTGCCTGACTATTTTAAACTAAAGTGCCTTTGTTCAGAACCCTGTCCACCTGTGGATGGCCAGAAGGAAGAAATTAACACATCCCCTGCCTGGAGCTTGCCATTCTAGGAGATATTTACAAGAGAATGGCCTTTTTACTTTGCATCCTCACCTCCTCTCATCTCTAACCTATAAAAGAACCTGGCATCCAGACCCCAATAAGATGGTTATTTTGAGGTGCTAGCCTGCCATCTTCTCGGTCTGCCGGCTGTCCGATTAAAGTCTCTTCCTTGCCTAAGCACCTCGACTCAGATTCATTGGCCTGTTGTGTGGCGACAAAGCTTGGACTCTGTAACAGTTTCAGGAATTAGAGGAGACAGATGTGTTCCACCTTCTTGAATGGAAGTTAGAATCTGAATTTTTAAACTGTCTCAGATTATCTGAATATGCCCCCAAGTGTGTAGATCAACATTTGTAAACCATTGGCAATGAAAAAAGCCCAGGTCTGGAAATCTGATGGATTTGAATTTGAATTCTGACTCACTGACCTCCTTACTCATCATATTCGTGAGCTTCAATTTTCTCCTCTATAAAGTAGGAATAATAATGTTTATCTGATAGAATTCTGAGAAGATTTTCTTAGCTACAGTATGTAAAGCATCCAACACAGGGATTGGCAGGCAGACAGTAGGTCCTCAAAAAATGAGAGTGACCCCTTTATAATGGGAGCAAGTGGGAAATGTAATTGGAAGGACTTGAATCAGGTTCCAGGAGGGCCGCAAGATGCAAGGATTTAATCCTGTGACACTAAGGAACCCTGGCAGGCTTATGAGAAGGTGAGTAATTTGATCACAAAGAATTTGTCAGATTGTTCCCACAGTCTGATGTGTGGAGAGAGGAAGAAGCCACTGGCCCAGCAGTTCTTGGGTTAAA
This sequence comes from Bubalus bubalis, assembly GCF_019923935.1. Lineage (NCBI taxonomy): Eukaryota > Metazoa > Chordata > Mammalia > Artiodactyla > Bovidae > Bubalus > Bubalus bubalis. The sequence goes on from NC_059181.1 coordinate 51,573,105, forward strand.
ATCTTTGTCTGCATCTGAGTTATTTGTAACCCGTTGTCATAGAAACGAGTTTGGCAAGCAAGCCAGTGCTGCAAGCTCCTGACAGTAGGAAGGGGAGGGCAGTGGGAGAAGACGGAAGATTTGGAAGAGGGGGTCGTCTGTGACAAGAACCTTGCTTTCCTCTGATTTGTCTGAAGTGTTCAGCTGGAGAAGATGATGAGCATCCTCCAAGGAGAATCATTGGATGTTAGAGACTCTCTTACCCAATCTCCTGATATTCCAGATGTGAAAATAGGCCCAGAGAGGTCCAGAATCTGGCTCAAGGCCACACAGTAAGTCAGCAATGGAGACAGGGCTAGATTTTTTTTTTAAAAAATGATTCAGGGTCATAGAACTGAAGCATAACAAACCTGGACAAGACTTTTGAACACATTCCATCCACTTCTCCACCAACACACATATACTTTTGTTGTTGTTCATGTGGGAAACCTGGGAAAGTGGGTTAGAACTGACTTGGGGTCACACTCAGGTGACAACTTGAGATCAGAACCCAGAGGCCTCTATTTAAGTATTTCCTGAGGAAGTGGCATTCTGAAGTTCACTGTTCAGAGAAGTCCCTCACTCCTGACTGTCAAGATATGGCCTCCCAGGGTGAGAGTGACTTGACTTCCTTGGCTTTTTTTTTTTTTTTTTTTTTTTGGCCAAAGCACATGGCATGTGGGATCTTAGTTCCCCAACTAGGGATCAAACCCATGCCCCCTGCAGTGGATACAGTGAAAGCACAGAGTTCTAACCATTGGACAACCAGGAAAGTCACTGCCTTGGCTTTTGATGTCCTCAAATCCAACACACGCATGTTCAGGTCACACATCTCCCCATATACCTTCTGTAAATAGGTGTTTCCCCCTGCCAATGGCAGTGATGTCACACAAATGGTAGCCCAGCCCCACCTCACCCTGGAGCAAGCACACCAGCCTAACTAAAATAAATGGGATCATACAGTATGTGGCCTTCTGAAACTAACATCTTTCACTTAGCATAATGTTTTCAAGGTTCATCTGGGTTGTTGTATATTATCAATACTTTATTCCTTTTTTAAAAAAAAATATGTATTTGTCTGCATTGAGTCTTAGTTGTGGCACGTGGGATCTTCGTTGTGTCATGTGGATTGTTGCTGATGAACAGACTCTCTGGTTGTGGCATGCGGGCTCAGTAGTTGTGGGGTGTGGGCTTTGTTGCCCTGGGGCATGCAGGATCTTAATTCACTGACCAGAGATCAAACCCACCTCCCATGCATTACAAGGGACATGCATTCTTAACCACTGGATCACCAAGGAAGATTCTATAATCTTTTTCCATGTATAGATTTTGCTTTTTTTTTTTTTTTTTTTAGCAATTTTAGGATTTATTTATTTATGGCTGGGCTGGGTCTTCAGTGTTGCATGTGGGCTTCCTCTTGTAGTGAGCAGAGACTAGAGGACAGGCTCAGCAATTGTGGCCCATGGGGTTAGTTGCCCTGCACCATGTGGAATCTTCCCAGATCAGGGATCAAACCCACCTCCCCTGCAATGCAAGGCAGATTCTTAATCACTAGACTACAAAGGAAGTCCCAGTTTTAGGTTTACACAAGAATTGGATAGAAAGTGCGAGAGAGTTTCCAAAAAGAGCCTCATCCAATTCAGTCTCCTTTATTACTAATGTCTAGCATTCAGTTCAGTTGCTCTCTGTGACTGTCTGCAACACCTTGAACCGCAGAACGCCAGGCCTCCCTGTCCATCACTAACTCCCGGAGTTCATTCAAACTCAGGTCCATCGAGTTGGTGATGCCATCCAGACACCTCTTCCTCTGTTGTCTCCTTCTCCTCCTGCCCCCAATCCCTCCCAGCATCAGAGTCTTTTCCAATGAGTCAACTCTTCACATGAGGTGGCCAAAGTACTGGAGTTTCAGCTTTAGCATCAGCCCTTCCAAAGAACACCCAGGACTGATCTTTAAAATGGACTGGTTGGATCTCCTTGCAGTCCAAGGGACTCTCAAGAGTCTTCTCCAACACCAAGTTCAAAAGCATCAATTCTTCAGCGCTCAGCCTTCTTCACAGTCCAACTCTCACATCCATACATGACTACTGGAAAAACCACAGCCTTGACTAGACGGACCTTTGTTGGCAAAGTAATGTCTCTGCTTTTGAATATGCTATCTAGGTTGTTCATAACTTTCCTTCCAAGGAGTAAGTGTCTTTTAATTTCATGGCTGCAATCACCATCTGCAGTGATTTTGGAGCCCCCCAAAATAGTCTGTCACTGTTGCCACTGTTTCCCCATCTATTTGCCATGAAGTGATGGAACCAGATGCCATGATCTTAGTTTTCTGAATGTTGAGCTTTAAGCCAACTTTTTCACTCTCCTCTTTCACTTTCATCCAGAGGATTTTTAGTTCCTCTTCACTTTCTGCCATAAGGGTGGTGTCATCTGCATATCTGAGGTTATTGATATTTCTCCTGGCAGTCTTGATTCCAGTTTGTGCTTCCTCCAGCCCAGTGTTTCTCATGATGTACTCTGCATATAAGTTAAATAAGCAGGGTGACAATATACAGCCTTGACGTACTCCTTTTCCTATTTGGAACCAGTCTGTTGTTCCATGTCCAGTTCTAACTGTTGCTTCCTGACCTGCATATAGGTTTCTCAAGAGGTAGGTCAGGTGGTCTGGTATTCCCATCTCTTTCAGAATTTTCCACAGTTTATTGTGATCCACACAGTCAAAGGCTTTGGCATAGTCAATAAAGCAGAAATCGATGTTTTCCTGGAATTATCTTGCTTTTTCCATGATCCAGCAGATGTTGGCAATTTGATCTCTGGTTCCTCTGCCTTTTCTAAAACCAGCTTTAACATCTGGAAGTTCATGGTTCATGTATTGCTGAAGCCTGAGTGTGGTACATTTGTGACAATTGATGAACAAATAACAATATTTTTTTTCTTTTTTTCCCCAGCTTTTTTGAGATATAACTGACTGATACACTGTTATGAACTAAGGTCCATTGGTTTTGTTTTTCAGTCACCAAGTTGTGTCCGACTCTTTGCGACCCCATGAACTGCAGCATGCCAGGCTTCTCTCTCCTTCACTATCTCCCAGAGTCTGATCAAATTCATGTCCATTGAGTCAGTGATCCCATCCAACCATCTCATCCTCTGTCATCCCCTTTTCCTCTTGCCCTCAGTCTTTTCCAGCATCAGAGTCTTTTCCAATAAGTCAGCTCTTCACATAAAGTGGCCAAATCATTGGAGATTCACCTTCAGCACCAGTCTTTCCAATGAATGGTTAGGGATGATTTCCTTCAAGATTGACTGGTTTGATCTCCTTCTGTGCAAGGGACTCTCAAGAGTCTTCTCCAGCACCACAGTTTGAAAGCATCAATTATTTGGCATTTAGTCCTCTTTATAGTCCAACTCTCACATCCCTAAATGACTACTGGAAAAACCATAGCTTTGACTATAAGGACCTTTGTCAGCAAAGTGTGGACTCTACTTTTTAATACCCTATCTTGGTTTGTCATAGTGTTTCTTGCAAGGAGAAAGTGTCTATGAATTTCATGGCTGCAGTCATCGTCCTCAATGGTTTTGGAGCCCAGGAAAACAAAATCTGTCTCTGTTTCCACTTTTTCCCCATCTATCTACCATGAAGTGATGGGACCAGATGCCATGATCTTCATTTCTTGACTGTTGAGTTTTAAGCCAGCTTTTTTACTGTCCTCTTTCATCCTCATCAAGAGGCTCTTTAGTTCCTCTTCACTTTCTGCCATTAAAGAGATATCATCTGCATATCTGAGGTTGTTGATTTTCTCCAGGAAACCTTAATTCCAGCTTGTGATTCATCCATCCTGGTATTTCACATTGTTAGGTAGTTAGAATAGGGGAAAGGAGTCCAGAATGGCGGTGGCTAAAAGATAAGGAAGAGAAAAGCCCTTGAAAATAGAACAAAGGAAGGTCCAAGGACCAGAGTGAGGACCTTAGGTAGAACAAACAACACTCCTGGCTAACCCAATTTACATAGGGAAGGCCCAGGGGGAAAAGAAAAACATATAAAAAGAGGAGACAAGAGGCTCTCTCTCTCTCTCTCACTCTCACTCTTTCTCTCTCTCGCTTGCTGGGGCATTCTTCTCTTCGAGTCTTTAGGTCAACATGCCCTCACGCCTCGAGGATGGATTTTCCTGTTATTATCTAAATAAAATAGAGCTGTAACATGGAGCTGTAACACTGATTTGTCTAAGAGCTATAACACGGTCCATTTGAGACCTGAGAGCTATAACACAGTCTGTCCGAGACCCAAGAGCTGTGACACACCAAGGGCTTTAATGTCCATCACTCCAAATTTTTGTTGTGGACGAGACAGAACCGAGGAGCATACACTCGCATGACATCTATGGTGCCATGACTCGGGTTTAACCTAGCTGTAACAACCTCAGCATGGCCCCCGCAAAGAGGAGGCCAAACACAGCAGGAGCCCAACTCAGCAAAGCTCCTGTGGTAGAAGTGGAACGCGAAGAAAACCCAGCGCAGGAGAAGTGACAAGAGGCCCATCGTGCTGGAAACCAGGACAGAGAAAAACAAACTCAGCAGAAAGCTCCCGCGGCTCAGTCTCAGATTCCAGAAGACTTCCGGTTAAGGTAGGAGATCCTCGCTCCTATGGCTGGAGGGACATATGCCTAACAAAATCTTAATTCCTTTACAATCTCTCGTTTCTTGTCTCCTCGAACCTCCCGTGAACAGGTGGGTGGCAGTGGGCACAATTGAGGGACTCTGGAGAGCCTACTCCTCAGCATGTCCCAAAGGTGCTATCTGCTGAGCCCTAGTAGCTGTTACCCAAGCTGGTGGGGGTTCTTCTGTCCTTACTCTTCTTTGTACCAAGGATCAGACCAATGAAAACTGTGAGCACCAGTCAGATATTTAGCAAATTTTCTGGCAGGCTGTGAAGGGGATTCCTTGGCACGTTTTTCCCACTGCTTTTTCCTCCTGTCCTTCGGCTCTCTCTCCCGGGACTTGAGCCCAACCAAAACCCAGGATACCTGGCTTCAGGACCTAATGAAGCTCAGCCTCTGATGTCTCATTGCAAAAATTCAGTGAGAGACAAAGTGATAAGTGAGAATTGGATTTGTTAGGATTCAGAGAGAAGCACCGCACTTTACAGGGTACAGGCCAAGAAATGTGGCCTGGCTAGGTTTTGAGAGTGGGGTGAATTCATATGCTAATGAGCGGGAAGATCATTGCAGCCATTGGGGAACTACCCACTCCTCTGTCTTTTGACAGTGCCTTAGAGCTGTTCTGCCACCTCCGGGTGTGTCTTTTGGCTTACAGATTGGAGATTAAGGTTTACTTGAATTTGACTTGTCATCTTGGACCCAGTTGATTTTAATCGTTTTACATTATGCCCTTGTGCTATGTCATTCTTTCAAAGGTTGTGCTCTGCCCCCTTCCCTCCTGTTTCATGCTCTTTTCCTCAGCCCCATCTGGGCCCACAATGTTGCCTCTACAATCTTCTGGAGGAACAACCAGAAAATAGCTGGCCCTTGGGAGGGAAATACTATATAATATGCAACCCTTCTAGATATTCAGGCCTTCATCTTCCATGTTTCCTACAACATGTACAACATCAACATCTCTCAGTGAACCCACTAAGGCGGGCGACAGGCATGTTGCAGGAAAGGGGACCCCTTCCAGGGCCCAAAACTGGGTTCTTGTCTAACACTCGGAAATGAATTGTCCAAGGAGACACATGTACTGACAAAGCAAGAGATTTTTATTGGGAAAGGGCACCCGGGTGGAGAGCAGTAGGGTAAGGGAACCCAGGAGAACTGCTCTGCCGCGTGGCTCGAAGTCTCAGGTTTCATGGTGATGGGATTAGTTTCTGGGTGGTCTTTGACCAATAATTCTAATTCAGAGTCTTTCCTGGTGGCAGCACGCATTGCTCAGCCAAGATGGATGTTAGCAAGAGGGATTCTGGGAAGTGGACGGACAACCCGTGTCTCCTTTCGACCTTTCCCGAACTCTTTCAGTTGGTGGTGGCTTATTAGTTCTGTATTCCTTATCAGGATCTCCTGTCATAAAACAACTCGTGCAAATGGTTACTATGGTGCCTGGCCAGGGTGGGCGGTTTCAATCAGTGTGCTTCCCCTAACAGGCACACAATGCCTGCTGGAAGTTCATCAGTTGGCATCCCTTCAAAGGCAATTGGGCTTCCAGGGATAATGTTTGCCACTTTGAGAGTTAGCCCTGCAGGCCGTTTGGGCCCAAACCTTTACCACCCTTCTCCTAAAGTTAAAAACATATCCCTGGATCAAATCTCCACTCCACTTTTATGGAACATTTGTCGGTTGCCTCTTACCAATTTGTTCTTGAGCCAATTACTAACTCCTACAATCAGGACTCTGCCTCCTTGTAGGCAACATTGCTCCACCTAGCCTACTATTAAAATACCTTAATGTCCCTAACCGGGCCAGATAACCCACTCCTTTGTCACTATTTCTGTTATTACCTAAAGTGGGTCTATGACAACGAAGTGTTTACCACTGGAGACACCCTAACCTGCTCTTATGGAGGACTAGGGAAAGAAATCTGTGACTTACAATCCCTTAGAGTAAAAGGATAAGACTTGTGACTGTTACACTGTTTCCCAGTCTCAGGGCACAGGCTTGGATTGCTTTACATCATGATATCTATTCCCATCCATGGTGGACAAACCAGCAATGAGTTAAGATTACAACCCCTTAATCCTTGGAAGGAAAGTTATGACCAACCTAGATAGCATATTCAAAAGCAGAGACATTACTTTGCCAACAAAGGTCCGTCTAGTCAAGGCTATGGTTTTTCCAGTGGTCATGTATGGATGTGAGAGTTGGACTGTGAAGAAAGCTGAGCACTGAAGAATTGATGCTTTTGAACTGTGGTGTTGGAGAAGACTCTTGAGAGTCCCTTGGACTGCAAGGAGATCCAACCAGTCCATTCTGAAGGAGATCAGCCCTGGGTGTTCTTTGGAAGGAATGATGCTAAAGCTGAAACTCCAATACTTGGCCACCTAATGTGAAGAGTTGACTCATTGGAAAAGACTCTGATGCTGGGAGGGATTGAAGGCAGGAGGAGAAGGGGACAACAGAGGATGAGATGGCTGGATGGCATCACTGACTCGATGGACATGAGTTTGAGTGAACTCCGGGAGTTGGTGATGGACAGGGAGGCCTGGCGTGCTGCAATTCATGGGGTCGCAAAGAGTCGGACACGACTGAGTGACTGAACTGAACTGAACTAAATCCTACCCAGCACTGGTCACGCTGGAGATCTTGGGGATGCCCAACTCCAGTCCGGGGCTCACAGGAGGTCAACCTGCCTTGACCTGCCTAGAGATCTAGTCCTTGAAAGGTTGTCACACCTCAACCTGCTCAGGGATCCGCCAGTCCAGGGGTCCCAGGAGGTCATCATGCCTCGACCTGCCCAGGGACCCAATTCTCGGGAGGCTGTCATGCCTCGACCTGCCCGGGGATTCGATCTCCAGGAGGCTGTCACGCCTCAGCCTGCCTGGGGATCTTCACCCTGGCCCGGGGACACCTGGCTCTCAAGTTGCAACAATACTGGGTAGGATAAGCTTCAAAAAGACTCACCCCTAAGGAAATCCACCCATGGAAATAGAAGGAGGCCTATTAGTTTCTTTCTATTTTTCTTTTCTCCCTGTCATGACTGTCTTTCAGATGGGAAATAACCAATCCACTTCCCAGCAGACGCCCTTGAGATGCATCCTTGATAACTGGAAGCTGTTCGATCCTCTAAGTCTAAGGAAAAGTCGCTTAAAATTCTTTTGTGCCACTGCATGGCCACAGTATCCACTGGGGGATGAGGAACATTGGTCTAAGGATGGGAGTTTAAATTACAATACCATCCTGCAATTAGAATTATTCTGCAAAAGACAAGGAAAATGGACAGAAATCCCCTATGTCCAAATTTTCTTTCAACTAAGAGATATGAAGGAATTCTGTCTTAAGTATGGGATTGTTTTATGCCCTAAAAGTGAGCCCACTAAGCAAATGGTGTTAGGCACAGGCAACCAAGAAAAGGAACCCCCTCCCGTGAAGGCTCACCTCCCACAGCTCCCAAGTTGCCTGGTGCTCCTTCCTTGTATCAAAACGTGCCCCCATATCTGGAAGCACCCCCTCCACAAAAGCCAGCTCGAGTATGTCCCTTAGTTGAAACTGGAGGAGAATTCGGACCAACCCGGGTCCATAAGCCCTTCTCCCTCTTAGAACTAAGACAGATCAAACAAGACCTGGGAAGCTATACAGATGACCCAGGCAAATATATAGATACATTCCAACATATTACCTTGGCCTTTGACTTGACATGGAAAGACATCATGGTCATATTTAGTCAAACTTTATCTCACCCTGAACATACTAGGGTCTTAAAGGAAGCCTGAAGGTATGCAACAGGGCTTCACATGTCAAGTGATAGATACCCAGTAGGGGAAACTGCAGTCCCTTCCTCTGATCCTAATTGGAATTATAATGACCCTGAGCACATCAGGGAAAGGGATCATTTTCTAATCTGCGTGAAGGCAGGAATGAAAGCAGCCCAACAAAAAGTACTTAGCTATGCCTGGGTCTCAGCAATAACTCAGGAGCCCAATGAGAACCCAATTGCTTTTCTGGAAAGGCTAAAAGAGGCCCTCCAAAAGTTTACCAATCTGGACTTAGACTCTTACGAGGGGCAGGTGATTTTAAAGGACAAATTCCTGTCCCAGTGTGCATCAGATATCAGAATTAAGTTACAACAGCTACAGCAGCAGGACCCTGCTGCCTCTTTAGATGAGATGATCCAGACAGCCACCAATACCTTTTATAACAGAGAACAGGAGGAGGAGGTCAAGGCCCAGGAGAGGGAGAGAAGGAAAGAGACAAGGCATGCCCAGATGCTGGCTGCCCTCCAGAGAAGCCCTACTGCAAACCCCGAGTCCTTGAAGGACAAGGCACTAGGCAAATGCCTAATCTGTAGACAGGCGGGGCATTGGGCCAAAGAGTGTCCAAACCGTGATAAGTCTCCTAGAATGGCTTGCTACAAATGCCATCAACTGGGACATTGGGTGGCACTCTGCCCTGGGCACCCAAGAGCCTCAAGGTCAAGCGCCAAGCCTTCCCTCACGATGGTTCAAGAGGACTGAAGCGGCCCGCTCCAGCCAGCCCGCCTGTCACAGATAATCATCATGGGGCTGGAGCCAAGTGTGCAACTGAATGTGGCAGGTAGGTCCGAGAACTTCTTGGTTGACACAGGGGCTACCTACTCTGTCTTGATCTCCTACTCTGGAGCCTTCTTCTCCCAAACCTGTACCATTTTGGGTGCTACAGGAAAAACAACTACTAAAAGATTCACCCAAGCACATCTTTGTTGCTGGGATGGACAAATATTTTCCCACCAGTTTCTGGTGGTCCCTGAGTGTCCTACTCCCTTACTGGGAAGAGATATGCTCACTAAACTGGGGACCACCCTTGTGATGGGAAGCTTTTCAGGCCCTAGGGCTCTACAACTTCTGGTTACTACTGAAGAACCCATTACACCTTCTCCAATAGAGAGGGACCAAAAACTATGGGAGGACAAAATTAACCCCTAGGTGTGGGACCAAAAAATTCCTGGACGAGCCCACCAAGCTGAACTGGTCATCATTGTCCTCCAAGATCCCACTTGGTTTCCTAACCAGAAACAATATCCCCTCAAAAGAGAGGCTCGGGAGGGACTACAGCCTTTAATAAATAAATTCCTTGCTTGTGGGCTATTGGCCCCACCAGTTTGCCATGTAACACCCCAATCCTCTCAGTAAAGAAAAAGGACGGAACCTGGCGAATGGTTCAAGATCTCTGGATCATAAATGAAGCTGTAGTCCCCCTCCATCCCACAGTACCCAATCCCTATGTAATCTTGGGAGGAATCCCACCCAGTGCCAAGTGGTTTACAGTCTTGGATCTCAAAGATGCATTTTTTTGCATACCACTGGCTAAAAAATCCCAATATCTTTTTGCCTTTGAGTGGGAGGCCCCAGGAGAAAAACACCAACAGATGACTTGGACAGTATTACCTCAGGGGTTCAGAGATAGTCCCCACCTGTTTGGACAGGCCGTTAGCCGGGATCTCCTAGATCTGGACCTGGGACCTAATGGGAAAATATTACAATATGTAGATGACCTACTAATCTGCTCTCCAGATGAGAAAAATGCCCAACAACATGCAATTCAATTCTAAACTTTTTGGCAGAAAGGGGATATAAAGTCTCCCATGCTAAGGCACAGATGGTAGAGACAAAGGTCACTTACCTGGGAATTCAGATTACACACGGGTCCAGGAGGCTGTCCTCTGATAGGGTACAAGGAATCCTCCAGTTGCCCTCCCCCACGACTCGAAAACAATTGCGAGCTTTCCTGGGGCTAACTGGGTATTGTAGAATCTGGATACCCAATTATGGTCTAATTGCCCAGCCCTTGTATGAAAGCTTAAAGGGATGGGATGATTCAATCCCTCTGATGTGGGGAACTCCTCAAAAGGCAGAGGCTACACTAAAACAGGCCTTAACTCAGGCACCTGCCTTGAGGTTGCCAGACCCAGAAAAAGCATTCCAATTTTATGTCCATGAAAGAGAGAGAATAGCCTTGGGAAAGTTAAGTCAAAGGTTGGGATCTGAGCCCAAGCCTGTCTCTTACTTATCCAAGAGGCTCAATCCAACTGCCCAAGGCTGGCCCTCCTGCCTTTGAAATCTTGCAGCTATTGCAATCATGATAGAAGATGCTTTGAAGCTCTCCTTTGGGGGCAAACTATTTTTACCAGCCACGAAGTAAAACAACTCCTAAATGGGAGAGGCCATTTATGGATGTCTGATCAAAGAATCCTCAGATATCAAGTAATGCTGGTCGAAAATCCAGGCCTCACTCTATCCCCTTGTGAGGTTCTTAACCCAGCTACCCTCCTGCCTACCCCCAAGGGCTTTCTCCTCTTTCACTCTTGTCTAGAAACCTTGGACCAATGGACAAAACCCCGAGAGGGATTGTCAGAAGATCCTCTGACCAATCCTGAGGAAATCTGGTACACTGATGGAAGCAGCTTTGTCTTGGATGGAAAAAGAAGAGCCAGATATGCAGTAGTCTCCAATTTTGAGATCATAGAGGCTAAGCCTCTGCCACCAGGTACTTCAGCCCAATTAGCTGAGCTCATAGCCCTGACTCGAGCTTTAGAGATGGGAAAAGGAAAAAAATAGCCGCTTACACTGACTCCAAGTATGCCTTTCTGGTGTTACATGCACATGCTGCTATTTGGAAAGAAAGGGGCCACTTAACCACCCGAGGGTCCCCAATCAAATATGGTGATCAAATTCTCAGACTCTTGGAGGCAGTCCATCTGCCCACTGAGTTTTCAGTCTCCCACTGTAAAGGACATGAAAAAGGGAGCACAGAAGTGGCATGAGGAAACCAAGCAGCTGATCAGGCAGCTAAGAGAGCACCAATACAGAACAATGACTTAATAGGGGTTGCCACCCTAGCTCCACAGAATAATTTGCCAAAAACTCCTTCATATACTGAAGATGAGACTCTTAAAGTTAAGAGTGAGGGCTTTCAAGAAGATCATACGGGGTGGTTCCAAAAGGAAAGGAAGAAAGTGAAAGTGAAGTTGCTCAGTCATGTCCGACTCTTTGCGACCCCATGGACTTTAGCCTATCAGGCTCCTCCATCCATGGGATTTTCCAGGCAAGAGTGCTGGAGTGGATTGCCATTTCCTTCTCCAGGGGATCTTCTCAACCCAGGAATCGAACCCAGGCCTCCCGCATTGCAGGCAGATGCTTTACCTTCCAAAAGGAGGTTCCAAAAGGAGGGACTCCTTTTTCTGCCTGGGAACCTCCAATGGAAGTTGGTTAATTCCTTACATGCTACCACTCATTTAGGGGGGAAGATCCTCCAAAGATTACTAGAGAGGTCCTTCAGAGGAACAGGCTTCCAAACAACTATAATACAAGTGGTCTCCTCTTGTCCCACTTGCCAATTAAACAACCTCCAAGGAGCTCGAAGACCCCAGCTGGCCCAGCCCATCCAACAACATGGGGCCTACCCAGGAGAGGACTGGCAGATGGACTTCATCCAGATGCCAGTTTCTCAAGGGTATAAATACCTATTAGTCATGATAGATGCATTCACAGGATGGATTGAAGGCTTTCCCACCCAGACTGAGAAGGCTGAGGAGGTGGTAAAAAAAAAAAAAAAAAAAACTGCTCCATGAAATCATTCCAAGATTTGGTCTGCCCAGATCATTACAAAGTGACAATGGGACATCATTTACTCCTAAGGTCACCCAAGGGGTCTCTAAAGCATTGGGCATTATTTACTATCTCCATTGTGCCTGGAGGACTCAGTCTTCAGGAAAAGTAGAAAGACCCAACCAATTCTTAAAATCAGCGATAAAAAAGATAACCCAGGAGACCTCCCTGGGATGGAAGGAGGCTTTACCAATAGCTCTCCTCTGCACCCGTATTGCCCCTAAGGAACAGATTTGTCTTAGTCCTTATGAGATGCTATGTGGGAGACCTTTTGTTTATGTCAATGACCTCTTCCTAGATCCAGAGTTTCAGACCCTCCAGTCTTATACCATGGCCATTGGGCAATTCAAACGGGATATGTGCTTGTGGGGTATGAACCAGGACCCAAAAGATTCTAAGGAGTCACCACTATATGCTCCAGGGACTCAAGTCCTAACTAAAGTCATGAAAGATGGGTCCCCAAAGGCTCAATTCCAGCCCACATGGAAGGGCCCCTACCCTGTAATACTTTCTACCCCCACTGCAGTCAAGGTACCAGGACATGACTGCTGGATTCACTACTCACGCGTCAAGCCATGGGAGAAAACAGAAGAGGACACTCAGTACACCTGTGAGGCCCTGGGAGATCTCAGATACTTATTCAAAACTACAAATGAGTGCCATTCTAATGAATAACCCCAAAATCTGGTCTCTGGGGATAAGATTTATCAGGATAACTCTAAAGAGCCAACACAGCTTGGCATGGATAGTACTCCAAAACAGACAGGAGATAGATCTTCTGCTCCCTAAACAACGACGGACTTGAGCCATCCTGGTGATGTGAATTTGGAATTGGCTAATGCCCCTTCTAGTCCTTATTATGCCATATTGATGTGCTTATCATTGTTCCATGTACTATCAATTGTCTAACCTGTTTGTCTCTGCCCAGGTCAACAAGCTACAACATGCAGTGCCAGTTCAACAAAGATATAAAACTACAGCCAACCTTGAAAAATATCACTCACCCTTAGATGGACACCACTATAAGGACTTTCAGGCCTGAGACTGGCAAGAGGGGGAGGCCCAATACCCCTCGCTGTCCCAGTTCAGCAGGAAGTAGCCAGAAAGACCTTGATACCCCTATTCCCAAAGAATTGGGCCTCCCATCTCTTGAGGGGGGAATGTTAGGTAGTTAGAATAGGGAAAAAGAGTCCAGAATGGCGGTGACTAAAAGATAAGGAAGAGAAAAGCCTGCAAAAATAGAACAAAGGAAGGTCCGAGGACCAGAGTGAGGACCTCAGGTAGAACAAACAACACTCCTGGCTAACCCAATTTACATAGGGCAGGCCCAGGGGGAAAAGAAAAACATATAAAAAGAGGAGCCAAAGGGTTCGCTCGCTCTCTGTCTCTCTCTCCCGCGTGCTGGGGCACTCTTTTTTTTTTTTTTTTTTTATTATTTTTTACAATATTGTATTGGTTTTGCCATACATCAACATGCATCCGCCATGGGTGTACACATGTTCCCCATCCTGAACCCCCCTTCCACCTCCCTCCCCATCCCATCCCTCTGGGTCATCCCTGTGCACCAGCCCCAAGCATCCTGTATCCTGCATTGAACCTGGACTGGCGATTCATTTCTTATATGATATTATACATGTTTTAATGCCATTCTCCCAAATCATCCCCCCATTCCCTCTCCCACAGAGTCCAAAAGACTGTTTTATATATCTGTGTCTCTTTTGCTGTCTCGCATACAGGGTTATCGTTACCATCTTTCTAAATTCCATCTATATGCGTTAGTATACTGTATTGGTGTTTTTCTTTCTGGCTTACTTCACTCTGTATAATCGGCTCCAGTTTCATCCACCTCATTAGAACTGATTTGTATTCTTTTTAATGGCTGAGTAATATTCCATTGTGTATATGTACCACAGCTTTCTTATCCATTCATCTGCTGATGGGCATCTAGGTTGCTTCCATGTCCTGGCTATTATAAACAGTGCTGCGATGAACATTGGGGTACACGTGTCTCTTTCCCTTCTGGTTTCCTCAGTGTGTATGCCCAGCAGTGGGATTGCTGGGTCGTATGGCAGTTCTACTTCCAGTTTTTTAAGGAATCTCCACACTGTTCTCCATAGTGGCTGTACTAGTTTGCATTCCCACCAACAGTGTAAGAGGGTTCCCTTTTCTCTACATCCTCTCCAGCATTTATTGCTTGTAGACTTTTGGATCACAGCCATTCTGACTGGCGTGAGATGGTACCTCATTGTGGTTTTGATTTGCATTTCTCTGATAATGAGTGATGTTGAGCATCTTTTCATGTGTTTGTTAGCCATCTGTATGTCTTCTTTGGAGAAATGTCTGTTTAGTTCTTTGGCCCATTTTTTGATTGGGTTGTTTATTTTTCTGGAATTGAGCTGCAGGAGTTGCTTGTATATTTTTGAGATTACTTCTTTGTCAGTTGCTTCGTTTGCTACTATTTTCTCCCATTCTGAAGTCTGTCTTTTCACCTTGCTTAGAGTTTCCTTTGTTGTGCAGAAGCTTTTAATTTTAATTAGATCTCATTTGTTTATTTTTGCTTTTATTTCCAATATTCTTGGAGGTGGTCATAGAGGATCCTGCTGTGATGTATGTCAGAGAGTGTTTTGCCTATGTTCTCCTCTAAGAGTTTTATAGTTTCTGGTCTTATGTTTAGATCTTTAATCCATTTTGAGTGGGGCACTCTTCTCTTCGTGTCTTTGGGTCGACATGCCCTCACACCTTGAGGATGGATTTTCCTGTTATTATCTAAATAAAATAGAGCTGTAACACTGATATGTCTAAGAGCTATAACACGGTCCGTTTGAGACCTGAGAGCTATAACACGGTCTGTCCAAGACCCAAGAGCTGTGACACGCCGAGGGCTTTAATGTCGGTCACTCCAAATCTTTGTTGTGGACAAGACAGAACTGAGGAGCATACACTTGCGTGACAACATGATGTATTCTGCATATAAGTTATATAAGCATGGTGATAATAAACAGCCTTGATGTACTCCTTTTCCAATTTGAACCAGTTCGTTGTTCCATATCTGGTTCTAACTGTTGCTTCTTGTCATGCATACTCCTCTTGGGAAGGAGACAAGTAAAGTGGTCAAGTATTCCCATCACTTTAAGAATTTTCAACAGTTTATTGAGATCCACACAGTCAAAGACTTTAGTGTAGTCAATGAAGCAGAAGTAGGCGTTTTTCTGGAATTCTCTTGCTTGTTCTATGATCCAATGAATGTTGGCAATTTGATCTCTGCTTCCTCTGCCTTTTCTAAATCCAGCACATCCATCTGGAATTTCTCAGTTCACATACTGCTGAAGCCTAGTTTTCAGAATTTTGAGTATAATCTTGCTAGCATGTGAAATGAGTGCAATTGTGTGATATTTTGAACAGTCTTTGGCATTGACTTTCTTGGGGACTGGAATGAAAATTGACCTTTTCCAGTCCTGTGGCCACTGATGAGTTTTCCAAATTTGCTGGCCTATTAAGTGCAGCACTTTCACAGCAACATCTTTTAGGACTTGTAATAGCTCAGCTGGAATTCCATCACCTCCACTAGCTTTGTTTGTAGCAGTGCTTCCTAAGGCCCACTTGACTTTACAATCTGGATATTTGGCTCTAGGTGAGTGACCACACCATCACAATTACCCAAGACATTAAGGCCTTTTTGTATAGTTCTTCTGTGTGTTCTTGCCAGCTTTTCTTAAGCTCTTCTGCTTCTGTGAGGTCCTTGCAATTTCTGTCCTTTATTGTACCCATCTTTGCCTGAAATGTTCCCTTTGTATCTCCAATTTTCTTAAAGAGATCTCTAGTCTTTCCCCTTCTGTTTTTTTCCTCTACTTCTTTTCATTTTTCACCTTGGAAGGCTTTCTTATCTCTCCTTGCTGTTCTCTGGAACTCTGCATTCAGTTGGGTATATCTTTCTCTTTCTCCATTGCTTTTTGCTTCTTTTCTTTCCTCAACTATTTGTAAAGCCTCCTCAGACAAGAATTTACCTCGTTGCATTTCTTTTTCTTGGGCATGGTCTTGATCACTGTCTGCTGTACAATGTTATGAACCTCTGTCCATAGTTCTTCAGGCACTCTGTCTACCATATCTAATCCATTGAATCTACTTGTCATCTCCACTGTATAATCATAAGGGATTTAATTTAGGTCACACCTGAATGGCCTAGTGATTTTCCCTATTTTCTTGAATTTAAGCCTGTATTTTGCAATAAGCAGGTCATGATTTGAACCACAATCAGCCTCAGGTCTTGTTTTTGCTGACTGTATATAGCTTCTCCATCTTTGGCTGCAAAGAATATAATCAATCTGATTTCGGTATTGACCATCTAGTGATGTCCACAAGTTGTCTCTTGTGGTGTTGGAAGAGGGTGTTTGCTATGACCAGTGCGTTATATTGGCAAAACTCTATTAGCCATTGCCTTGCTTCATTTTGTATTCCAAAGTCCATAGTTTACATTAAGATTCACTTTTTTTGTTTTACATTCTATGGGTTTTGGCAAATATATAATGACATGTATCCACCACTACAGTATCATACAGAGTAGTTTCACTGCTCTGAAATTCCCTTCTTCCAATCATTTACCCCTTCCTTCCTTTCCATGAACCCCTGACTTCTTTACTGTCTTCATTCTTTTGCCTTTTCAGAATGTCATATTGTTGGGTTGATACAATGTGTAGTCTTTTCAGATTGGCTTTTTTCCCTTAGTAATATGCATTTAAGGTTTCTCTGTGTCTTTTCATGGCTTAATAGCCCATTTCTTTTTATCACTGAATGATATTTTATATAATGTTAAGAACCTCTGTCCATAGTTCTTCAGGCACTGTGTCTACCAGATCTAATCCATTGAATCTGCTTGTCATCTCCACTGTATAATCATAAAGGATTTAATTTAGGTCACACCTGAAGATATTAAGAAGAGGTGTCAAGATACACAGAAGAACTATACAAAAAAGATCTTCACGACCCAGATAATTACAATGGTGTGATCACTCACCTTGAGCCAGACATCCTGGAATGTGAAATTAAATGGGCCTTAAGAACCACCACTACAAACAAAGCTAGTGGAGGTGATGGAGTTCCAGTTGAGCTATTTCAAATCCTAAAAGATGATGCTCTGAAAGTTCTGCACTCAATATGCCAGAAAATTTGGAAAACTCAGCAGTGGCCACAGGACTGGGAAAGGTCAGTTTTCATTCCAATCCCAAAGAAAGGCAATGTCAAAGAATGCTCAAACTACCACACAGTTGCACTCATCTTACAAGCCAATAAAGCAATGCTCAAAATTCTCCAAGCCAGGCCTCAACAGTACATGAACTGTGAACTTCCAGATGTTCAAGCTGGATTTAGAAAAGGCAGAGGAAGCAGAGATCAAATTGGCAACATCTGCTGGATCATCGAAAAAGTGAGAGAGTTCCAGAAAAAAACATCTACTTCTGCTTTTTTGACTATGCTGAAGCCTTTGACTGCATGGATCACAACAAACTGTGGAAAATTCTTAAAGAGATGGGAATACCAGACCACCTGATCTGCCTGCTGAGAAATCTGTATGCAGGTCAAGAAGCAACAGTTAGAACTGGACATGGAACAACAGACTGATTCCAAACCGGGAAAGGAGTACGTCAAGGCTGTATATTTTCACCCTGCTTATTTAACTCATATGCAGAGTACATCATGAAAAATGCTGGACTGGATATGAAGCACAAACTGAAATCAAGATTTCCAGGAGAAATATCAATAACCTCAGATATGCTGATGATACCACACTTAAGGCAGAAAGCAAAGAAGAACTAAAGAGCCTCTTGATGAAAGTGAAAAGGGAGAGTGACAAAGTTGGCTTGAAACTCAACATTCAGAAAACTAAAATCATGGCATCTGGTCCCATCACTTCATGGCAAATAGATGACAGCCTTTATTTGCGGGGGGGGGGGGGTGGGGAACTCCAAAATCACTGCAGATGGTGACTGCAGCCATGAAATTAAAAGATGCTTGCTCCTTGGAAGAAAAGCTATGACCAACCTAGACAGCATATTAAAAAGCAGAGACAAACAAAGGTCTGTCTAGTCAAAACTATGGTTTTTTCAGCAGTCATATATGGATGTGAAAGCTGGACTATAAAGAAAGCTGAGTGCCGAAGAATTGATGCTTTTGAAGTGTGATGTTGGAGAAGACTCTTGAGAGTCCCTTGGACAGCAAGGAGATCAACCAGTCCATCCTAAAGGAAATCAGTCCTGAATATTCATTGGAAGGACTGATGCTGAAGCTGAAACTCCAATACTTTGGCCACCTGATTCGAAGAACCAACTGATTTGAAAAGACCCCGATGCTGGGAAAGATTGAAGGCGGGAGGAGAAGGGGATGACAGAGGATGAGATGGTTAGATGGCATCACCGACTCAATGGACATGAGTTTGAGTAAATTCCAGGAGTTAGTGATGGACAGGGAGGCCTGGTGTGCTGCAGTCCATGGGGTTGCAAAGTCAGACAAACTGAGCAACTGAACTGAACTGATATTTTATTGTCTGGATGTGCCACAGTTTATTTATTCACTCACATACTAAAGGATATTTTTGTTGCTTCCAAGTTCTGTCAGATATGATAAATAAATGCTATAAACATACATGTGCCAGCTTTTATGTGGACGTAAATTTTCAGTTCATTTGGGTAAATACCAAGGAGTATATAGTTGGTGGATTGTATTGAGGCAGTGGACAGATGAGCCCCACCCCACCCCAGGGTAAAGTAATAGGAGATTTCATTGCTTGGACTGAAACTCCAAGAGAAGAATAGCAGGACAATTAAGACAGAAGACTGGGCCCTGCCCAGACCATATGTTTCTCATTCTCAAAGTCAGGAGACCTCCCCAACCAGACATGTGCAGACAGGCTCCTTGGAGGTCAAAGGGGAGTGATGCTAAGTGATGCCAAGCTACCCATTGGCCTCTTCAGTGGAATCCATCTTGGCTAAGAGATGCATGCACACACATTGGAGGACCTTGAGATATACCAAATAGGGACTGTGAACCAGGCAAATCAAAATGATTGTCCAAAGGAAACCTGGAAGTAATGTCCCATAAGACTAATTCAAACAGCCATGAGGGCTCGACTCAGGGACTCTACCTCTGAGTTTGCCCGTGTGTCTATCCACACACACTGTACTCTTTATCCTCCTAATAAACAGTTTACTTATTTTATTACTTTCCATCTTTGTGGGAATTCTTTTCTGCAGTGCTGAAGGGCTAGGGCCTGGTCACTGATTACTGGTCTAGTGGCTAGGATTTGGTGCCCTCACCACCATGACCTGGCCTCAATCTCTGGCTGGGGAACTGATGTCCTGCTTCAAGCTGTTGCAGACCGAGCCCACCTGAGATTAGTATGGTAAAAGTATATTTAGTTTTGTAAAAAACTGGCAAACTGTCTTCCAAAGTGACTCTTTGTGACCCCATGAACTGCCGCACACCAGGCTTCCCCATCCTTTACTATTTCCATGTGTTTGCTCAAACTCATGTCCATTGAGTCAGTGATGTCATACGTATATGGTGGTATCTTATTTTTTAAATTTTCATTTCCCTAATGACATAGATGGATCTTCTTTGTGAGGTGTCTGTTGAGATCTTTTGCCCATTTGTAAATTGCATTATTTTTCTTTTCTTTATTTTTTTGAGTCTCAAGAATTCTTTATATATTCTGATTACCTACTTTTTATCAAATATGTGGATTTTTAAATTTTATTTTTCATCCGTGCTTAGTCTTTGTTGCTATGTGGGCCTTTAATTTTGGTGAGCAGGGTCTACTCTTCATTATGGTGTGTGGGCTTCTCATTGTGTTGGCTTCTCTTGTTGCTGAGCACAGGCTCTAGGGTGCTTGGGCTTTGGTAGTTGCAGTTCCCAGGCTCTAGAGCATAGGCTCAATAGTTGTGGTAAACAGGCTTGGTTGCTCTGCAGCATGTGGGATCTTCCTGACCAAGGATCGAACCCATGTCTCCTGCATTGGAAGGGGGATTCATCATCACTGAGTCATCAGGGAAGCCCCCACATATGTGTTTTGCAAACATTTTCATCTATTCTCTGGCTTGTCTTTTCATTCTTTGTGTCTTCCACTGATAATGAAGCTCAATTTATTGAATTTTTCTTCCATGGGTTGTGTTTTGGTGTTGTTTTTAGTCATTGCCAAACTCAAAGTTACATAGATTTCCACTCTGTTGTCCTCTAAGAATTTCAGTTTTACATCTTACACGTAAGCCTATAAATCCACTTTGAGTTGGTTTTTGTAAAGGGTTTAAAGTCTTTTTGTCTAGATTATTGTTTTTGCTTGTGGATATCCAGTTGTTTCAGCACTATTTGTTGAAAAGACTATCTTTTCTCCATTGAATTGCCTTTGCTCCTTTGTCAAAAATTAGTTGACTTGGGACTTCCATGGTGGTTCAAAGGCTAAGACTCTGTGCTCCCAATGTAGGGTGTCCAGGTTTGATCTCTGCTCAGGAAATTCGATCCCACATGCCACAACAGAAAAAGATCCCTCAAGCCGCAACCAAGACCCAGCACAGCCAAAGAAATAAAATAAATAAATATTTCAAAAGAGATTGGTTGGCTGTATTTGTGTGGATCTATTTCTGGGCTCTCTATTCTATTCCATTTATCTATTTGTCTATTGGGCTTCCCTGGTGGCTCAGATGTTAAAGCGTCTGCCTCCAATGTGGGAGACCCTGGTTTGATCCCTGGGTTGGGAAGATCCCCTGGAGAAGAAGATGGTAACCAACTCCAGTATTTTTGCCTGGAGAATCCCATGGACGGAGGAGCCTGGTAGGCTACAGTCCACGGGGTCACAAAGAGTTGGACATGACTGAGCGACTTCACTTTCTTTCTTTCATTTCACCAGTACCATATTGTCTCAATTACTGTAGCTTTATATCAAGAGAAAGTCTCAAAGTCCGGTAGTGTCAGTCCTCAGACTTTCTTTTTTCTCTTTCAATATTGTGTTGGCTATTCTGAGTCTTTTGCATTTACAGATGAACTTTAGAATTAGTTTGTCAATATCCACAAAATAAACTGGTGGGATTTTGCTTGATATTGCATTGAATCTATAGATTAAGTTGGGAAGAACTGACATCTTGATAAAATTGTCTTCCTATCCATGTACATGGTCTATGTCTCCATTTATCATCTTTGATTTATTTTATCAGAGTTTTATAAATTTCTTTATATAGATCTTGTACATATTTTGTTAAATTTATACCTAAGTATTATTTTATTAAGTTTTATGGTGTTAATATATGTGGTATTTTGCTTTTTATTTAAAATTCCAGTTGTTCATTACTGGTACATAAGAAAGCAATTGGCTTTTGTAATTAACCTTGTAACTTACAAACTTGCTGTAATAGTTCTTCTAGCTATCTTTTTGTTGGTTCTTTATGATTTTTTACATAGACAGTTATACCATCTGTGAACAATGACAGTTTTATTTCTTCCTTCCCAATCAGTATACCTTTTATTTCTTTCTCCTGCCTATAGCATTAGCAAGGACTCCCAGTGTGATGTTAAGAAGGAGTAATGAGAGCAGACATCCTTGCCTTGTTCTTGATCTTAGTAGAAAAAAAAAATCTAGTTTCTCACCATTGAGTATAATACTAGCTTTAGTTTTTGTAAATATTTTTTAACTATGTTTTTTAAGCTAGAATTTTTTTCTCTTAAATTTTTGTTCAGATAATTTCAGTCTTAAAAGAATTCCAAGAATAGTACAAAGAAAACTGCCTTATACTATTAATCCAGATTCCTCAAATGTTAACATTTTACTACACTTATCTTACATATATATACATATATCAGGTTTCCCTGGTGGCTCAGATGGTAAAGAATCTGCCTGAAAAGCAAGAGACCAAGGTTCAATCCCCGGGTCTGGAAGAGTCCCTGGAAAAGGGAATGGCTACCCACTCCAATATTCCTGCCTTGGAAATCCCATGGACAGAAAAGCCTGGCAGCTATAGTCTGTGGGGTTGCAAAAAGTTGGACATGACTGGAGATATATGTGTGTGTGTGTGTGTGTGTGTGCTTGATCTCAAGCTTTCACTCACCAGTTTTAGCATTCACCAATGACTCTTGAGGTTGCTAAATGGTAACTGTCCAATGCCATCATTCTTTGGACTTGTATCAGTTGGCTCTCCAGTGTAAGGGAGAGCTTTTCCTTCTCCTACATTTATGTATCTGTATCCTCATGGACCTGTG
This sequence comes from Bubalus bubalis, assembly GCF_019923935.1. NCBI lineage: Eukaryota > Metazoa > Chordata > Mammalia > Artiodactyla > Bovidae > Bubalus > Bubalus bubalis. The sequence continues at coordinate 51,595,639 of NC_059181.1, forward strand.
GTTGTCTATCATATTCAGTGGGTTAGTACTATTCTTTATTTTAATGCTCAAAATATTCCATGTTTGGCCAGCAGGAAGATGACTCCTGTGTCCTTTTAACAGGTCTCCATATTTGCTTGAGCACTTCCTTCTTTTGTGACTCTGCAAGATGCTCATCTTGTATTTTCTCTGCCTCAGTCCTGAAATCAGCTATGTTTCCCAAGGAGACTTAGCCCTTTTTAGTTGAGAATGGCATTTAGGAACCAAGATTGAGCATTAGGTATTATACCCACATTTAAAGACTTTGGTTTTTTATTTAGGGGGAAATAAGGCTGAAGCTACACCACTGTCAACCAGATACTTTTTGTTGGAAGTGTTGGTATATGGGCAATGACTGCCTGTAAAAGTTGTTGAGTACTGGGGAGGGAGATGGGAAGGAGGGATGGGAGGGAGGTTTGGGAGGGAGGGGACAAGGGTGTACCTATGGCTGATACTTGTTGATGTTTGACAGAAAGCCACAAAATTCTGTAAAGCAATTATCCTTCAACTAAGAAAATTAAGTGGCAAAAATGTTGAGTATTGATGTGTTTTGAAAGCGAGTTGTTCCTGAGATGTGGTACTACAGAGATTCATGGGAGAGAGCAGAATTGAAGATGAATGGCAATGAGACTGGCTTGGAAGAGTTGAAAAAATAGTAACAGTTAATAGCTTCCATTTAGGGAGAACTTATTGTGTGCCAGGCAGTGAGCTGGGAGCTTTACAACATTACCTCTGATCCCCACAGTAATTATTGAAGGTACAGCAAGTTTGGCTGACTGGCTAATAATAACTGAGCCACAATAAGAACCCAGAGAAGGAGGAAGATGGTAGAAGAGGCTTTTGAAGAGGAAAAACAGGATATCTTTGTGTTTTTAGAGAAAGCATTCTGCCGTAACAGGCTACGAATTTGTATACTGGAACTCCAGTCTCAGCTCCACCACCCTTTGACAGAATAAAGGTTGTTGTGATTACTTGTTGCTCAGCAATAGAAAACTTAATACAGTAACCATCTTTTTTACAAGCTTGTTTAATCATGTGTTGTTACCTTACATGGAACATAGGACTTTTGCAGATGTGATTAAGTAAATGATGTTGACCTTCTAAAACTCTTCCAAAAAATTGAAGAGGGAATGCTCCCAATTCATTTTACAATGCCAGCATTACCACCATACCAAAGCCAGATAATGACACTACAATAAAGAAAATACAAGCCAATATCCCTGATGAACTTTAAATGTAAGCATCCTCAACAAAATACCAGTAAATCAAATTCAACAGCACATTGAAAGGATCATACACTATGATCGAGTGGAAGTTATCTTTGGGATACAACGATGGTTCAACATATGTAAATCAATAAATGTGATACAACACATTAAGATAATGAAAGATAAATTCATATGATCATCTGAAGAGAAGCACAAAAAGCAATTGACAAAATACAACATTTCATGATAAAAATACTCCAAAAGTGGTATATAAGAAACATATCTCAACATAATAAGGACCTCATATGACAGCTCACAGATAACATCATACTCAAGAGTGAAAAGTTAAAAGTTTTTTCTCTAAGAACAAAAGCAAGATAGATGGGAACAAGATGGAGAAGGAGCAGTTGGACATGTAGTACATCTCTCTCCATGAATACATCAGGAATACACCTACAGAGACAGAAGTGCTTGCAGAACACCAGCCAAGAGCAGCAGAAGTACCTGACCATCAGAAAAGAATATATAGAACCACACAAAACTCAGTAGGATGAAGAAACAAGAGGGAAAAACAGGAAAGTTAGTAGACTAGACCTGCCCTCAGCAGGTGGGGGAATTGAAGCAAGGATCCAATCCCCACATCTGGGCAATTGCTTGGGTCAGGGGAGAAACATTTGAGGCTGAGAGTGAAGCAGCTGACCAGTGACAGCATAAATGGAATGAGAATCACACAGGCAATTCTTGCCACAGTCTTGCCATACCCCGGACAGGGACAGAGGTCCCTAGAAGGCTCAGTGGCTGGGAGCTGGAGCATAGGGATTGTGGGGCAATCGCAGGGCGAGATTTGCTGTTGAATGAAGGGAAACAGCTCAAGGGGATATGAGGGAGGAGACTGTGGCAGGAAATGCCTGTTGGAGAAAAGCCAGGCAGCCATGGAAGCAAGGTGATACTTCTGAGTCATGCACAGGGAGTTGAGCCATCACCATAGTCTCTCTCTCTCCATACTCCAACACCAGCAGCTGAACAATAGAGAGGCTGGCCTTTCAAGCGCCTGACACATGGAAAAATAGAAGGATCCCACCCACAGTGCCCCTTTAAGTGCCTGATGCACCAAACACCAGAGTAGGACCCACAGTGGGGGAGGGGGAGGCTTTATGTGCCTGATGCACACTGAGCAACAGAGAAGGACCCCAGGCAAGGGAGCCCTCTAAGTGTCTGAACGGGTGGAGCAATAGAAAAGAACTAGCCAAAGAGGCTTTCTGATTGCCAGTTGCCAAAAGCTAGAAAAAGACTCTGATATAGTGCCATAGCTCCTGTGGCTGAGGCAACCCAAGGTCCCGCACATTTGGTGCCACCAGGGCCCCCATGACCCAAGCAGCTGTGCCACCTTCACGCAAATTCTCACTGGGGTTTAGTTCAGTTCAGTTTTTCAGTCATGTCCAATTCTGCAGACCCCATGGACTGCAGCACACCAGGTTTCCCTGTTCATCACCAACTCATGGAGCTTGCTCAAACTCATGTCCATCAAGTTGGTGATGACATCCAACCATCTCATCCACTGTCATCACTTCTCCTGGCGTCACTCTTTCCCACTATCAGTCTTTTCCAATGAGTCACTTCTTCTCATCAGGTGGACAAAGTATTGGAGCTTCAGCTTCAGCATCAGTCTTTCCAATGAATATTCAAGACTGATTTCCTTGAAGATTGACTGGTTTGATCTCCTTGCAGTCCAAGGGACTCTCAAGAGTCTTCTCCAACACCACAGTTCAAAAGCATCAAATCTTTGGTGCTCAGCTTTCTTTATGGTCCAACTGTCACATCCATACATGACTACTGGAAAAACCATAGCTTTAGATATACAGACTTTTGTTGGCAAAGTAATGCCTCTGCTTTTTAATATGTTGTCTAGGTTGGTCATAGATTTTCTTTCAAGGAGTAAGCATCTTTTAATTTCATGGCTGCAGTCACCATCTGCAGTGATTTTGGAGCCCAAGAAAATAAAAGTTCTCATTGTTTCCCCATCTATTTGCCATGAAGTGATGGGACTGGATGCCATGATTTTCATTTTTTAATTTTGAGTTTTAAGCCAGCTTTTTCACTTTCCTCTTTCACTTTCATCAAGAGGCTCTTCAGTTCCTCTTTGCTTTCTGCCGTAAGGGTGGTGTCATCTGCATACCTGAGGTTATTGTTATTTCTCCCAGCAATCTTGATTTCAGCTTGTGCTTCACTAAGCCCGGCATTTCACATGATATACTCTGCATATAAGTTAAATAAGCAGGGTGACAATATACAGCCTTGATGTACACCTTTCCAGATTTGGAACCAGTCCATTGTTCCATGTCTGGATCTAACTGTTGCTTCTTGACCTGCATACAGATTTTTCAGGAGGCAGGTAAGGTGGTCTGGTATTCCCATCTCTTTAAGAATATTCCAGAGTTTGTTGTGATTCACACCGTCAAAGGCATTGACATAATCAAGGCAGAAGTAGATGTTTACTTGGAACTCTCTTGGTTTTTCTATGATCCAATAGATCTTGGCAATTTGATCTCTGCTTCCTCTGCCTTTTCAAAATCCAGCTTGAACGTCTGTAAGTTCACGATTCACATACTGTTGAGGCCTGGCTTGGAGAATTTTGAGCATTACTTTGCTAGCGTGTGAGATGAATGCAATTGTGTGGTAGTTTGAGCATTCTTTGGTATTGCCTTTCTTTGGGATTGGAATGAAAACTGCCATTTTCAAGTCCTGTGGCCCCTGCTGAGTTTTCCAAATTTGCTGGCATATTGAGTGCAGCATTTTCATACCATCATCTTTTAGGACTTGAAATAGCTCTGCTTGAATTCCATCACCCCCACTAACTTTGGCTTTGTTCACAGTGATAATTCCTAACACCCACTTGACTTCACAATCCAGGATGTCTGGCTCTAGGTGAGTGATCACACCATCGTGGTTATCTGGGTCATGAAGATCTTTTCTGTATAGTTCTTCTGTGTATTCTTCCCACCTCTTCTTAATATCTTCTGCTTCTGTTAAGTCCATACTGTTTCTGTCCTTTATTGTGACCATCTTTTTATGAAATGTACCGGTATTTCTAACTTTCTTGAAGAGGTCTCGAGTCTTTCCTCTTCTATTTTTTCCCTCTATTTCTTTGCATTGATCACTGAGGAAAGTTTTTTTTATCTCTCCTTGCTATACCTTGGAACTCTGCATTCAGATGGGTATATCTTTCCTTTTCTCCTTTGCCTTTCACTTCTCTTCTTTTCTCAGCTATTTGTAAGGCTTTTTCAGACAACCATTTTGTATTTTTGCATTTCTGTTTCTTGGGGATGATCTTGATCACTGCTTCCTGTACAATATCATGAACCTCTGTCCATAGATCTTTAGGCACTCTGTCTATCAGATCTAATCTCTTGAATCTATTTACTTCCACTAAATATTACTTCCACTAATCTATTGTAACTTCCACTGTATAATTGTAAGGAATTTAATTTAGGTCATACCTGAATGGCCTAGCGGTTTTCCCTATTTTCTTCAATTTAAGTCTGAATTTGCAATAAGGAGTTCATGATCTGACCGACAGCCAACTCCCGGTCTTCTTTTTGCTGACTGTATGTAGCTTCTCCTGGAGAAGGAAAGGCAATCCACTCCAGTATTCTTGCCTAGAGAATCCTGTGGACAGTGGAGCCTGGTGGGCTGCTGTCTATCGGGTCACACAGAGTCAGACACAACTGAAATGACTTAACAGCAGCAGCAGCAGCAGAGCTTCTCCATCTTTAGCTGCAAAGAATATAATCAATCTGATTTCAGTATTGACTATCTGGTGATGTCCATGTGTAGAGTCATCTCTTGTGCTGCCGGAAGAGGGTGTTTGCTATGACCAGTGTGTTCTCTTGGCAAAATTCTGTTAACCTTTGCCCTGCTTCAATTTGTACTCCAAGGCCAAACTTGCCTGTTACTCCAGCTATCTCTTGACTTCCTACTTTTGCATTCCACTCCCCTATGATGAAAAGGACCTTTTTTTTGGTGTTAGTTCTAGAAGGTATTGTAGGTCATAATAGAACCGTTCAACTTCAGCTTCTTCAGCATTAGCGGTTGGGGCATAGACTTCTATTTCTGTGATATTGAATGGTTTGCCTTGGAAATGAACAGAGATCACTCTGTCATTTTTGAGATTGCACTCACTGGGGTAGAGCTTCCATAGGCTAGAAAAATTCCTGTGCACATGGGGTCACTTTGGTCATATCCAACTCCTTGCAACCCTGTGGACTGTGGCCTGCCAGGCTTCTCTGTCTAGGGGATTTTCCAGGAAAAAATACTGAAGTGGGTTGCCATACCCTTCTAGGGCACCATATTTCCTGCTGCCTTAGCCACTAACTCCCCTGAGTACTTGGTGCTGCCAGGGCCCCTGCAACACAAGCAGCTGCACCACCTCCACACCTGGAACTCACTGGAGCAGACCCAAGTCCTCCAGGACAGCCTCTGGAGCAAACCCCTGTGACGACCAACAGGCAGAGGTGGAGATCAAACCACAATTGAAACGAGGGGCAGTGTGCTAAAGAAGAGGACACAAAACCTTCCCACCAGCTGCAGATTAAATCCACATGATCAACTAGGCAGAATCTGTGTCTGTGAAATACAAAAAAGGACACTGCAAATTCTCACAAAAGAAAACGCACTAGTTCTGATAGCTGTGGACATTGGAGGCAAGAACACACAGAAGAAGTAGAACAAGATTAGAGTCTGAATTGCCTGCACAGCAGGTTCAGAGACCAGCCCAGTGTTGGAGGGCATCCTAGGGAGGCGAGGTGGACTGTGACTCCCAGCAAGGAAAAGGAGGCTGACAGCAGAGACTCAAGAAAAACATTTGTTATTCTTATATTTTGACTTGTTCTGTAGTTTCTCCTGGATTTTTTTTTCACTTTTTCTCTTTTTCTCCCTTTTTAAAAACTCTCTTGTTGTAATTGTCAGTTTTATTTGTGCTATTAAATCTGTTTAAGCTTTTGAGAATTTTTTTCATCACGCTTTTTATTTTATTATAAACTTCTGCCCCTATGTTGGCTTTTTGCAGTTCTGTGGAGTTTTCCTTTCTTTTTCCCTCTCTATCTTTACTCTTAATTTAAATTTTTAAATTTTTAAAATTTATTATCATTTTTTCTACATTTATTCCTTTGTTTGCTTTTCCTATGTTCTTTTCCCCTTGCAGTTAATCTTTAATATATATAAATCTTTTTTATTTACCTCTATTTAACTTTGTATTTCTATTCTTTCTTTCTTTTCTTTTTCTCACCATATTTGTTAGTTTGCTTTTTTTTCATTGCTTTATTCCTCAGTTGGCACCTTGCTTTACTTTTGTTTTCCAGTTTGTGCTTTAGTTAGCTTTGTTTTTAAGTGGTGGATATCATTTTTGGTTTCCTTTGTTTGCCAGGTCAATCTATTGCACTTTATTTTTTTTGGACTGTTTTGATTTTGTATATGGGTGTATATGTATGTGTGTATATTTCATTATTTTAGTTATTATGTGCCTGATTTTGTAATTGCCATTTGTCTACAGGTGTGTCTTTTGTTTCTCTTTTTGGGTATATGTTTTAATCCCATTTACTGCCATAACAAACCACCTGTGGAATCTCCATTCATGACCAGAGATCAAGCCCTGAGCCTCTGAGTGAGAGTGCTGACCCCAAGACCCTAGACTACCAAAGGACTCTTAACCCTAGGGAGTATCAAATACTGAGAACTCCCACAAAGGCAACCACTTGTATACAAGACCTGGAATCACCCAACTGCCAGTAGGACCTTGTGCAGGACTCCTCATACAAACAACAAACAAGACAAAAATGCAGACACAATCATTAGCAGACAGGTTTGCCACCTCACTCAGCCCTGCCCATCAGAGGAAAAGAAAACTCACTTCCTCCCACCAGGACAGAAGCACACGTGACACCCTACGCAAAGCTAACACAAACCTCTGGACCAAACTTAGGAGGGAAGAAACTAAAAGAAAGAAAGGATTCAACCTTGAAGCCTGAGAAAAGGAGACCTCAAACACAATAAGTTTTAAAAAAGATAATGAAAAGGCAGAGAAATATGGCAAAAATGAAGGAACAACCTAGAAACACACAAGTCCAAATAAATAAAGGGGAAATAGGCAAACTACCTGAAAAAGAATTCAGAATAATGATAGTAAAGATGATGTACAATCTTGAAAATAGAATGGAGAAAATGCAAGAATCAATTAAGAAAGACCTAGAAGAATTAAAGAATAAGTATACAGAGACAAACAACACAATTACTGAAATTAAAGATACTCTAGAAGGAATCAATAGGAGAATATCTGAAGCAGAAGAATGAATCAGTGAGATGGAAGGTAGAAATAATTGCTGAAGAGCAGAATAAAGTAAAAAGAATGAAAATAACAGATGAGAGTCTCAGAGACCTCTGGAACCATATTAAACACACCAACATTCGAATTATAGGGGTCCCAGAAGAAGAAGAGACAAGGAAAGGGTATGAGAAAATTTTTGAAGAGATTGTAGATGAAACTTTCCCCAACATGGAAAAGGAAATAGTCAATCAAGTCCAAGAAGCTCAGAGTCCCATACAGGATAAACCAAGGAGAAATACACCAAGACATATACTAATCAAACTAACAAAGATTAAACACAAAGAAAGAATATTAAAAGCAACAAGGAAAAAGCAACAGCTGATCTTTCAGTGGAAACTTTGCAGGCCACAGGGGAATGACAGGATATACTTAAAGTACTGAAATGGAAAAATCTACAACAAGGATTACTCTACTCAGCAAGGATCTCATTCAAAATTGATGGAGAAATCAAAAGCTTTACAGACAGGCAAAACTTAAGAGAATACAGTACCACAAAACCAGCTTTACAACAAATGTTAAAGGGACTTATATAGTCAGGAAATACAAGAGAAGACAAAGATCTACAAAAACAAGCCCCAAACAATTAAGAAAATGACAACAGGAACATATATATCAATAATTACTTTAAATGTAAATGGATTAAATGTTCCAAACAAAAGACACAGACTCACTGAATGGATACCAAAACAAGACCCATATATATGCTGTCTACAAGAAACCCATCTCAGACCTTAACACACATGTAGACTGAAAAGTGAGAGGATGGAAAAATATATTCCATGCAAATGGAAATCAAAAGAAAGCTGGAGTAGCAATCTTCATATCAGACAAAATAGACCTTAGAATAAAGAAGATTACAAGAGATAAGGAAGTACACTATATAATGATCAAGGAATCAATCCAAGAGGAAGACATCACAATTGAAATTTCAATGCACCCAACATGCAAGTACCTAAATACATAAGACAAACAGTAACAGACATAAAGGCAGAAATTGGCAGTAACATAATGATAGTAGGAGATTTTAACACCCCACTTACACCAATGGACAGATCATCAAAAGGTAAAATTAATAAGGAAACACAAGTCTTAGATGACATATCAGACCAGATGGATCTCATGGATATCTTTAGGACATTCTATCTAAATGCAGAAGACTTCACCTTCTTCTCAAGTGCATGGAACATTCTCCAGGATAGACCACATCTTGGGTCACAAATCAAACCTCAGTAAATTTTAAAAATTGATATTTGGCAAAACTAATACAGTTATATAAAGTTTAAAAATAAAATTAAAAAAAAAGAGAGAGAAAAAAAAAATTGAAATCATATCAAGCATCTTTTCTGACTACGTCACTATGAGACTAGATATCAATTACAAGAAAAAACTGTTAAAAAAAACACACACAAACACCTGGAGATTAAACAATACATTTCTTTTTTTAACTTTATTTTATTTATTTATTTTAATTGGAGGCTAATTACTTTATGATATTGTAGTGGTTTTTGCCATACATTCACATGAATCAGCCATGGGTGTACATGTATTCCCCATCCTGAACCTCCCTCCCACCTCCCTCCCCATCCCATCCCTCAGGGTCATCCCAGTGCACCAGCCCTAAGCACCCTGTCTCATGCATCAAACCTGGACTGGTGATCTATTTCACATACGGTAATATACATGTTTCAATGCTTTTCTGTCAAATCATCCCACCCTCACCTTCTCCCACAGAGTCCAAAAATCTGTTCTTTACATCTGTGTCTCTTTTGCTCTCTCGCATATAGGGTCATTGATACCATCCTTCTAAATTCCATATATATGCATTAATATACTGTATTGATGTTTTTCCTTCTGACTTACTTCACTCTGTATAAGCTCCAGTTTCATCCACCTCATTAGAGCTGATTCAAATGCGTTCATTTTAATAACTGAGTAATATTCCATTGTGTATATGTACCACAGCTTTCTTATCCATTTGTATTTCTAAATAACAAACAGGTTACTGAAGAAATCAAAAGGGAAATTAAAAATTTCTAGAAACAAATGACAATGAAAACACAACAACTCAAAACCTATGGGATGCACCAAAAGCATTTCTAAGAGTGAAGTTTATGGCAATACAATCCTACCTCAAGAAACAAGAAGAATATTGAATAGAGAAACTAACTATACCTAAAACAGAAAGCCCTAAGTTAGCAGGATAGAAATCATAAAGATCAGAGCAGAAATAAATGAAAAGGAAATGAGAGAAATAATAGTCAAGATTAAGAAAACTAAAAGCTGGTTCTTCGAGATTAACAAAATTGACAAACCTTTAGCCAGACTCATCAAGAAAAAAAAAGAGTCAAATAAAAAAAAATAGAAATGAAAAAGGAGAGGTTACAACAGATGATGCAGAAATACAAAAGGATCATAAGAGACTATTATGAGCAACTATATGGCAATAAAATGGATAACCTGGAAGAAATGGACAGATTCTTAGAAAAGTTCAATCTTCTAAGACTGAACCTGAAGAAACAGAAATTATGAACAACCTAATCACAAGCACAGAAATCAAAACTGTGATCAAAAATCTCCCAAAAAACAAAAGCCCAAACCAGATGGCTTCACAGGAGAATTCTATCAAACATTTAGAGAAGAGCTAATGCCTAGCCTTCTGAAACTCCTTCAAAAAATTGCAAAGGAAGGAATACTTCCAAATTCATTCTATGAGGCCACCATCACTCTGACACCAAAGCCAGACAAAGACAACATACAAAAAGAAAATTTTAGGCCAATATCACTGATGAACATAGATGCAAAAATCCTTGAAAGGTAAAAACCATATGATCATCTCAATAGATTCAGAAAAAGCCTTTGACAAAATTTGGCACCCATTTATGATTAAAACTCTTCAAAAAATGGGCGTAAAAGGAAATTACCTGAACATAGTAAAGTCCATGTATGATAAGCTCACAGCAAACAATATTCTCAATAGTGAAAAACTGAAAGCATTCCCTCAAAGATCAGGAACAAGACAAGAGTGTCCTCTCTCACCACTATTATTCAAATAGTTTGGGGAGTCCTAGCTATAGCAATCAGGGAAGAACAAGAAATAAATGGAATCCAGATCAGAAAAGAAGAAGTAAATTTGTCACTGATTGCAGATGACATGATACTATACATGGAAAACCCTAAAGATAGTATCAGAATATTACTAGAGCTAATCAGTGAATTTAGCAAAGTTGCAGGATACAAAATCAATACACAGAAATCACTTGCATTCCTATATACTAACAATGAAAAATCAGAAAGAGAAATTAAGGAATCAATCCCATTCAGCATTACAACAAAAAGAATAAAATATCTAGGAATAAATCTACCTAAGGAGACAAAAGAACTGTACACAGAAAAGTATAAGATACTGATTAAAAGTCAAAGATGGCATAAACAGATGGAGAGATATTCCATGAGCCTGGGTACGAAGGATCAATATTGTGAAAATGACTATACTACAACATGCAGTCTACAGATTTAATGCAATCCCTATCAAATTACCAATGGCATTTTTCACAGAACTAGAACAAAAAATTTCACAATTCATATGGAAACAGAAAAGACCCCAAATAACTAAACCAGTCTTGAGAAAGAAGAGTGGAGCTGGAGGATTCAACCTTCCTGACTTCAGATTATATAACAAAGCTACAGTCATCAAGGCAGTATGGTACTGGCACAAAAACAGAAATAGAAACCAGTGGAATGAGACAGAGAGCCCAGAAATAAACCCATGCACCTATGGATACCTTATTTTTGACAAAGGAGGCCAGACTCTACAATGGGGCAAAGACAACTTCTTCAATATGTGGTACTGGAAAAACTGGACAACTACATGTAAAAGAATGAAATTAGAACACTTCCTAACACCACACACAAAGATAAACTCAAAATGGATTAAAGACCTAAATGTAAGACCAGAAACTATAAAACACTTCTTGGAAAATGTAGGCAGAACACTCAATGACATAAATCAAAGCAAGATCCTCTATGATCCACCTCCTAGAGTATTGGAAATAAAACAAAAATCTGGGACCTAATTAAACTTAAAAGCTTTTGCACAACAAAGGAAACTACAAGCAAGGTGAAAAGACAAACCTCAGAATGGGAGAAAATAATAACAAATGAAACAATTGACAAAGGATTAATTTCCAAAATATACAAGCAGCTCATACAACTCAATACCAGAAAAACAAAAAAACCCAATCAAAAAGTGGAAAAAAGACCTAAATAGACTTCTTCTCCAAAGAAGACATATCAGTCAGTTTGGTTGCTCAGTTGTGTCCGACTCTTTGCGACGCCATGAACTGCAGCACACCAGGCCTCCCTGTCCATCACGAACTCCCAGAGTTTACTCAAACTCATGTCCATTGAGTCGGTGATGCCATCCAACCATTTCATCCTCTGTTGTCCCCTTCTCCTCCTGCCTTCAATCTTTCCCAGCATCTGGATCTTTTCAAATGAGTCAGCTCTTCACATCAGGTGGCCAAAGTATTGGATCTTCATTCTCAACATCAGTCTTTCCAATGAACACACAAGACTGATCTCCCCCAGGATGGACTGGCTGGATCTCCTTGCGGTCCAAAGGACTCTCAAGAGTCTTCTCCAACACCACAATTCAAAAGTATCCATTCTTCAGCACTCAGCTTTCTTTATAGTCCAACTCTCACATCCATACATGACTACTCGAAAAACCATAGCCTTGACTAGACAGACTTTTGTTGGAAAAGTAATGTCTCTGCTTTTTAATATGCTGTCCAGGTTGGTCATAACTTTCCTTCCGAGGGGTAAACATCTTTTAATTTCATGGCTGTAATCACCATTTGCAGTGATTTTGGAGCCCCCCAAAAATAAAGTTTGCCACTGTTTCCACTGTTTCCCCATCTATTTGCCATGAAGTGATGGTACCGGATGCCATGATCTTAGTTTTCTGAATGTTGAGCTTCAAGCCAACTTTTTCACTCTCCTCTTTCACTTTCATCAAGAGGCTCTTTAGTTCCTCTTCACTTTCTGCCATAAGGGTGGTGTCATCTGCATATCTGAGGTTATTGATATTTCTCCTGGCAATCTTGATTCCAGCTTGTGCTTCTTCCAGCCCAGCATTTCTCATGATGTACTCTGCATATAAGTTAAATAAGCAGGGTGACAATATACAGCCTTGACTACTCCTTCCCCTATTTGGAACCAGTCTGTTGTTCCATGTCCAGTTCTAACTGTTGCTTCCTGACCTGCATACATATTTCTCAAGAGGTAGGTCAGGTGATCTGGTATTCCCATCTTTTTCAGAATTTTCCACAGTTTATTGTGATCCACACAGTCAAAGGCTTTGGCATAGTCAATGAAAAGGCAAAAAGGTAGGACACTGAAAGATGAACTACTCAGGTCGGTAAATGTCCAATATGCTACTGGAGATCAGTGGAGAAATAACTCCAGAAAGAGTGAAAGGATGGAGCCAAAGCGAAAACAACACCCACTTGCGGATGTGACTGGTGATAGAAGCAAGTTCCGATGCTGTAAAGAGCAATGTTGCATAGGAACCTGGAATGTTAGGTCCATGAATCAAGGCAAATTGGAAGTGTTCAAACAGGAGATGGCAAGAGTGAACGTCGACATTCTAGGAATCAGCGAACTAAAATGGACTGGAATGGGTGAATTTAACTCAGATGACCATATTATCTACTACTGTGGGCAGGAAACCCTTAGAAGAAATGGAGTAGCCATCATAGTCAACAAAAGAGTCTGAAATGCAGTACTTGGGTGCAACCTCAAAAACCACAGAATGATCTCTGTTCATTTCCAAGGCAAACCATTCAATATCACAGTAATCCAAGTCTATGCCCCGACCAGTATTGCTGAATAAGCTGAAGTTGAACAGTTCTATGAAGACCTACAAGACTTTCTAGAACTAACACCCCAAAAGATGTCCTTTTCATTATAGGGGACTGGAATGCAAAAGGAGGAAATCAAGAAACACCTGGAGTAACAGGCTAATTTGGCCTTGGAATACAGAATGAAGCAGGGCAAAGGCTAATAGACTTTTGCCAAGAGAATGCACTGGTCATAGCAAACACCCTCTTTCAATAACATGAACTCTACACATGGACATCACCAGATGGTCAACATCAAAATCAGATTGATTATATTCTTTGCAGCCAAAGATGGAGAAGCTCTATACAGTCAGCAAAAACACGACTCGGAGCTGACTGTGGCTCAGATCATGAACTCCTTATTGCCAAATTCAGACTTAAATTGAAGAAAGTGGGGAAAACCACTATACCATTCGGTATGACCTAAATCAAATCCCTTATGGTTATACAGTGGAAGTGAGAAATAGATTTAAGGGCCTAGATCTGATAGAGTGCCTGATGAACTATGGATAGAGGTTCCTGACATTGTACAGGAGACAGGGATCAAGACCATCCCCAAGAAAAAGAAATGCAAAAAAGCAAAATGGCTGTCTGAGGAGGCCTTACAAATAGCTGTGAAAAGAAGAGAAGCGAAAAGCAAAGGAGAAAAGGAAAGATATACCTATTTTAATGCAGAGTTCCAAAGAATAGCGAGAAGACATACATATGGCTAACAAATACATGAAAAGATGCTCAACATCACTCATTATTCAAGAAATACAAACCAAAACTACAATGAGATATCACCTCACACCAATTCTAATGGCCATCATCTAAGAGTCTACAAACAATAAATGCTGGGGAGGGTGTGGAGAAAAGAGAATGCTCTTGCACTGTTGGTGAGAATGTAAATTGATACAGCCACTATGGAAGACAGTATCAGTCAGTCAGTTCAGTCGCTCAGTCGTGTCCGACTCTTGTGACCCTCTGGACTGCCTGGCTTCCCTGTCCAGCACTAACTCCCGGAGCCTACTCAAACTCATGTCCATCACTATGGAAGACGGTATGGAGATTCCTTTAAAAACTAGGAATAAAAGCACCATATGACCCAGCAATCCTGCTCCTAGTCATATACCCTGAGGAGACCAAAACTGAAATAGACATATGTACCCCAATGTTCATTGCAGCACTATTACAATAACTAGAACATGGAAGCAGCCTACATGTCCACTGACAGATGAATGGATAAAGAAGCTGTAGTACATATATACAATGGAATATTACTCAGGCATAAAAAGGAACACATTTGAGTTAATTCTAAATAGGTGGATGAACCTAGAGCTTATTATACAGAGTGAAGTATGTCAGAAAGAGAAAGCTAAATATCGTACTAATGCATATATGTGGAATCTAGAAAGATGGCACTGATGTATTTATTTTCAGGGCAACAATGGAGAAACAGACATAGAAAACAGCCTTATAAACATGGGGGTAGGTAGAGGAGAGTGTGAAATGTATGGAGAGAGTAACATGGAAACTTACATCACCATATGTCAAATAGATAGCCAATGGGAACTTGCTGTATGACTCAGAGAATTCAAACAGGGGCTCTGTATCAACCTAGAGGGGTGGGATTGGAAGGGAGATTCAAGAATGAGGGGACATATGCATGTATATGGCTGATTAATGTTGATATTTGACAGAAAACAACAAAATTCTGTAAAGCAATTATCCTTCAATTAAAAATAAATAAATTCATGTTGATGTATGGCAAAACCAATGCAATATTGTAAAGTAATTAGCCTCCAATTAAAATAAATAAATTTAAACTAAAAAATAAATAAACTTAAAAGAAACAAACAAAAAGACAAGATAAAGGTGCCCACTTTTCAATTCCTATTCAACTTTATACTGATGTCCTAGCCAGAGGAATTAGGCCAGAAAAAGAAAAAAAAAATGTATCCAAATCAGAGAGGAAATAGTAAAACTGTCACTTGCAGATGATATAGTACTTTATACAAAAAAACCCTAAAGATACCACCAAAAAACTGTTAGAACAATAAAAAAAAAAAATCAGTAAAGTTGTAGAAAACAAAACCAACACACAGAAATTAGTTGAATTTCTATACATTATCAATGAACTACCTCAGAAAGAAATAGTAAAAGGCACATTTACAGCAGTATCAAAAGGAATCCATATGTAGGAATAAACCTAACAAGGGAGATGATAGCTCTATACATTGCAAACTCTGAGTCTGATAAAAGTAATTGAAGGATGACATAAGTGGAAAGGTATTTCATGCTCATAGATTGGATAAATAATATTAAAATGTCCATACTGTCCAAAGCAATCTACAAATTGAATGCAATCCCTATCCAATGAAAGGGGCATTTTTTCATAGAAATAAGAAAAACAATTCTAAAATTTGTGTGGAACCAGAAAAACACCCCCAAATAGTAAAAGCAATATTAGTAAAAAACAAATCTGGAGGCATCACACTCCCTGATTCTGAACTATATTACAAAGCTGTATCCTCAAGGACTATCCAATGTTAATAATAAAAACAGAATGATATTGATGTAAAACAGATACATATTCCAGTGAAACTAAACAAAGAGCTCAGAAATAAACCAAAGGTACACTATCAACTAATCTTTGACAAGAATGCCAAGAATACACATAGAGAAAGGGTTGTCGTTGTTCAGTCACTAAGTTATGTCTAACTCTTTGCAACTCCATGAACTGCAGCATGCCAGGCTTTCCTGTCCTTCACTATCTCCCTGAGTTTGCTCAAATTCATCTCCATAGTGTCAGTGAGGCCATCCAGCTCTCTCATCCTCTGTCACCCCCTTCTCCTCTTGCCCTCAATCTTTGCCAATATCAGGGTCTTTTCCAATGAGTCGGCCCTTCTCATCAGATGGCCAAAATATTGGACCTTCAGCTTCAGCACCAATCCTTCCAAAATATATTCAAGGTTGATTACCTTCAAGATTGACTAGCTTGATCCACCTGCAGTCCAAGGGACTCTCAAGAGTCTTCTCCAGCACTACAGTTCGAAAGCATCAATTCTTCAGCGCTCAGCCTTCTTTATGGTCCAACTCTCACATGCATACATGACTAATGGAAAATACCATAGCTTTGACTAGATGAGTTTTGTCAGCAAAGTAATGTCTCTGCCTTTTAATACACAGTCTATATTTGTCATAGCTTTTCTTCCAGGGAGCAAGTGTCTTTTAATTTTGTGGCTCCAGTCTGCAGTGTTTTTGGAGCCCAAGAAAATTAAATCTGACACTGTTTCTAGTCTCTTCAATAAATGGTGTTGGGAAGACTATATATCTATATGCACAAGAAAGAAACTAGATGCCTATCTTACACCACTCACAAAAGTTAACTCAAAATGGGTTAAAGACTTAAACTTAAGACCCAAAACCATAAAACTCCTTAAAAAAATATAGGGGAAAAGCTCCTTGGCATTCATCTTGGCAATGATTTCAAGAATATGACACCAAAAGCACAGGCAATAAAAGTTAAACAGGTTGAACCACATCAAACTAAAAGGCTCTGCACAGAAAAGAAACAATCAACAAAATGATAAAGCAGGCTTTGAAATGGGAGCAAGCTATATATCTGATAAGAAGTCAATATCCAAAATATACATATAAAAAACCCATATAATTCAAGCAAAATAATAACCCAATTTTTTTAATGGACAAAGGACCTGAATAGACATTTTTCCAATGAAGACATGAGTGGCCAACAGGTATATGAAAAGGTGTTCTATATAGCTAATCATCAGGGTAATGCAAATCAAAACCACAGTGAGATAACATCTCACACCTGTATGAATGACTATTATCAAAAACACAAGAGAGAACAAGTGTTGGTGAGGGTGTAGGGAAAAGCAAACCGTTGTATACTGTTCATGGAAATGTAAATTGATGAATCCATTATGGAAAATAATATGGAAGCTTCTCAACAAACTAAAAGTTGAATTACTGTATGACCCAACAATCCCACTACTGAGTATATATACAAAAGATATGAAAAATAGTGAAATCATTATTTCAATGAGATATCTACACTCCTATGTTCATTGCAGCATTATTTATCAAATGTGATATATATGTGGGTATACATATGTAAATACATACATATAAATTGTATATTATTTAGCCTTATAAAAGAAGAAAATCTTGCCCTTGTTACAGCATTGGTGACTTGGAGGATATTATGAAATATCCTAAATGAAATAAGCCAGAGACAGAAAAACAAATATTGCATGACTTCACTTATATGTGGACTCTAAAACCATAGAACACACAGAATCAGAGAGTAGAACACATTTCCAGGGACTGGGGAGGTGGGGAGATGTGGAGATGCTGGTCAAAGGTTACAAACATTCAATTACAAGATGAGTAATTTCTGGAGATCTAACATACAACATGGTGACTATGATGATATTTAATAATTATTGTTTTAGTTACTAAGTCATGTCTGACTCTTTTGTGACCCCATGGGCTGTAACTCGCCAGGCTCCTTTATCCGTGGGATTTCCCAGGCAAGAATAGTGGAGTGGGTTCCCTTTTCCTTCTCCAGGGGACCTTCCCAACCCAGGGATCAAATCGGAATCTCCTACATTGACAGGCGAATTCTTTACCACTGAGCCAACTGGGAAGCCCTATATTTAATAATACTTGATTGTATACTTGAAATTTGCTGAGAGAGTAGACCTAAATTGTTGTCACCACACACACAAAAAAAATGGTAACTAAAAGAAAACAAGTTTAAAAGATGCTGAGATGGGGTGGAGGGGCGGTTCTAAGATGGTGGAGGAATAAAATGGGGAGACCACTTTCTCCCCCACAAATTCATTGAAAGATCATTTGAACACTGAGCAAATTCTACAAAACAACTTCTGAATGCTGGTGGAGGGTACCAGGCACCCAGAAATGCAGCCCGTTCTCTTCAAAAGGAGGAAGGGCAAAATATAAAAGATAAAAAGAGAGACAAAAGAGTTAAGGATGGAGACCCATCCTGGGGAAGGAGTAGTGAAGGAGGAGAAATTTCCAAACACCAGGAAACCCTCTCACTGGTGGGTCTGTGGGGAGTTTTGGAATCTTGGAGGGCAACATAACTGGGAGGAAACCTACAGATTACATGCCTAGCTGCGACTCCCAGCAGAGAGGTAGCCCAGAAGCTTTCATCCACCAGCAGTGAGCAGGGGCTGAACAGGGAGGCACCGGCTGCATGCATAGGGTGGGGACCAGGCCCGAATGCCCTGAAAACAATCTGAGGGAGCTAACATGAGATAGCAACCCAAACTGTGGGAATAGCCAGAGAGAAAAAAAGAGAGAGAGAGAGAACTTTCCCGCAAAAAGCTCTGAGGCACAGCCTGGCCCGCTCACAGAACAAAGGACTGAGTGAATACCAGAGGAGAGCTAGCTGGCTGCAGACAAGCCCTTCCCCGCACCGGAGGCAGAGAGGCAGACGGGCAACAGCCAGAGCCAGAAGGCAAGGGGCAATCTCGGCCCCAGAGATGGCCTCCTCCACCAAACTGTGAGCAGGTTCCCAAGACTCCTAATGAAGTCTTCCTGGGATCCTGGGTGGTTGGCATTCACCAGGAGGGTCTCAGTCAGAGATCAGCTCCCCAGAGGAGACACAGAGCACACCTGAGATGGCGCTCTTGTGGTGCACCCAGGAAACCAAGGGGCTGGGACTGGGGAGGTGATAAGATGCACTGCCAAGCTGGGAGAGTGCACTCGCCAAGCACCTGGTCACCTGAGCCGCCTGGACCTGGGAAGGGCACAAAACGCAGGCCCAACCAAGTCTGTGCCTTTGTGGAGTACTCAAGAACCTGAACCTGAGTAGCTTAGACCTGGGAAGTGCACACAACCCAGGGCCTGCTTTAGACAGTTCCCATGAAAGGCAGTGGCACACCACTCCAGTACTCTTGCCTGGAAAATCCCATGGATGGAGGAGCCTGGTACGCTTCAGTCCAAGGGGTCGCTAGGAGTCAGACATGACTGAGCGACTTCACTTTCACTTTTTACTTTAATGCACTGGAGAAGGAAATGGCAACCCACTCCAGTGTTCTTGCCTGGAGAATCCCAGGGACGGGGGAGCCTGGTGGGCTGCCATCTCTGGGGTCGCACAGAGTCGGACACAACTGAAGTGACTTAGCAGCAGCAACCTGCAGAGCAACCTGGAGCCTGAGCAGCGTAGCCGGGGAAAGCACACATGCCATGAGCAGGGGCAAACCCAGTGTGGCCCAGACACTGCGAGCACTCCCCACACACGCCAGTGCTATTTGTTTGCAGTGTTCCTCCCTCCCCACAGCACAACTGAACAAGTTAGCCTAAATAAGTGATCACCTTCGCCCCTTGTGTCAGGGCAGAAATTAGACACTGAAGAGACTTGCAAACAGAGGAAGCCAAAATAAACAAAGAAGAGGGAACTGCTCTGGAAGTGACAGGTGCAACAGATTAAAACCCTGTAGCTAGCACTGACTACACTGGAAGGGGCCTAGAGACCTTGAGAAGAAGTATAAGCTGGAACAAGGAACTATCTGAAACTGAACTGAGCCCACACTGCCCTCAACAGCTTCAGAGAAATTCCTAGATATATTTTACTATTAACATTTTTTTATTTTTTATTTCTAAGTTCTTTATTACTCCTTTAATTTTCATTTTTACAACCTATTACCTTGAAAAAAAAAAGACCTTATTTTTAAAGCAAATTTCATATACATATTTTTTAATAATTTTTGTGATTTTTTTAATTGTAT
Organism: Bubalus bubalis; assembly: GCF_019923935.1. Classification (NCBI taxonomy): domain Eukaryota; kingdom Metazoa; phylum Chordata; class Mammalia; order Artiodactyla; family Bovidae; genus Bubalus; species Bubalus bubalis. Next base: position 51,615,908 of record NC_059181.1, read on the forward strand.
TTTTGAGAGTTTAACCTGTACTCTAGATCTTTAATCTTTGTTTTTGGTTTTTGTTATCAATTTTGTACCTTTAAGAATCCAATCTTCAGTACACCTTTTTACTTAGGAGTGTGATTACTGGCTTGATAGCTCTTTCCCCTTTTTGACTCTCCTTTTTCTCCTCCAGGTCACCTCTATCTCCTCCCTCTCCCTTCTCTTCTCTACCCAACTCTGTGAATTTTGGGGGGTGCTCCAGGCTGTGGAGAACACTTAGGGGACTGATTGCTGGCTAGATTTGCCTCTCTCCTTTTGACTTCCCATCTTCTTCTCCTGGTCACCTCTATCTCCTTCCTCCCTCTTCTCTTCCCTATATAACTCCGTGAACCTCTCGGAGTGTTCCAGACTGTGAAGAGCCCATAGGGAATTGATTACTGGCTAGATTGCTCTTGCCCCTTTTGATTCCCCCTCTTCTCCTCCTGTTCACCTCTATCTCCTTCTTCCCTCTTCTCTTCTCCATGTAACTCTGTGAACCTCTCTGGGTGTCCCTCACTGTGGAGAATCTTTTCACCATTAACATAGATGTTTTATCATCAGGGATGTATGGATGGAGAAGTCTCGAGGCTACTGTAAAAATAAGAGTGAAAGCCAGCAGCAGGAGGCTCAAACCCAAAACTTGTGAACACCAGAAAACTTTTGACTCCAGGGAAATTAATTGACAGGAGCTCATTCAAAAGCCTCCATACCTACACTGAAACCAAGCTCCACCCAAGAGCCAACAAGTTTCAGAGCAAGACATACCAAGCTAATTGGAACATAACACTGAGCATTAAAATACAGGCAGCCAAAAGTCACACCAAACCCACAGACACCTCAAAACTCACTACTGGACACTTCATTGCACTCCAGAGAGAGGAAATCCAGCTCTACCCATCAGAACACTGACGCAAGCTTCCCTAACCAGGAAACCTTGACAAGCCACTCGTCCAACCCTACCCACAGGGAGGAAATTCCACAATAAAGGGGAACCACAAACTACCAGCATACAGAATGGCCACCCCAAACACAGCAATCCAAACAAGATCAAAAGGCAGAGAAATATTCATCAGGTAAAGGAACATGATAAATGCCCACCAAACCAAACAAAAGAGGAGGAGATAGGGAGTCTACCTCAAAAAGAAATCAGAATAATGATAGTAAAAATTATCCAAAACCTTGAAAACAAAATGGAGTTACAGATAAATAGTCTGGAGTCAAGGTTTGAGAAGATGCAAGAAATGTTTAACAAGGACCTAGAAGAAATAAAAAAGAATCAGCCAATAGTGAATAATGCAATAACTGAGATCAAAAACACTCTGGAGGAAACCAACAGTAGAATAACTGAGGCAGAAGATAGGATAAGTGAGGTGGAAGATACAATGGTGGAAATAAATGAAGCAGAGTGGAAAAAAGAAAAAAGTTAAAATAAATGAGGACAACCTCAGAGACCTCTGGGACAATGTCAAATGCCCCAACATTTGAATCATAGGAGTCCCAGAAGAAGAAGACAAAAAGAAAGCCCATGAGAAAATACTTGAGGAGATAATAGTTGAAAACTTCCCTAAAATGGGGAAGGAAATCACCACCCAAGTCCAAGAAACCCAGAGAGTCCCAAAAAGGATAAACCCAAGGTGAAACACCCCAAGACACATATTATTCAAAATAATCAAGATTAAACACAAAGAACAAATATTAAAAGCAGGAAAGGAAAAACAACAAATAACACACAAGGGGATTCCCATAAGGATAATAGCTGAACTTTCACTAGAAACTCTTCAGGCCAGAAGGGAATGGCAGGACATACTTAAAGTGATGAAAGAGAAAAACCTACAACCCAGATTATGCTACCCAGCAAGGATCTCATTCAAATATGAAGGAGAAATCAAAAGCATTACAGGCAAGCAAAAACTGATAGAACTCAGCACCACCAAACCAGCTCTCCAACAAATGCTAAAGGAGCTTCTCTAGACAGAAAACACAGAAAAGATTTATAAACTCGGAACCAAAACAACAAAGTAAATGGCAACGGGATCATACTTATCAATAATTACCTTAAATGTAAATGGGTTGAATGCCCCAACCAAAGACAAAGACTGGTTGAATGGATACAAAAACAAGACCCCTATATATGTTGTCTACAAGAGACCCACCTCAAAACAAGGGACACATACAGACTGAAAGTGAAGAGCTGGAAAAAGATATTCCATGCAAATAGAGACCAAAAGAAAGCAGGAGTAGCAATACTCATATCAGATGAAATGGACTTTGAAATAAAGGCCCTGAAAAGAGACAAAGAAGGACATTACATAATGATCAAAGGATCAATCCAAGAAGAAGATATAACAATTATAAATATATATGCACCCAACACGGAGAAGGCAATGGCACCCCACTCCAGTACTCTTGCCTGGAAAATCCCATGGATGGAGGAGCCTGGTAGGCTCCAGTCCATGTGGTCGCTAAGAATTGGGCATGACTGAGCGACTTCACTTTCACTTTTCACTTTCATGCATTGGAGAAGGAAATGGCAACCCACTCCAGTATTCTTGCCTGGAGAATCCCAGGGACAGAGGAGCCTAGTGGGCTGCCATCTATGGGGTCACACAGAGTCGGACATGACTGAAGCAACTTAGCAGCAGCAGCATGCACCCAACATAGGAGCACCGCAATATGTAAGGCAAATGCTAACAAGTATGAAAGGGGAAATTAACAATAACATAATAGTGGGAGACTTTAATATCCCACTCACACCTATGGATAGATCAACTAAACAGAAAATTAACAAGAAAACACAAACTTTAAATGATACAATTGACCAGTTAGACCTAGTTGATATCTATAGGATATTTCACCCCAAAACAATGAATTTCACCTTTTTTTCAATTGCACATGGAACTTTCTCCAGGATAGATCACATCCTGGGCCATAAATCTAGCCTTGGTGAATTTAAAAAAAAAATGAAATCATTCCAAGCATCTTTTCTGATCACAATGTGGTAAGATTAGATGTCAACTACAGGAAAAAGGAAAAAAAAAAAACACATTTAAAACACAAACATATGGAGGCTGAACAACACACTGCTGAATAACCAACAAATCACAGAAGAAATCAAAAAAGAAATCAAAATATGCATAGAAACGAATGAAAATGAAAACAAACAAACAAACAAACAAAAAAAAAACCCATGGGACTCAGTAAAAGAAGTGCTAAGGGGAAGGTTCATAGCAATACAAGCTTAACTCAAGAAACAAGAGAAAAATCATATAAATAACCTAACCTTCCCCTAAAGCAACTAGAAAAAGAAGCAATGAAGAACCCCAGGGTTAGTAGAAGGAAAGAAATCATAAAAATTAAGGCAGAAATAAATGAAAAACAAACAAAGGAGACCATAGCAAAAATCAACAAAGCTAAAAGCTGGTTCTTTGAGAAGATAAATAAAATAGACAAACCATTAGCCAGACTCATCAATAAAAAAAGGAACAAGAATGAAATCAACAAAATTAGAAATGAAAATGAAGAAATCACAGCAGACAACACAGAAATACAAAGGATCATAAGAGACTACTTATCAGCAATTATATGCCAATAAAATGGACAACTTGGAAGAAATGTACAAATTCTTAGAAAAGTGTAACTTTCCAAAACTGAACCAGGAAGAAATAGAAAACCTTAACAGACCCATCACAAGCACGGACAACAAAACTATAATAAAAAATCTTCCAAGAAGCAAAAGTCCAGGACCAGACGGCTTCACAGCTGAATTCTACCAAAAATTTAGAGAAGAGCTAACACCTATCCTACTCAAACTCTTCCAGAAAATTCCACAGGAAGGTAAACATCCAAACTCATTCTATGAGGCCAACATCACCCTAATACCAAAACCTGACAGATGCCACAAAAACAGAAAACAACAGGCCAATGTCACTGATGAACATAGATGCAAAAATCCTTAACAAAATTCTAGCAGTCAGAATCCAACAACACGTTAAAAAGATAATACATCATGACCAAGTCGGCTTTATTCCAGGGATGCAAGGATTCTTTAATATCAGCAAATCTATCAATGTGATACACCACATTAACAAATTGAAAGATAAAAACCATATGATTATCTCAATAGATGCAGAGAAAGCCTTTGACAAAACTCAACATCCATTTATGGTAAAAATCCTCCAAAAAGCAGGACTAGAAGGAACATACCTCAACAAAATAAGAGCTATATATGACAAACCCACAACAAGCATTATCCTCAATGGTGAAAAATTGAAAGCATTTCCCCTAAAGTCAGGAACAAGACAAGGGTGCCCACTCTCACCACTACTATTCAACATAGTGTTGGAAGTTTTGGCCACAGCAATCAGAGCAGAAAAAAGAGATAAAAGGAATCCAGATTGGAAAAGAAGAAGTAAAACTCTCACTGTTTGCAGATGACATGATCCTCTACATAGAAAACCCTAAAGACTCCACCAGAAAATTACTAGAGCTAATCAATGAATATAGTAAAGTTGCAGGATATAAAATCAACACACAGAAATCCCTTGCATTTCTATACACTAACAATGAGAAAACAGAAAGAGAAATTAAGGAAACAATTCCATTCACCATTGCAACGAAAAGAATTAAATACTTAGGAATATATCTACCTAAAGAAACTAAAGACCTATATATAGAAAACTATAAAACACTGATGAAAGAAATCAAAGAGGACACAAATAGATGGAGAAATATACCATGCTCATGGATCAGAAGAATCAATATAGTGAAAATGAGTATACTACCCAAAGCAATCTATAGATTCAATGCAATCCCTATCAAGCTACCAATGGTATTTTTCAGAGAACTAGAACAAATAATTTCACAATTTGTATGGAAATACAAAACACCTCAAATAGCCAAAGCAATCTTGAGAAAGAAGAATGGAACTGGAGACATCAACCTGCCTGACTTCAGGCTATACTACAAAGCTACAGTCATCAAGACACTATGGTACTGGCACAAAGACTGAAATACAGATCAATGGAACAAAATAGAAAGCCCAGAGATAAATCCAAGCACCTATGGACACCTTATCTTTGACAAAGGAGGCAAGAATATACTATGGAGAAAAGACAATCTCTTTAACAAGTGGTGCTGGGAAAACTGGTCAACCACTTGTAAAAGAATGAAACTAGAACACTTTCTAACATCATACACAAAAATAAACTCAAAATGGATTAAAGATCTAAACATAAGACCAGAAACTGTAAAACTCCTAGAGGAAAACATAGGCAAAACATTCTCTGTCATAAATCACAGCAGGATCCTCTATGACTCACCTCCCAGAGTAATGGAAATAAAAGCAAAAATAAATAAATGGGACCTAATTAAACTTAAAATCTTTTGCACAATTAAGGAAACTCTAAGCAAAGTGAAAAGACAGCATTCAGAATGGGAGAAAATAATAGCAAACGAAGCAACTGACAAACAAGTAATCTCAAAAATATACAAGCAACTCCTGCAGCTCAATTCCAGAAAAATAAACGACCCAATCAAAAAATGGGCCAAAGAACTAAACAGACATTTCTCCAGTGAAGACATACAGATGGCTAACAAACACATGAAAAGATGCTCAACATCACTCATTATCAGAGAAATGCAAAAAAAAAAAAATCACATTGAGGTATCATCTCACACCGGTTAGAATGGCTGCTATCAAAAAGTCTACAAGCAATAAATGCTAGAGAGGGTGTGGAGAAAAGGGAACTCTCTTACACTGTTGGTGGGAATGCAAACTAGTACAGCCATTATGGAGAACAGTGTGGCGATTCCTTTAAAAACTGGAAATAGAACTTCCATATGGCCTAGCAATACCACTGTTGGGCATACACACCAAGGAAACCAGAATTGAAAGAGAAACATGTACCCCCATGTTCATCGCAGCACTGTTTATAATAGCCAGGACATGGAAGCAACCTAGATGTCCATCGGCAGATGAATGGATAAGAAAGCTGTGATACATATAGACAGTGGAATATTACTCAGCTATTAAAAGAATACATTTGAATCAGTTCTAATGAGGTGGATGAAACTGGAGCCTATTATACAGAGTGAAGTATGTCAGAAAGAAAAACACCTATACAGTATATTAGTGCATATACATGGAATTTAGAAAGATGGTAATGATGACCCTATATGCAAGACAGCAAAAGAGACAGAGATGTAAAGAACAGACTCTTGGACTCTGTGGGAGAAGGCAAGGGTGGGATGATTTGAGAGAATAGCATTGAAACATATTTATTATATGTGAAGTAGATCACCAATCCAGGTTCAATGCATGAGACAGGGTGCTCAGGGCTGGTGCACTGGGATGACCCTGAGGGATGGGATGGAGAAGGAGGTGGGAGGGGTGTTCAGGATGGGGAATACATGTACACCCATGGCTGATTCATGTGAATGTATGGCAAAAACCACTACAGTATCATAAAGTAGCCTTCAATTAAAATAAATTTAAAAAAAAATGATATTGAGATGAGGAAATTATCCTCAGTTGTCTGTGTGGGTTTAATGTAATTACAAAGGTCCTTATGGGAGAAAAGGAAGAGGATCAGAGAAGACAAAGATGGCAGTGTGATGACAGAATCAGGGTCAAAGAAAGAAATAATGGAAACAGTGGTCAGAGAGAAAAGAAATTTGAAGATGTTATACTGCTGGCTTAGATGAAGGAGGAAGAGACCACTAGCTAAGGAATGCATTTACCTCTAAAGCCTCCAGAGGCCTACAGCCTTTGATTTTAGCACCTTAAAACCCATTTCAGACTTCTGTCTTCCAGAACTGTAAGATAATAATTTGTGTAATTATTTGATAGTAATTTATTATAGTAGCAATAGAAAATTAATACATTATAGTTCAATATAAATATATAAAATGTCTATAAATATTTGTATAAAGTAAATTTATATAAAAAAAGCCTCTTGATGAAAGTGAAAGTGGAGAGTGAAAAAGTTGGCTTAAAGCTCAACATTCAGAAAATGAAGATCATGGCATCCGGTCCCACCACTTCATGGGAAATAGATGGGGAAACAGTGGAAACAGTGTCAGCCTTTATTTTTCTGGGCTCCAAAATCACTACAGATGGTGACTGCAGCCATGAAATTAAAAGACGCTTACTCCTTGGAAGGAAAGTTATGACCAACCTAGATAGCATATTCGAAAGTAGAGACATTACTTTGCCAACAAAGGTTCGTCTAGTCAAGGCTATGGTTTTTCCTGTGGTCATGTATGAATGTGAGAGTTGGACTGTGAAAAAGGCTGAGCACCAAAGAATTGATGCTTTTGAACTGTGGTGTTGGAGAAGACTCTTGAGAGTCCCTTGGACTGCAAGGAGATCCAACCAGTCCATTCTGAAGGAGATCAGCCCTGGGATTTCTTTGGAAGGAATGATGCTAAAGCTGAAACTCCAGTACTTTGGCCACCTCATACGTAGAATTAACTCATTGGAAAAGACTCTGATGCTGGGAGGGATTGGGGGCAGGAGGAGAAGGGGATGACAGAGGATGAGATGTCTGGATGGCATCACTGACTCGATAGATGTGAGTCTGAGTGAACTCCGGGAGTTGGTGATGGACAGGGAGGCCTGGCGTGCTGCGATTCATGGGGTCGCAAAGAGTCGGACACGACTGAGTGACTGATCTGATCTGATCTGATATAAAGATGTACACTGAGAAGTATCACCCACACCCTGACACCATCCACTCATTTCAACTTAAGCCCTATAAATAACTTTTTTAAATTAATTTCTTGTTCATTCACCCAGTGTTCCTTTATGTAAATATAGGTATTTATCCCAATTACCTCCTTCATTACACAAATGGCAATATACTATACATACTGTACTAGACCTTTTTTTAATGAATGACATAAACATAGATAAGTAAATTAACTGTAGTAATAATCCGGTGTACATTAGTCACTCGGTCATTTCTTTTTTTTAATATAAATTTATTTAATTAAAGGATAATTACTTTACAATATTGAAGTGGTTTTGCCATTTCTGACTCTTTGCAACCCCATGGACTGTAGCCCACCAGGCTCCTCTGTCCATGAAATTTTCCAGGCAAGAATACTGGAGTGGGGTGCCATTTCCTCCTCCAGGAGATCTTCGTGACCCAGGGATTGAACCCACATCTCTTGCATCTCCTGCACTGGCAGGTAGATTTTTTACTACTATTGCCACCTGGGAAGCCTATACAGAAGAATAATGTATATCAAACTATTCATAATTGTTATTTGGGAATTTTTTAAAACTATCATAACAGTTATTTAGGGGTTTGTGATTATGCGAGACTTTCTATGTTAAATGCTTATGTAGTATTCAAATTTTTATAATATGAATATCACTGTAATCAGGAGAAAATTAAAGATGTATATTTTAAAATATTCTAACCCCCATATCTTTTACTAGTCATGGTTCTTGAATAGAAACATTAGGATTGACTCTGATTAACTGTAGCAGAAATTAAATCACTAGATGTGGCAGAGTCATTTACTGTTTGCTGAATATCCATGAGCTCACCCATATTTCCAGTTCTTTTAGAGTTATATGGGGCCATGTGCCTAGTTCTGGCCAATGGGCTGTGCATTGAAGAAGTGGTGCTCAATCTTCCTGCTCTCTCTTCTTCTGCTATGGCAACCTGGGGCTAGAGGACACAGCCACAAGATGTCAGCCTATACCCCTGAGTTAACTCTTGGAAAGGAGCTGACTCGAAACAGATTTTGCACGTGCAAAAAATAAACGTATGTATTAAGTCATTGAGATTTGAGGTTTATTTTTATCAAAGCATAAGCCACCCTACCACAATGAGTACCAGAAATGAGCATTAGGTAATCAATCCACAGCTTCCATGAGAGGCCTGGAGAACCAGGCAAGATCAGGAACCAAGAATGGCATGGCATGACATAGTAAAGATTTTGCTGCAGGAATGGTCTGATAGAAGGATGCTACTGCTCCCATTGTCAGCTAACACTTGCCACTATGGATTAATCCTGTTGTCCCTTGACTATTACTGACTTATGTTTCACCTCCTTGACTTAATTGAAGCTTTCTTCACCCCTGAATAGTGGAAATCTGCTCAATCTGCTCTTCTCTAGCCAATAATATCCTCAATCATATGCCTTGTCATCCTTCTATCACAGCCCGAACCCTGAATGAACATAATTATCCACTTTATGTCAATCCTAGGCCCATAATTGGTCAGATAGAGCCACCAAAATGTCATGGACCCCACCCTCTCTACGCTGTGTGGCAATTCTGTTTCCCTGCCAGATGGGCAGCTTTGACAAATCCCCATTTTCTCAGCCTTTCTGCATTTTCTCCCTTCCTTTCCCCATCACTTCACCTCCTACTGCACTGAAAATAGAAACCCCCAAACAGCAATGTTCTCAACTCTTTGCCACAAGCTACCTGCAAACTCGTGAGCACCCCCACCTGACCAGTTCTTGCTCTTTCTCTACTGTCACAGTAGAAGAGGTGCCTTTTCTCTTGTCTTTCCACTGGAGTTCTGTGCCCTATTCCTTTCTTTCTCCTCAGGAAACTTGATCCCTCATATGTCTTCAGTCTTTCCCTTTCTTTAACTTGGCCTTTAAACATAATCGAGTCTTTTGAATTTGAAAAAAAACAAAAACAAAAACTCTGCTTCTCACCATGTTGCCCAGCAATTCTACTCTTAGGTATCTACCCAAGAGAAATGAAAACGTATCCACACAAAGACTTGTACTTAGATGCTCACAGCAACATTATTCAGAACACCAAAAGTTGGAAACAACTCAAATGTCATTCAACTGGAGAATGCATTTAAATAAAATATGAGATATAAATTTAATGAAATGCAATTCAATAATAAAAAGCAACAAAGTACTGATACATGCTACACCAAGAACAAATCTCAAAAATATTATGTTCAGAGAAAGAAGCCAAATGCAAAAGAACACATATTGTATGGTGCCATTTACACAAAACTACTCCCCCCAAAAGGCAAATCTAGAGGAAGAGAAAATCGTATTTTTCTGTAACTTGAGTGTAAATGGACACAAGGGATCTTTTGGAGGTGATGGAAGTATTCTAAGAGTGGTTCATTGGAAATAGATGGGGAAAGAGTGGAAACAGTGTCAGACTGTTTTTTGGGGGGTGGGGGGGGCTCCAAAATCACTGCAGATGTTGATTGCAGCCATGAAATTAAAAGACGCTTACTCCTTGGAAGGAAAGTTATGACCAACCTAGATAGCATATTCAAAAGCAGAGACATTACTTTGCCAACAAAGGTGCATCTAGTCAAGGCTATGGTTTTTCCAGTGGTCATGTATGGATGTGAGAGTTGGATATGAAGAAAGCTGAGTGCCGAAGAATTGATGCTTTTGAACTTGGTGTTGGAGAAGACTCTTGAGAGTCCCTTGGACTGCAAGGAGATCCAACCAGTCCATTCTGAAGGAGATCAGCCCTGGGTGTTCTTTGGAAGGAATGATGCTAAAGCTGAAACTCCAGTATTTTGGCCACCTCATGCGAAGAGTTGACTCATTGGAGAAGACTCTGATGCTGGGAGGAATTGGGGGCAGGAGGAGAAGGGGACGACAGAGGATGAGATGTCTGGATGGCATCACTGACTCGATGGATATGAGTCTGAGTGAACTCCGGGAGTTGGTGATGGACAGGGAGGCCTGGCATGCTGCAATTCATGGGATTGCAAAGAGTCAGACACGACTGAGTGACTGAACTGAACTGATAGTGACATTTGTGTAACTCCTTAGCAAGCTAAAATTCATGAAATTGTAAAGTCAAGGCAGATGATTTTTATGCTGTGCAATTATACCTCAATAAAGATGCTTAAAAACAAAAACATTCACTCAACCACTCATCACCATTCTTTAGCTTCTGCCCTATATCTCTACTCTCTATCATGGGCAAACAGCTTGAAGCTGGTTTACACTCCTGTCCATATTTCCTGTTCATTATTTTCATTATCTTTTTTTCTCTGATCACCTCTTAACCCATTACATTTTTTATTCCAGTCCTTCCTTCTTAGCCCATTGTAATTTGTCATCCACCTCTACCACTCCATGTTCTCTGCAAGACTATCAGTGATCTTATTGCTAAATCTAGTGGTTGGTTTTCAGGCTTTGTTTTGGGTAGTATTTGGAATGTTGATCACTCCTTCTATTTGGAAGATGATTTGCACTTGGTTTCTGTGAAACCACGCTCTCCTGGTTCTGCTCTTTAATCCTAGGCCACTACTTCTCAGTTCCTTTTGTGGGCCCCTCTTCCTGTACCATTTTTAAGAAATGTTGGTGTCTGATAAGTTTATGTCTAAGGTTGAGAATAGATCTTAAAAGTCCTAATCACAAGAGAAAAAAAATGTTTAACAGTGTGTGGTGATGAATTTTAACTAGACTTATTGTGGTGATAATTTCATAATATATAAAAATATTTAACCCTTATGTTGTATACCGGAAGCCAACATAGTGTTATATGGCAATTATATCTAAATTTAAAATAGGAAAAAATCCATTAGCATTTAGCTTTATAACTCTTTGTTGAGCAACTTTAAATGTAATTTATCAACATTGCAATGTGTTAAATTACATATGAAATTATCAATTAATGTAACTGTGATGGTAATAGTGTAATCAAATTTCTAAAAATATCAAAAAAGCTTATTTTTCACTAAAAATAAGCAATTGAAAATTTTATTTAATTTCTTAAAAATTATGTTTTGGCGACTTGACTTTTGTTTTGCTTGATGTGAAAAATAACTTTTAACTAACTGCTTGATATTCATTCAGGTATTTTCAACATTTTTTCTTTTCACTACTTGACATAATTAATGATGAAATAAATAACTTTTGTTTAATTAAATAAAGTCCATTTTTATTAAACTCTCAAAACCCAAACTACATACAAAAGCACTGAGGATCAAACATAAAGGCAATTGATGACAGTCGATAGGCACAAGCATGTCACTTCTCATGATATGTCTGCGAGAATGAGCAGTGGTTTGAAAGTCTTTAAATCACAGTCATTTATTCTCTGTGGCTTATAGCACTGATCTTGCATACACTTGGTATACCTTCTATGACTTCAGCATTATTATTACTCATGACCCAAGAAAACCCAGTAAGAGAAATTAAAAGCTAAAGATTAAGATTCTGTCAGGTAGAGGACTTGCCTGGTGGTAGATTGGATAAGAATCTGCCTGCCAATGCAGGGGACATGGGTTTGATCCCTGGTTCGGGAAGATTCCACATGCCGTGGAGCAACTAAGCCTGTTTACCACAACTACTGACCCCACACTCTAGAGCCTACATGCTGCAACTACTGAACCTAAGTGTTGCAAGCCTGTGCACCTATAGCCTGTGCTATGCAACAAGAGAAGCCACCACAATGATGCCCACACACCACAAGGAAGAGTATCCCCCTGCTTGCCACAACTAGAGAACACCTACACATAGCAATGAAGACCCAACAGAATCAAAAATGAAATTAATTAATTTTTAAAAAGATTTTGTCAGAGTTGAGCCCCCAAGAACCACAAACTATCATAATAACTGTTTTTTGCCCCTCAATTACTAATTTTCACACCCTTAGGGGGTGATTACCTACCACTGCATCAACTCTCCACCCACACATTGAGAATGCAAGCCTTACAGAAATATTTCACTTGTACTGAATAAAACAAGGTAGAATGGATGCTGGGTAGCCAGGAAAGAGACAAAGACAGAGGCAGGGTGCAGGAACAAGAATTATCTACTAAGCATGTCCACACTAAAATAGATAAACAACAAGGACCTATTATATAGCACAAAAAATTATATTCAATATCTTTTAATAATCTGTAATGGAAAATAATCTAAATATACCAGGCTTCCCTGGTGGCTCAGCGATAAAGAATATAACAGGCTTCTCTGGTGGCTCAGCAATAAAGAGTCCACCTGCCAATGCAGGAGATATGGTTCAATCCCTGGGTTGGGAAGATACCTTGGAGAAGGAAATGGCAACCTACTCTAGTATTCTTGCCTGTGAAATCCCATGGACAGGGGAACCTGGTGGGCTACCAGTCCATGGGGTCACAAAAGAGTTGGACACAACTTAGTGACTAAACAATATATATATATATATATATATACATACATACACACATACACACATACACACATCCCCTTCATGAATCAAAGCCTTGTTGTTGGAAAAGGACTTGCAAAATTCAATGAAGCCATGTCATGCAGGACTACCCAAGACAGACAGGGTCATAGTGAAGAGTTCCGACAAAATATGGTCCACTGCAGGAGGGAATGGCAAACCATCCAGTGTTCTTGCTGTGAGAACCCCATGAACACTCTGAAAAGGCAAAAAGATATGACACCGGAAGATGAGTATACTTTGACTGTGTGGTTAAAACAAACACTATCTCCAACTCCAAGAGCTTTGGGATGATATCCTTTCATTTTCCATCTACTTTGCAACCCCTTCTAGAAATGCCACAAGCTCTGAACTAGACTGTGCATTGAATAACCATTCACATACTGTATTCTACAATGGGGGTGAAGATGAAGAAAGAGGTTGGAGATAAACTACACAGACATAGAACATGGAAGGAAATGAAGAGAACTGTTATAGTCCTTGTTGCTGAAACTAGTCCAGAGACCACAGCTAGGGTTTCTGACTTCCCTTCATCTGTTTTGGATCCATGTGGGCCCCTAACTTTTAATGAGAACCTTAGGTGTTCATGGTTATTTGTTTGGTAGCATGGTGGTCCTGTGTGTGTATCACTACTGTATTCTTTGGATAATCTTTATCACTAGAGATATGGGGATGAAAGTACCTAGGGGATTTCCTGGGACTTATATACTCATGTATAGAAAATAGATTAAGCCCTTCTCCAGTGGGTCCGCCAATCTTGAGCTGCAAGTTGTGTTTTATGCTCCCGAGACCCTAGAGTTGACTCCACAATGACTGTATGAAATCTGAACTCTTGGAAGTCCTTTGTATTGGCTTGCTGTAAACTGCACTGACTTTTGCCCCTGAACACGTCAGTGCTCGAGTCACAGCAAAACTCCTGGTTCTAGACATGCTCTTCCCTACCCCATTGTGTAGCTAATAGACTCCCTATTTCCCCTTGGTAGTTGGGATCACTCATCCCAGTCACACAATAAACACCGCCCCTCTTTTTTTATCTATTGGTTCAATCATTGGTGGTGTTTTTCAGTCACTAAATCATGTCTGACTGTTAGTGATCCCATGGGCTGTAGCAGGCCAGGCTCTGCTGTCCTTCACTATCTCCCAGGGTTTGCTCAAATTCAAGTCTATTGAGTTGGTGATGCTATCTAACCATTTCATCCTTTGTCACCCCCTTCTCCTTTTGCCTTCAGTCTTTCCCAGCATCAAGATCTTTTCCAATGAGTGTGCTCTTCACATCAGGTGGCCAAAGTATTGGAGCTTCAGCTTTAGCATCAGTCCTTCCAATGAAGATTCAAGGTTGATTTTCTTTCAGATTGACTGGGTTTGCACTCCTTGCAGTGCAAGGAACTCCAAATAACTAGGTAGAAGTCTCACTTTCTGTGAATCAAATTTTTGCAAGTTTAACTAAGTGAAGTGATGAGAAGTGCCATTCCCACTTCCACCCTTTAGTTTCTAGACCTATCTATTCTTTTATGGGAGAAAGAGTGTCATATATTGGTTGCTGATTCACAGAATACACTAAATTCTGCAGGATGGCCTCCACACATCACAAAGTGTTGTTTCCTGTCACCAGATCGAAATCTTTCATAGGCCATCTCACCCTTCTGCAAAGGCAGTTGCTTATGGGTGATGATGTATGTGATAAGCACAGGTAAGCCCATTGTCATTAGACAATTTGTCTTACCTTTTTCATTGTGAAATGTGTTTCTTGACCAGAAGAAATATTGTATGGGATATTTCAAAGATGTACAAAGTATATAAAGTAATTAGAAAATCCAAGGGTGATGGTTCTGGTAAAAGCACTGGGGGAGGCAAATCCATTCCAGAATATGTGATTATTTCCATAAGGACAAACTGATGCCCAGTCCCTGATGGAAAGTGTCCAATGTAATCCCTCTGTCATCCAAGGACTTGTTGGTCTCCTAGGAAATGGTGACACATTGGGGTTTCTACTGTTGAGAAATTGGGCACTCAACAGTGTTGGTAACCAAGTCAACCTATGTGAAGGTAAATCCACATCAAAACCCTGAATAACATCCTTCTACTAATGCAGTTTCATTCATTGGCTCATCTAACAAGCCCTGGAATGTCTAGAGAAAGAGGTTGATGTATCCCCACAGGCTGGGTCATCATGCTCCCAGTAGTAAGCATTCACATGCAACACAGATATTCTCACACTCAGCCCATTCCAAAAGATCCATTCACTTATTCCTCATATAGATGTAGGCAAAGCAACTAGACTGTGCCTTACAAGCACTCTCCATGTATTTTGCTGCCTCCTTGTTATTGCTACCAGTTCTCTAATCTTGTTGCTTCCCAGCATCTGACCATCTGACAAGACTGTTAATTGGTATTGATCAGAGCTACAGGTAGGACACTTTCTGAATTAAGAGATCAACTGGATGCACAGCTCCTAGTTGTCTCCTCCCTTCCTTACCTCCCATCAGGGCCACATCTCAGTAGGGCTGTTAACTTTCCGTTAGTTCCTACTTATCAGACAGTGTCATCTGCTAACCATGCTCCTGGGTTTGTTTGTTTTTTTTCCTTCAGTAAACTGGTTACTGGGACTCACCACAAGGACCTAAAAGTGAGTGATGGGCAGGAGTAGGGACTACATGAGTGTGTGCCCTAACTAGCTTTTGCTTTCAGGATCTGCTCCAGAGTGACTTTGATTATAACACTGCTCTTTGGTGGTGGAGTGCTGTTACTGCCTGTCCAAAGTTAAGGGCTGGTGGATCAGATGGTACCAAGCCTAGGATGGGCAGCTCAGTTTTCATGGTCACTTGGGGTCCCATGGTTACTCACTCAAACTCTACCAGGGCCAGTAATTTAACTTTGTAAATTCAATCATCAGGTTCCAGGAGCTGTTTCTTGAAAGGAGGGTAATTATTTGACAAAGAGCATGGTTTATGCTCTAAAACTCTTGAGACTTGTGCTTTGATTTTATGCTTGGGGTTTGTCAAAGGCCTCATACAGCATCCCAATCTGTCACAGACACTCACTCAACTCACTCAGACATTGACTTGTTCATTCAACAAACATCTACTAGTAACTACAGTGTTCATGGCCTGTGCTGGGTACTGGGGTGGCATGTTCTCAAGACGCAGCCCATCTGGTGAGGGAAACAGTGACAGCACCAAAAGGAACTACTTAGGTTTGCATGAGTGCAGATGAGCAACTGATTCACTCTTCTTCTGCAGATAGGCATGTTTTTAATCACAGATGATGTGTGAGGAACATCTGCACAAATGTACAGACACAGGCACACATTTTTATATATAGGTATAGGCATTGTAATGCTTAAAATTCTCCAAGCCAGGCTTCAACAGTGCATGAACCATGAATTTCCAGATGTTCAAACTGGATTTAGAAAAGGCAGAGAAACCAGAGATCAAATTGCCAACATCCGTTAGACCATTTAAAAAAAGCAAAAAACTTCCAGAAAAACATCTACTTCTGCTTTATTGACTACGCCAAAGCCTTTGACTGTGTGTATCACAACAAACTGTGGAAAATTCTTAAAAAGATGAGAATACCAGACCACCTTACCTGCCTCCTGAGAAATCTGTATTCAGATAAAGAAGCAATAGTTAGAACTGGATATTGGAACAACAGACTGGTTCCAAATTGGGAAAGGAGTATGTCAAGGCTGTATATTGTCACCCTGCTTATTTAGCTTATATGCAGAATACATCAAGCTCAGTTGGTAAAGAATCCTCCTGCAATGCAGGAGACCCCAGTTCGAGTCCTGGGTCAGGAAGATCCACTGAAGAAGGGATAGGCTACCCACTCCAGTATTCCTGGGGTTCCCTTGTGGCCCAGCTGGTAAAGAATCTGCCTGCAGTGTGGGAGACCTGGGTTCGATCCCTGGGTTGGGAATATACCCTGGAGAAGGGAAAGGCTACCCACTCCAGCATTCTGGCCTGGAGAATTCCCTGGACTGTATAGTCCATGGGTTGGCAAAGAGTCGGACACGACTGAGCAACTTTCACTTCATCATGCAAAATGCTGGGCTGGATGAAGCACAAGCTGGAATCAAGTTTCTGGGAGAAATATCAATAACCTCAGATATGCAGATGACACCACCCTTATGGCATAAAGCGAGGAAGAACTTAAGAGCCCCTTGATGAAAGTGAAAGAGGAGAGTGAAAATTTTGGCTTAAAACTCAAGATGCAGAAAACGAAGATCATGGCATCTGGTGCCATCACTCCATGGTAAATAGATGGGGAAACAATGGAAACAGTGACAGACTTTATTTTGGGGGGCTGCAAAATCACTGCAGATGGTGACTGCAGCCATGAAATTAAAAGATGCTTGCTCCTTGGAAGAAAAGCTATGACCAACCTAGATAGCATATTATAAAGCAGATACATTACTTTGCCAACAAAAGTCCATCTAGTCAAAACTATGTTTTCCCAATAGTCATGATTGGAATGGGAGAGTTGGCCTATAAAGAAAGCTGAGCATCAAAGAATTGATGCCTTTGAACTGTGGTGTTGGAAAAGACTCTTGAGAGTCCCTTGGACTGCAAGGAGATCCCATCAGTCAATCCTAAAGGAAATCAGTCCTGAATATTCTTGGAAGGACTAATGCTAAAGCTGAAACTCCAATACTTTGGCCAACTGATGGGAAGAAGTGACTCATTGGAAAAGACCCTTATGATGGGAAAGATTGAACGTAGGAGGAGAACGGGACAACAGAGGATGAGATGGTTGGTTGACATCACCAATTCAATGGGCATGAGTTTGAGCAGGCTCTGGGAGTTGGTGATGGACAGGGAGCCAGGGCATGCTGCAGTCCATGGAATCACAAAGAGTTGGACACGACTGAGTGACTGAACTGAATTGATAGGCATTGTGTCCACACATTCTAATTATGAATTATGAGTCAGCAGTCACTGTGGTCTGGTGGAAGGAATCCTGACTGGGAGACAAGTGATGGGGTTTAATCTACCCTGGCTCCCTTATAGGGTCCCCTTGTGGCCTGGGGCATGTCCTGGACCATGTCTGGCCTCATATATCCTGCAGGTAACATGAAAACAACATTAGCTCACCCAACCTAGTCTCTGTTAGTGTCATGTTAGATAGTGGATGGGAAGCACCCAGAGTACTTTGTGCCCCAGGAGACTTAAGTCTTCACTAATTTGTCTTCAGTTTACCCACTAAGTGAGCCATTTGTTTTTTGATAGCATTCGATTGATGAAGAGAGTATATGTGAGAGACAAGGGAAATGGGTGAATGTGTGAGTAAAGGAAAAAGTGAGTGATTGTAAAATGAGTAAATGCATGAATGAATCAGTAAATAAGTGTGAATGAGGGAATCATTGAATGAGTTGATCAGTCACCTTTTCCTATATATTTTGCTAAGAGATGCAGAGGGTACACTTGCTTTACTCTGGAATTACCACTGAGAATAAAAGGCAATGGGATGACAGTGTGAAAGACAGCCTGCCCTAGAGGATATCTCAGGGCCTGTAGGCCAGAGAGACATCCAGGCTGCCAGCCTTGCTTCAAACTTCATCTTGAAGCATTTGAAAGCCACACTTGCTACAGCAGAATCGCTATAGGAGCTGTCTGATTACAGATTCCTGGGCCTCACCCTCCTAGAGTCTGCCTTAGTAAATTGTAGAGGGGCCCAGAAATCTGCGTTTTTAACCCATTTGCGAGTGAACTTGATGTCCAGTCAGATTGGAGAATCCGTGATCTGGCCTAGAGACCTCTGAGGGACTAGTAGACAGGCACAGAGAAATCATCCATGTCATGTGGTCACTCTCACTAAACTGTTTAGCTTCTGATGTCCTACCTAATTTGACCCTGCTGACCCAGAGAGACAGTATGGAATACCGAGAGGAGAGACACAGACATAGACCTGGGTTCAAATCCTAGCTTTGACTTCTGCAGCAGGCAAATCACTCACTGGCTCTGCTTCACTTTCCCCGTTTGTTCAATGGGCATGAGCAATCTACAGTCCAGGACAACTCTGAGAATTTGAGAAAATTCCTCCCCGCAAATCACTGGTACTGATAATGAAGACCTGATGATAATTGTAATCCTTAGGATTATCAAGCACTTACTGAGATCCAAGTATGGCTCCAAATGCTTTACATAAATGATCTGAATGCACACAAACTTTGTCTATGAAAGAGGAGCTATTATCCTTCCCATGCTACAGATGAGGAGCCTGAGGTGTAGAGAGTGTGAATAACTTGTCCAGGGGACCAAAGGCAGCATTTGAGTCCTTGGAGCCTGCACTCTTAAACCTTAAGCTATAAATGGCAGCTCCCTCCCCTGCCCCTTCTCTTTAAAGGTTAAAACAGAGGGGCGAGCCAATCCTGTGGGGATAAAACAGAACAAAGACCTCTGAAAGGAAGGAAGCCAAGGGAATGTATGTAAGCAGGCACCTCAGAGAGTATGGGGGCTCAGTTTTCCCCTAAGCTTCCTGACAGCTGTAGCAGGAAAGGGGGGTGGGGAGCAGAATTCTCTAGTTTCCATTTTCTGGATAAAAGGAACCACATAGACATGTCCAAATGGCCATTTGTCTTGGACTAAATTCCAGAGGAGTTAATCTTGTAGCCAACTTAGCAAACATCCAGGGCCAGAAATTTATCTGCGATTTTATGAGACATTAAGAGCTTTATTTATACACATGATTCTGAGCATCTCCTGAAGGCAGAGAGATATATGAAATTCTATCCCAATCTCCACAGCAGTTTTGTCAAACCCCCCACTCTCCTCAGGCTTCTCACACCTATACCTAACTTTTGCCTCACCTCCTACTGCATTGACAATAGAAGACACCAGACAAGATGACCAGTGCAAGTTCGATGCATGAAGCAGGACACTCAAAGCTGGTACTCTGGGACAACCCAGAGGGATGGCGTGGGGAGGGAAGTGGGAGGGGGGTTCAGGATGGTGGGACACATGTACACCCATGGCTGATTCATGTCAATGTATGGCAAAAACCACTACAATATTGTAAAGTAATTAGCCTCCAATTAAAATAAATTAATTAATTTTTAAAAAAGGAAAGAAAGAAAAGAAAATCTATTAAAGCTTGGTAAGAAAAATGAGAGTCTGTAGCTTTCAAGCCCTGACGCATTCTCTCCTTCCCCTTCCTCTTCCCCTACTCAACTTAAAGGAAGCTCCACTGTGGGTGGGTGAGGGCAAAAAGATGAGGCTCTCACTTGCCTCAGCATCTAGCCAACAATCACTATATCTCACCTGGAGAGGCAGGCCACCAGCATTTCTCATTCTTTCCAATTCTGAGTTGAAGAAGTGAGTGTAGTCAAGAGGCAGGGTGTTCCCTTCCACTACCTAACTCTCTTCTCAAAGAGCAGAGGTTCTATCCTAGGCATGACATGCCAGGAATACAAGTGGCCCAATAACATTACCCAAACTCACAGATAGGGCAAAGGTTCCACACTGAGAGAGGCAAGTTGAGAAGACAAAGGTCTACTGCCCTACTCAGCACTCAGATCAGTGGCCCAAAGATTTTTTTTCCCCAAGGGAGTGGCTGTCCATAAGAAAAGAGGTCCAGAGCTATCCCCAAAAGAACTGACTTTATTTGAAACTAAGTATTTGGGAAAGATGAAGCCTAAGAACACTCTTGAAATAGTTCAGTTCAGTTCAGTCGCTCAGTCGTGTCAGACTCTTCAGGACCCCATGAATTGCAGCACACCAGGCCTCCCTGTCCATCACCAACTCCCGGAGTTCACTCAGACTCACGTCCATCGAGTCAGTGATGCCATCCAGCCATCTCATCCTCTGTCGTCCCCTTCTCCTCCTGCCCCCAATCCCTCCCAGCATCAGAGTCTTTTCCAATGAGTCAACTCATCCCATGAGGTGGCCAAAGTAATGGAGTTTCAGCTTTAGCATCATTCCTTCCAAAGAAATCCCAGGGCTGATCTCCTTCAGGATGGACTGGTTGCATCTCTTTGCAGTCCAAGGGACTCTCAAGAGTCTTCTCCAACACCACAGTTCAAAAGCATCAATTATTCGGTGCTCAGCTTTCTTCACAGTCCAACTCTCATATCCATACATGACCACTGGAAAAACCATAGCCTTGACTAGACAGACCTTTGTTGGCAAAGTAATGTCTCTGCTTTTGAATATGCTATCTAGGTTGGTCATAACTTTCCTTCCAAGGAGTAAGCGTCTTTTAATTTCATGGCTGCAATCACCATCTACAGTGATTTTGGAGCCCAGAAAAATAAAGTCTGACACTGTTTCCACTGTTTCCCCATCTATTTCCCATGAAGTGATGGGACCAGATGCCATGATCTTCGTTTTCTGAATGTTGAGTTTTAAGCCAAATTTTTCATTCTCCTCTTTCACCTTCATCAAGAGGCTTTTTAGTTCCTCTTCACTTTCTGCCATAAGGGTGGTGTCATCTGCATATCTGAGGTTATCGATATTTCTCCTGGCAATCTTGATTCCAGCTTGTGCTTCTTCCAGCCCAGCGTTTCTCATGATGTACTCTGTATATAAGTTAAATAAGCAGGGTGACAATATACAGCCTTGATGTACTCCTTTTCCTATTTGGAACCAGTCTGTTGTTCCATGTCCAGTTCTAACTGTTGCTTCCTGACCTGCATACAGGTTTATCAAGAGGTAGGTCAGGTGGTCTGGTATTCCCATCTCTTTCAGAATTTTCCACAGTTTATTGTGGTCCACACAAAGGCTTTGGCATACTCAATAAAGCAGAAATAGATGTTTTTCTGCAACTCTCTTGCTTTTTCGATGATCCAGCAGTTTCTCTTAATTAATTTAGCAATAAGTTAAACCATAAGGCAGCTAGTTAACCAAACAGGACTAGGTAACTACATCAGTAAGAATCTTTGCTGGAAACAAAAGCCCAGGACCAGATGGCTTCACAGATGAATTCTACCAAAAATTTAGAGAAGAGCTAACACCTATCCTACTCAAATTCTTTCAGAAAATTGCAGAGGAAGGTAAACTTCCAAACTCATTCTATGAGGCCAACATCACCCTAATACCAAAACCTGACAAAGATGCCACAAAAAAAGAAAACTACAGGCCATTATCACTGATGAACATAGATGCAAAAATCCTTAACAAAATTCTAGCAAACAGAATCCAACAACATATTTAAAAGATCATACATCATGACCAAGTGGGCTTTATCCCAGGGTTGCAAGCATCCTTTAATATTCACAAGTCAATCAAAGTAATACACCACATTAACAAATTGAAAGATAAAAACCATATGATTATCTCAATAGATGCAGAGAAAGCCTTTGGCAAAATTCAACAACCATTTATGATAAAAAAAAAAAAAAAACCCTCCAGAAAGCAGGACTAGAAGGAACATACCTCAACATAATAAGAGCTATATATGACAAACCCACAGCAAACATTATCCTCAATGGTAAAAAATTGAAAGCATTTCCCCTAAAGTCAGGAACAAGACAAGGGTGCCCACTCTCACCACTACTATTCAACATAGTGTTGGAAGTTTTGGCCACAGCAATCAGAGCAGAAAAAAGAGATAAAAGGAATCCAGATTGGAAAAGAAGAAGTAAAACTCTCACTGTTTGCAGATGACATGATCCTCTACATAGAAAACCCTAAAGGCTCCACCAGAAAATTACTGGAGCTAATCAATGAATATAGTAAAGTTGTAGGATATAAAATTAACACACAGAAATCCCTTGCATTCTTACACACTAACAATGAGAAAACAGAAAGAGAAAATAAGGAAACAATTCCATTCACCATTGCAACGAAAAGAATTAAATACTTAGGAATATATCTACCTAAAGAAACTAAAGACCTATATATAGAAAACTATAAAACACTGATGAAAGAAATCAAAGAGGACACAAATAGATGGAGAAATATACCATGTTCATGGATCAGAAGAATCAATATAGTGAAAATGAGTATACTACCCAAAGCAATCTATAGATTCAATGCAATCCCTATCAAGCTACCAACGGTATTTTTCAGAGAACTAGAACAAATAATTTCACAATTTGTATGGAAATACAAAACACTTCAAATAGCCAAAGCAATCTTGAGAAAGAAGAATGGAACTGGAGACATCAACCTGCCTGACTTCAGGCTATACTACAAAGCTACAGTCATCAAGACACTATGGTACTGGCACAAAGACAGAAAAATAGATCAATGGAACAAAATAGAAAGCCCAGAGATGAATCCCTGCACCTATGGACACCTTATCTTTGACAAAGGAGGCAAGAATATACAATGGAGAAAAGACAATCTCTTTAACAAGTGGTGCTGGGAAAACTGGTCAACCACTTGTAAAAGAATGAAACTAGAACACTTTCTAACACCATCAACAAAAATAAACCCAAAATTGATTAAAGATCTAAATGTAAGACCAGAAACTATAAAACTCCTAGAGGAAAACATAGGCAAAACACTCTCCGACATAAATTACAGCAGGATCCTTTATGTCTCACGTCCCAATGTAATGGAAATAAAAGCAAAAATAAACAAATGGGACCTAATTAAACTTAAAAGCTTTTGCACAACGAAGGAAACTCTAAGCAAGGTGAAAAGACAGCCTTCAGAATGGGAGGAAATAATAGCAAACGAAGCAACTGACAAAGAATTAATCTAAAAAATATACAAGCAACTCCTGCAGCTCAATTCCAGAAAAATAAACGACCCAATCAAAAAAATGGTCCAAAGAACTAAACAGACATTTCTCCAAAGAAGACATACAGATGGCTAGCAAACACATCAAAAGATGCTCAACATCACTCATTATCAGAGAAATGCAAATCAAAACACAATGCTGGGCATACACACTGAGGAAACCAGAAGGGAAAGAGACACGTGTACCCCAGTGTTCATCACAGCACTGTTTATATAGCCAGGGCATGGAAGCAACCTAGATGTCCATCAGCAGACGAATGGATAAGAAAGCTGTGGCACATACACACAATGGAATATTACTCAGCCATTAAACAGAATAGATTTAAATCAGTTCTAATGAGGTGGATGAAACTAGAGCCTATTATACAGAGTGAAGTAAGCCAGAAAGAAAAACACCAATACAGTATACTAACACATATATATGGAATTTAGAATGATGGTAACGATGACCCTATATGCAAGACAGCAAAAGAAACACAGATGTATAGAACAGTCTGTTGGACTCTGTGGCAGAAGGCAAGGGTGGGATTATATCAGAGAATAGCATTGAAACATGAATATTATTATATGTGAAACAGATCGCCAGTCTATGTTCGATGTATGAGACAGGGTACTCAGGGTTGGTGCACTGGGATGACCCAGAGGGATGGGATGGGGAGGGAGGTGGGAAGGGGGTTCAGGATGGGGAACACATGTATACCCATGGCTGATTCATGTCAATGTATGGCAAAAACCACCACAATATTGTAAAGTAATTAGCCTCCAATTAAAATAAATTTTAAAAGAATAAAATAAAATAGAGAAAAAAATAATCTTTGCTGGGATCTTGACAAACCTCAAAGTTTGACCTCAAAAATTACCCCTACACAAAACTGACTAGATCAGATTGTGGAGTAAATTATGTCCCAGACCATTGTAAAAACAATAGAACAATCAGCCAATAACTAATAAAGACTGACAGTTGTATGTGAAATCAAATGAGATAGTTTAACAGAGAGATCAGGGAAAGAGATAGTCAAAATGAACCCTGCCAAAATTACTGTCATCCCATGGTGGTTGTGCACATACCAAAGGCTGAGAACCCAACACCACAGTTTCACACTATGGGGAAATAGCCTTTGCTAAAGTAGTTTAGCCAATTCACTAAAAATAAATAAATAAATGAGTAAACAACGACAAAAACAAGCACTAGCAAGAAGAGAGGGGAGTCAGTATCCACAATTGCTACAATATATTCCTAAAATGTCCAATTTTCAATAAAAACATAGTGAAACATACAAAGAAATAAGAAAATGTGGCCATACAAAGAAAAAGTTCAGACAACAGAAATTGCATATGAGAAGGGTCAGATATCAGGTTAAACATGGCAGGACTTCAAAGCAGCCATTATACGTATGTTTGAAGAACCAAAAGATGCTTTGCTTGAGGAAGGGAACATTCAAAAGCAGCCTTACATATGCAGAATTTAGAAAGTCACACACATGCTCAGTCTTGCTGACAAATGACCTGAGAAAACCTTAAGCTTTCACCTCAGGTGATACCTAGGTTCAGAGCAGGTCTATCAAATCTATAAGCACTACACCAGCAAAAAGTCAGTCTGGAAAGATTGCAGGAGAAGTGGTTAATCTCTTTTTTTGTTTGACCATTTCTATTTCTGAAATTCAAGGAAATTTCTATACAAAAATTAGCTGAACAAAAGGTAGAGGAACAGAGATATCACCGAACATATTCAACAAGGAAGAGTCTTTGAAAAATTAGTATAGTAAGGTCTAAAGCAAACAGGGAAACTCTGATTTCCAAAGTTATGACATTGCAAATGTCCGATCTTATATGTTGAAATCCTAAACCCCAGTACCTCAGAATGTAACTATATTTGAAGGTAAGTTCCTTAAAGAGGTAATTAAGGTTAAATGTAGAGTAGGAAATGGCAACCCACTCCAGTATTCTTGCCTGGATAATCCCACGGACTGAGGAACCTGCTGGGTTACAGTCCATGGTGTCACAAAGTTGGACACAACTGAGTAACTGAGTATGCACGCAAGCAAAGTTAAACGAAGGTGGGTCATAAAATCAATATGATTGGTGTCCTTATAAGAAGAGGAAATTGGGATACAGACAAATGCATAGGTAAGACCATGAGACAAGAAAGGAAGAGACTGTCATACAGAGTGAAGTTAAGTCAGAAAGAGTACAACAAATATCGTATAATATTGTTTATATGTGGAATTAGAAAATGGTACAGATGAACTTACTTACAAAGCAGAAATAGAATAACAAATGTAGACAACAAACTTACAGGTACCAAGGGGGAAAGGGAGGGTGGGATGAACTGGGAGACTGAAACTGACATATATGCACCACTATGTATGAAATGGATTACTAATGAGAACCTACTGTAGTGCTCAAGGAACCCTACTCCATGCTCTGTGGTAACCTAAATGGGAAGAAAATTTAAAAAAGAGTGGAGATATATATATATATATATAAATGCATGTGTGTGTATGTGTGTGTGTGTGTGTATATATATAAAATTGATTCACTTTGCTGAACAGCAGAAACTAACACAACATTATAAAGCAACTATACTCCAATAAAAATTAATTTGAAAAAAGAAAGGAAGAAATGGCCATCTACAAGCCAAGGAAAGAGAGACCTCAAAAAGAAATGAAACTTGCTGACGCCTTAATCTTGGACTTCTAAGACTCTGGAATTGCAAGGAAGTTTATTTTTGCTGTTTAAGTTACCCAGTCTTTGGTGCTTTGTTATGGCAACCATAGGAAACTGATGTAGGGATTAATACCTAGAATATACCCAAAATAACACCTACAACTCAACAGCAACAAAACCAAGCAACTGATTCGAAAATGGGCAGAGAACTTCAATAGATATTTCTCCAAAGAAGAATCAGATGCTCAACATCTCCAATGGTTAGGGAAATGCAAATCAAAACCACAGTGAGATGCTATCTCATATCCAAAGGGATGGTTATTTTCAAAAAAATAAGTTCTTGCAAGGATGTGAAGAAATTTAGCACTTGTGTGTTATTGAAGGGAATATATAAAATGGTGTGACTGCTAAGGAAAATAGCATGGTAGTTCCTTGAAAAATGAAACAGAGTTAGGATCTAATTCTGCAATTACACTTCTAGTTATATACCCCAAATAACTGAAAGCAGGGACTTGAAATATTCATAGTGGCATTATTCAAAATAGCCAAAAGATGTGAGCATCCTAAATGTCCATCAGGAGATGAATGGATAAATGGATAAAAATGTGGTAGATACATACAATGGAATATTATTCAGCTTTAAGAATGAATGAGATTCTGATAAAAACTACAATATGGATGAATCTTGAAAACGTATAAAGTGAAATAAGCCAGACACAATAAAACAAATATTGTATGATTCCACTTATATGAGATACCTAGAGCAATCAAATTCACAAAACAGAAAGCAGAAAGGTGGTTACCAGAGTCTGAGGGGGAAGGGAAGTGGATAGTTGTTTAATGGGTACAGAATTTTGGTTTGGAATGACAGAAAGTTCTGGACTTGGATGATGTTTGCATAACAATGTGAATGTACTTAATGCCACTGAATTATACATTTAAAATGGTTTAAATGGTAAGGTTTAGGTTATGTACTATATTTTACCACAATTGTTAAAATGGGCAAAGGATTTGGATAGGCATTTCTCCAAAAAAGATATACAAATGATGAATCAGCACATAAAAGGATGCTCAACAATCATTAATCATTAGGAGAATACAATTTTGTAGTAAGTTTTGAAATATGGAAGTGTTAAGTCCTCCAAATTTATTCTTTTGTAAATGCTTTGATTATTCTGTGTCCTTTGTATTTCCATAAAAATTTTCTAATAATTTTGTCATTTTTGTAAAAAAAGGCATCTGGGATTTTGGTAGATTGCATTGAATCTGTAGTGGATTGGGGGAGTATCTCCATCTTAACAATCTTAAATCTTCTAATCTATAAACATGGGATGACTTTCCATTTATTAGATCTTCTTTTTAATTTTTCTCAACAACATTTTATAGATTTCATTATACAAGTTTTTCACTTTTTGGTTAACTTTGTTCCAAATATTTTATTCTTTTTTATTCTGTTGTAAATGAAATTTTTCTTAATTTCATTTTTGAATTGTTCATTGTTAGTGAATAAGATATATAATTCATTTTGTATATTGATCTTGTATTTGCAACCATGCTGAAGTGTATTATCTTTAACAATTTTTGTTGATTCTTTAGCATTTTCTATATGTCAGACAAACAGAACAAAAATATAAAGCCAGTCATCAGCAGACAGGATTACCTACTCACTCAGCCTTGTCCATCAGAGGAAAAACAAACAAACAAAAGCTCAGCACAAATCTCACCCTATATGAAGCTTACACAAACCACTGGATCAACCTTAGGAGGGTAGAAGCCAAAAGGAAGAAAGAACACAACCTTCAAGCTTGGGAAAAGGAGACCTCAAACACAATAAGTTAAAAATAATGAAAAGGCAGAGAAGTACTACACAAATGAAGGAACAAACTAGAAACACAGAAGTCCAAATAAATGAAGAGGAAATAGGCAAAATCCCTGAAAAAGAATTCAGAATAATGATAGTAAAGATGATCAAAAACCTTGAAAACAAAACAGAGAAAATGCAAGAATCAATTAGCAAAGACATAGAAAAAGTAAAGAATAATCATACAAACAACACAATTACTGAAATTAAAAATACTCTGGTAGGAATCAATAGCAGAATATCTGAAGCAGAAGAATGGATCAGCGAACTGGAAGATAAAATGGTGGAAATAACTGCTGAAGAGAAGAATAAAGTAAAAAGAATGAAAAGAACTGAGGATAGTCTCAGAGACCTCTGGGACAATATCAAATGCAGGGGTCCCAAAAGAAGAAGAGAAAAAGAAAGGTTATGAGAAAGTTTTTGAAGAGATTATAGCTGAAAATTTCCCCAACATGGAAAAGGAAATAGTTAATCAAGTCCAAGAGGCACAACGAGTCCCATACAGGATAAACCCAAGGAGAAACATGCCTAGACACATACTAATCAAACTAACAAAGACTGAACACAATAAAAGCAGCAAGGGAAAAGCAACAAGTAACATACAAGGGAAACCCCATCAGTTTAACAGCTGATCTTTCAGCAGAAACTCTGCAGGCCAGAAGGGAATGGCAGTATATATTTAAAGCATTGAAAGGGAAAAAATCTACAACAAAGATTACTCTACTCAGCAAAGATCTCATTCAAAATTGATGGAGAAATCAAAAGCTTTTCATACAAGCAAAAGTTAAGAGAATTCAGTACCACCAAACCAGCTTTACAACAAATGTTAAAGGGACTTATATAGTCAGGAAATACAAGAGAAGAAAAAGGATCTACAAAATCAACCCCAAACAATTAAGAAAATGGAAATAGGAACATATATATCAATAATTACTTTTTTTTTAATTTTATTTTATTTTTAAACTTTACATAATTGTATTAGTTTTGCAAAACATCAAAATGAATCTGCCACAGGTATACATGTGTTCCCCATTCTGAACCCTCCTCCCTCCCTCCCCATTCCATCCCTCTGGGTCGTCCCAGTGCACCAGCCCCAAGCATCCAATATCGTGCATTGAACCTGGACTGGCAACTCGTTTCATACATGATATTTTACATGTTTCAATGCCATTCTCCCAAATCTTCCCACCCTCTCCCTCTCCCACAGAGTCCATAAGACCATTCTATACATCAGTGTCTCTTTTACTGTCTCGTACACAGGGTTATTGTTACCATCTTTCTAAATTTCATATATATGCGTTAGTATACTGTATTGGTGTTTTTCTTTCTGGGTTACTTCACTCTGTATAATAGGCTCCAGTTTCATCCACCTCATTAGAACTGATTCAAATGTATTCTTTTTAATGGCTGAGTAATACTCCATTGTGTATATGTACCACAGCTGTCTTATCCATTCATCTGCTGATGGACATCTAGGTTGCCTCCATGTCCTGGCTATTATAAACAGTGCTGCGATGAACATTGGGGTACACGTGTCTCTTTCCCTTCTGGTTTCCTCAGTGTGTATGCCCAGCAGTGGGATTGCTGGGTCATAAGGCAGTTCTAGTTCCAGTTTTTTAAGGAATCTCCACACTGTTCTCCATAGTGGCTGTACTAGTTTGCATTCCCACCAACAGTGTAAGAAGGTTCCCTTTTCTCCACACCCTCTCCAGCATTTATTACTTGTAGACTTTTGGATCACAGCCATTCTGACTGGTGTGAAATGGTACCTCATAGTGGTTTTGATTTGCATTTCTCTGATAATGAGTGATGTTGAGCATCTTTTCATGTATTTGTTAGCCATCTGGATGTCTTCTTTGGAGAAATGTCTATTTAGTTCTTTGGCCCATTTTTTGATTGGGTCATTTATTTTTCTGGAGTTGAGCTGTAGGAGTTGCTTGTATATTCTCGAGATTAGTTGTTTGTCAGTTGCTTCATTTGCTATTATCTTCTCCCATTCTGAAGGCTGTCTTTTCACCTTGCTAATAGTTTCCTTTGATGTGCAGAAGCTTTTAAGGTTAATTAGGTCCCATTTGTTTATTTTTGCTTTTATTTCCAATATTCTGGGAGGTGGGTCATAGAGGATCCTGCTGTGATGTATGTCAGAGAGTGTTTTGCCTATGTTCTCCTCTAGGAGTTTTATAGTTTCTGGTCTTACATTTAGATCTTTAATCCATTTTGAGTTTATTTTTGTGTATGGTGTTAGAAAGTGTTCTAGTTTCATTCTTTTACAAGTGGTTGACCAGATTTCCCAGCACCACTTGTTAAAGAGATTGTCTTTAATCCATTGTATATTCTTGCCTCCTTTGTCAAAGATAAGGTGTCCATATGTGCGTGGATTTATCTCTGGGCTTTCTATTTTGTTCCCTTGATCTATATTTCTGTCTTTGTGCCAGTACCATACTGTCTTGATAACTGTGGCTTTGTAGTAGAGCCTGAAGTCAGGTAGGTTGATTCCTCCAGTTCCATTCTTCTTTCTCAAGATCGCTTTGGCTATTTGAGGTTTTTTGTATTTCCATACAAATTGTGAAATTATTTGTTCTAGCTCTGTGAAGAATACCGTTGGTAGCTTGATAGGGATTGCATTGAATCTATAGACTGCTTTGGGTAGTATACTCATTTTCACTATATTGATTCTTCCAATCCATGAACATGGTATATTTCTCCATCTGTTAGTGTCCTCTTTGATTTCTTTCACCAGTGTTTTATAGTTTTCTATATATAGGTCTTTAGTTTCTTTAGGTAGATATATTCCTAAGTATTTTATTCTTTCCGTTGCAATGGTGAATGGAATTGTTTCCTTAATTTCTCTTTCTGTTTTCTCATTATTAGTGTATAGGAATGCAAGGGATTTCTGTGTGTTGATTTTATATTCTGCAACTTTACTATAGTCATTGATTAGTTCTAGTAATTTTCTGGTGGAGTCTTTAGGGTTTTCTATGTAGAGGATCATGTCATCTGCAAACAGTGAGAGTTTTACTTCTTCTTTTCCAGTCTGGATTCCTTTTATTTCTTTTTCTGCTCTGATTGCTGTGGCCAAAACTTCCAACACTATGTTGAATAGGAGTGGTGAGAGAGGGCACCCTTGTCTTGTTCCTGACTTTAGGGGAAATGCTTTCAATTTTTCACCATTGAGGATAATGTTTGTTGTGGGTTTGTCATATATAGCTCTTATTATGTTGAGGTATGTTCCTTCTATTCCTGCTTTCTGGAGAGTTTTTATCATAAATGGATGTTGAATTTTGTCAAAGGCTTTCTCTGCATCTATTGAGATAATCATATGGTTTTATCTTTCAATTTGTTAATGTGGTGTATTACATTGATTGATTTGCAGATATTGAAGAATTTTGCATCCCTGGGATAAAGCCCACTTGGTCATGGTGTATGATCTTTTTAACGTGTTGCTGGATTCTGATTGCTAGAATTTTATTAAGGATTTTTGCATCTATGTTCATCAGTGATAATGGCCTGTAGTTTTCTTTTTTTGTGGCATCTTTGTCAGGTTTTGGTATTAGGGTGATGGTGGCCTCATAGAATGAGTTTGGAAATTTACCTTCCTCTGCAATTTTCTGGAAGAGGTTGAATAGGATAGGAGATGACACCACTCTTATGGCAGAAAGTGAAGAGTAACTAAAAAGCATATTGTTGAAAGTGAAAGAGGAGAGTGAAAAAGTCGGCTTAAAACTCAACCTTCAGAAAACTAAGATCATGGCATCTGGTCCCATCACTTCATGGAAAATAGATGGGGAAACAGTGGAAACAGTGGCTGACTTTATTTTGGGGGGCTCCAGAATCACTGCAAATGGTGGTTGCAGCCATGGAATTAAAAGATGCTTACTCCTTGGAAGGAAAGTTATGACCAACCTAGATAGCATGTTAAAAAGCAGAGACACATGTACTCCAGTAGCGGATTCATGTTGATGTATGACAAAACCAATACAATATTGTAAAGTAAAAAAATAAAAGTAAAGAGGAGAAATATCAAAAAAATAAATAAATAAAAAGTTTATCTCTGCTCCCCCAAAAAATAAATAAATAAATAAAAAGCAGAGACATTACTTTGCCAACAAAGATCCGTCTAGTCAAGGCTATGGTTTTTCCAGTAGTCATGTATGGATGTGAGAGTTGGACTGTGAAGAAAGCTGAGCACCGAAGAATTGATGCTTTTGAACTGTGGTGTTGGAGAAGACTCTTGAGAGTCTCTTGGACTGTAAGGAGATCCAACCAGTCCATTCTAAAGGAGATCGGTCCTGGGTGTTCTTTGGAAGGAGTGATGCTGAAGCTGAAACTCCAATACTTTGGCCACCTCATGCGAAGAGCTGACTCATTGGAAAAGACCCTGATGCTGGGAGGGACTGGGGGCAGGGGGAGAAGGGGACGACAGAGGATGAGATGGCTGGAAGGCAACACCTACTCGATTAACATGAGTTTTAGTGGACTCCAGGAGTTGGTGATGGACAGAGAGGCCTGGCGTGCTGCGATTCAAGGGGTTGCAAAGACTCAGACACGACTGAGCGACTGAACTGAACTGAACTGATGTATGTATAGTCTGTAACTCTGTAAAATTAAAAAGTACACAATGCAATATTTATTGCTTATAGAAATATAAATGCTTGTAAATAGTACTACAGCATGAATACCAAATTCAGTAACATTTGCATCTGGCTGGAAAGAAGGGAACAAGATGGAGGACAAGCGGAAAGACTCGACTTTACTCCATAATTGTCATTATCACTTTAAAAATACAGGTTTGAAGTAGATGTGATTAAATGTTAGCAATGAAGGATCCTGGATATATCAGAGATTGCTAAATTATTCTTTGTACTTTTCTGTACTTTTAAATTATAAAATAAAATATACCATAGAGGGCAAAATTGGAGGCTCTTCTCAAATGATGCTGACAGGGTAACTTTGGAGTCAATTCTAGAACGTTTGTACTGAGCAACAGCCAAAAGTATAGAGAACAAAAGAAAAAGGAGATGATAGGCATAATCACCACACTGTTCCCAATGAGCATGATACTCAAGTATTCTTGTCTATTTGTAAGTTATATCAGTTATCCCAAAGCTCAAAATGATACGGTGAGATGACTAATACACCATTAATATTCTTTTGTGTTCTATGAGTACAGAACTCTAAGTCTCTGAGCAGCAACTGCTTAAAATGTCAAGTTTATAGGAAGATAAAGCATATAGGAACAAAATTATTGAAAAATTTGCATATTAAAACAAGATTTCTAAGGAGGGAATTTGGTAGAATAGAAGCCTCCTTATTAGGTGCAATTACAACTGTAGTCAGTCAGTGAAAGGAAAAAGTTAATAAAGCAGGGAATCATAAACGTGCATTAGTTAAAACATATATGACTTAAAAGTAAATTCAGTAGAATCTACAGTTTTTGGTTTGACATACGGTAAAATGTAATTTGTACAATGGCTCAGATAGTAAAGTGTCTGTCTACAATGCAGGAGACCCAGGTTTGACCCCTGGGTTGGGAACATCCCCTGGAGAAGGAAATGGCAATCCACTCCAAGACTATTGCCTGGAAAATCCCATGGACAGAGGAGCCTAGTAGGCTACAGTCCATGGGGTCACAAAGAGTTGGATACGACTGAGCGACTTCACTTTCTTTCTTTCTTAATGGTTGTTACAAAAGGGAGGGGAAAACAGGAATATATTGGTGCACACTTTTTTATATTATTGAAATCAGGCTAGGATTAATCCCAATGCAAATGTTTAAAGGTGTTCATTGTAACCCTTGGTGCATTCACTAAGAAAATACCTCAAAATACAGTAAAAGAAACTATAAGAGGATAAAAATGGTATATGAGAAAATATCAGTTTAACACAAAATAAGGCAGTAGTAGAGGAGGAACACAAAAGACAAACAGAAAACAAACAATAAATCCTACCTTATAAATAATTACATTAAAGGTAAATGGATGAACACTCCAATGAAAAAAGCAGAGATTTACAAAGTGTAAGAAAAAAATGTGACTCCTATATCCTGCTTATGAGACAAACATTAATTCAAAGACACACATACTTTAAAAGCATAACTATAGAAAAATATATACCATGGAAACTGTACCCCAAAGAGAGCTACAGTGGCTATACACAGCAGGCACAATAGACTCTACAAAATCATTACTAGAGACAAGAAAGAACATTTTATAATGATAAAAAGTGTCAATCTTTCAAGAGTATATAACAATACATAAATGCACCTAATAAAAGTGCCCTCAAAATACATTAAGCAAAAGTTGTCAAGATTCAAGGGGAAAATAAACAATTTAATTATACTAAGTGGAGACTTCAGTTCACCACTTTCAATAATAAATAAAACAACTAAGCAGAAGATCAACAAGGACATAGAAGACTTGAACAACTACATACAAACACTAGAAATAAGAGACATGTATAGAACACCCCACTAACAACAACAACATACACATTCATCTAAGGTACACATGAAACACTCTCCATGATAGATCACATTCTAGGCTATAAAACTGGGCTCAATAAATTTAAAATGTTGAAATCACACAAAGTATGTTCTCTGAACATAATGGAATTAAATCAAAACTCTATAACAGAAGGAAGTATGAGAAATTCACAACTGTGTGGAAATTAAACATTATCCTCTTACATAACTAATGGCTCACAGAAGAAATCATAAGGTAAATGAAAATAAAAACACAACATACCAAAACTTATAAAATATTACTAAAGTAGTGCTTATTACAACTTATAATATAGTTATAAATGCCTATATTTTGTTTTGTCTTGGTTTTTTAAAATTAATTTTTGCTGGAGTATAATTGCTTTACAATGTTGTGTTAATTTCTTCTGTACAGCAAAGTGAATCAGTTATGTTGTATCATTCGCCCAGACGTATCCAACTCTTTGCAACCACAGGCTTTGCCAGGCTTCCATGTCCTTCACAATCTCCCGGATTTTGCTCAAACTCATGTTCACTGAATCAGTCCACTGAATCGTCCTCTGTCTTCCCCTTCTCCTCCTGCCTTCAATCTTTCCCAGCATCAGGGTCTTTTCCAAATGTGTCAGTTGTTTGCCAAACATGGTCAGGTGGCCAAAGTATTGGAGCTTCAGCTTCAGCATCAGTCCTCCCAATGAATATTCAAGGTGATTTCCTTTAGGATGGACTGGTTGATCTCCTTGCTGTTCAAAGGACTCTCAAGAGTCTTCTCCAGCACCACTGTTCAACAGCAGGTTCATGATGGGGAACACATGTATACCTGTGGCGGATTCATTTTGATATTTGACAAAACTAATACAATTATGTAAAGTTTAAAAATAAAATTTAAAAAAAAAGCATCAATTCTTCGGTGCTCAGCCTTCTTTATGGTCCAACTCTCATATCCATACATGACAATTGGAAAAACCATAGCTTTGACTAGTCACACCTCTGTTGGCAAAATGATGTCTCTGCTTTTTAGTATGCCATCTAGATTTGTCATAGCTTTTCTTCCAAGGAGCAAGCATCTTTTAATTTCATGGCTTCAGTCACCATCCACAGTGATTTTGGAGACCAAGAAAATAAAGTCTGCCACTGTTCCCACTTTTTCCCCATCTATTTGCCATCAAATGATGGGCCTAGATGTGATGATCTTAGTTTTTTGAATGTTGAGTTTTAAAGTAGCTTTTTCACTCTTCTCTTTCACCTTCATTAAGAGGCTCTTTAGTTTCTCTTCACTTTCTGCCATTAGGGTGGTGTCATCTGCATATTTGAGGTTATTGATATTTCTCCTGGCAATCTTGATTCCAGCTTGAGCTTTACCCAGTTATACATATACATATATGCACTCTTTTTTAGATTTACTTCCCATTTAAGTCACCACAGAGCACTGAGTAGAGTTCTCTGTGCTATACAGTAGGCTCTCATTACTTACCTATTTTATTTACAGTAGTGTATATATCTCAGTCTCAGTCTCCTAATTCATCCCATCCCACCATCCCCACTTGGTAACCATAATTTTGTCTTCAACATCTGTGACTATTTCTGCATTGCAAATAAGTTCATCTGTACCATTTTTCTAGATTTCACATATAAGCCATATTATATGGAAAGATTGAGGGCAGGAAGAGAAGGGGGTGACAGAGGATGAGATGATTGAATAGCATCACCAACTCAATGGACATGAGTTTGACAGGGAAGCCTGGTGTGCTACAGTCCATGGAGTCACAAACAGTCAAACACAACTTAGTGACTGAACAGAACAGAACATACATAATTTGTCTTTCTCATTCTGACTTCAGTCAGCTCAGTCACTCAGTCCTGTCTGACTCTTTGTGACCCCATGGACTGCAGCATGCCAGGCCTCCTTGTCCATCACCATTCAAACTGATGTCCACTGAGTCAGTGATACCATCCAACCACCTCATCCTCTGTCGTCCTCTTCTCCTCCTGCTTTCAATCTTTCCCAGCATCAGGGTTTTTTCCAATGAGTCACTTCTTCACATCAGGTGGCCAAACTATTGGAGTTTCAGCTTCAACATCAGTCCTTCCAATGAATATTCAGGACTGATTTCCTTTAGGATGGACTGGTTGGATCTCCTTGCAGTCCAAGGGACTCTCCAGAGTCTTCTCCAACACCACAGTTCAAAAGCTTCAATTCTTCGGCTCTCAGCTTTCTTTATAGTCCAATTCTCACATCCATACATGACTACTAGGAAAACCATAGCTTTGACTAGACGGACCTTTGTTGGCAAAGTAATGTCTCTGCTTTTTAATATGCTGTCTAGGTTGGTCATAGCTTTTCTTCCAAGGAACAAGTGTCTTTTCATTTCATGGCTGGAGTCACCATCTGCAGTGATTTTGGAGCCCAAAAAAGTAAAGTCTGACACTGTTTCCACTGTTTCTCCATCTATTTCCCATGAAGTGATGGGACCAGATGCCATGATCTTAGTTTTCTGAATGTTGAGTTTTAAGCCAACCTTTTCACCCTCCTCTTTCACTTTCATCAAGAGGCTCTTTAGTTCTTCTTCAGTTTCTTCCATAAGGGTGGTGTCATCTGCATATCTGAGGTTATTAATATTTCTCCTGGCAATCTTGATTCCAGCTTGTGTTCCTCCAGCCCAGTGTTTCTCATGATGTACTCTGCGTATAAGTTAAATAAGCACAGTGACAATATACAGCCTTGATATACTCCTTCCCAATTTGGAACCATTCTGTTGTTCCATGTCCAGTTCTAACTGTTGCTTCCTCACCTGCATACAGATTTCTCAAGCGGCAGGTCAGGTGGTCTGGTATTCCCATCTCTTTCAGAATTTTCCACAGTTTGTTTTGGTCCACACAGTCAATGGCTTTGGCATAGTCAATAAAGCAGAAATAGATGTTTTTCTGGAACTCTCTTGCTTTTTCGATGACCCAGTGGATGTTGGCAATTTGATCTCTGGTTCCTCTGCCTTTTCTAAATCTAGCTTGAACATCTGGAAGCTCACGGTTCACGTACTGCTGAAGCCTGGCTTGGAGAATTTTGAGTATTACTTTACTAGCATGTGAGATGAGTGCAATTTTGCAGTAGTTTGAGCATTCTTTGACATTACTTTCCTTTGGGATTGGAATGAAAACTGACCTTTTCCACTGCTGAGTTTTCCAAATTTGCTGGCATATTGAGTGCAGCGCTTTCACAGGATCATCTTTTAGGATTTGAAATAGCTCAACTGGAATTCCATCGCCTACATTAGCTTTGTTTGTAGTGATGCTTCCTAAGGCCCACTTGACTTCGCATTCCCGGATGTCTGACTCTAGGCTGGTGATCACACCATTGTGATTATATAGGTCATGAAGATCTTTTTTGTATAGATCTTTTGTATATTCTTGCCACCTCATCTTAATATCTTCTGCTTTCTGACTTACTTCTGTCTATATTACAGTCTCTGCAAATGGCACGATTTTGTCCCTTTTATGACTGAGTAATATTGCATTGTATATATGTTCCACATCTTCTTTATCCATTCCTCTGTTGGACATTTAGGTTGCTTCCATGTCCTGGCTATAGTCAATAGTGCTACAACAAATATTGTGGTGCATGCATCCTTTCAAATTATGGTTTTCTCTGGATATATACCCAGGTGTGGGATTGCTTGCTAGGTCATATGGTAGACCCATTTTTAGTTTTTTAAGGAACTCCATACTGTTCTCCATAGCATCTGTAACAATTTACATTTCTACCAACAGTGCAGGAGGGTTCCCTTCTCTCCACACCCTCCCCAGAATTTATTGTTTGTAGATTTTTTGATAATGGCCATTCTGATGGTGTGAAGTGATACCTCATTGTAATTTTGATTTGCATTTCTCTAATTAGTGATGTTGAGCATTTTTTCATGTGTTTTTGACCCTGTATGTCTTCTTTAGAGAAATGTCTATTTAGGTCTGCTTTACACAAAAATTAACTAAAAATGGATCATATATTGAAATATAAAATGTAAAATTATAATAATATTAGAGGAAAATATAGGAGAAAATCTCCACAACCTATGACTTCTTGAAGTGTCCTTAAGCTTGACACCAAAAGGATGATCCATAAAAGAAAATTATCAAAAAGTTGGCCTTCATCAAAATTTTAAGCTTTTGCTCTGCAAAAGACCTTGTTAAGATGATGAAAAGATAAACTATATACTAAAGAAAATACATTTGAAAGCCACATATCTGATAAAGAATTTCTGTCTAAGATTTATAAAGAAATTTCAGATCTCAACAAGTAAAACCGACAATCCAATTAGAAATTAGACAAAGACATGAAGAGACAGTTTACCAAACAGGACACATGAATGGCACATTAGTTTATGAAAAGATGTTTAGCACCATTAGCCATTAGAGAAATGAAGATTAAGATCGTAAAGGGATACCACTAAAAGAAAGTGAAAGTGAAAGTCGCTCAGTCTTGTCTGACTCTTTGCAACTCCATGGACTATACAGTCCATGAAATTCTCCAGGCAAGAATACCGGAGTGGGTAGCTGTTCCCCTTCTCCAGGGGATCTTCCCAACCCAGGGATCAAACCCATGTCTCCCACATTGCAGGTGAATTCTTTACCAGCTGAGCCACAAGGGAAGCTCAAGACTATTGGAGTGGGTAGCCTATCCCTCGGAGAAGGCAATGGCACCCCACTCCAGTACTCTTGCCCGGAAAATCCATGGACAGAGGAACCTGGTAGGCTGCAGTCCATGGGGTCACTAAGAGTCGGGCACGACTGAGCGACTTCACTTTCACTTTTCACTTTCATGCATTGGAGACGGAAATGGCAACCCACTCCAGTGTTCTTGCCTGGAGAATCCCAGGGACAGGGAAGCCTGGTGGGCTGCCGTCTCTGGGGTCGCACAGAGTCGGACACGACTGAGGCGACTTAGCAGCAGCAGCAGCAGCAGCCTATCCCTTCTCCAGTGGATCTTCCCAACCCAGGAATCGATCCATGGTCTCTTGCATTTCAGGCAAATTCTTTACCAGCTGAGCTATGAGGGAAGTCCTCATAAAACAGCTAAAATAAAAAATAGCGGCAAACCCAGTGCTGGGATGGATGTGGAGAAACTTGATCTCTTATGCATTCTGGTGGGAATGTCAAATGGTACAGCCACTCTTGAAAATAATTTGACAGTTTCTAATAAAACTAAACATACTATTAATATGACTACATGACTCAGGAATTGCACTCTTGAAGATTTATCTGAGGAAAATGAAAAATTCTGTTCACACAAAAACCTGTACACTAATGTTCCTAAGAGCTTTAGTCCTAATAGCAAATATATTGGCAACAACCAAAACATCTTTCAGTGAATAAATGACTGAGCAAACTCTGATGCATCCACGTAATGGGCTACTACTAAACAATAAAAAAGCAATGAAATATTGATACATGCAAAAATTTGGATAGACCTCAAGGGCATTATATTGAATGAAAAAAAAAAAAGCTAATCCCTAAATGTCATACACCATGATTCCTTTTATATCACATTCTTCAAATGACAAAATTATAGAGATAGAGAAGAGACAAGAGGTTACCAAGGGTTAGAGACAGTAGAGGGTGGAGAAGGGATGGACGTAAAGACATCAGGGGATCATTGGGTTTATAGAATAGTACTGTCTGTTGACTGCAGTGGTGGTTACACTTATCTAGGTGTGCATGTGTGCTCAGTCACTCAGTCCTGTCTGACTCTTTGTGACTCTGTAACCCACCAGGCTCCTCTCTCCATGGGATTTTCCTGGCAGTGATACTGGAGTGGGTTGCTACTTCCTCCTCCAGGAGATCATCCCAACCTAGGGATCAAACCCACATCCCCTGCATCTCCTGAATTGTCAGGTGGATTCTTTACCACTGAGCCATGTGGGAAGCCCACACATATCTAGGTACTTTATACTAAAGCCCATTAGGGAAACTGGGTGAAGAGTAAACTTGACCTCTTTGTACTATCTTTTTAATTTTCTGTGAATCTATGTTATTGTTTTTGTTCAGTTGCTCAGTCATGTCCAACTCTTTGCAACCCCATGGGCTGCAGCACAACAGGCTTCCCTGTCCTTCACTATCTCCTGGAGTTTGCTCAAACTCATGTCCATTGAGTCAGTGATGCCATTCAACCATCTCACCCTCTGCCACCTCCTTCTCCTTTTGCTTCCTATCTTTCCCAGCATCAGGGTCTTTTCCAATGAGTCCACTCTTCACATCAGCTGGCCAAAGTATTGGAGCTTCAGTTTCAGCATCAGTCCTTCCAATGAATATTCAGGTTGATATCCTTTAGGATTGATTGCTTTGCTCTCTTTGCAACCTAAGGGACTCTTTAGGTCTTCTCCAGCACCACAATTCAAAAGCATCAATTCTTCAGCACTCAGCCTTCTTTATGGTTCAACTCTCACATCCATACATGACCACTGGAAAAACCATAGCTCTGACTATACGTTGTGCCTTTGCCAGCAAACTGATGTCTCTGCTTTTTAATATGTTGTCTAGGTTTCTCATAGCTTTCTTTCCAAGGAGCAAGCATCTTTTAATTTCATCTACACTTAGTTCAAAGGAGTTTCTTTAATAAACAAATCAGGTTGTTTATAAGTCAAGTTGACCTTCCCTGTAACACTAATTGCCGAAAGACAATACATCTATTAATACATCTATAGTTTTGAATGGAAATGTTTGTAACCCAAGAATGTTATACTTAAGCAAGTTGCTTTTCACACATGAAGGAAATATAAATATGTGTTCAACTTCACTCATTTGTTCTACAAGCTATTTTGAGCTCAAGACTTGCCTGGTGGTCCAATGGTTAAGAATCCACCTTCCAATGCTGGTACGCAGGTTCAGTCCCTGGTGGGAAAACCTAAGATCCCACATGGTGAGAGGCAACTGAGCCCTCCAGCTGCAATTACTGAGCCCGTGCACTCTAGATTCTATACATGCCACACTAGAGAGAAACCCATGTGCCACAACTAAGACCTGACACAGCTAAATAAATAAATTTTTTAAAAGATATTTTGAGCTCCTATTCTTAACAGGCAATGTTCCATGTGCTAAAGATTAAACAGTGAAAACAAAGATATGTTTCCTACCCTCATAAAATCCCCTAAAAGTACTGTGCAGTAGGGTTAGAATAAATAAGTGAAGAAATACTTTAAAAATGAGATAAATTCCATAAAGGAAAAA
Organism: Bubalus bubalis; assembly: GCF_019923935.1. NCBI lineage: Eukaryota > Metazoa > Chordata > Mammalia > Artiodactyla > Bovidae > Bubalus > Bubalus bubalis. The sequence goes on from NC_059181.1 coordinate 51,657,991, forward strand.
AATAGAGTGCCGTGATTCAGAATAACATCAGTCCAATTCAGTTGCTCAGTCATGTCTGACTCATTGCGACCCCATGGACTGCATCATGTCAGTCTTCCCTGTCCATCACCAACTCCCAGAGCTTGCTCAAACTAATGTCCATCAAGTCAGTGATACCATCCAACCATCTTATCCTCTGTCATCCATTATCCTCCTGATGTCAATCTTTCCCAGCATCAGGGTCTTTCCTAATGAGTCAAACAGGGGCTAAGTATCAACCTAGAGGGGTGGGATGGGGAGGGAGATGGAAGGGAAGTTGAAAAGGGAGGGGATATATGTATATCTGTGGCTGATTCATGTTGAGGTTTGACATAAAACAGAAAAATTCTATAATGCAATTTTCCTTCAATTAAAAAAAAGACTAACTGCAAGGGGAAAAGAACAGTAGGAAAAGCAAACAAAGGAATAAATGTAGAAAAATATTAATAAGTTTAAAAAAATAAAATTAAAAAGAGAAAAGAAAAAAAAGGTAAATTCCACAGAGCTGCAAAAGCCAAACATAGAGGAAGAAGATTATAATGATAAAAAGTGTGACTGAATATACACATATACATATACACCCATAAGCAAAATCAAAACAGTCCAACAAAAATAAAGTAAAACAGACTGACCCAGCAAACCGAGGAAACCAAACATTATATCTACCAGTTAAGAACAAAACTAACTAAAGCACAAACTGGAAAACAAAACTGAAGCAAGATGCCAAGTGGGGAATAGAGCAATGAAAATAAAACTAACAAATATGTTGAGAGGAAAGGAAATAAAGAAAAGAAAGAAAGAATAGATATGCAAAATTAAATAGAGGTAAAGAAGATTTATATACATTAAAGATTAACTGCAAGGAGAAAAGTATAGTTGGAAAAGCAAACAAAGGAATAAATGTAGAAAAGAATAATAATAGGTTTAAAAATTAAAATTAAAAAGAAAAAAAAAGGAAAACTTTATAGAACTGCAAAAGCCCAACGTAGAGTTAGAGGTTTATAACAATAAAAAAATGTGACTGAGGAAAAAAAAAACTCAAAAGCTTAATTAGATTTCATAGTGCCAATAAGATCGACAACTACAACGGGGAGGTGGGAGGAAAAAAAATCCAAAAGAATCTACAGAACAAGTCAAAACATAAGAATAATAAATGTTTTTCTTGACTCACTGCTGTCAGAATCCTTTCCCTCACTGGGAGTCACAGTCCACCTCACCTGCCTAGGATGCCCTCCAACACTGGGCTGATCTCTGGATCTGCTGTGGGGGCAGCTCAGATTCTGATCTGGTCCTACACCTGTGTGTTCTTACCTCCAATGTCCACAGCTATGAAAACTAGTCATTTTGTTTTGTGGGTGCTCTCAATGTCCTTTTATATATTCCATAGACACACAGTCTGCCTAGTTGATTGTGTGGATTTAATCTGCAGCTTGTATAGCTGGTGAGAAGGTTTTGGGTCTTCTTCCTTAGCCACACTGCCCCTGGGTTTCAATTGTGGTTTTATTTCCATCTCTGCATGTGGGTCATCCATGGGGGTTTGCTCCTGAGGCTACCTTGGAGGACTTGGGTTTGCCCTGTGAGGGCCAGGTGTGGAGGTGGTACAGTTGCTTGGGTCACAGGGGTTCTGGCAGCACCAGGTACTCAGAGGAGTTGGCAGCTAGGGCAGCAGGAAATATAGTGCTCTAGAAGGGTATGGCAACCAGTATTGGCCCATATGCTCCAGTATTCTTGCCTGCAGAACCCCCCTGACAGAGAAGCCTGGCAGGCCACAGTCTACAGGGTCGCAAAGTGTTGGACATGACTGAACCGACCCTGTGTATATAGATGCAATTTTTTTTTTTTTTTTTTTTTTTTTGCCTGTGGCAGCTCTGCCCCAGTGAGAGTTGAGCGTGAAGGTGGTGCAGCTGCTTGGCTTGTGGGGACCCTGGCAGTGCCAAGTGTCCAAGGACACAGACTGCCTCTGACGCAGAAGTTATGACCCTATCAGGGTCTTTTTGTGAGCCTCTTGTAGTGGGCGATCAGAAGGCCTCTTTGGCCAGTCTTTCTCTGTAGCTCCGCCTGTTCAGGCACATAGAGGGCCCCCCTGCTGGGGTCCTACTTTGTAGATCAGCATGTCAGGCACTTAAAGGGGCACTGAACTACGCATTCTGTAGTTCAGTGTGTCAGGCGTTTGATGGGCCAGCCTCTCTATTGTTCAGCTGCTGATGGTGGGTGGTGGCGTGTGGGGAGAGAGAGGCCATGGTGATGGGCCCACCCCGTACGTGTGACTCAGCAGTATTGCCTTGCTTCCATGGCTGCCCGGCTTTCCTCCACAGGCATTTGCCACCACAGTCTCCTCCCTCACATGCCCTCGATCCATCTCTCCACAGTCAACAGCAGCCCTCACCCTGGGATTGCTCCATGGTCCCTAAATTCCAGCCCTTAGTTGCTGCACCTTGCAGGGGACCTGTGTCCCTGTCCGGGATATGTATGGCTGTGGCAAGGATTGTCTGATTCTCATTCCATTTAGGCTGCCACAGATCAGCTGTTTCACTCTCAGACTTAAATGTTTCTCCTGTGATTCAGACAATTGCCCTGATGTGGGGATCAGACCCCTGCTTCAGTTTCCCCACCCACAGAAGGCAGATCCAGTCCTACTAACATTCCTGTTTTCCCCCTAGTTCCTTTGTCCTATTGAGTTTTTCATGGGTCTATATATTCTTTTCCACTGGTCAGGTACTCCTGTCCACTCTCAGCTGGTGTTCTGCATGCACTTCTGTGTCTGAAGGTGTATTCCTGATGTATCCATAGAGAAAGATGTACTCCTCATCCACTTACTGCTCCGGCATCTTGTTCTCTCCCTGTATTACTTTTTGATACACTTCAAAGTAAGTTAGAGACATCAATATACTTTAGCACAAAGTACTTCAGTATGCATAAAAGATAATGATTTCAGCACATGCATTTAAGACTTTTTTCATAATTCCATTGAAACAACCCAAGAACAATAAAAATAAAGAAGTCTTTATGAATTATTAATAACAGTGAATAAATCAAAAACTTTTAAAAACAACTACAAGACAGTTCAATAAGTGAGTAACCTACAATTCAATTCAGGCAAAGTAGTAAGAAGTAAGATAGATATTCCCCAAAAGAGCCTTGGAAAGGTCCAAAGTTAGCAGCAGGGACTAGGAACAGAGACAGGCCATAGGACAGATGCCAGGGAGAAAAACCAAAGGACTGGTGTAGCTGTCCCAGCATCCCACATGTGAACTAACAGGTTGAAGTCAGACCCCAGCCTTCATTTGCTGCAGATGGCAAGCAAAATGGGAGGCATCACCATAGCAAGATTCTAAAATAGGTAGTTGAACCAGTTAGAAAAGGGCTGTTGTGCCCCAACTAGCTTCAGGCTATTATGATAAGCATTGGCACACCAGGAATGTTCCTTGTTGTACTTTAGGTTCCCTATTTTATATGGGCAATTAGACTTATGACCAGTCACAGGAGTTCCAAATCTCAGAAAGCAGGAGCCTGAAGCAAGAGGAAAGAAAGGTCAGTCTAGGGAGAAAATTCAAATCATGAGAGACATTAGGACATTGTGCTGGCACATGGAATGGTTGGGGAGAAAACTGATCATTTTACAAAACAGTTTACTTCCTTGGTATATAATCGCCTTTTGGTAGCTTGTGTCCCATTTGAATTCCCTCAATATAGCAAAATAAAACTACAAGAAATACAAACTTTCTCATTTCCCCTTGGTCTAGGGAATCTATCTGTAATGTCAGTAATAGACAAATATGGGAGCTCTCTTCAGAATAAGCAGTCAGAGACAAGGAATGAGCTCACAAAAATATTCAACAATTTAAGAGAGGCGAACGTTCTAAGGAATTGTTTATCTTTGCTTCAGTTCAGTCGCTCAGTCATGTCTGACTCTTTGCGACCCCATGAACTGCAGCATGCCAGGCCTCCCTGTCCATCATGAACTCCCGGAGTCCACCCAAACCCATGTCCCTTGTGTCGGTGACACCATCCAACCATCTCATCCTCTGTCATCCCCTTCTCCTCCTGCCCTCAATCTTTCCCAGCATCAGGGTCTTTTCAAATGAGTCCGCTCTCCACATCAGGTGGCCAAAGTATTGGAGTTTCAGCTTCAACATCAGTCCCTCCAATGAACACCCAGGACTGATCTCCTTTAGGATGGACTGGTTGGGTCTTCTTACAGTCCAACGGACTCTCAAGAGTCTTCTCCAACACCACAGTTCAAAAGCATCAATTCTTCAGCACTCAGCTTTCTTCACAGTCCAACTCTCACACCCATACATGACTATTGGAAAAACCATAGCCTTGACTAGACGGACCTTTGTTGGCAAAGTAATGTCTCTGCTTTTTAATATGCTATCTAGGTTGGTTGTAACTTTCCTTCTAAGGAGTAAGTGTCTTTTAATTTCATGGCTGCAATCACCATCTGCAGTGATTTAGGAGCCCAGAAAAATAAAGTCAGCCACTGTTTTCACTGTTTCCCCATCTATTTCCCATGAAGTGATGGGACCAGATGCCATGATCTTCGTTTTCTGAATGTTGAGTGTTAAGCCAACTTTTTCACTCTCCTCTTTCACTTTCATCAAGAGGCTCTTTAGTTCTTCTTCACTTTCTGCCATAAGGGTGGTGTCCTCTGCATGTCTGAGGTTATTGATATTTCTCCTGGCAATCTTGATTCCAGTTTGTGCTTCCTCCAGCCCAGCGTTTCTCATGATGTACTCTGCATATAAGTGAAATAAGCAGGGTGACAATATACAGCCTTGACGTACTCCTTCTCCTATTTGGAACCAGTCTGTTGTTCCATGTCCAGTTCTAACTGTTGATTCCTGACCTGTATACAGCTTTCTCAAGAGGTAGGTCAGGTGGTCTGGTATTCCCATCTCTTTCAGAATTTTCCACAGTTTATTGTGATCCACACAGTCAAAGGCTTTGGCATAGTCAATAAAACAGAAATAGATGTTTTTCTGGAATTCTCTTGCTTTTTTGATGATCCAGCAGATGTTGGCAATTTGATCTCTGGTTCCTCTGCCTTTTCTAAAGCCAACTTGAACGTCTGGAAGTTCATGGTTCACATATTGCTGAAGCCTGGCTTGGAGAATTTTGAGCATTACTTTACTAGCGTGTGAGATGAGTGCAATTGTGCGGTAGTTTGAGCATTCTTTGGCATTGCCTTTCTTTGGGATTGGAATGAAAACTGACCTTTTCCAGTCCTCTGGCCACTGCTGAGTTTTCCAAATTTGCTGACATATTGAGTGCAGCACTTTCACAGCATCATATTTTAGGGTTTGAAATAGCTCAACTGGAATTCCATCACCTCCACTAGCTTTGTTCGTAGTGATGTTTCCTAAGGCCCACCTGACTTCACATTCCAGGATGTCCGGTTCTAGGTGAGTGTGAGTGATCACACCTTCGTGATTATCTGGGTCGTGAAGATCCTTTTTGTACAGTTCTTCTGTGTATTCTTGCCACCTCTTCTTCATATCTTCCGCTTCTGTTAGGTCCTTACCATTTCTGTCCTTTATTGAGCCCATCTTTGCATGAAATGTTCCCTTGGTATCTCTAATTTTCTTGAAGAGATCTCTAGTCTTTCCCATTCTATTTGTTTCCTCTGCTTCTTTGCATTGATCCCTGAGGAAGGCTTTCTTAGCTCTCCTTGCTATTCTTTGGAACTCTGCATTTAAATGGGTATATCTTTCCTTTTCTCCTTTGCTTTTTGCTTCTCTTCTTTTCACAACTCTTTTTAAGGCCTCCCCAGACAGCCATTTTGCTTTTCTGCATTTCTTTTTCTTGGGGATGGTCTTGATCCCTGTCTTCTGTACAATGTCACAAACCTCTGTCCATAGTTTATCAGGCACTCAGTCTATCAGATCTAGTCTCTTAAATCTATTTCTCACTTTCACTGTATAGTCATAAGGGATTTGGTTTAGGTCATACCTGAATGGTCTAGTGGTTTTCCCCACTTTCTTCAATTTAAGTGTGAATTTGGCAATAAGGAGTTCATGATCTGAGCCACAGTCCACTCTCGGTCTTGTTTTTGCTGACTGTATGGAGCTTCTCCATCTTTGGCTGCAAAGGATATAATCAATCTGATTTTGATGTTGACCATCTGGTGATGTCCATGTGTAGAGTCTTCTCTTGCATTGTTGGAAGAGGGTGTTTGCTATGACCAGTGCGTTCTCTTGGCAGACAAACAGGAGACAACTTCAGAAAATGCAAAAGATATTCTCAATGAGATTTGAGAGGACATTTCAAAATCAAGTCAAGCTCACTTTCAAATGAAAAAAAGTAATCATAAAATTTGAAAACACAATGGAGATAATGAACAGTACATTGGATTTGCTGCAAACCAAGTCAGTTACTGAGAATAAAGACTAAAGAAATTCTTCTATAACCTAAAAGAATGAGAAGATGACAATACTGAGTAAAAAGAAAAGCAGTATGAAAGCATTTCATGAGTAAGGAAAGAAATCTTATAAGAATCCAGAAAGAAAAAAGCAAGCCAACCACAAAGGGGGAAAAATCATGTCACCCTCAGATTTTCTTTCACATCACAAAATATGAGAGGACAATTGAGTGTTACCTATGGAATTTTAGGGGAAACCAAGGTTGTGACACCAGAATTCTATAACCCACCAAGTTATCACTCACATATGAGGGCAGAGAAAGAGACATTCCCAGATATGCAGGGACTCAGAAGGGACACATTCACTTCCTCTAGCCCCAATCCTGCTTTGTCAGAAACTGCCCTGTGCACATCATGGAAAGTGGCCCCAAACACCTGGCCATAGCTCTTTGGATCAGTGCTGGACACATACCCAAAACTGGGCCAATCAGGTTATTCTGAGAGCTGGAAATGGGACCCTGAGGTCAGAGAGATAACTCTAGGCATTTGAATCAAAAGGTTATTTAGAGTCAGGGTGGGAATCACCAGCATTGTAAACCTGCAAGCTGAAGCTCCCATACTTTGGTCACCTGATGCGAAGAGCCAACTCATTGGAAAAGACACTGATGCTGGGAAAGACTGAGGGCAAGAGGAGAAGGGAGCGACAGAGGATGAAATGGTTGAATGGCATGACCAACTCAGTGGATATGAGTTTGAGCAAACTCCAGGAGATAGTGAAGGACAGGGAAGCCTGGCATGCTGCAGTCCACAGGGTTGCAAAGAGTTGGACATGACTTAGCAACTGAACAAGTTGAAATTATGGTGGAGCAGTGGGGATCTGAGAGGGAGGAAGACTCTGACTTGCAGAAGGAAAAAGAATGGAGTGGACTTAGAGAGAAAAATGAAAGAGAAACCATGATTTATTTTCCTGTCCTTGATTAAAGAGGCTAGCTGTTGTTTTTGTTTTATAAAATACCTTATGTTTTATTTCTGTAGTAGTTAATGTTCTTTTGGTTGCAAGTAACAGAAACAAATTCAATTTAGCCTATAAGGATACTACAGTGGCTAGAGAAATCCAAAGACAGAAAGAAACTGGGCCTCAGTAAGGAATCAAAGTTTCAAACACCCAGAAAGTCCTCTCTTTCCATCTCTAATCTCTGTTAATACATATTTGCTTCATTCTCTTTTTTCAATTGGAGTATAATTGCTTTACAATGTTGTATTGGTTTCTGCTGTACCACAATGTGAGTCAGCTATGAATCCCTCTTGAGACTCCCTCCCACTCCCCATCCTACCTTTCTAAGTTGTCACAGAGCACAGAGATAGTTGAGCTCCCTGTGCTTTACAGTGGCCTCCCACTAGCTATCTATTTTACATATGGTAGTGTATACATGTCAATGCTACTCAGTTCATCCCACCCTCTCCTTCCCCACTCTGTGTACACAAGTCTGTTATCTACATCTGTGTCTGTATTCCTGCCTTGAAAATAGGTTCATCTGTACCATTTTTCTAGATTCCATATATATGTGTTAATATATGATATTTATTTTTCTCTTTCTGACTTATTTCATTCTGTATGACAGACTCTAGGTTCATCCACATCATTACAAATGACCCAGTTTCATTCCCTTTTATGGCTGAGTAATATTCCATTGTATATATGTACCACAACTTCATTATACATTCATCTGTTGGTGGATATTTAGGTTACTTCCATGCCTTGGCTATTGTAAATAGTGCTGCAATAAACACTGGGGTACATGTGTCTTTTTGAATTATTGTTTTCTCAGGGTATATATCCAGGAGTAGGATTTCTGGGCCATGTGGTAGTTTTATTCCGAGTTTCTTGAGCAATCTCCGTATTGTACTCCATAGTGGTTGTATCAGTTTGCATTTCACCCAAAAAAGCGAGATGGTTGCCTTTTGCTTCATTCTTCTCTTTCTTACTGCCAATTGATTCTCACTGCTTCCTGGCCCACAAGGAGGGAAATTATTACCAACAGTTTCAGAGTTTCCATCTCCTCCACCATTTAAGAGAGTTATCAAACTGAGACTGGGACCGCTTAGTCTCAATTCCAAGGGCCCTACAGAAAGGGCTTATTGATTCTGTTTGGATAAGATGCCTACTCCCAGTCCAATCCTCTGTGGCCAGAGAACAGGGTCATGTTTATAAGCTTGGTGTCTGAAAGCCCACACCTATGTATCTAGGGTGGTTCCCAAAGTCCTTCTTGGAGTTGTCCACTGTAGATTATTTTAATAACAAAAATGAAGACGTTGGACAATAACAAATGTTGGTGAGTGGTGGAGAAATCAGAACCCTCATACATTGCTGGTGGGAATGTAAATGGTGCAACTGCTTTGGAAAATTGTTTGGCAGTTCCTCAAATAGTGAAACAGAATCACCATATGACCCAAAAATTCCACTTCTAGGTATATACTCAAAAGAATTGAGAATGTATGTCCACATGAATGCTTGTACAGAAATGTTCATAGGAACATTATTTTTAATAGCCCCAAAGTAGAAACAACTCGAATATCTATTGATTGATGAATAGACAGACAAAATGTGGTATATTCATACAATTTAATATTATTCAACCTTAAAAACTGAAGTGTTAATACATGTGACAACGTGGAAAACTGTTGAAAACATGCTAAATAAAAGAAATTAACATAAAAAGCCACATGTTGTATAATTGCTTTTATATGAGATGTCCAGAAAAGGCAAATCTATAGAGAGTAGAAGTGGTTGCCTGGGGGAAGGATAAATGGGGCATGACTGCTAAGGAGCATAGAATTTCTTCATGGGATGAAGAAAATATTCTAGAACATTCAATACTTAGAATTAGATACTAGTGATGATTATACAACCTTGTGAATACATCAAAAATCATTAAATTGTACACCTTAAAGTAATGAATTTTTGATAAGTGAATAATTCAACAAGATTATTTTATGAGAAAAAATAATGAAAGAGACCTTTAAAAAAAAAACCTTTAAAAAAAATCTAAATAATAAATAATTCCACAAAGTAAAAAAGTATAAGTAGTTTCCTGATCACCTCTAAGGAATAACCACTGTCAATTGGCTGCTGTATATTTTTCCAGATCCTTTGTTTTGTTTTTGTTTTTTTGACTGCCACCCCACAGCATGTAGAATCTTAGTTTCCCAACCAGAAATTGAACCTGTGCCTCCTGCTTTTTTAGCACTGAGTCTTAACCACTGGATCACCAGGGAATTCCCCAGACCATTTCTTATGCATATACAATGTATATATATTTAATATTCTCCATAAATAGGTTTGATGAGTTTTTTCCCTTTCTACAATGATCAAATAGATGTAATCGTATTATATGTTGATTTCAAATTTTCTCTGAATCTTGCATGAGTGCTACATTGTGTTAACCAGAGCCTGCACTCAGTGTTGGGGAAAGGGTTAGGGTCCTGCAGGACAGAGTTCACTCCTAGGTAGCCTTCTGGAGGTAGGAGAATTTTTTGCCTTCTAAGGGACATCAGCTGTCTAGATACTACCTTACCTCTGCAGCCTAAATGCTTCTCCTCACACAGCTCCCCTTGTTTCATCCTTCAAGCAAATGCCCTTGACTCTCTTTTGCTACACGATTCTATTACCTCTAAGCTTGGAACATCTTCTCTTATAAAATGCCCCCACCTTTTGCAGCAATTTTTGCCTATTTTTGTGACTCAAGGGTTTAGTTTCCTTTATCTTTACAATCACATTTTCCTTCCATCTTCCACAGATTCCTCACAATTCTGGGTCTACTAGGAGTACCTCTTTCAGTTTTCCAACACAATGTGTGTGTTAGTCACTCAGTCATGTCTGACTCTTTGCAAACCCATGGACTGTAACCTGCCAGGCTCCTCTGTTCATGGGATTCTCCAGTCAAGAATACTGGAGTGGATACCCATTCCCATTTCCAGGGTTCAAGCACAATACTTCCTTTAAAAATATATCATTTCTGTACTTTCCAATTATTTAGAGTAGAAGTAGGAAACTAGAGTGTGTGTTTAGTCCTCCATCTTGATCTACTCTCCTTCATAGCACTTCATGACTTGCCTTTTTCACTCAGCAATATATACTGGAATATTAGTTAGGGTTCCTTGATTGCAAGCAACCAAAGCTAATTTATTCTAACAAAAGAACCAAAGGAATTTACTGGAAGAAGAATGAGATAACTCATAGAATTAATTGAAAAATCCCAACAACTGAATCTCAAGAAGGACAAGAACCAGGACAACTCCTAGGATCTAGGTAGTCAGTTCTAAATGACAAAGTGCCATTGTCAAGATGGATCTACTCCAATGATATTTTTTCCTATCTTTGTATTATTACACAAAGGTTCAAGTTCCTGAGAGAGTCTTACTTGGCCTAGACTAAGTCACTTGCTCACCCCTTTTCCATAGGAAATAAGAGGACTTAGATGGTAGTTTTGTCAAGAATGTGTGTAGATACATATACACAATTGGATATACATATACAATGGGATATTACTCTTTATTACCATAAAGAGGAATGAAATAACACCATTTACAGCAACATGAATGGACCTAGAAGTTATACTAAGTAAAATAAGCCAGAAAAAGAAAGACAAATACCATAAGAGTGTGTGTAATTATTGGAGTGGGATAGTTCCCATAGGAAAAAGGAGGAGTTATTACTAAAAGAAGGATGCTGCACAGGCAAAAGCAATTGCTGTCCACCACAGGCCACTCCTTGTATGCCTGATAGCCACTTCCTATAACTATAATTTCAAAATTTGCATAATGCAACCCCTTACATAATGGAACTATTCCATGTACAACTGAAAGTATACTTACTCTTTCCTCATAGACAATCAACAAAGGTCTCACCAGTTATTACATTCAGACCAGAGTTCAGGATCTCTACGTGATGTCTTTCCTTCTCCAGTTCCATCCTGATCTTATAGTCTGTAACCTATGGACTAAATGATGAAGCTCACCATCACACCCATCATATCTACATACAGCAATGGATGAGAGTGAAAGAAAAATAATTTTAAAACATATATAAATATGTACACATATGTGTAACCTATAAAGATATTCAAATGGAAATATTCACTTCTATAACTGGTCAGGAGCTTGTGGCTGGTATTTATGACTTGTGGGGAGGGAGGAGGGAGGAGGGTTCAGGATGGGGAGCACATGTATACCTGTGGCGGATTCGTTTTGATGTTTGGCAAAACTAATACAGTGTTTCAGGTTTAAAAATAAAATAAAATTTAAAAAATAAATAAATAAAAATAAATAAAATGCAAAAAAAAATCCATTCTAAATTCTTAGCCTTTGGTGGTCCTGCCCACATCGAGTTGCTTTAGTCTTCCACTAGCTTTTATTTCTGGACATGGTAGTAGCAGGAAATGCTGCAGAAGAACCTCTTCAGGTGCCATCAATACTCATCTTTGCCCCATTTATCAGTAGCAACATTATTTCCCCTTGACAGTGTCAATAATTCCAACCTAATCAGTAACTCCCTCTCTTTTTTCTGGCCTGCTTTCCAAATGGCATGAGAAGCTTGAAAATGACAAGGTTCAGTTCAGTTCAGTTCATTTCAGTTCGGTCACTCAGTCGTGTCCGACTCTTTGCGACCCCATGAATCGCAGCACGCCAGGCCTCCCTGTCCATCACCAACTCCCCGAGTTCACTCAAACTCACGTCCATTGACTCGGTGATGCCATCCAGCCATCTCATCTTCTGTCGTCCCCTTTTCCTCCTGCCCCCAATCCCTCCCAGCATCAGAGTCTTTTCCAGTGAGTCAACTCTTCGCATGAGGTGGCCAAAGTACTGGAGTTTCAGCTTTAGCATTATTCCTTCCAAAGAACACCCAGGGCTGATCTCCTTTAGAATAGACTGGTTGGATCTCCTTGCAGTCCAAGGGACTCTCAAGAGTCTTCTCCAACACCACAGTTCAAAAGCATCAATTCTTCGGCGCTCAGCTTTCTTCACAGTCCAACTCTCATATCATACATGACCACAGGAAAAACCATAGCCTCGACTAGACGGACCTTTGTTGGCAAAGTAATGTCTCTGCTTTTCAAATGACAAGGTGGCTATTGTCAAATATACCTCAGGGGAAGCATTCTTCTCCTCAGTATTAAAACCTATTAACTGGGAAAGTTCAGAGTAACAGAGATAGGAAGCAAAAATTTTATAAGTAATTCATGAAGTGTAATAATGATAGAGATCACCCCTCTCTTCAATCTTTGATTGCTGAATCCATGTATTCTGGCTATAAGAAATAAGCACCATATATTTATCAGTTACTGTAGAATGGCACACCAACCTAACAAGGTGCTGCCTCCCAACTAGTGCCGTAACTTCCCTTCCCATTCTATAAGGCCAGTTGCTTTGGGGTGATAGGATATGTGGTTAAGACCAGTGAACGTCAGTTCATTGCCTGGCTTTTCTGCTATAAGATGAATTCCTTGGCCAGAACAATGTTTTATGTAATGTCATAATGGTGAATGAAGTATTCAGTACATCCATGGATAATGAATTGCAGATGCACCGTGGGCAAGAAAAGTAAATTCGTTTCCAGAATAATTTGACATTTCAGAGACAACAAATCACTGCCTGCTGCATAAGATAAGGAGTCTAGTATAATCAACATGCCACTGTGTGGCTGGTTTGTCCTCACTAGCCATAATTCCTCATTGGAAGCTCACGGCAAGCAATCAGAGTTAACAAAATAGTAACTCAGCAAAGACAAGTCCAGGTTTATGAGGAGAAGTTGGCCTTTGATCATGAGTACGTTGAGCAGGCGTGGGTTTTTGGGAAGAGAGGTTGACCGATGTTCACAGGATGGGTCATATTGTATGATTTTTGAGAGCCTCTTCTGTAGCTAGGGGCTTTGGTATTATCAAGTTATATATGCAGTCCTAAATTCTGGGACCATTTAGAGGGTTCATTTAGAGGTGGGCATGCTTCTTCCCCAGGTCTTTATGCCATTATACTTCTGATCTTGTTCCTTTCCAGTTCCCAAGCCTCCAACCAAACCATTTGAAATTGTCTATGATTTAGTGTATATCTCACACCTTTATCTCTCCTTCCTTGCAATTAAACAACCACTGATAAATTGTTCCCTCACCACTGTCTTTCAGGGCCACCCCTTAGTGGAACTGCAACACTGTAGCAGTCTACTTTCAACTAGTAACAGCAAACTTCACATGGAACAATCTGTAAACTATGCCAAATAGTTTTTTATTCTTCTATAATCTGGCCATAGATAATTCTTATTTATCTCATTGGTGTGGGATCCAAGAAATGTGAAACAGCATTTATGCAACTTGCAACCATGTAACTTACTTGGGTCTACAGGATCTGCTTGGATGCAATCTTGTGTTTACTTCGCTTTCATTTTGGAATACTTGTAGGAATGCCATATGCTATCATTTAGTAGATTAGAAGAAAATTCATGATAGACAACTGAAGTTGTATGCTTAGGGGTATTGTATGCCTAGGGTCAAGGCATTCAGTCTCCACCAGAATAAACCAAAACATATTACTCAAAAAAAGATCAGTGCTTGAGGAAAGGGGCACAGATTTCAAACCCCGAGAGATCTTGGCTACGATTCCCCTAAAAGGGCCTTCAGTGGGATCTCTACATGCTACAGATTAAGCTCTTTGTTCTGTAAAGGAGACATGGCCAAGAGTCTGGGTGGGTTTTGGACATAGCAGAGGCTGCTGTTCCACTCCCCTAGCCAGTACCACAGAAGGAAAGAGAAGAGAAAGGGAACTTAGGATTCTCTCCATTCTACTGTGAGAACCCCGGGTGGAGGGATTCCTGGAGGAAAATGCAGCAAGAAGTTGAGAATGCTGCTGTCACTACAGCTCCTAAGAGATCCATACTATCACACTAGCTCACACACCAGCAATTGCCTCCAGCAATTCATCAGAATTTCTAGTTCAATGGTCTTACTGGCTTACATGACATCAAGTAATGTCTGCCCCAGGGAAGAAAACATTTGGGTCCTGTGTCTTCTTGCAGGCACCCATGTCTCTCCATTTTGACTTATTGCCTCAGTTCTCTAAGGGGTTCATGAAGAGCCATTAATTTGCAATCTGTCCAACTTTTTTTCTTATTAGGGTAAGAGTGACATCTTTCCAGCTGTCTACATTTCCAAGTTGAAACTAAGTTTGCTGGACACTGAAATTTGAATTTCATATAATTTTCACATGATACAAAATATTATTCTTCCTTTCACTTTTTCACCCCTTTAAAAATGTAAAAACCATTATTAGCTCACAGACCATATAAAAGTAGGCAGCAGGCCATATTTGACCCACTGGTGGTAGTTTGCCAATCCCTGATCTAAGGGGGTTTATGCTAGTTTATAGACAGTCATGTGATATGAGGAAAGATCTGTCAGGGGGTTTCCCAGAAAAGTTTTCTCACTCTGAGAGACACACAGGAAAGACAGTCCAGATTCTCTTTTGATGTTACCTGTTTGTATGGGATATGCAGAACTTTAGCAGCCACTTGAGAACTATGAGGAGACCAGCCTGAAGATTAAAACCAGGAGGCTAAGGATGGCAGAGTAAAATGATGAAAAGAATCCTTGATGACATTGTTGAGTAGCTAAATTAACAAACACCAGAGCCATCCTAGCTCAGAACTTATTATATGAGATAAAACAGTGTTCTTATCTTTACTGTTTTATTATTGAGTTACATTTGCTGTTAGGAATTCTTTTAAAAAGAAAACACACATGCATTTTGAATTCTGTAACTTTAAAAAAAATGTATTTCTTTGGCTGTGCAGGATCTTAGTTGCAGCACGTGGGATCTTTTGGTTGCAGCACGTGGGATTTAGTTCCCTGACAAGGGATGAACCCAGGCCCCCTGCATTGGAAGCTTGGAGTCTTAGCCACTGGACCACCAGGGAAGTCCCTCTGTTAGGAATTCTAACTAAAATAATGAATCAAAAATTCTTTATTTTTAACCTTATCAAAATAAAAAATTCTGCTCATTGAATGACACTGTTAAGAGAATGAAAACACAGTCACAGAATGGGAGCAAATATTTGTAAATCATGTATCTGATAAAGGACTTGAATCCAGAAGCTAAAACAAGCTCTCAATAATAAAAAAATTTTTAATTAAAAACAGGCAAAATATTTGACCAGACACTACTACAGAAGATATATGGAGGCGATAATCACATTAAAAGACACTCAACACCGTTAGTCATTAGGGAAAAGAAAACTAAAGCCACAGTGAGATACTACTATCTTACAAATGGCTAAAATTAAAAAAATATATAAACCAACCCAATTGTTGGAGTATGTGCAGGAACTAGAACTCTCATACACTGCTAGCAGAATGTAAAATGATCCAGCCACTGTGGAGAACAGTACGGCAGTTCTTTAAAAAGTTATCTATGTATCTACCATATGATTCAACCATTCTCCTAGGAATTTATCCAAAGGAAATGAAATTATATTTTCACACAAATACTTGTACAAGAGTGTTTATAGCCACTTTGTTTTTAAGTCTCCAACTGGAAACAATCCAAAGCTCCATTAAAAGGTGAATTGAATAAACAAATTGCTGTACATCCATACAATGGAATTCTACTCAGGAATAAAAATGAGTAAACTATAATACAACAGCTTCCCACAATGGAATTCTACTCAGCAATAAAAATGAGTAAACTATAATACAACAGCTTCCCAGGTGGCACTAGTGATAAAGAACCCACCTGCCAATGCAGGAAACATGAGACGCAGGTTCAATATCTGGGTCAG
This sequence comes from Bubalus bubalis, assembly GCF_019923935.1. Lineage (NCBI taxonomy): Eukaryota > Metazoa > Chordata > Mammalia > Artiodactyla > Bovidae > Bubalus > Bubalus bubalis. The sequence goes on from NC_059181.1 coordinate 51,674,193, forward strand.
GAAGATCCCCTGGAGGAGGCCATGGCAACCCACTCCAGTATTCTTGCCTGGAGAATCCCATGGACAGAGGAGCCTGGTGGGCTACAGTCCATAGGGTCGCAAAGAGTTGGACACAACTGAAGTGACTTAGAATACACGCACAATACAACAGCACAGGCGAATCTCAAAGTGTGCTGAGTAAAATAAGCCAGAAAAAAAAGACTACATACTGCATGACTTCATTTATATAAAAATCTAGAAATTACAGCTAATCTATAGTGACAGAAAGCAGAGCAGCGGTTGCCTCAGTGGCGGGGAGGAAGGCAAGGGTTGGTAAAAGGAATTACAAAGGGGCATAGGGAAATGTGGGATAGTGATGGATATATTTATTGTATTAACTTTAGTGATGGTTTCCCATATATATATATATATATATGTACAATTAATTATGCACTCTAAGTGTAATTTATTACATATTGACTACATCTTAATAAAAATATTAAAATAAAAAAATTTTTTGTCTGCTTACTCAAGTTTATATAGGGTTTCTATCATTTTTAACTAAAATATTTTTCAATTAGTTATAACTTATTATTCAGATATTTGTTAAAATTTTTAACTGATACAATTATCATAGTTATGCAAAGTAAAAGTGAAAGTCACTCAGTCGTATCCAACTCTTTGTGACCCCATGGTCTATACAGTCCATGGAATTCTCCAGGCCAGAATACTGGAATGGGTAGCATTTCCTTTCTCCAGGGGATCTTCCCAACCCAGGTCTCCTGCATTGCAGGTGGATTCTCCACCAGCTGAGCCACAAGGGGAGCCCAAGAATGCTGAATTAGCCTATCCCTTCTCCAGTGGATATTCCCAACCCAGGAATTGAACCGGGGTCTCCTGCATTGCAGGAGGATTCTTTACCAACTGAGCTGTCAGGGAAGCCCTGATATGCAAATTATGTCTAAATGATACATTTAAGTAACCTCTAATATACCCAGTTGCACAATGGTGGAAGGAAAACCAGATAACTGAAATTAAAACTTGCATTTGGAAAAGAAAAAAGGAAACAACACATACTCTACTGGGATAGCAAAGGTTCTCTTCCTCTGACAGTAGACTGCATCCCTTGATGAACCAATATGCTCCCACCTCTGTGTCTGTCTTAGGAAAATTTCTCCAACCTATTGTCTCCCTTGGCCCCATAGAAGAGGGTTAGTGGGGAGAATTCCTCTTCTTGGAGCTGTATCACTTCAGTGGCCCACTTCTGGTTCACAGATTCAGTGTTTCTGAAAGTACGATCCTTAATGTGTCTGAATCAGAATCACCTATTTGAAATACAGGTTTCTGGGTCTCACCCCTGAACTACTGAATCAGAATTGCTGGGAGCCTAGGAATCTACATTTCACTCAGCATTCTAGGTAATTCTTAGGTACACTGTAGTTAAGGAACATTGGATTAAGCCTCGAGTTGTCACTCTCATGTAATACAAAGAAAAGTCCAATTTAGGCTTAAATATTATTTCTTCCCATATTGATCTTCCTTCTGAGACTGTCTGAATTTAATATTTCTCAAACTAAGGTCCATGGCCCGTTAGAGAGTCCAAATGTATATTATCAGTTGTCTACAAATTCTTCATAAAATATTTTAATTTTGTCTTCATTATAATAATCTAATTACAACAATTATGATTCTAGATTTAAATGAGTGTCTTATAGTCAAGTTCAACTACATAATTTTTAAAATTTATTTATTTTTTAATTGAAGTATAATTGCTTTACAGAATTTTGTTGTTTTCTGTCAAACATCAACATGAATCAGCCATAGGTAAACATATGTCTCCTCCCTCTTGAACCTCCCTCCCATCTCCTTCCCCATCCCACCTCTCCAGGTTGCCACAGAGCCCCTGTTTGAGTTCCCTGAAACATACTGCAAATTCTCACTGGCTATCTATTTTACATATGGTAATGTAAATTTCCATGTTACTCCCTCCATACATCTCACCCTCTCACTCCTCCCCTCCCCATGCCTCGTGTCCATAAGTCTGTTCTATGTCTGTTTCTCCATTGCTGCCCTGCAAATAAATTCATCAGTACCATCTTTCTAGATTCCATATATATATGCATTAGTATAAGATTTATCTTTCTCTTTCTGACTTACTTCACTCTATATAAAGGTTCTAGCTTCGTCCACCTCATTAGAACTGACTCAGATGCATTCCTTTTTATGGCTGAGTAATATTCCATTGCATACATGTACCACAGCTTCTTTATCCGTTCATCTATCTACAGACATCTAGGTTGCTTCCATGTTCTAGCTATTGTAAATAGTGCTGCAATGAACATTGGGGTACATATGTCTTTTTCAATTTTGGTTTCCTCAGGGTATATGCCCAGTAGTGGAATTGCTGGGTCATATGATAATTTTATTCCTATTATTTTAAGGAATTCCCATACTGTTCTCCACAGAGGCTATATCAATTGGCATTCCTACCAGCAATGCAAGAGGGTTCCCCTTTCTCCGCACCCTCTCTAGTATTTATTGCTTGTAGATTTTTTGATAATGGCCATTCTGATCGGTGTGAGGTGATATCTCATTGTAGTTTTGGTTTGCATTTCTCTGATAATGAGAGATGTTGAACATCTTTTCATGTGTTTGTTAGCCATTTGTATGTCTTGTTTGGAGAAATGTCTTTTTCCCGCTTTTTGATTGGGTTGTTTGTTTTTCTGGTATTGAGTTGTATGAGCTGCTTGTATATTTTGGAAATTAATCCTTTGTCAGTTGTTTCCTTTGCTATTATTTTCTCCCATTATGAGGGTTGTCTTTTCACCTTGTTTGTAGTTTCCTTTGCTGTGCAAAAGCTTTTAAGTTTAATTAGATCCCACTTGCTTATTTTTGTTTTATTTCCATTACTCTAGGAGGTGGATCATAGAGGATTTTGCTTTGATCTTGCTTGTCATGCCTATGGTTTCCTCTAAGAGTTTTATAGTTTCTGGTCTTACCTTTAGGTCTTTAATCCATTTTGAGTTTATCTTTGTCTATCAACCATATAGTTTTAAAACCCATGTAACCACTGTTTTTGATACTTAGGATGATACTAAAACATGTTATTTCAGTTGTCAGGTATATAACAATATCTATGACCCTCTGTCCATAGCTAGTGATACACTAACATGCCCCAGTTCTTGTCTCAAAATGCAGATATGAGAGCTCCTCTCTGACACCTGCGGATGTCCAGAAAACACCCCTTCAAGTGCCATAGCTAAGGATCCTCACACATTGGCTAGATGATTTTGGCACAACGTCTTGAGGCAGAGAGAGTATCTTGTTTCCACTCATGTAATAAGAAGGCAGTGAGAAGGCGAGGTGTGGAGGTACAGGTGTGGCAACTGTTCGTTTATGCAGTTGCTCAGGTGGCAAGATGTCAAAACACAAATAAGGTGATGTTTCCATTTATGGGATGCATACTCTTAAGACTTTAGCCCCTGGCCATGGTTCTGGGTTTGGTTCTCTGGTCCAAGTTTCTCATGGCAATATGCCTCATCTAATGACCTGGTCCTTCTCGGCCACTGACCAGTTATGTAACCATATCCAGTAGCTGGTCTCCATTACCTTAAAAGACAGGTAAATGTTTTTATTTTTTCACGATCTAAGCCTACCCACCCCCAAAAAAGCTTCTTGAAAATGTGTGAATCATGATTTGAGCTCTCATAACCTACTACACCATGCTCTCAAGGAAAATCTTTATGCCTCTGCAAAGAAGACTTACTCCACATCTCACATCCCTCTTTATGAGAAAAAGGAATGGGTCATTTTCTAAAACTGGTTCACAAATTCCTGCATGGTAGTTTCAGGGTTGATAGAGTTAGTAATCAAGTGCCATCATCAAAGACACAGGGGCTTTCATTCTTTTTTTCTCTGCCTTCCTCTACTGGCAGCAGATCTTTCCTCCTGGTTGTAAGATGGCTGTAGGAGTTCCAGCATTGCATGTAGACATAGCAATGTTGTGTTTAAATAGAGGGGAGTTTCCTCCTATACATTTCCTTTTACTTCTGAGGAAATCATTCCCAAAAGTCCCCCAGCAGACTTTCCCTCAGGTCTAGGACTGAGTCACGTTCCCACACCTAAACCAATCACTGGCAAGGAGAATCAGGCCACCAGTAATTAGCATTGACTTTTCAAGATTCCATCACCACCTCAACATGGTGCTAGGGTACGTATGACCCATCCCTAGGCACATGACCACTTCAGGACCATGCCAGCAAGGAGGAATATGGAGAAATGGATATGGATGAATGACTGGCCTTATCTGTTTTACTCATCTATGCCCAGATTTCCCACATATGGACTGTTTTGGTTCAAAGAGTGCTGCACAGGATTCTCCAGGGATGTAGGTGGGTGGGCAGCTTGATAGGTGGCTGTCTCCTTATCCCCACTTGAATTTACCATCCAACTTCCTCATTCTCTGATGGTTAAGGTGCTGTTTCCTTCAATTTAGTACAAAGCTGGAATCCTCAAAACATTGTTCTTGCCTTCTGTTCTGGGTATGGAAAGATTGTTACCTGTCTACACTGGTGTATGCGTGGGGGGGATTTCCTAACCAGTTCCTTTATAAGCAATAAGTTATTTTGGTAGATCACTTTATCTGAACTTGCCCCATTTTCTGACTACACTTTGTACACAGTAAAGGGATTCAAGTTTCCTTATCACATGCTAGGAAGTTGCTGCTCACAGGGCAGCCCCAAGTTTCACAGCAGCACCCAGGCCCCCTATCCTGTAGTTTCCCTTGCCTTTTCCTCTTTTGAGATGAGAGGCAGCAAGTGACTGGCTTACCAGCCACTACTAACGATACTAAGGGCAGTTGAACAATCAGTGAAGTTCCCTATAGTCTTGCCTCCCTCACCCATTCTAAATCAGAGATCCATGAACAGCCAAGTGTATTTTCCAAACACCAAAAAGCAATAGAAAAACCTAATGCACTATTTCTTCCTGGTGGCATTCCAGATGTGTGCCAAGAATGCCTCATATTGGTTTCTCTGCATTTTCTGATCAAGCCTGAGCATCTCAAATATATTTAAAATTTAGTTAAGCCCCTCTAGTTGTGGGTCTCCCCAGGTACAATGGGGCTCATCCTGAACCTCTGCACCCTAGTTAATTGAAGTACTGTTGTCAGAAAATGTAAATCTGGGAAGAGTTCATACACTGAGAATTTTAGAGCAGGAACTTCCTAAAGTTGTTGCACATAAACACCTCTTCGCTTTGGAACCAAATGACTACAATCAGAAAATATATTGCGGGTGTCTGATTTTGTCCCCAGATATGTTCAGGTGCATCTCATCAAGAGATCAAAGGCAACGACTTGCTGAGAAAAGTACTCTAAATTCTCTCCCACTACCCATCACCACCACCCACTTGCTCCCAGATCACCCAAGTCATCATGCCACAGTCTTTAGACAAGGATGATTACACCGATTGCTTTCTCTGCCTTGTACAGGGCACGGAAGCTCCAGATAAAGCCCCCGCCTCCAACAATTAGGCAGTTCTCATTCCCTCTAAACTTGCAAGAAATTAGTAAGGACCTGAGGGAAACAGAGCCCTTGTTTCTTTCTTTGACCACCTTCCTCAGCTCAGGGTGAGCGAGCCCATGCTATCTTCCTCTACACTGCCCCCAAATGAAGTAGCAGTAACTAACTTGGTGCCATGTGACACCAAGCGGCCCCTAACCGTTGGCCTGGGCTGGATCTTTTGCTACTCTTTTTGGGTATGCATTTGAACCCACTTCCTCTGGTTAGGGACTTCCCCATCTTATGATTCTTGGAAGGAAGCAGAGCCTGCCTCCCCCTACAGACTTGAGAATGCCACATTTACTCTCTTTCACAACTAGGGTGTTGGCGCATAACCTAGACCAGTTACCTTAGATTTTGTCTTAAGAGTTAGAGACAAAGAATCAGGGAGACAGGCAGTCTCACAGGCAGCACTGGCATTCAGAGAAAGAGAGAGCTCCTTGCAGGGCGACAGTGGTGAAAGCTGCAGACTCAGTGCTCAGAGGTGCTGCAGTGGGCTCCTCACCAGACCAGTTCTGCAGCAAGGTTCAAGTGTTTGTTCTGTCTGAAACCTACTTCTTCAGTCCACCTGCTGATTCTGGAAGCTGCCCAATGTCCTTTTGATGAGTGCTTTTCCTGCTTAAATCATCCAGAGTCAAATTCTGTTGCTTACAATCAAATATCTGGACTGATACACAGCTATATCTCCTTCAGGAACTCGTCCTACTTCTGAGAAGTCCCCAAGGGCTTTTTTTTTTTGTCCCCAGGGAGAGTTAAAGGGGATTCTTTGTAGCTGCCCATTTTCTTATGAATGCTAAAATTAGAAACAGTAAATCTGCCACCATTGTCCCACAGTATCTAGCTTAGTATCAGTGAGCACATATGTTATGAGCAATGTTGGAAAGCCCCTTTTAAAGATATTTTGCCTCAGCAAAAAACTTTATAATGCTTCTTAAATAGTTTCATGACATCCTTTATATAGTAGACCTGATCTCTGTGAATACATTATTTTGAAATGGGGATTTAATATGTGCTTTGGCAGGAACTAAATATTCAAATATAATGAGCTTAATTGATTATAAGAACGTTTCCTTTGAGATGATGCAATAACTGCCTGGTATTGAGTCTGCTGCTCCAGTGTGTGCTGGCAAGAAGGTTTTCAAAGTTTACCTTGATACATTTGAAATGTGGTAAGCCATTGGTTCTCTCTCTAAGTTCTGGTACAGAATCTAGCCTTAAATCATAAGGCATTAACAATGCCCTAAACCCTGACCAAAATAGGGCCACCCCTTGCTAAAACTTTGAATTCCAGTCATGTGGATCTATCTGGGAAGGCTATGGGGTCATCTCCCCTCTTATAATTATCAGGACTCACCTTTCCTATTTATCTTCACTTGATGTGCTCACTTTAGAATGGTGGACTGAACTGGATGTTGTGCCAAAATTGTTCATAGAGGCTCTAAGTATCTGGAGCTTGGGGGAATGCATATATATGTGCTGGTGAAGGAATTTCAGAAGTGAAGGAACTGTTCTATACCTTGATTGTGCTGGTGATTATATGACTCTAAAAGCTCTGTCTAAACTCACAGAACTGTACACTAATAAGAGTAAATTTTATTGTGTGTAGATTAAAAATTTCTGCTTTATTGACTATGCCAAAGCCTTTGACTGTGTGGATCACAATAAAATATGGAAAATTCTGAAAGAGATGGGCATACCAGACCACCTGACCTGCCTCTTGAGAAAACCTATGAGAAACCTGTATGCAGGTGAGGAAGCAACAGTTAGAACTGGACGTGAAACAACAGACTGGTTCCAAATAGGAAAAGGAGTACATCAAGGCTATATATTGTCACCCTGCTTATTTAACTTATGTGCAGAGTACATCATGAGAAATGCTGGACTGGAAGAAACACAAGCTGGAATCAAGATTGCTGGGAGAAATATCAATAACCTCAGATATGCAGAGGACACCACCCTTATGGCAGAAAGTGAAGAACTAAAGAGCCTCTTGATGAAAGTGAAAGAGGAGAGTGAAAAAGTTGGCTTAAAGCTCAACATTCAGAAAACTAGATCATGGCATCTGGTCCCATCAGTTCATGGCAGATAGGTGGGGAAACAGTGGCTGACTTTATTTTTCTGGGCTCCAAAATCACTACAGATGGTGATTGCAGCCATGAAATTAAAAGATGCTTACTCCTTGGAAGGAAAGTTATGCCCAACCTAGACAGTATATTAAAAAGCAGAGACATTACTTTGCCAACAAAGGTCCGCCTAGTCAAGGCTATGGTTTTTCCAGTGGTCATGTATGGATGTGAGAGTTGGACTATAACGAAAGCTGAGCACAGAAGAATTGATGCTTTTGAACTGAGTTGTTGGAGAAGACTCTTGAGAGTCCCTTGGACTGCAAGGAAATCCAGCCAGTCCATCCTAAGGGAGATCAGTCCTGGGTGTTCATTGGAAGGACTGATGTTGAAGCTGAAACTCCAATACTTTGGCCACCTGATGTGAAGAGCTGACTCATTTGAAAAGACCCTGATGCTAGGAAAGATTGAGGGCAGGAGAAGGGGACAACAGAGGATGAGATGGTTGGATGGCATCATCGACTTGATGGACATGGGTTTGGGTAGACTCCGGGAGTTGGTGATGGACAGGGAATCCTGGTGTGCTGCAGTTCATGGGGTTGCAAAGAGTCAGACACAACTGAGTGACTGAACTGAACTGAACTAAAATTAAAAATGAATTTTAAAAATTTAAAGAGTATGAGTGCTCTAATACCTAATTTCCGTGTGTGAATTATGGCTGTGCATTGGTGCAGCATGCAGGCACATGATCACAGAGGAGGACAGTGTCTCCAGCTAATCTGAAAGTACTATGTGCCTATTAGTTCATACTCCAATAGCCACCTCAGACATGAAATTATGAGACTTGTGAGTGACTGCCTTTTTCAGGGCCAAGAATTCAAATTTGTAAAGAGGGTACTGGGCATGACTTTTTTTCAGGCTCCTGCTGAATCTAATCCCCTAGGTATTTCTATAATACTATTTACTCTTAAACCCTAAAAACTGACATCTATGGGCATAATAAAAGGCCTAGTAGAATTATGAATGCTGGAAAAGCAATTTGCACTGAACAACAAATTCCCAGTAATATGGTCCAAATTCCCAGTAATAAGACCAACTTTCCCTAAAATGTGTATGAGGTAGCTGGATTGCTACCATTCTGTTGATTTGTTGGTAAAGCCTTGGTTTCATTTATTTCCAGTTGCTGTGCACATAACTCTTGGTTGACCTCCTATCCTAACAGTTCTTAAACTCTTAACATTTTAGAATTACCTTATACCCAAGATACCACCCAGACTAGTTGGATAAGAATCTCTGTGGTTTGGAGCCCAAATAGCAGTACTTTTTAAAAACACCTCAGGTACTTCTGAAAGGGGGCAACTTTCTATATCATGGACTAACAGGAACACAGGAAAAAGAGTGTATTAGTCTGATTAAGCTGCCATAACAAAGTACAATAGACTAGGTGATTTAAACAGAAATTTATTTCTCACAGTTCTGGAGGCTGGAAGTCCAAGATCAAGGTGCCAGCAGGGTTGATTTCTCCTGAGGTCTCTCTTTGGCTTACACATGAACATGCTCTTTCTGCCTCTCTGCTCACTTGCTTCTGGTATCTTTTTGTGTCCTAATCTCTTCTTGTTCTAAGAACACTGTAAGATTAGATTAAGGCCCACCTTAACAGCCTTATTTTAATTGAATTTCCTCTTTAAAGGCCCTATTTCCAAATATAGTCACATTCTGAGGTACTGGGGGTTAAGGCTTCAACATATGAATGGATGAGGGGTATAATTGAGCCATTTACAAAGGAGAGGTTCCTGTAAGACTTCTCAACCTTTTTGTTTTCTTAATCTCTTGGGTTTAATAGCCAAACTGATGATTCTTTTGGAGTGTGGCTGCTATCATCAGGGGTAGGAGAGTAGAGTTAAATAGGGCAGTCCGGGTTTTACCTTCATGACACCCTTCTCCCAGTAGTAACTCCTGCTCCTCCTAGGATTAATATAGAGCACTTCTGCTTTATCTCCAGAAAGCTCTGAAGTGGATTATAATAGGACATTTATCAAATTAACTCCAAGTTCCCCACAGCATAATAGGCTGTAAAGTACACCTATGCCTGTTGTATTGTCCTATCTTAAATTAAGTCCAGCCACATTGTCCAATATGGTTTACCAGAAGTCACACATTCAGCCCAAGTGATAGCATTAAAATATCCCAAATAATATATAAATGTCCTAGATTTGAACAATGTGAGTTCTTTCTTCTAATAAAATTCTTGGAAAGAAAAGAAATTCCAAAATTACAAAGAAATTTAACTCCAAAATCATTTCCTCTCCAATTTCTGTCTCTGCTCACTTTCAGCTAGAAGGGTCTCACTCGGAGGAGTGAGGAGAGTGAAAGTTCCACTGGCAACTGCAAAATGGGCTGTTGTCCACTGGAATAGGTGAAGTTCACATAGGACCTCCAAAAAGAATTAATCCAACTCCAAGATTCAAATGTCTAAGAGTTCAAAAAGTTAATCAGACATGTAAGATTTAATGCAAGGAAGCAATCAGACAAACCCAGTAAGCGGAACATTCTGCAGAATCATTGGTATCGTCAGCAAATCCGTATCATTAAAATACATAGAGAACATTAAAATACATAGAGGACAGACTTATGGACCAGGGCATGGGGGAGAAAGGAGAGGGTGAGATAAATGCTGAGAGTAGCATGGAAGCATATACACTACCCTATGTAAAATAGATAGTCAATGGGAATTTGCTATATAACTCAGGGAACTCAAAATGGAGCTCTGTAACAACTTAGAGGGGTGGGAGCTGGCATGGAGGTTAAAGAGGGAGGGGACATATGTACACCTATGACTAATTCATGTTGACGTATGGCAAAAATCGACACAAGACTGTAAAGCAATTACCCTTCAATTAAAAATAAATAAATAAATGAATTTTAAAAAATGGTGTCTGTGCTAGATTAAAAGAGATTAAGGGACATAAGGATCAGATGCAATGCATGGTCTAGATTCAGTACTGCTTTGGATGAAGTAGCTGTAAGGGATATTTTTAGGACATTTGGAGAAATACAAATATGATCCAAATGTTAGATAAGTTTAAAATTTACTAAAATAGCAAAACAAAGGTTGACGACTGAAAAACAGTGGGCTATATAGAACAATATGTGTAGTAAGATCTCAGTTTGGTAATAAAATAAGAGCATGTCTAGACACACACACACACACACACACACACACACAGAGTGAGGTGGGGGATGGATCCTGCAGGTTATGCCTAGGGTCTTACTTACCTAGGTGGTGATTTCTGGGTAGTGGAAATTTTACTTATTTATTTATTATATTTTCATTTGTCTATATTGTCTAATTTTCTAAACTCCATCTGCACTTTATCTGTATTAATAGTTATTTAAAAGAAAAATTCTTAGCTACAAACAAAACTCAGTTCTTGAAGTAGCTATCCTAAGCAAAATTATGTGGCTAGAACCTAGTACATAACAGTGTCCAGACCCACACTGTTGTCAGAAAGCAAAGCATATATCCAAGACAGTGATATCTGGAGGAAAAAAGGGTAACCATAGAAAACGTGAGAAAAAGAGGTAATTACATTGCTTTCAGCCTCAACAGGAGGCAACTTAGAGTGTGTTAGTTGTCTAAGCTAGGGTCCAAAATTCCTCAATTTAAACTGTCCTCTTAATTAATTAATTATCAAGAGATTAACAATGGCGCTGTTTGCCATATAGGGGAGAGTGGAGCTCCATGCATGTTTACTGTTTTCTCTCTTGAGAGTGGCATTTGGCACAAACCTGTCATCTTGAAAAGTTAAGAGATTTTCTGGGATGACACCCCTAGGTCATCCTTATTTCTATTTGAAACCACTTATATCCGTGTTTTGAAACCCATGCTTCTGGCATCCCAACATTGCCATGAGGATGGACTTGGTGTGATGACCCAGCCTTCACACTCTTGTGCGCAGCCACCTCCTCCTAAAGTAAGCATGGCTCTGAGCTTGGTTCAAAATCTTGCTGAAGGAGTTTCCTATTGCTACCAAAACAAATTACCACAAACTTAGCAGATTAAAATACACGTGCGCTCTTTTACAGTTCTAGAGGTGAGATGTCCCACACAGGTCTTGTTGCTGTTGTTCAGTTGCTCAGTCATGTCCGACTCTTTGATACTACATGGACTGCAGCACACCAGGCTTACCTGTCTTTCACTATCTCCCGAAGTTTGCTCACTTTCATGTCCATTGGGTCAGTGATGCCATTCAACCATCTCATCCTCTGACACCTCCTTCTGTTTTTGCCTTCAGTCTTTACCAGCATGAGGGTCTTTTCCAATGAGTTGGCTCTTAGCACCAGGTAGCCAAAGTATTGGAGCTTCAGCACCAGCCCTTCCAATGAATATTCAGGGATGATTTCCTTTAGGGTTGACTGGTTTGATCTCCTTTCTGTCCAAGGGACTCTCTAGAGTCTTATTTAGCACCACAGTTTGAAAGCATCAATTCTTTGGCACTCAGCTTTCTTTATGGTCCAACTCTCACATCCATACATGACTACTAGAAAAACCATAGCTTTGACTCAAACCTTTGTTGGTAAAGTAATGTCTCTGTTTTTTAATATGCTTTCTAGGTTTGTCATAGCTTTCCTTCCAAGGAGCAACTATCTCTGAATTTCATGGCTGCAGTTACCATCTGTAGTGATTTTGGAGAACAAGAAAATTAAATCTGTCACTGTTTCCAGTTTTTCCTCATCTATTTGCCATGAAATGATGGGACAAGATGCCATGATCTTCGTTTTTTGAATGTTGAGTTTGTTTCAAGCTAGTTTTTTGACACTCCTCTTCCTCATCAAGAAGCTCTTTAGTTCGTCTTCACTTTCTGCCATTAGGGTGGTATCATCTGCATATCTGAGGTTGTTGATATTTCTCCCAGCAGTCTTGATTCCAGCTTGTGATTCATCCAGCCTGGCATTTCACATGATGTACTCTGCACATAAGTTAAATAAGCAGGGTGACAATATACAGCCTTGATGTACTCCTTCCCCAATTTTGAAGAAGTCTGTTCTTCCATGTCTGGTTCTTACTGTTGCTTCTTGACCAGCACACAGGTTTCTCAGGAGGCAGGTAAGGTGGTCTGGTATTCCTATCTCTTTAAGAATTTTCCACAGTTTGTTGTGACTCAGAACTTACTAGCAGATAAAAATCAGGGTTACCAGGCTTGTTCCTGTCTATTGGCTCCAGGGCAGAATCTGTTTGGTGCTCATTTGAGCTGTTGGCAGAATTCAATTCCTTGCCATTGTTGGACTAAGGTCCCCAGTTTCTTGCTGACTATAAACTGAAGCTAACTACATTCCTTGATTTATGGCCCCTCCTCTGCTTTCAAAGTCAGAAACATGGGTCAGGTCCTTCTCACAACATATCTCTCTGACCTATTCTTCTTCACTTTAAAAACAAAATTAATTAAATTAATTAATTTTAATTGGAGGCTAATTACTTTACAATACTGTAGTAGTTTTTGCCATACATTGACATGAATCAGCCAAGGGTGTACATGTGTCCCCCCATCCCGAACTCCCCTCCCACCTCCCTCACCATCTCATCCCTCTGGGTTGTCCCAGTGCACTGGCTTCGAGTGCCCGGTTTCATGCATCGAACTTGGACTGGTCATCCATTTCACATATGGTAATATACATGTTTCACTGCTCTTCTCTCAAATCATCCTGCCCTCCCCTTCTCCCATAGAATCCAAAAGTCTGTTCTTTTTTTTTTTTTTTTAGTCTGTATTTTTGGTGGGTTTTTTTTTTTTTTGTACATGATTTTGGAATTATGGGTTTATTTATTTTTATATATTTTTTATATTTATTTATTTTTTTACTTTACAATATTGCAGGGGAAGGTAAACTCATAGAATGAGTTTGGCAGTTTACCTTCCCCTGCAATTTTCTGGAAGAGTTTGAGTAGGATAGGTGTTAGCTCTTCTCTAAATTTTTGGTAGAATTCACCTGTGAAGTCATCTGGTCCTGGGCTTTTGTTTGTTGGAAGATTTTTTACTATAGTTTCGATTTCTGTGCTTGTGATGAGTCTGTTCAGATCTTCTATTTCTTCCTGGTTCAGTTTTGGAAGGTTATACTTTTCTAAGAATTTGTCCATTTCTTCCAAGTTCTCCATTTTATTGGCATATAGTTGCTCATAGTAGTCTCTTATGATCCTTTGTATCTCTGTGTTGTCTGTTGTGATTTCTCCATTTTCATTTCTAATTTTGCTGATTTGATTCTTCTCTCTTTTTTTCTTGATGAGTCTGGCTAGTGGTTTTTCTATTTTATTTATCTTCTCAAAGAACCAGCTTTTACTTTTGTTGATTTTTGCTATAGTGTTCTTTTTTTCTTTTTCAAATTTTCTCCTCTGATTTTTATGATTTCTTTCTTTCTCCTAACTTTGGGGTTCTTCATTTCTTCTTTTTCTAGTTGCTTTAGCTATAGGGTTAGGTTATTTATTTGATGTTTCTCTTGTTTCTTGAGGTAAGCTTGTATTGCTACAAACCTTCCTCTTAGCACTGCTTTTCCTGAATCCCATAGTTTTTGAGTTGCTGTGTTTTCATTTTCATTTGTTTAAAGACTCATGTGATTGTGATTAGACTGGGCTCTCGCTATTGCTGATCCCTGGGGAGCTCCTTTTTTTGTTGTCCGTTTTCAAGCTCAGCTGTCCATTTTCTTTAACTTCAAAACTATTTTATAAAAATGTGGAACAAATGTTTCAAATTAAAACAAACTAAAGAGACCACAACACACAATACAGGAAATTGACTGGCTCCTGGTTTTAAAAATGAAAAAAAGACATTTGGGGGACAACTAGGGAAATCTTAATATGGCTTGGATGATATTATTAGAAGATATTAAAATTTTATTAAAAGAATATTATTGTTCATTTCCTTAGGTGTGATAAAAGTGTTATGTCAGTTATGCCTCGATAAAACCAGGCAGGGGAAAAAAAGAAATTCTGGATCTGAAAAAGCAGATCAATAATCCACAGTTCAATGATTCTTATCTACTTTCACCTCCAAGAATTGGATAATTCCACCATTAAAATCAATGTCTACTCTAGGCTTAACTCAATCTATTACTGTCTGGCCCCATTCTCTTGTTATGTGTCTCATCTTCCCTGCTTCTTTCTCTTGGTGTCCTAAGTCCATACATGTTCTGAACTTCTGCCCATGAGAACATATTCACACATAATTTTGTTGCCTTGAAACTCATCTAAAATGCTTGAAGTAAAGATCTCTATAAATGTATAAAATTTGAATAAATATTTTATATTGCTTCCTAAAAAATAAAATTCTTGAAGTACTTTATGATATTCTTGTCTCCCTTTCATAAATCTGTTTAAATGTTTTATATCCACTTAATATTATGGCATATAATATTTTTCTATTGCTGTTGTGACAAATTATCACAGATTTCAAGATTTAGTGATACAAATTTGTTATCTCACTGTTCTATAGGTCAGCAGTCTGGATTGGCTCAACTGGTTTCTCTGCTCTGAGTTTCACAAGGCTGTAATCAAGGTATTGGCCAGCTGGGCTCTTATCAGAAGCTCTGGAATCTGTTTCCAAGCTCATTCAGGTTGTTGTTAAAATCTAGTTCTGTACTCTGGTAGACTTGAGGACTGTGACTCCTTGTCAGCTATCATCTGACAGGCTAAGGTAGCCCTTAGCTCCCAAAGGGCTCTTTCCAGTTCTTGCACATGGACCCCTACATCCTACCCTTGGAATCCCTCTGATTTCTGCCATATCTCTCTTGCTGACAGCCAGGATAGGTTTGCTGCTTTTAAAGGGCTCATGTTATTAGATTGGACCTACCCAGAAAAACCTGAATAATCTTCCCATCTTAAAGTCTGTACCCTTATTTACATCTGCAAAGTCCCTTTTATTGTGTAATATATTCACAGGTTCTAGGAATTAGAGTGTGAACATCTTTGGGGAGGGCACATTTTGCCTATATTATGTGGGTTTTCCCCCAGTTGCTCTAAATATAGACAGTCTTGGGTCAGCTTTTGGAGAACAGTTTTCTATGGGAATACCTGCTCATAGCATTGTAGATATGGACTCTTGTGGTTAGAGTAATTCCAATGCATTTTTTTCTTCTCTCCCTATCTCTTCTTGGTTTCTTTGGGACCCAAACAACCTCTCTGACTTAGTAACAATTAATATATCCTTGTTTTCTAGTTACATCTTTAAGAAGCTTTAGATTCTTAAGTGTATCTTCTATTTCCCTTTCATCTCTGTGTAGTTTGTTCTCAAGATCACATTTTCCTAAGAAAATCCTTCTTTTTCCACCTTAAATAGTATATTTTCTTAGATCTTTTTCTTTCACTCTGTCACTGATCTTGTTCTGACAGGAAAACCAAAACTTTATTTTTTTAATGTTTTATTATGGGAAATTTCAAACATACACAAAATTAGAGAGAATACTATAACAAATACCTATGAATAATAATGAATCACTCAGTGAATTATCAACACTTTGCCAATTTTAATTCATCTATTAATACATTTTTCCTGTACATATTACTATACTGTATTGTCGCTAAATTGTGTCCAACTCTTTGCAATCTCATGGACTGCAGCACACCGGGCTCCTCTGTCCTTCACTGTCTCCCAGAGTTTGCTCAAGTTCATGTCCACTGAGTCAGTGGTGCTAGCTAAACATCTCATTCTCTGCCACCTCCTTCTCTTTTTGCCTTCAATCTTTCCCAGCATCAGGGACTTTTCGAATAAGTCAGCTCTTTGCATCAGGTGGCCAAAGTATTGGATATTCAGCTTCAGAGTCAGTCCTTCTGATGAATGTTCAGGTTGATTTCCTTTAGGATTTATTGGTTTGATCTCTTTGTGATCCAAGGGACTCTGCAGAGTCTTCTCCAGCACCACAATTCAAAAGCATCAATTCTTCAATGCTCAGCCTTCTTTACGGTTCAACTCTCACATTCGTACATCACTACTGGAAAAATCATAGCTTTGACTATATGTACCTTTGTCTGCAAAGTGATATCTCTGCTATTTAATATGCTGTCTAGGTTTGTCATAGCTTTCCTTCCAGGGAGCAAGCATCTTTTAAATGTAATACTGTTTATTTAACTTCAAAAACATTTCAGCATTCTAAACATACAAAAAAATAACAACGTTTCAGATTGTGTTTAGTACAGAAAGTTCTTGAACTTTCACTGGTGCAGTGGCTCTTGGCTTTGCTGACAGTGAAGAGTTCTATGGTTTGTTTTTAAAAAAAAAAAAAAAGCTTGAAAAACCACACTTCAACTAAAAAGGATCCAGAACACTTCTCATGCCAGGTGACCCCCCTCCTTTTCCACAGCTAAGAATGGCAGTGGGATGCTATGTCACTATATACAAAAACATGACAACCTGAAGCTAAATGGATGCCCCACAGTGCACACCCTGAGCTATGGCCCCTCCAGAAGGCATCACCCCCACAGCCTCCACACCAAGCAAGGAGTGTCAAGAGTGTGTCTTGGTTGCTTTGGTTTTTTTTTTTGTTTTTTGTTTTTTGTTTTTTTTTACAAACTATAGATATGTAATCAGTTGAGAACTCGGGATTTCTAGCCAATGACCATAGAGTTAACACACCACCTTCCAAATTAAAAAAAAAAATGCCAGAAATATTTTTAAATGCCTTGTCACACCAACAACAAAGTGCACAGAGTGAGGAGAAGATGAGAGCCTTTTCATTTTAAAAATGTTTGGAAATATGTATAACTTTGATACAGTTTCCAGGTGCTCCATACACCCATGGCCACTTCATGTAAACCACTGCTAATTGCTAGAGCACTTTGAGAGACTACGATATGATCATGATCCAGTTGGGTAATTAAACCTAATGAGGGCAACAGACATGTCTTGGGTGAGAGGTGTGTCAATCATGGTGCTCCCTACTCTAAGGTTTTCACAAGGAGACAGACAGATCAACAGTTTTTTTTAATTCATCCTCTTCCTCCTCTTCCTCCTCATCCTCTTCCTCTTCCACCTTTTTCCGGACAACTTTAGCAGGACCCTTGGTACCATCAAACTCCCCTTAATAGTCTGCAACATCCTTCTCATACTTCTTTAGCTTTGCAGCCTTGTTGATGTATAGCTGCTTCTTACTGTCACTTAAGTTATTCCACATCTCACCCAGCTTCTTTGCCACATCTCCAATAGAGATGCCAGGGTTTGTAGACTTGATTTTGGAGCAGAATTCAGAGCAGAATAGGAAAAATCCAGACGGTGGTCTCTTGGGGGCATTAGGGTCCTTCTTCTTGCCTCCCTTAGCTGATCCATAATCCTTCATTTCCTGATTATAGTGCACTTTATCTGCCTTTGCCATTTCATCAAATGTAGACTTCTCTTTCCCAGACATGGTCTTCCATCTCTCAGAGCATTTCTTGGAAAATTCAGCAAAATTGACAGGGACCTCGGGGGTTTTCTTATGTTCCTTTCTGCACATCTGCACAAAAAAGGCATAAGCAGACATCTTGCCCTTTGGTTTCTCAGGATCACCTTTAGCCATCTTGACTGTATTATTCACTAGTCTGGGCAGCCCAGGGCATGATGTATAACTCAGTACTCCACAGCCTCGTTGTAGCTGCATCCACAAGAGTTGCCTCTAAGGAGCAAGCATCTTTTAATTTCATGTCTGCAGTCACTGTCTGCATTGATTTTGGAGCCCAAGAAAATCAAATCTGTCACTTCTTCCACTTTTTCCCCTTCTATTTTCCATGAAGTGATGGGACCAGATGCCATGATCTTAGTTTTTTTAAATGTTGAGTTTCAAGCCAGCTTTTCCACGCTCCTCTTTCACCCTCATCAAGAGGCTCTTTAGTTCCTCTTCACTTTCTGCCATTAGGGTAGTATCATCTGCATATCTGAGGTTGTTGGTATTTCTCCCAGCAATTTTGATTCCAGCTTGTGATTCATCCAACCTGGCATTTCACACGATGTACTCTGCATATAAATTAAATAAGTAAGGTGACAATATATAGCCTTGTTGTAGTCCTTTTCCAATTTTGAACCAGTCTGTTGTTCCATGTCTGGTTCTTACTGTTGCTTCTTGACCTGCATACAGGTTTCTCAGGAAACAGGTAAGATGGTCTGGTATTCCCATCTCTTTATTTAAAAATTTTCCACAGTTTGTTGTGATCCACACAGCCAGAGGTTTTAGCACAGTCAATGAAGCAGATGCTTTTCTGGTATTCCCTTGCTTTCTCTATGATCCAACAAATGACATGCCTCTTTCAGTCTGTGTCTAATAGCCCTGAAGTGCGTTTCTTGTAGGCAGGATATTGAAGGGTATTGTTTTTATCCAACCAACCACCTTAAGTCTTTTGATCAGAGCATTTATTCTGTTGACATTTAAAGTAATTGTTGATAATTATGTACTTATTTTCATTTTTGTTCTGTTTCACAGTGGTTCTGGTAATTATGCTCTGTTCATTTCTTCTTCATTTTGTTTCTACATATGGTTTGATGACTTTATTTAGCAGTATGTTTTTGCGTCTTTCTTTTTGGTTTTTGTGTATCTATTATATTAATAGGTCTTTGATTTGTGGTTACAGTGGGGTTCATATATGTGTAAAAAGTGTGAAAGTGTTAGTTGCTCAGTCATGTCTGATTCTTTGCGACCCCATGGACTTTAGCCTGCCAGGCTCCTCTGTCCATGGGATTCTCCAGGCAAGAATACTGAGTGGGTAGCCATTCCCTTCTCCAGGGGATCTTCCTAACCCAGGGATCAAACCCAGGTCTCCTGCATTGCAGGCGGATTCTTTACTGTCTAAGCCACTATAGAATGTGGCCTGGAATATTAAGCTAGTCTCAAACATCATGTCATATCACTCACAAATATATTAGTATGAAACATTATTCTGAAAGAAACCCAGTACCTTGATTTTGTGAGCAAATCATATTCTTTGAGAAGGCAGTCTTTAAAGTATTTTGCTTAGTGTTTGGAATTTTAATAATTTTAAGACATGTTTCTCCACCTCAATACAAGAAGATGCTATAGCCTATATATGGTAAGGACTCTCATTTCTCTAGCTGTACCTTGATAAAAATCATCTGCTTTCCTAGGTTAAGCTGGGTCTTTAAAATCCAAAGTCATGGTCGTGGTTTATGTTATTAGTTAATCCAGAGCCAGCCTGAGACCATGTGGAGATGGTGTATGTGTGGTGGTCTGGGAGTCTGTGGATGTGCCGCAAAAATTAAAAAAGGCAGCTCCTCCAGAGTTTTCCCTTGCCTCTGGGATAGGATGCAATTCAAATCAAGATAACAGTGCTGATCAAATTCCATCTACTGAATGTAAAGATATAATCTGACTTCTTAGTACTCACCTGGAACTTAGCTACTTTTGCAGTTAAAATCCCCAGTCTATGGTCCTGGCTAAGAATTAAGAAAAAGGGAGTAAAATTTTTTCAGTCCTCTGATGCTGCTTTGAAGCTGTTTTGAGGTAAACCTTAACAAGTACCAAAATATTCTTTTCCTGATACCCTAATCCCTGTTTCCACCACAAAAGCATCCACAGTCTGTTCTTACTAGGACCCACTTGGGCCCACCTGCTTTTAGACACCAGCCACAGTTGTAAGGTCAAAAACCTATGAGGCCTATGCTTTCTAAAGTTGCCATCTATTAGAAGCAGTTGTATGCCTGCAGACGCCAATCATAATATAAACTTCTGCAAATTCCCATAGTCAATGATATGCATGACCAGTGCCTTCTAAGGTGCCTACTCTTACGAAAAAAAAAACAGTTGCAACACCTATGCATGCCAGCCACCATACATACTCCCATAAGGAGAACTGCCTCCCTCAAATGTTACTCTAGATCTCAAATGCCAGTCCTTGTAACCATTTCCAAAGTTTTTTTACCCATGGGATCTCTCTAAAGGTCCTATAATTACCTCATTATCTCCCTTTGAATTTCAAACTAATGGATATATATATATATATATATGTATATATATATATAGAGAGAGAGAGAGAGAGAGAAAGAAATATTGAAAGTTACTGTTGACAAGACTGGCTTAGAGAATGGGTCTGTGGCCTGCAGTCTGAAACAGGTTTTCAACTTTTTCATCCCAAGCCTAGACTACAACTTACCGAGGGAATTGGTGGGTCTGTATAGCAGACCCTCACCCTGCTGAGCTCACCCAAGTGGGGCTAATCACATGAAGGGGCAGAGAGGAGGACACAAGCTTGATATGAACAAGTGAGCTCTGAAAAATAGAGAGCATAATGCTCAACAGGGCCTGAGCAATAAGCCTGCAATGACATTTTGGAATCTCATCCATCAGTCACTGTGGGAAAGAGGTGGGTAAAGGCAGGAGTAGGACAGTGGGTGCTAAGTTCTCTTCCCAACACTTCTGAAAGGGCAAAAGCTTCTACTTCAGGTACAGATGGGAATACTTGGAAGGGAAATATTATGTAATTAATAAGCATGGTCAAATAAAAAGCACCAAGAGAAGGGCTCCCTCCCCAAGATATCAAGCTTTCTCCAGTGGCCAGCCTTACATCCTCACTACATGACTGGAACAAATAAGAACACAGTGATATGTAGAAATGGGTGCTCTAGTGCCCAGTAAAAACAGTGGAACCTACTGCTTTCACTCCATGAACACCTCTTAAGAGTCTTGCCTGATTACTGTGGCCATCTGGGAGAGAGAGATTTAAAGTCAATTTAAGCCCAGTTATTTGATGGTGGTTTTTCTTCTTTTGCCGTAGATGGCAGAAGACTTCAAGTCCAAATGCAAGATAGAGGATAGAGGAGAGCTTAGAACAGAGCTTGCAAACTGGTAGCCTGCTAAACAAATCCAGTCTACAGATGTGTTTGATTTGGCCCATATTTTTAAATTACTTGTCAGCATATAAAAATTGGTAGAGTTCATGTAAAAACTCAGATTTTATGGCTTCTCTGGAAAAGTCAGGAGATTCTGGCCATATGGATGTGCATTTCTGTATGGCAAAATCAGCTGGACAGAAAAGGCATTGCTCCTCTTAGGAAGAGGCACAGTGTCCATGTAGGCTTTTGTGTGACCTACCTAGCCCTTGCCTATATTTGAGCTTGTGATCTCTGATTTAAACTGACCAACATTAAGATATTGTTTGTGATCTGAAAGGCATGCAAATCATCCATATCCAAAAGTGTTTAATCATGTCAGAGCAAGTATTTGGCAATGTGGAGGGTACCAGGGAGGTGTGTGCCAGGAATCTGACCATGTATCAGGAGGGGGAAGGATAAGCAAGCAGACATCTGTCTGTGTAACAAGGATGGGAGGATTGTTACGAAAGGCAGAAGAAAAGGGGGCCATAGCCTGCAGTGTGGAGAAGCAGGCTAGGCAGGTAACAGCGGGAGTCAATTACAGTCAAATGTTGCTAGGGCAACTCAGGCTCCATGAACAGCCTGGAGAGCCTCTGGCCTTCTTACTGCTAAGGCAGGTGATTTAGGAAGCCAGAGCTCTGAGGTCAGCAAAGCTTATGAGAAAAAAGATAAGGCTGTAGAAGCACTGTCTTGGTGTTAGGGCTCAAGTGTTGGTACAGATGCAGATGGAGCCACAACTTTGCACACTGGTAGCCACTCTAAAGGCCTCTGTAATTGAAAACCATTACATCTCCCCACTTAAGGGCATTTTTTTTTTCTAAACTATAGGTTGTAACACATTGGTGGGCAGTGACATTGATTTAGTGGGATGGAGATCATAATTTTTTAATGAAAAAAAGTACAATTTTTTAAAAGAGTTGTATTACACACAGTAAATACTGTTTTGTGAAACGCTAATTTCAGGTATGTGTTTGTGCATATGTGTGCAGGTACATATATACTGAGTTGTGATGTTAAATATATTTCTTACTCTGAATTGAGCTCAGAAAAGTTTGAGAGCCCCTGTCACAGGCTACAGCGTGAGTCATCATGGCCAGCTGACTGTATGTACCTAATTTGGCATGTCTAGTGGATTTTTTTCTCTCTTGCTTTTGTTTTTGGTGTTGTGAGTAAGAATGGCAGATGTAGGCCAATTATAGCCTTCTAAGGAGGACTTTCTGGTATTACAAAAAACACAGGTAATGTTGCCAGCTGAGAAACAGGTTTTGGGGTGTGGCTTCCTACGAGAGGCACAACTCCACCTGGCTGCTCAAGACTCTCGCCTGAGAGTGGTAGCACCACAGGTAAACATACAAATGAAGCCAAAAGAAGAGACTGCTCTGCAGCACTGGACCCCAAATCTGTTCTTGTCTGGGATTTTCCAGGGTTTCTAGGAGCAACATCATTCCCATAAATTTTTTTGCATGGTCCACACTGTTGGTACCCTACCCAACGGACATCCTTCACTTTTTTCCTTTCTAATATAGTCCCCACTTTTGTGAATGTTTAGAGCAATCCTGTGCATCTTGGGAGCTGGGATTCTCAGGTGAAGACCTACCTACAAAATGCCAGCCCCCAATTTTTATTATATTCAAAAGACATAACAACTACTTAGTCAACTCGTTACTAAAGTTTTTAAACAACAGACATAGAAAACAAAGGGGCAAAGGGGGAGGGATAAATCAACAGTCTGGGATTAATAAATACACACTACTCTATATAAAATAAATAACCAACAAGAACCTACTGTATAACACAGGGAAGTATATTCAGTATCTTAAAATTATCTATAATGGAAAAGAATCTAAAAATATACATAACTGAAATATATATAACTGAATCACTTTGCTCTACACCTGAAACTAACACAACATTGTTAATCAACTATACTTCAATTTTTAAAAAGTTTCTGAATGTATAATCTCAATTTCTAAACCTAGTTGGTAACTAACAGTTTGCAGACTAGTACCAGTCCAGGGGTCATAATGCAAGTGGCACTCGTCTGAGGCAACTAATCATGGTAATTCTATTTACCTTGCCAAATTGTTGGCTTCAGCATAAGCATGAGACATGATTTTTGGCCATTGAGCTACGGGGGGGAGGGGGGGGCGGGAGGCTCATGGGAAAAGTTTCTCTTAGTCACAATAAGGGATACATGGCAGTTAGCCTTTTGACGTTGGTATAAGACTATATGATGACTGAGTAGTTGTGGCCATCTCAGGATCATAAGGTGAAGGACCATAGGCTGAGGATGGTGGAACAGGATGGAAGTAAGTCAGCACTTAATGATGTTGCTGAGCTGTTGAATCATCTACTCTTGAATACCTCCATCTATGTATATATGGAGCTTCCCAGGTGGCTCAGTGGTAAAGAATCTGCCTGCCAATGCGGGAGATGCAAGAGACATGGGTTCGATCCCTGGGTTGGGAAGATCCACTGGAGCAGGAAATTCCAGTATTCTTGCCTGGGAAAATACATAGACAGAGAAGCCTGGCGGGCTACCGTCCATGGGGTTGCAGAGAGTCAGACACAACTAAGCGACTGAGCACGTGTATGTATGGGAGATAATGAAATGGCCTTACTGGTTGATTCACTTTGTGTTGGCTTTGCCATTACTTGCAACTGAAAGAATTCTAACTGATGCACTTGCAGGACATGACAGGGTTAACTAGCTTGAGTACAGAGGCCTAGCTGTACCTAGGATATTTTATAGTGAGCTTAGAATTTTCAGAAGAAATTGTTCAAGTTAAAACAGTTAAACAAAGCTGCAGTTGTGTACTGACCCAAAAGACATAGCATGTGTCATTCTAATTCTAGCATCTTTTTTGTATTTTATTTTTAATTAACAGACAGGAAATTTGATTTTTGTGTATACAGTTCCATTTTAACACACACATAGATTTGTGTAACTGCCACTGTAAACAGGATACAGAACAGTTCCATCACCCCAGAAAACTCACGTATGCTATTGCTTTGAAGTCACACCCTCCTCCCATTCCTAACCACTGATTTGTTCTCCATCACTATACTTTTATCCTTTGAAAGATGTCATATAAATGAAAGTATACAGTATGTAATGTTTTGAGATCATCTTCTTTCACTCAGCCCAATACCTTTCAGATTGATTCAAGTTGTTGCATGTTTTTTCCTTTTTATCATTGAGTAATATTCCACTGGATGAATGTACCACAGTTTTGTTTATCCATTCATTCCACAAAGGATATTTGTTATTATCCAGATGTTGGTGATTATGAATAGAACACTTTAAGTTTTTGTGTACAGTATCTATGTGAACATAAGTTTTTATTTCTCCAGTGTAAATACCTAGGATTGGGATTATTGGGCCATTAACTTCCCAGGTGGTGCTAGTGGTAAAGAACCCACGTGCCAATGCAGGAGATGTAAGAGATGCAGGTTCGATCCCTGGGTCTGGAAGATCCCCAGGAGGAGGGCACAGCCGTGCACTCCAATATTCTTGCCTGGAAAATCCCATGGACAGAGGAGTCTGGCAGGCTACAGTCCATGGGGTTGCAAAGAGTCGGACATGACTAAAACAAAGTAGCACACACTAGCATACATGCATGTTAAGTGTATATTTAACTTTATATGAAACTACCTAATTCTTTTCCAGGCTGGCTGTACTATTTTGCATGCCTGCTAGCAATATAAAAGTTCCAGATGTTTGTCTATGTTTTCTTCCAAAAATTTTATAGTCTTATTATTGACATTCAGATCAATGATCCACTTTAAGTTAATTTTTATACAAGATGTGAGGTTTTGGTCAAGGTTCATTTCTTACACGTGGATATCCAATCATTCCAATATCACACATACCATTTGTTGAAAAGACTGTCATTTCTCCATTGAGTTCTTTGCACCTTGTCAAAAAATCAATTGACCATATTTACATAGGTCTATTTCTGTATTCTCTATTCTGTTGCATTGCTCTACATGTCTGTTACTTCTCTAATACCACAATGTCTTGATTACTGAGTTGTACAGTAAGCCTTAAAATCAGATGGTGTGATTCTTCCACCTTTATCAATATTCTCAACATAATTTTGGTTATTCTACTTCCTTTGCCTGTCCACATAAATTTCAGAGCCAACTCAACCCGTCCATAAACATGGTATATTTCTCCAGTTATTTAGGTCTTTGGAGATTTCTTTCATCAACATTTTTGCAGTTTTAGCATATAAATCCTGCACATGTTTTGTTAGATTTTATCTATTCCATTTTTTGGAGCTATTATAAGTAGTATTATTTATTGCTAGTATATAGAAATGTGATTGGTTTCTGTGTGCTGATCTTGTATTCTTGAACCTTGCTAAATTCATTTATTAGTTCCAGGAGAATGAGTGTGTGTGTGTGCATGCACACACATGTTTATATGTGACTGTCTGTGTAGACAATCACATCATCTTTGAATAGAGACAGTTTTGCTCCTCTCCCTTCTTTCCTCTTCTCCCCATCCCTAACTGCTTAGAATTAAGATGCCTAATGTGGATGAAATATAAGAGTGGAGGATAAGTACAGTCACCACAGGTCATCTGCAAATTATTCAAGCTGCCTAGCAGTCTGGACTTCACCAATGGCTCAGCAGGTAAAGAATCCACCTGCAACACAGGAGATGCAGGACACATGGATTCGATACCTGGGATGGGAAGATCCCCTGGAGGAGGGCAACCCACTCCAGTCTTCTTGCCGGGAAAATCTCATGGACAGAGAAGCCTGTCAGGATACGATCCATCAGGTTGCAAAGAGTCAGACACAACTGAAGCAACTGAGCACGCACAGGATTCATTCTACAAGATAATAGAAATATCATATGCAGATAATGTTATCATGTACTATGAAAAATGATAATAAAAATTTTAATAATAAATATTATAAAAATATCAGTGCTCCCTATGTGCCAGGGACCACTCTAATAATTTTACATAAATGAAACTTATCTAGTAATCACAACTCTAAGATATGGGTACTATTTTCCCCATTTTACAGATACAGAAACCATAAGTAGCAGAGCTGGGTACAAACCCAGGTAGTCTGGCTTCAGCACTAACACTTTACTATTACACAGTAGAACATTAGATTCTAGAAATGGACTCTAAAATATCTAAGAAATACAGCATTTAATAAAGGAGCATTTCAAATGAACGAGTAAAATGGCAACTATTTAATTTATTTTTTATTTTTTTTAATTCCCTATTTTTATTTTATTTTATTTTATTTTTAAACTTTACATAATTGTA
The DNA here is from genome assembly GCF_019923935.1 of Bubalus bubalis. Lineage (NCBI taxonomy): Eukaryota > Metazoa > Chordata > Mammalia > Artiodactyla > Bovidae > Bubalus > Bubalus bubalis. Next base: position 51,700,925 of record NC_059181.1, read on the forward strand.
TTAGAACAATTGGGTAGCCATTGGGAAGAATTAAAGTTGGAAATCTACATTTGTTTTGTACCTCAAAATAAAACCTATATGCTACAAGTATTCAAAAGTAAAAATTAAAAACAAAAGTGCTAGGAGAAAACATGGAGAAAGAATTTTATAATCTTGAGGTAGGGAAAGCTCTTCAAAATATAGTACAATTAACTGCTATTATAAATGAAATGAATAATAATTTGATTAAAATAAAGAAAATATTTTAAATTTGTATATTCCAAGAAAAAATTTACAATGTTAAAGACAAATAACAAACTCAGGAAAATATTAGAAACAGGAAGACAAAGGGTTATTATCCACACTATAAAAAGAGCTATTCCATTTTAAAACCTAGTTGTTTGGGGTTTTGTTGTTGTTGGGTTGTATGAATTCTTTATATATTTGGATATTAGCACCTTATTGGCTATATGATTTGCAAATATCTTCTCCCCTTGAGTAGGTTGTCTTTTTATTTTGTTGATGATTTATTTTGCTATGCAAAGCTTTTTAGTTTGATGTAGTCCCATTTGTTTATTTTTGCTTTGGTTTCTCTTGCCTGAGGAAATATATCTAGAAAGATATTGCTAAGATCTGTGTCAATGAGCATACTGCCTCTGTTTTCTTCTAGGAGTTTTATGGTTTCAGGCTTTACATTCAAGCCTTTAATCCATTTTGAGCTTATTTTTGTGTATTGTATGAGATAATAGCCTAACTTCTTTTTTCTTTTCTTTTTCTTGTATGTGGCTGTCCAGTTTTAATAACACCATTTAGTGAAGAGACTAAACTTTCTCCATTGTAAATTCTTTGCTACTTTGCTGTAAATTAATTTTCCTTATATGTATGGGTTTATTTGGGGGCTTTCAACTATGTTCCATTGATCTAGATATCTTATTTTTCTGCCAATACCATGCTGTTTTGATTACTATAGCTTTGTAACATAGTTTGAAATCAAGGAGTGTGATACCTCCAGCTTTGTTCTTTCTTCTAAGGATTACTTTGGCTATTTGAGGTCTTTGTGCTTTCATTTAAATTTTCTGTTCTATTTCTGTGAAAAATTTCCTTGAGGTTTTGATAGGGATTTCATTGAATTTGTAGACTCTGGTAGGTAATATGGACATGTCAACAATGTTAATTCTTCCAATCCATGAGCACAAAATATCTATCCATTTATTTGTGCTGCTATGGAAAACAGTATGGAGATTTCTCAAAAAATTAAGAACTACCATATGATCTAGTTATTACACTTTTTGGTATTTATCCAGAGAATACAAAAATACCAATTTGAAAAGATATGTGTACCCCTATGTTCATCACAGCATTATTACAGTAGCCAACATATGGAAAAAACCTAAGAGCCCATCAACAGATGAATGGATAAAGAGGATGGTATATACTACTCAGTCATAATAAAGATGAAGTCTTGCCATTTATGACAACATGGGTGGATAATAAGGGTATTATGCTAAAGTGAAATAGACAAATACTGTATGATGCCACTCATATGTGGAATACAAACAAACAATAAAAGATAAATGAATAAACCAAAACAAAACAAACATGTATATATGGGACACAGTAGTGGTTACCAAAGGAGGGAATGCACACTGGGGAAAGGGGGCCAAGTGAATAATGATAAATGGGAAATAAATTTTTGGTAGTGAGCATGCTGGTGTGCATTCAGAAGTAGAAATATAATGTGGTATATATGAAACATATAATGTTATAAGTCAATGTCACCTCAATAAAATTTTTTATAATAAAAAATTTAAAAAGAGAACTATTCATAACTGGCAAGAAAATACTAAATTCAATGAAAACATGGGCAAACAACACAAACAAGCTGCACATTTGAAAAAGGAAGGACGCAAATAGCTAAGAAACAAAAGGTGCTCAATTTTACTAAAAATAAAAAATAATGAAAGTAATGACACATCACTTTACACATATCAGACTAGCAAAGAAAACATGAATGAAAATGCACAGCTTTGGCAAGGGTATGGGAGAAAATCACTCTCATACTCTGGTCCAGTGAATCTAAACTTGTATAATTTTTTTAGAGGGCAAGTTGGCAACAGGTATCCAATTATAAAATGTGCATACCCACTGGAGCAATTCCATTTCCAGCATCTGTTTTAAGGAGTGCATACATGTACAAAGCTATTTACAAGGATGTTCATTTTAGAATTCTATAAAAATAAAAATCAGTTAACAATCCAAAGGAGCACCCACCTTATGCAACTAATTTTTTAAAAGGTAAAACTTTAAGTATTGACCCCATGGACTATAACCTGCCAGGGTACTCTGTCCATGGAATTCTCCAGGCAAGAATAATGGAGTAGGTTACCATTCCCTTCTCCAGGGGATCATCCCAACCCAGGGATGAAACCTGGGTCTCCCACATTGCAGGCAGATTCTTTACTATCTGAACCACCAGTGACCCCAGTTGACATATTATGAAACCTATAATCTACTGTTACCTTATCCACTTATTTCTGAGGATTCTCGGAGGATTCTTAAAGGGTGACGATTACTTAAATAAGCATACCTTTGTAACCCATCTGCTCAGTTCAGTCACTCAGTTGTGTCTGACTCTTTGCGACCCCATGAACTGCAGCATGCCAGGCCTCCCTGTCCATCACCAACTGCCAGAGTCCACCCAAACCCATGTCCATAGAGTTGGTGATGCCATCCAACCATCTCATCCTCTGTCGTCCCCTTCTCCTCCTGCCCTCTATCTTTCCCAGCATCAAGGTCTTTTCAAATGAGTAAGTTCTTTGCATCAGGTGGCCAAAATATTGGAGTTTCAGCTTCAACATCAGTCCTTCCAATGAACACCCAGGACTGATCTCCTTTAGGATGGACTGGTTGGATTTCCTTGCAGTCCAAGAACTCTCAAGAGTCTTCTCCAACACCACAGTTCAAAAGCTTCAATTCTTCAGCGCTCAGCTTTCTTTATAGTCCAACTCTCACATCCATACATGACTACTGGAAAAACCATAGCCTTGACTAGATGGACCTTTGTTGGCAAAATAATGTCCTGCTTTTGAATATGCTGTCTAGGTTGGGCATAACTTTCCTTCTAAGGAGTAAGCGTCTTTTAATTTCATGGCTGCAATCACCATCTGCAGTGATTTTAGAGACCAGAAAAATAAAGTCAGCCACTGTTTCCACTGTTTCCCCATCTATTTCCCATGAAGTGATGGGACTGGATGCCATGATCTTCGTTCTCTGAATGTTGAGTGTTAAGCCAACTTTTTCACTCTCCTCTTTTACTTTCATCAAGAGGCTCTTCAGTTCTTCTTCACTTTCTGCCATAAGAGTGGTGTCATCTGCATATCTGAGGTTATTGATATTTCTCCTGGCAATCTTGATTCCAGCTTGTGCTTCTTCCAGCCCAGCATTTCTCATGATGTACTCTGCATATAAGTTAAATAAGCAGGGTAACAATGTACAGCCTTGACGTACTCCTTTTCTGATTTGGAACCAGTTTGTTGTTTCATGTCCAGTTCTAACTGTTGCTTCCTCACCTGCATACAGGTTTCTCAAGAGGCAGGTCAGGTGGTCTGGTATTCCCATCTCTTTCAGAATTTTCCACAGTGTATTGTGATCCACACAGGCAAAGGCTTTGGCATAGTCAATAAAGCAGAAATAGATGTTTTTCTGAAACTCTCTTGCGTTTTCCATGATCCAGCGGATGTTGACAATTTGATCTCCGGTTCCTCTGCCTTTTCTAAAACCAGCTTGTACATCTGGAAGTTCACGGTTCACGTATTGCAGAAGCCTGGCTTGGAGAATTTTGAGCATTACTTTACTAGTGTGTGATATGAGTGCAATTGTGCGGTAGTTTGAACATTTTTTGGCATTGCCTTTCATTGGGATTGGAATGAAAATTGACCTTTTCCAGTCCTGTGGCCACTGCTGAGTTTTCCAAATTTGCTGGCATGCTGAGTGCAGCACTTTCACAGCATCATCTTTCAGGATTTGAAATAGCTCAACTGGAATTCCATCACCTCCACTAGCTTTGTTCATAGTGATGCTTCCTAAGGCCCACTTGACTTCACATTCCAGGATGTCTGGCTCTAGGTGAGTGATCACACCATCGTAATTATCTGGGTCGTGAAGATCTTTTTTGTACAGTTCTTCTGTATATTCTTGCCACTTCTTCTTAATATTTTCTGCTTCTGTTAGGTCCATACCATTTCTGTCCTTTATCGAGCCCATTTTTGCATGAAATGTTCCCTTGGTATCTCTAATTTTCTTGAAGAGATCTCTAGTCTTTCCCATTCTCTTGTTTTCCTCTATTTCTTTGCACTGATCACTGAGGAAGGCTTTCTTATCTCTCCTTGCTATTCTTTGGAACTCTGCATTGAAATGGGTATATCTTTCCTTTTCTCCTTTGCTTTTTGCTTCTCTTCTTTTCACAGCTATTTGTAAGGCCTCCTCAGACAGCCATTTTGCTTTTTTGCATTTCTTTTTCTTGGGGATGGTCTTGATTCCTGTCTCCTGTACAATGTCACGAACCTCCATCCATAGTTCATCAGACACTCTATCAGATCTAGTCCCTTAAATCTATTTCTCACTTCCACTGTATAGTCATAAGGGATTTGATTTAGGTATACCTGGTCTAGTGGTTTTCTCTACTTTCTTCAATTTAAGTGTGAATTTGGCAATAAGGAGTTCATGATCTGAGCCACAGTCAGCTCCCAGTCTTGTTTTTGCTGACTGTATAGAGCTTCTCCATCTTTGGTTGCAAAGGACATAATCAATCTGATTTTGGTGTCATCCATCTGGTGATGTCCATGTGTAGAGTCTTCTCTTGTGTTGTTGGAAAAGGGTGTTTGCTATGACCAGTGCGTTCTCTTGGCAAAACTCTATTAGCCTTTGCCCTGCTTCATTCTGTACTCCAAGGCCAAATGGGCATAATTGTAATACTTGCCTCATAGGATTGTTTATTATTCATTCCTTCAAAAATATTTATTGAACAGGTAAAATTTTCAGGCACTGTGCTTGGTGTTTATATTTATATTGTACAAATATAAGCAAAACAGACATGGTCCCTGCTCTCTAGATGTTTACTCTCCACTATAAGGTGTGTGTTTAGGGTGTATGTATGTCTGTATGTGGTGGAGGGAACAGACATTAATCATACAACTGTACAAGTGTCTTGGGTGCCTAGGGAATAAAATAGTAGAGTATCATGAAAGTGTATCATAGGCTGCCTTGGTCTAGTTTTGGGGGGCAGGGTGAGGGAATATTTGAATTTAAAAACAGATAGTGATGGGCCAGGCACTTTGCAAATGTTCACTCCAGAGACCAGTTAAAAAGAATAAGTAAGGTAGATGTATATACAGTGATATAGAAAGCATGTCAAGAATACATTGTCAATAAAGCAATTTGTAAAACAGATATAGCATGATTCTCTCCCTTTTTATGGTTTTAAAAAATCTATAATACATATATCTATCAATGAATAGATAGAAAAAGATCTGGAAGACTATATACCATACTAACAATTGTCAACTCTATTTGAATAATTTGTCTGACGTTCTCTAATCAAAAAAGAAACAATAAAGACATGTATGAAAGTGAAACTGTTAGTCGCTTATTCATGCCCGGCTCTTTGTGACCCTAAGGACTGTAGCCCGCCAGGATCCTTTGTCCATGGGATTCTCCAGACAAGAATACTGGAGTAGGTAGCCATGTCCTCCTCCAGGGGATCTTCCTGACCCAGGGATCGAACCCATGTCTCCTGCATTGCAGACAGCTCAGACAGTAAAGAATTCTTGCTTGGATAAACCCATAGACAGAGGAGCCTGGTGGGCTACAGTCCAGTAGGGTCGCAAAGAGTCTGACACAACTGAAAAGACTTAGCATGCATAAATATAAATATATATATATATATATACACACACACACACACACATATATAAGCAACAGCATTAACGTTAGAAATAGTAGTATTAAAGGAAAAAAAGTTTTAAATAGGGTAAAAGAGATACTGATAAAAGATACTATCTACCAAAAATATCTTAGTGTCATAAGCATACATACAAATAACACTCCATTAAAATATATAAAGAAATCACAAAAGCAAATAAGTTACAAAAGAAAGCACAATACATTTCCAATAGTAGGAATCATGAAAGTCAAATGCTATTGGACCACAGTGTGATACAACTAACTTCTAAGCAGAAAAACAGCATCCCCAAAAGCTGTCACTTCAAAAATCAAATAATGCTTATAAATAACTAATGGTCAAAGAGGAAATCAAAACCAAAATTATAGACTAGAAATTAATGAGAACAAAAGCATTATATATGAAAGTCAAGTAGAAAAAAAGTATCATCTTAAATTATTTTAGAAATAAGTAAGGAAGACTGAAAATGAATAAGCCATATATTTAACATAAGCCATTTCAAACAATACAGCAAATCAAACTTAGAAATAGAGGAATATATTAATAAATATAAAAGCTGAAAATAATTCATTAAGTAGAGAATAGCAAAAGGGGAAAGTGGTAGAATGGGAAAATAAATCCAAGAAATACGGTTTAATTGATGGATAGACAGATGATAGCTATGTGATAAAGTATAACAAAATATTAATGATAAAATTTATGCTGTGAATTTATAAGTGTTCACTGTAAAACTCCTTCAGCTTTGCTCTATGTTTGAAATATTCATAATTAAATAGATTAAAAACCTATTATTACCCAGAACATGAGTTTGGGAAACACTGTACTAGAAGTTTCACTAGACCAGGAGAAAGACAAAGATGTCCACTGTTGCCTCTACTATTTAACCATTTTTTGTTGAAGTTCAATAAAACATAATATGTCAAGTAAATGCATATAGGAATTATAAATATGATAAGGAGGGGAAATCATTATCTACCTGGAAAACCAAGGAAAATGAATAGAAAAATTATTAGAACTGATAAGGAAGGTAAGTTATAACAACAAGGAAGGTAAGTAGGATGCCCAGTTACAAAAAGATGTCCCATTATGCACAAAAAATATATAAAAGGCTACTTCTAAATAGAGGTAGTAGTGAAGGGGAAAGGTGGTGAAACATGCTTTTCATGTTTTGCTCCGTGTACAGTACTTCCACAATGGCTGAATCTTTTACAACCAGAATGATTCATGTAGTTTTTTGAGGAAAATAAATCTATAGTAGTAGGCAGAATCCTAAAATGCCTCACCTTAATTTCCCTAGATTTCCCACCCTAATTTCTGGACTTTGAATATGATGAGATACCATGCTGGTGATTATGTCAACATCACCTGGTAAAACAGATTTTGCAGGTTTAACGTTCCCCTTAAAATAGGGAGATTATTTTGTATCATTCCCCAATAGCATTAATCTAATTACATAATTTTTTAAAATCACATAAATCTTTTAAAAGCAGAGTTCTCTCAGGCTAGTAGTAGAATGGAAAGTCAGAGAGATTCCAAACAAAAAAAGGATTCAGTGTGCCAGTGCTGGTTTGAAGATGGAAGGGGACACATAAGGAAAAATGTGAGCAGCCTCTAGAAACTGGGATCTCAGTCCTACAACAGTAAGGAACTAAATCCTGACAACAACCTGAATGAATTTGGAGTGGATTCTTCCCCCAGATAACTCCAGATAAAAGCCAGCTCTGGGGACACCTTGATTTCGGCATTGTATGATCCTAAACAAAGAACTCAACCAAGCCCACCAGGATGTCTGATCTACAAAACTGTGAGACAATAAGGTGTTATTTTAAATGGCTAAATTTGTGGTAATTTATGATGCAACAATAGAAAAATACAAAATACAGAACATTAACAAAAAAAATTATGTATGGTAGTGGTGGTTTAGTCACTAAGTTGTGTCCAACTCTTGCAACCCCATGGACTGTAGCCTGCCAAGCTCCTCTGTCCATGGGATTCTTCAGGCAAGAATACTGCAGTGGGTTGTCATTTCCTTCTCCAGGGGATCTTCCCAACCCAGGAATCAAACCTGGGTTCTATCAAATTTTCAAAAGTTCAAAATCCATTAATGGCCCAATCACGGAGCAGGATAGGGAGATGACACCCCATACACCTCATGGAAATATATTAATAAATTGGCAAAATCTTTCTCAAAGTATACTGAGCAATGCCTATCAACCGCTCCCAAAATGAGGATATGCTCTGCCTTGCTAAAATTTATTGTGGTTAAATAATTATAGTGGTAAGGAAAGATTTTTCTAAATGTCCTTTATAGAATTGCTTATTAACAGTGGACAATTAGAAACAACATGAGTATCTGACAATAGAAGACTGGTTTGTCAAATATAATATCCTACACCCATTTGATGAAATAAATTTTTTCAATATAAAGCCCAAAAGGAATTCTTATAGAACTTTACCAGTTAATTTAAAAATTTATCTGAAAAAGAAAATGCACTAGAATAGCCAAGAAATCTGTGGGAAAAAAAGACAGAGGAGCTTGCCCTAGCAGAGGTGAAATAATAATTTAAAGCTCAAATATTAAAAAAAAAAGTATGGTATTGATGCTGGTATAGATTTTAGGACTATTGAACTGATGATTTACATTCAAAACTATATATATCCTTAGAAATTGGTTTTTGATAGACAGAAAGAATGAATCTGTTCAATCAATGCTTAGGGCCCTATGAAAAAATACTAATAAGTAATTAATATTACAGTGGAATGATATTCACCTATGAAGCATACCATTGTTAGAACATATAACTGAGAAAAATATTTACCAAAAAAATCCCCCCAAATTAGAGTTAAATCTATAAAATTCTAAAATATTACAAGGAAATATAGAAACAATGTTTCTAATCTTGGAGTAGAAAAGTATTCTTATGCAAGATTTAAAATGCAAAAGCCATGAAAGAAATGATTGATAAATTTGAACACACCAACATTTAAAACATCTATACCCCTAAAAGATCCCAAAAGCAAAGTTTAAAAATAAGGAAAGTCTGCAAAAAATTTTCCAGCACCGTGGGGTGGGGGTTGGGTAGGAGGGAGATTCAAGAGGGAGGGGAAGTATGTATGGCTGACTTACATTGTTGTACAGCAGAAACCAACACAACATTGAAAAGCAATTATCCTCTAATTAAAAAAAAAACTTCCAACACTTGTAACAAATACTCATATCCAGACTACATAATTTAATAATAAGTCAAACAATCGAATTGGAAAACAGATAAATGATATGAATAGGCAAAGTCACAAAATGACACAAGCAAATAGCCAACAAACATATGAAAACACTCCTTAACTTCGATAATAATCAGGGAAATGCAAATAAGGAGACATTTTTCAACCATCACATTGGTACAACATTGAAATGACTAATACCGGCATGGATAAAAATTTAGGGAAATAGTTATTCTTATTCACTGCTGCTGGAGGTGTAAATTGGGTCTTTTGGAATGGCAGTTTGGCATTACCTATTAAAATTCCAAAATGTGCTGTTTGAGCCACCTATTTTACTTCTTCATATTTATCTCATAGAAATACTTTAGCATATGCACAAAAAAGCATGTACACATTTTTCATTGCAGCACTATAAAAAAAAAGTACTGTAACAGTATAAGATTGAAAACAATTTATATCTATCAATAGGTGTGGTGATGGTGGTTTAGTTGCCCAGTTGTGTCCAACTTTTGCAACCTATGGACCGTAGCCTGCCAGGCTCCTCTGTTTATGGGATTCTCCAGGAAAAAATACTGGAGTGAGTTGCTATTTCCTTCTCCAGGGAATCTTCCTGCTCAGGGAGTGAACCCTGGTCTACTGTATTGCAGGCTGTCTCCTGCACTGCAGGGGGATTCTTTACTGACTGAGCCATCAGGGACTTACCAATAACTCTAGTACATTCATTTAACAGACTACTGTGCAGTATGTCAGAGAAGGCAATAGCAACCCACTCCAGTACTCTTGCCTGGAAAATCCCATGAATGGAGGAGCCTGGTGGGCTGCAGTCCATGGGGTCGCCAAGAGTCGGACAAGACTGAACGACTTCACTTTCACTTTTCACTTTCGTGCATGGGAGAAGGAAATGGCAACCCACTCCAGTGTTCTTGCCTGGAGAATCCCAGGGGCGGCAGAGCCTGGTGGGCTGCCGTCTATGGGTCGCACAGAGTCGGACACGACTGAAGTGACTTAGCAGCAGCACTGCAGTATGTAAAAGAATGAGGCAGATTTATACATACCGACATGGAAAGATTTTGAGACATAGTAAGTGAATACAGCAATTAAAATGATACATAAAATAGAACACCATTCATATTTTTAAAAAGTAAAAAATGAAACAATATTTCCAGGAGCCACTACTGAAGCCTGGAGCGCCTAGAGCCTGTACTCCACAGCAAGAGAAGCCACCACAAGAAGAAGCCTATGCACTGTAATGAGTAGCTCTGGCTTGTCTCAACTAGAGAAAGCTGGTGCATAAGACCCAACACAGCCAAAAGTAAATACATAAATAAAAATTTCAAAATCAAAGTCCCTATTAAAAGGCTTTTTGAAAACTATAATGGTAATATTGGTGAGAGTATGGGAATATTTGAATAAACTGGAATTCTCATATATTTCTGGTGGGATCCTAACTACATTTCTACAAATCTCTCCTTAAGAAAAGTGTCAGAAATATGCAAATATTCAGTTACATCAAATTTCATGTTTGCATTTCTTACAATTAAAAAAGCCACAAACATTGAGTCTTGCTTAAATAATTAGCATTACAATGGAATAACAGCCACCCATTAAAATAGCATTGTAAGTATATTTAATAGGTCAGTCTATCTCAAAAGGGCCTCCATAATGCTGAGATTATACACAAAAGTTTATGTCTAAATATATATATTTGGCAGGCAGTGGATACGTTCATCAGATTCTCAATTTGGGGCATGAACCACTGCTCTGGAGGGTTGGAATTGGAACAAGAGGGTAAAATTACAATTTTTATTTCCTCTATGTCTCAAGAATACTTGTAGAGGGGTAGGAGGGAGGCAAGAGGGAAGGGTTATATGTCTACTTACAGCTGATTCGTGTTGTACAGCAGAAACCAACAGAACATTGTAAAGCAATTATACTCCAATTAAAAATAAATTAAAAATTTTATATTTTAAAAAGAGTACCTCAGATAGTGCTTTTGTCTCTATACTTTAAAGTACTGAGTTAATACATGCTTTTAGTTAAAAATTCAAACCTTACAGGAGTATCTAGAGTTTCGAGTCAAAGCTCCCTTCTCCCTTTTCAATTTTATTCTGCACCCCAGAAAAAGCACGGTTAATAGAGGTAACTCCTACCTGATCCTTTTTATTGCTATGCATTCACAGATGTAGATCCTCTATAAGCTCTTTGCCAATCTCACTCTCACCCCAAATAACACCAAGGAGAAATAGAGAATTTTTTTGAGGACTCATTACGTTCCTGAATTAAGTGTTCTAAGGGTTTACTACCCGTGTAAACTCGCTGTGATAGGCGCCCTCCACACTGTGTCCCCTCTTACCCTCTCGCCCCCCGTTCTTCGCTAGGCAGCTAGAGAGATTAATTTTTAAACGTTAGTCAATTCAAATCACGTCACCCTTCAGCGGTTTCCATCGTACCTCGAATCAAATCCAAATTCCTTAGCGACCCTACTATTCTTTATGGTTGGGTTTGCAGCGCCTGGCTCAGGCGCGATCGCCACCAAGGCACCCGGTTTCACCGCTGAGGGAGCACCTTCCCAAGGGGCAGAGGCGGGGTTTCTCGAGCTGGGGGAGGAGCCTTAGACCTAGTGAGAGGAGAGGCGGAGGGGGAGGTTTTCCGCGGAGGGTAAGCGAGGGGAGCAGGTCTGAAACAGGGCCGCGGACACGGCACGCTCCTGCGGGCCCCGCGGAGCTAGTGCCGCGGAGGTGAGCATCTTCCTCCGGGTTGGGGGGCGGGCTCTGCTCTCGCGGCAGTCCTAGGCTTCTCGCTGGGGTTGTTCCCACGGGACCCTGCGCCGAAGAGCGGAGGTGGCGGCCTCGGGGAGCCTGGGAGAGGCTGATGAAGGGGCCCGGCGGCCTGCCTCAGCCCTCCCTCAACCCCGCCTTCTCTCCCCTCCCCCAGGCCTCGGCCGGCGCCTGTGGTGAGAGCTCGCCGCATCCTCGGGGGCAGCCCGGCAGCGGCCGGCAGTGCAGCGAGAGAGTGGCCGACAGTGGGGATGCGAGGTACCGGCATTAGTCGTGGCCAAGTGGCCCTAGAGAGGGAGTAAAGACCGGGTCTTCGGCATTTCTCCCAGGGGTTCGAGGAACGCGGCCTCAGAGGAGGGGGAAGGTGAGGGGCTGGCAGGCAGGCTTCGCGGGTAACTACTAGGCGTCGTACATGTAGGTTTTGGTATCTAAATGGCACTACACACACACACACATATTCATTTCGGGTAATTGCTTCTTAAAAACTTAACAATATGTCTTGTAGATCTTCCTATATCAGGGAATTTAAATTTATCTTATTTATAAACAGCTGCATTGTATGATTGTACTACAGTTTATTTAACCATTTCCCGATTGATGTACATTGGCTTGTTTCCCTTTTGGGGGAGGGAAGGGGCTATTGCAAGCAATGCTATAATGAATGGGCTTGTGTGTGTGTGTGTGTACATATATTTCATGTATGAGTATTTTTGTAGGACAAATTCTTAGAAGAGTAATCGCTGGGTCAAAATGTATATGCGTTTTGAATTTTAATAGATCCGTCCAAATTGTCTCTTTCCAAAAGGCTATACTAATTTACACTGTTCAATGTTATGCGAGAGTGCCCATTTTTCCACAGTTGTGCCAACACGAATTATCATCAATCTTTGTAATTTTGGTTAATTTCAAGGACAAAAAATGTTATGTCATTGTTTTTACTTGCATTTCCCTGATTACTAGTGAAGTTGAACATATTTTTATTTATCCGATTACAAAACTAAATATCAATAGTCTGTAAACAGTAAGCATTTTGGAAATTTAATACGGCCCATTCGCAATAGCAAGAAAAACGAGTAAAAATACCTAGAAGTAAACTACAAAACTTTATTGAGGAATGTAATAAAAGAACATTTGCATACATGGAAAAGGGGATACCATGCTTCTGGATAAGAAGGCTCAGTTTTGTAGTGATGTCCTTTTTTCCTGTGTTGATTTATACGATTCATGCAATTTCAATAAATATACGAAGTGTTTGGAATTTAATATGATTCTAAAGTTCATCCGGAAAAAAAGATTGCTAAGAATAACGGAGAAAATATTTTAAAGATAAGGATGGGGTATTTGTACTACCAGCTGTTCAAATGTATTCTAAAGAAACAATGTATAAGTTAGAATAGACAGAATAATATATTACAATAGGAAAGCCCACAAATCGAGCCAAATTGGATTCCAAGATTTATTGGAGAAACATTGTTGGCTAGACGTGGAAAAACTGCCATATTAAAAGCTTCAAGCACGCACTCCACCCCCCCCCCCCAACCACCACTCCCCGCCAACTCCCCCTTGGAAGCTTGAATTTTCCAGAGGGCAGACCTCTTTGTTTGGAGAAAAGCACTTTATTGGATCTTTTGGCTATGCCAAGGTAAAGCCTCTGGAGTTAAAATTTGTGGCTTTGGAGCTAGAACTAACGATATGAGCTTTTAGTTAAATTAAGATGGATTCAGTAGCCTGCAGTGCGGCGAGGGAAAGAGTCTGAATATTATCTGTCTTAAATTTTTTTTTTCTTATCTAATGGGCAAAAAATGTTATGTCATTGTTTGCATTTGCATTTGCGTGCTTATTGTGAGACTGAACGTCTTTTATGTTAGTCCAAAATAATAGGTGATTCGTGGAGGCAGGTAACAATAGATCTATTGCTCCTCTTCCAGAATGGAGTTGGTAATTGGTACAGCTCTGCTCGGAAGCGTGAAAATAAACAGGTTGACTTTTTAAATTTTCCTCAAGCACTAGGCTCTAGACACCTTAGATCGGGGGCGGAGGCAGTTTTCAGGACATGGCCGAGATTTGGCGCTGAGCTGTGTCATCGCGAGGTTTGGCAGCCAGCTCCGCAGTGGGTCGGAAACCTCGTGGTAGGCGAGATCCCTGCAGGACGGGAGGTTCCTCCCTTCCCCTGAAAACTCTCAGTCATTTTCATGGAGCTCCGCCTCTCTCCTTTTTAGGAGAGTTCCCTAAGTCTCGCGAGATCTCGGGTTTCCTAAAGGCGAGGCGCGGGCAGCATCCTGCGGTGAATTCGAAGGTCTCGCAGAGACGGAAACGTACTATCGCGATAGTTCTTAAGACGCATGCGGGAGACGGTGGCGGCAGGTTGGCTCCGCCCCTCGGTTCTTCGTGTGGTTGTGCGTCATTTGCTTTTTGCTTCGCGTAGGGTGAGAGTGGAGCCGTAGCGATTTCGGTTTTGGTGGGAGGAGGGGTCTGGGAAGGGCTGGGCTCTGGCTGTTCCCGTCGGGTCGAGGTTATCGCGGGATCGCGCGGAGGCGGCCGTGGTTCGGCTACAGACTGCAGTAGCCGCGAAGGCGGCGGCAGCGTCTTCGGCTCGTGCTGTACCTAGTTGGTGAGTTCTCGCGGGAGCGCGGTTACGTCCTCGTGGGATCCGTTGGCGGTGGCGGAGGTGGCTCGGGGTGGGGGGCGGGGGCAGTGACTAGGGTCGGTCTGCTTGCTGTTAAGATGGCGGCGGAAGCTGATGTCTGTCCGGCCAGGACCCGGGAGTGAAGAGTTGGCCCTCGGCGTTTGTGACGCTTCTCAGGTTCCCGACGTTAAGCAGGTGACGATTGGCGAAAAGACGAGGTGCCAATAAGCCAAACCCGAGGTGAAGACCACCCCCTCTCTAGTAGGTTGAGGCGTCACCATTTCACGGGCCTCAGCCTCGTGTGGGCCCGCCTTTACCCCACCAATCGGTCAACGCCTCCGTTGTCGCCGCTGCAGTGGGCGGATTGGGAATGATGGGGGGTAGGAGTCCTAGAGTTCGTTGGGGAGTAAGGTTGGGAGTTAGAGATTGGGCAGTGAGGGAGAGGGGACCATCCAAGGACTATTGGTTTCCTCCCACTACCTTTTGGTGGACCCGATTTTCCGCTCCTTCGGAAAAGGGGGGACAAATGAATCCTCTCGTTTTACTTGAGGTAGGCTCTACTTCCTCAACCCCCATGGTCTTTGAACTAAGGTATAGGAGGTCAAGCTTTGATCCCTCTGACATTCTTTCCCCATTCCCCCCTAAGTCCACCGACCCATTGAATTTTTCTGTTCTACATGGATATTTGAGGCTCGTATTTAAGAGGGAAAGGCAAAGCTTTTCCCTGTCACCCCCTCCCCGGTCCTGCTAAAGCAGGGCTTAGCCCAGGTCCCCTAACCTGTCCCGCCCTCCCCCTTCCATCGGTCCCCTTGGCACAGATGTTGACCAGAGACCCTTTCCTGTTCCCTGTATTTATTCCATCTTTGTGGATAGAATCATAGTAGCTTTCACGTTTGTATGACCCTGATCGGAGCACAGGGCACTCATTTTTCCCAACTCTGCTGCTCAACCATTCTTAGGTGGAACAATGAATTGGGTTGATGGTTGGATCATTGCTGTCTTCGTGATTTCTTAGTTTTCGGGGCCGTTAGACTCCCCCCCCCCCAATCATAACACTCACTCCCCTCAAAAAAGGGATAAGAAAACTTTTAAAGAGACTGTAGAGAATAACCCTCCAGTAAACCAACTTTTTGCCCTTTCTCACCCGCCATCCCCTTTGCAAACTTGGGAACCACCTCTTTTCCCTGTCTTGCTCTTGAGTTTCTGTGGCCTTTTGGTCTGGACATCTCTTTGCTGCTAACCACCTCTTACATGTTTCTCATGTAATCATTAAGGATTTCTTAATCCTTCTATTTCCATACCCCACCCCATGCTGTTTTCCTGGGAGCTGAATCCTCTAGGGAGAAAGTAGCCTCTTGTTAGGCTCCACAGCATTTACCCACCTCCATGTGCTAGAAAATAAAATAGCTTTGACAGATTATCTCTTGACAATCATTGCCCCATTCTACTCCCATCCCATTCCACAGTTACTGTAAACAATTCCCTATCATTTGTTTCCTTTTTAGATTACATGTCCAACATTGTTTTCTTTTAGCCCCAGTGTTGCCTGTATTGAGGAGATAGCAACATTCTCCACTCAAGGGAAGCAGCCTGGTATGGTAGAAATATTGTATGCTTTGGGTTCACATCAAACTTTGTGACCTTGGGGAAATTACTTTTCAGATTCTCATGTGCATAGTGGGGATAGTAGCTCTTAATAGTTGCTAGAATTAAGCAACTTATAAAGTGCCTGGATTATGATAGGTATACAGTAAATTGTGGTAACTTTTTCTTGGTGTAAGAATATGTTGGCAGATGCATCTGTTTCATATGGTAGTTTTATGACCTGGGAAAGAAGAGGCTTTTGTTTAAAGAAACAGTTAACTGTTAATTTAGTATATTTCTAGAACTGTTTATTTTTGGTATATTGGTAGGCCAGTCCTATCATTTTTGTGTATTTTTCCCTCCTTGTAGGCCAAGCTTTTTATCTCCAATGGTTTATTATGTTTGAATGTGATTCCCACTTAAGTTGACCTTCTAGTCTAGGAATTTTAGTGCAGAATCACCATCCTGGAGTGACCAACAGCCATAATGTTCCTGTCAAGAACCACACCCAAGTGTTCTACCTTTTGAAAGGGATGTTTCATCCCTTGCCTACTCCCTTCTTGCACTCCTTCAAAGGTAGTCTGTCCTGTCATTCACTCTATGAAAGTAATGAAATTTGGTGCTGTACTTTTCACAGTAACAGAGAACTTCTGCTAGCTAGTTTTTAAGTGTTCAAATGCTTTTCCTCTACCTCCTTTCTTTGGTCCTTCAGATCAGAGTGGTGGTGGTGGTTTGGTCACTAAGTCGTGTCCTACTCTTGTGACCCCATGGACTGTAGCCTGCCAGGCTCCTTTGTCCATGGGATTCTCCAGACAAGAATACTGGAGTGGGTTGCCATTCCCTTATCAGAGTAGGGATCTGTTATTTGACCTTACCTGAGCAGGATAATTCCTATCTGAAAGGGTTTAGAAAAGTTTGGGGTACCAAGCTTCTTTTCCAAAGTGAATTGCTGACAGTTCTTTAATACACTACCTTCTGTTGTGTGTTTGCTGGATTATATTTTCCAACACTAAATAGAAGTGACTATATTCAATTTGAATGTAGTTTTCCTTATTGTTTATATTTTAATTAGGCCAGTATTAAAATAAGTGCTTTTTACTAATTACCTTGGATGGATAATGGGGTTTGAAATATGATGGTGAAAAGTTTACATAGTATTAAAATTTTACCATAGGTAACCATCTAGTAATTAACTATACACAGACACTGGTTTTGTGCTTTAGTAGGTGCTTTATTTAGTTTGAAGTGCTTTGGAAGTCATTTAATTTTCCCCGTTTTTCATTGGAGGACAAGAATGTGAAGAACCCATTGTTCTTGGGTCTGGGGCTTCCCTGATAGCTCAGTTGGTAAAGAATCCACCTGCCATGTAGGAGACCCCCGTTCGGTTCCTGAATGTGGAAGATCCATTGGAGAAGGGATAGGCTACCCACTCCAGTGTTCTTGGGCTTACCTTGTGGCTCAGCTGGTAAAGAGTGCCTGCAACGTGGTGCCTGCAACGGGTGCCTGCAACGTGGGAGACCTGGGTTCGATCCCTGGGTTGGAAAGATCCCCTGGAGAAGGGAAAAGCTACCCACTCCAGTATTCTGGCCTGGAGAATTCCATGGGCTATAGTTTATGGGGTCACAAAGAGTTGGATACAACTGAGTGACTTTCACACACAGTGAGTCTAGCAGTGATCAGAAATTAAACCTCAATTTTACTTTTGTCATTTAGAACTAGAATAAATATGGGAATGATAATCTAGGTGTGACCTAAAAGGTTTAATTTATTCTAGGTTGATCTCTGAGAAGAGAGGAAGGAGTGGCAATACCAGTTAAAAACTTTGCTTAACATTCAGTGACAAAGTTCAACCTGAGTTTCCAGGGTGTTTATCATTTGTCTCCCAGTATGGCCAAAAAGCATGTGTAAAGGTGAAAAATAATTTATGTGTGCAATGTTTTTCACAAAAAGTTTAAAATTGTCTTAATGTCAGTTCTCAGCAAAGATAGAAAATTGTCTGTAAAATAATCAGTATCCCCTGTGCTTTCATTTGAATTGAGAGCAGAGTTTTTTCAGGAGTGCCGTCTAAATACCAGATTAGAAGAATTGCTTTAACTTTGGTTCTGAATTGTTGCTCCTCAAAGCAGTTCCTAAAAAATGCAACTTGATGTGTGAGCTGTTGCTTAAGAGGTAATAACTGTGATTATGTTTGAACATTGATATAATGGTTAGCTCCCTCACACCCTAATAAATGTTGTGTATCTCTCCCTCTGTTTTTGTTTTTTTGTTTTTTTTTTTGTAGGTCCTCCGGTAGTCTGACCTGAGTGGGTTAGCACTCCAGAGGAACCAGCAGACCAACTTGGTCAGGAAGGTTCAGGAAGCTGTTGGAGCAGTGTTGGGATTTCCCACCAGGATGAGTATGATTGGCTGTGATTTTAGGTTAGTTTTTGTGGATCTTTGTGGGTAATGTTTGTGTTTTACTTCCTGGAATGGAGATGGTTGGGGTGTATGTGTTTCCATTCTGCAATTGAGCTACTTTGGTTTCTTCCATTGTCTGGATCTGATGTGGTACTACTGGCTGTTTCTTGTGTTTAAGCGAATCTCATTACTAAATTAAAGTTTAAATGAATTCTATCTGTAAATGATTTTTTTAAATCACCCTAAGCATCATTCAAAAATAAAATTGCAGGTTATTACATCTAGCCAATTCTTTTTGGAATTTTTCGAACATAGAAAAACTGGATAATATAATGATCCCCCATTACTGGCTTTAACAGTTACCAACTTGCAGCCATTCTTTTTCATCTATACTTCTACCCACTGTGGCCCCTTACTGCCTATCCCCTAGATTACTTTGAAATAAATCCCTGCTGTTGTTTTCTTTTTATTTGCAAAATATTTGTATTTAAGGGCTTCACTGATATCTCAGTTGTTAGCGACCAGCCCCCACCCCCGTTCAGTTCCTGGGTTGGGAAGATCCGCTACAGAAGGCATCGGGCTACCCACTCCAGTATTCTTGGGCATCCCTTGTGGCTCAGCTGATAAAGAACCTGCCTGCACTGTGGGAGACCTGGGTTCGATCCCTGGGTTGGAAAGATCCCCTGGAGAAGGGAAAGACTACTCATTCCAGTATTCTGGCCTAGAGACTTCCATGGACTATATTTAAAACGTAAAAGGCTCTTTTAAACCTAACTTCAAAAGCATTACCACAACTCAAAAGTTACCTGATTTTCTAAAATGTCAAATATGAAGCTAGTGTTCAAATTTTAGTTTGTTTGAATCAGGATCCAAAGAAAGTCCTTTTGTCACAAAGGATGATTGATATATCTCTTAAATCTATTTTAGTCTGCATGTTCCCTCCCTTTTCTTTTCCTTCCCATTTATTTGTTGAAGAAATTGTCCTGTAGAGTTTCCCACCGCATTTGGTGATTACATCCTCGGTGGTATCTGACCCATTCTTACTAGGTTAAAGACCCAGGAGGACCCCATTATAATGGAACAATGGCAGTAATCTCCTGTATCCCAGTTGGAGTTGATACTGCTGGCCTAGGCACTCTCCCAAAATAACTAGTCATGGATTCCTTTTTCTGTGGCAGAGTCTGATTTAATTGATATCTGACTTCAGTTCCATGTCTTGGCCCTGCTTTCTGCTCCATGTGAAAAGTAGGCTTCCTTGTGGAAGAAGCTAATGTTTCCTAGATAATGACCTGATTGTGCCTTTAGGGTTTTTCATCATGGTTTCAATTTCCTTAGGTGGTTTAGTTATCTGTATACTATCTTACAATGTTGCTACTTATTACTTTGATGTTAGTATCTCAGCTGCTCTGACCCATAACTTCTAAGCTATTAAGACTTAGTAATTAGTTCCTCTGGCTGTAATAGTTTTTGAAGTGGCAATACTAAACGATTTTTGAGAGCTTCCACTAACATCCTGATTTTTCAGCTGTTATACACAGCTGTAGTTTTCCTGTTATTTTTTTTTTCATTTTATTCCTTCTGGAAATGCTGTTCCCCCAGCATAGAGGCCTTTAAACTGTTCATGTCTTTCCTTGTTCTGCATTGGCCATCATAAAATCTACGAAATGTCCCTTCCATGGTCAAAACCTGAGAATGGAACTTGGAAAGGAATGGAAACTAGAATGTTCCAGCCAGCCTTTGACTTAAGCACATGTCCGGGAAGAGCAAGGCCACTTGTGCTTACCTTTAAAACGAGTGCAGTTACAAGTTGAAGGGACAGAAAAGGTTTTCTGAGATATTGAGATGAAATATAATTGTGAATCACTGGTGCTGTGGTTCATGAGTTCAGGCTTTTTGGTTCTTTGTTCATTAATGGAGAAATCAGATCCTTAGTTGTAACTAAGTATCAAAGAAGTGATTTTTGGGGAATTACAGTGAAATCCATTTGTTCAACAAAATAATTTGAGCACATTGTATATAGTGATTAAATATTTACCCTTGTTCTGAGTTTTCTGTAGCTAAGAAGTTTGAACAATATCCCTTAAACCTTTTAATCCTGAGTTTGTGAAACTAGGATAACTAGATTTTGTGGACAGAGCTTTGCACACAGTAGGCATTTAGATATTTGAATTGTTTCCAGAGTTACAAGTTTACAATAGAAATTCTGTTTCTTTTACCTCCTTTTGTGTGTTTTCAACCATGGAGTCAAAGTATTTCTGAAATGCTAAAATTGGTTGCTTTGAAAACATTTGCCCTTCACATTACATGTTACCTCTCTTGCAGTTTGATTAAATTGTTAAAATCTGATGTGTAACTGTAACAATATTTGGCTACTTTACAACGAGCTCACTGTCTGTAAAGTTGATAGTCACAAGCAATTGGGTGTTTTGCTCTATTGTTCTCTGACTCCTTTCCTCAATGACTGGTTGCCAGATGTTTCTATGTTAATGTCTGGGATAACTCAGCTCAGAAGATTCTTTGGAAGCCCTCTCATTTGATGTGTCATAGAGGTTGAGTTGCTAAAACTTGATGTACTTGTTGACCAGCTTGGTTATAGAAATACTTTTAGTTAGTGAAGGAGTGGTTCTCTCTGAGTAAAAAACAACTGTAGGTTTTCTTTGAGCTGTTAACTCGAGTATTTTCAACTTTAGTTCTCCTGAAAAGTTGGCAGTGGTGACATAGGTTGGTTCTAGAATGTGAAAATTGGAATTTCTTTCAGCTTCTTATTAATGTCTCTTTAAATGGAGATTGATATTGTAGATTGATTTAGTTTGGATTACTGACTGGACTAGGTGAATATGAAAATTGTTTTTCAGCTCTAAGATTCTGATTGTATCATCTTCGATGGTGAGAGGAAGCAGTTTCTCCTTTTCATTAATCTTCAAGTAGTGACTAAAAGATACTATGAGTAGAGATGCAAATTATTCTGGAATGACTTTTTAGTATAATTTAGATTTTAAAGATTGGTAAGTATGAACATATTGCCATGAATTTATGTACCATCTTTAGCATATCACAGATTTTAAGTCCTTGTAATTAGGTACCAGAGATAATTGCCCTGGAAATGCTTGGGTATATTGTAGTTTGTGGCTGCTTATATTTTGGAACACGTTTGGAAGATTGCTTTGATGATTACCTTATTTGCTACAATTGTTTTCTTGTTTTCCTGTCTTTATAGAGGTGTATTTCTCCTGGTCTTTTTTTTTTTTTCCTGGCCACACCACGAGGCTCACAGGATCTTAGTTCCCTAGCCAGGGAACCTGGGCCCTTTGTAGTGAAAGTACAGATTCGTAACCACTGGACCACCAGGAAATTCCCATCTTCTGGTCTTTGCCTTTTTTTTTTTTTTTAAACTTCCACTACTAATTTTTTATTACTGCATTCTGCTGATTGAGTTCTAATAGGTGGAAAGGTCTTTCAGCACAGTGATTAGGAACCCAGACTCCTGGATTCAAGTTCTGACTCCATTTCTTACTAGCTGAAGTTTAGCTAAGTTACTGCAATAAAGTTCATAGAACAGTGGTTCAGAATCACCTCAAGGGCTTGCTAAAACACGGATTGCTGGGCCCCACCCCCGGAGTTTTTGATTCTATAGGTCTGGGGGTGGGGGGCAATATTTTGCATTTCAGACAAGTTCCCAAGAAGATGGTGGTATTGATGGTTAGTGAACAAATGGAATAGAACAGTGCTTGGCAACAGGTGTTAACTTTTTTTCAGAGCTGATTTCCCAGTCCCTGAGTAAAAAACTTGACTCTTCAGTGCTGATTAGTATTGCCTTCAGCTTAGAGCAGATTGGAATCCTTCATTGCAGAGGTTCTCAAAATGTGGTCCCCAGATCAGCATCACCATCACCATCTGGGAACTTGTCAGAAATGCAGACTCTCAGGCTCCAGCCCAGTTTTGTTTTAAAAGTGTGTTTTGACTTAATTGAGGTGTCTTAGACTTTTATTAATAGCTTTATTGAGGTATAATTCACATACCATATAATTCATCCATTTAAAGTATGTTGTTGTTTAGTCACTAAGTCATGTCCAACTCTTTGCAACGCCATGGACAGTAGCCCACCAGGCTCCCCTTCCTTAGCAACCACTAATCTATTTTATGTCTCTGCTGCTGCTGCTGCTAAGTCACTTCAGTCTTGTCTGATTCTCTGCGACCCCATAGACTGCAGCCCACCAGGCTTCCCCGTCCCTGGGATTCTCCAGGCAAGAACACTGGAGTGGGTTGCCATTTCCTTCTCCAATGCATGAAAGTGAAAAGTGAAAGTGAAGTCGCTCAGTCGTGTCCGACTCTAGCGACCCCATGGACTGCAGCCTACCAGGCTCCTCTGTCCATGGGATTTTCCAGGCAAGAGTACTGGAGTGGGGTGCCATTGCCTTCTCCATTTTATGTCTCTAGATTTGCCTATTCTGGGCACTCATACAAAATGGAATAATAGCATATGTAAGAAGCTTTAATGTGATTAAAGTCTTTTCCCTTTATTGTGAAAAATAAAAAACAAATATGGAGAACCGCCTCAAAACAAATTTATGGTTTAATAAATTATCTTAAAGTTCTTTTGTTACTACCACCCAAGTCAAGAAATAAAATTTTGCCTTTCACCCATAGAAGCCTCTCCATGTGCCCATCCCCATCACAGCATCCTTCCTCAGTCTGGAAAATAACTGCTATTCTGACTTCATAGTGGTCACTTCTTTGCATTCTTTTATAGTTTTAATCATACAGGTGTGTGTCCCTGGACCGTGTGATTTACTTTGTCCATTTTTTTAAAACTCAAGTTTGTCTTGTCAAGAAGTATCTGTATCTTCTCTTTCTCCTTTTTCTTTATGCTTTCTATTAAAGAACTCAGGCCATTTGACCTGTAGAATTTCCCACAGACTGAAATTTATTGACTGCATACTTAGTATAGTTCAGCATGTTCTGTCCTCTGTATTTCATATTAACAGTCACTGCTGCCCAAAGCTTAGATTCTTTGTTAATTCATTGGGAGTTGCAAAATGGTGTTTTTAACTCTCTCATTTTGTTTTCATATGTTGGCTGGGGTAATTTATAGTTTATATAAGAAAGGCAAAATAAATGCTCGGTTTTTAAATGTTTTTCTGGCAATTTAACTAGTTCTGTTCCTTTGGACAAGTTAACTTAATAACCTATCAGTTGCTCCATCTGGGGAAAATACCTTATTTGTGAGTTTTAAATGTGAAAATACAAGGTGTAGGTGGTTATATGGTAATTTATTTAACATACTATTTCACTCAATTCCTCTAACAGCTCAAAGATGTGCAGTCATGGTGGTGAACTCATGGTCAGTAAGCAAAGCCTATCTGGATCCTTCAGGCCTGTGGTTAAGGAGGAATGATATTTGTTCTTTGATCATTTGGAGGCTAAGTCTCTGGTCAGTGATAACTGAATTTTCCATCAGAGTAGTTTTTCACATTGCCAAGCCTTTGGAGTCACATTCATACCCTCTGGAGGGTCTTATCCAGTTCTGTGGTAATGTGCAATATATTGATTGCCTTCATCTCCCACCCTCCAGCTACACAGCCCCCTACTGTTTTAGTTTGTTCAAGGTTCTGCTGTAACCTTAGTAACTCATGAGTCTTCTAATGGTCATCACTGTTAACATAGTTGAGTAGCACTTTTACCATTTCATATATTATATAGAAAACAGCATATGGCACATAGTAAGTGCTCAATAAACTAGAAACCATTGTTGATTTCTTTGTTGTTATTGTTGTTAATATTCTTCTTTTTCTCTCTCACATCTTAACCTCTCTTCAGTTCAACATTCACTGAGTGTTTCTAAATACAAGGAGCTGGGAACATAAGATGAATGGGGAGTTAATCTCTGCCCTTGAGAAACTTACAGTCCAGTTTAGGACTGTATGTGAAATCATGTTTAAAGTTCTTAGGGTTTTCCTTTGTGTTATCATTTCTTTCTTTGCTTTATCTGTGAATGTCTATTGTTTTTCAAAACCCTCCTTACCTCTGTATCCCTTCCCAGCCTTTGAAACTGCTGATAGGTGAGGAAGCCTACAGTTGTGTTCTATGAATACAGGCTAATATCAAGAAAACCTTTGGGCCAAGATTAGATTTCAAAAGTGACATATGTGTTTGATACTACAATATCAGTTGATGGTCTTTAGATGAACCTACACCAGCATCTGTCTTATTGCTTTAACTATCTTCATTTTGCCTTTTCCCTCTGCTTCCCTTCCCTGTACCACCCCCAAGATGTTTGCTACATAAAGAAAGAGGCTTCTATACACAGTTAGTGATCTATCAAGTATGTAAACAGACAGCTTCATATAAACTAGGTTTTGAGTGGGCCTAGGGTTTATCACTAAATTTTCAGTCTTATCTATAAAATGGTATTCATAAAGCCTGCCTCGTAGATTGCTGTGAGCATTAAAGTGAGATGATGTATTTTAAAATGTTTTATATAGAATACCCTACAAAGGTAAGACCATTATAATTTATGTAAATACTTAATACCTATGTTACTTGGGGCAAATTACATCATCACTGAACTAGTTTCGTCACCCTTTACATCCTTTACATTCACTCAACAAATATTTGAGAACATACTCAGTAGTGCCAGGTACTAGGAATACAGAGATGAGCAACTGGAGAATGGAGGGCAGCATGGTTTATAGGGGAGGGAGACTTACAAATCATACTCAAAGGAATCAGTATAATAACATGAGTGAGCAGAATGTGCTATAACAGTTTATAGGAAGGCATCAGAAAATATCACACAGAATTTTGTTAGTGTTAAACAAGATACATGAAAAGTATATCAACTCAAAAATGCTATACAAATGAAATTAGTTAAATGTATTCCAAGTGAACCAATACCCTCAACCATTATTTCATTTTCTCATTACTTGTGCTTTAGATGTATTTATTTTTTTTGAGCTAGATTTTATGTGCTCCTTTAAATATATATGTGTGTGTGTGTGTGTGTGTGTGTGTGTGTATATATATGTTTATTTATTTGGTTGTGCTGGGTCTTAGTTGGTGGCATGTGGGATCTAGCTTTCCCTAACCAGAAATGGAACCCGGGCCCCCTGCATTGGGAGCTTGGGGTCTTAGCCACTGGAGCACCGGGGAAGCCCATTTATGAGCTTTTCCAGGATGTTATATACTCCTATTGTAGAGTACCCTGAAAGTAATACTTTCATCTAAAAGAATTTTTTTCTTACCCTCTTTATCATTTTCTAGTTTCTATTGCTAAATTAATTTAGGAAAAACTGGAAAATGTGTTCTTATTTTGGGAAAAGATTCCTATTCCCACAGTGATACTCAGTCACCTTAACATTTTGGTTTGGTTTGTTCCCATCTTAATGATAGAATAACATTTTAAAAATAAATCCAGTAGAAAACTGTTGTTGTTTGCTCACTAAGTCATGTCTGACTCTTTGCGATCCCATGGACTGCAGCACATCGGACACCTCTATCCTTCATTATCTCCTGGAGTTTGCTCAGATTCGTGTGCATTGAATCTGTGATGCTATCTAATCATCTCATTCTTTGCTGCCCTCTTCTCCTGCTTTCAGTCTTTGCCAGCATCAGGATCTTTTTCAGTTAGTTGGCTCTTCGTATCAGGTGGCCAAAGTATTGGACCTTCAGTTTCAGCAACAGTCCTTCCGATGAATATTCAGGGTTGATTTCCTTTAGGATTGATTGGTTTGATCTCCTTGAAGACCAGCTGACTCTCAGGAGTCTTCTTCAGCACCACAGTTGGAAAGCATCAATTCTTTGCCACTCAGCCTTCTTTATGATCCAACTCTCAACTTCCATATATGACTACTGGAAAAACCATAGCTTAGTTACAGGCTTTTCCTAGAGTAGGAGCTAAAAATGTCTAGTAACAAGAAAGGATATTCAAACTAAATGTCAGAAATACAAAGTAAAATAGTATCTTTTTTAAACCATTAGATTGGCAAAAAAATAATTTGGTAATATCAAATCATGGCAAAAACATAGGGATGAATCTGGTCTGAAATACTGCCCACAAGCGGTCCAAAGTAATACAACTATTTTGGAAATAAACTTGGGCAAGCTACATGATAACATATATACTATGTGAGGGCTTCCCTGGTGGCTCAGATGGTAAAGAATCTGCCTGCAATGTGAGAGACCCGGGTTCAATCCCCAGGTCAAGAAAAGAATGGCTACCCACTCTTATTATTCTTGCCTAAAGAATTCCATGGGTAGAGGAGCCTGGTGGGCTATATACATATAGTTCATGGAGTCACAAAGAGTCAGACACAGCTGAGCAACTAACACTTTCACGTCACTTCATACACTGTGTGATGCTGCTTAGTGTATATGTGTGTGTGTGTGTATATATATATATATATATAAATATAAAACTAGAGTAAGTTGATGAGTTTATTTGGGAGAAATGATCAGGGAATTTGAGCTTTTTTTTTGTTTTGTAATGTTCACATTCCTGTTTATAAGAAATTGTAAATATCCTGAACAGTATCAAGAATAATTTGGCAAAAACTTTTTTCTACCTTCTCCCTCCCAAATTGATCACTTTTAACATTTATTTTTGCTTCAAGTCTTTGGGGGCGGGTGGTAATAATACTTTATTTAACCCAGCATTCTACTTCTCCTTGCAGTTATTACCATAAATTGCTTGATGTTTTTAATACTGTGAGAGTGGTATAAATTACTGATGTAAGTGGAAGTTTCAAAAACTATGTGGTGTCCACCCAACAATCTGTTATTGCTTGTATAATAAATTAACATACTGCTTTAGAGTTGCAAAATGATATACTAAGAATTCTTTGGGAATGAAACTTTAGTTATTTTTGAGTGATGTTCTTCATGATTATAGAAGTATACATGGCTTACTGTTGGAAAGTACGGATAAGTACAGAAATCTCCCCAAATCCTACCATTCAGAGAGAAATACTATTAACATGTTGTACACAGTTCATTTTTCCAAGGCTTTTCTTTATGCCCGTGTAACATGCCCATATATTTTTTTCAAAATCAGTCTTTTAAGAAATTATTACCTTCCTTCCAACTTTTCATTATGGGTTTCAAACATAAAAATGCTGAAAGAAGAACACAATGACCATTTGTGTATCACCACCTATATCCAACAGTTGTTAAGAATTTGCCATATTTGATTCATATGTACATAAACATGTTTTAATTTTTCTGAAGCATATGAAATAAGAATGACACGTCATCCTTAAGTCCTTCAGCAGGCATGTCTTAAGAATAAGTACCTACAAACCACATAGCTGTTATCACACCTAGGGAATTTGTTCTTTTTGTTAATGTTATCTAATACTCAGTCCATATTGAAATTTCCTCATTTCCCAAATTTTTTTGGCTGTTTCTCCAAACCAGTATAGACATGGTATTTAAAATTTTGATTTCCACCTAATAAATTGATCACTGTTCCCTGTTATTTTATACTACTGTAATTTTTAAAAATATTTATTTATTTATGTGACTATACGTAGCTGTGCTATCTGGGATCTAGTGCCCTAACAAGGGATGGAACTTGGGCCCCCTGCATTAGGAGTGCAGAGTCTTAGCCTGGACCACCAGGGAAGTCTCTTCTATAATGTGTTTAATGGCTACATTGTATTCTATTGAATGTGTGATTTATAATTTTATAACCAATTCCCTATGTTCAAACCTTTAAGTCCTAGTCTTTCACAATATCAGTGCTTTCTGGCACATAGTAGGCATTTGGTAAATAAGTATTGAAGAAAGGAAGGAAGCATAGGAGCATCCTAAAGAGAAATCTTTGTGACATACATGTTTATTTCTCAAGAAATTTCTAAAACGAATGCAAAAGTGTAACAAGACTTTTGATACTTGTGGCCAAATTACCTTTAGACATACTATCCTGCTTTATTCACTGTGGTATGTTTAGCATATAATACATGTTGATTTACAATATAACAACACCTCAGGGTAAGCCTTGATATGTTAGTCTAAGAGAAGAACATAAACCTGGATATATCCAGTATCATTGCTGTAGATGCCTCTCTGCCTATACCTGTGTGTGTGTGTTAGTCACTGAGTCGTGTCCAACTCTTTGCGACCCCATGGACTGTAGCCCTCCAGGCTCCTCTGTCCATGAAATTCTCCAGGCAAGAATACTGCAGTGGGTAGCCATTTCCTTCTCCAGGGGATCTTCCTAATCCAGGGATCAAACCCAGGTCTCTCACATTGCAGGCACATTCTACATTGCAGGCACATTATTTATTGTCTGAACTATCAGAGAAGGGCCCCCCACCCCCGCCGCCTTATACCTATATAACTGCTGCCATATTTTGCAGAGGCTAGGCCAGCTTAGAGTGCCTTGCAGTCTGTTGACCTAATCTGGGGTTCCATTTCCCTGCCTCTTAAATTTTGTTACCTATCTCCATGAGGGCAACCTTAAAAGGAAATATAATCTGGAGAAGTACAGATGTCACTTAAATATACCCCTGTTACATAAAGCATTTTGGGCTTCCCTGGTGGCTCAGACAATAAAGCATCTGCCTGCAATGCGGGAGACCCGGGTTCGATTCCTGGGTTGGGAAGATCCCCTGGAGAAGGAAATGGCAATCCACTCCAGCACTCTTGCCTGGAAAATCCCATGGATGGAGGAGCCTGATAGGCTACAGTACATGGGGTCGCAAAGAGTCGGACACAACTGAGCGACTCCACTTTCATGTAAAGCATTTTAGATTTTTGCTTTTTAAAAGTAAAGCTGGGCTGTCTGCATGGGTGAACTCAGATATCTACCTCTAGCAGAACAAATTACCAGTGGCTTTTAAAATGGTTGTCTTCTCCCTGTCCAACAGAACATTTGAATACAACCCTAATATTTGATATTATCCATATCAAACTCCTTATTTTATAGCCACAGATTTTGGGGAGAAGACTTGCCCAAGGTAATATGGCTGCTTAGTGGTAGAGTTGGCCATTGAACCCAAGCTATCTGGCCTGATATGTTTCCACTGTGCTATATCTTTCCTTAAAACTGAATTTATCTCTTGTTTCTAAATACACCAGCAGGTGTATCCACAGAAGTGCAAAATAAGTGGCCCCATTCCTATAAGAAAGTTAACCCCCAAATTGGGGGAAATTTAAGGGAGTAGAAAAGTAAATGAGAAAGTCAGAAGTCCAAACAAAGTTCTGTTTCTTTTGCCCTTTGCCTATGGTGGTTTCTTTTCAACATGAGGTCAATTTGGAGCTTTTTCATGAATCAATTCGATTTGGTTGCATATTTAGTTGCATATTTGATGATTTCATGCATATTTATGCATGCTGTAAATCTATACTGTGACTAAATTTTCTGTTTGTAAAACTTTCAAATTAAAGTGGTTTTCTACGCTCATCTTTTTCCCTTCCATTTCAGCAGTTTTAAATTAGAAAATTAATTTGTTTGCTGTATAAAAAAGATTCAAACAGAATAAACATTTCAGTTATAAATAGTACCCCACCCCACAAATGAGTCTCCTTTATATCCGTTACAATATTTATGTATATATTATTTCATACCTCTTAACATTTACATACTATGTTTGTCCATTTACGTACTATGCATATTTTTATATGTTAGAACATATGGCTGGACTCCATTTCTTTTTCATGGTTGCATTGCATCCCACAACATTATTCTGCTATAATTTCATCATTTCCTATTGTTGAGCCTTGAAAATAGATTCATTCTGGGTTAAAGGGTGGTACTCATTTAATTTTTTTGATAGGTACTGCCAAAATGACCTCCAGAAAGGCTGTATTGAATTGCCATTTCCACTGAAGTGTTTGTGAGTGTCCTTTTCTCCACCTACATTTGCCAAAACAAGATATTATTGGTTTTTTAAATTTTAACCAGTTTTTAAGTGAGAAATTGCATGTCCTTGCTTTGATGAGCTTTATTGTAGTTACTAATAAGGATAAGCAAATGGTTATAATATCAGAAAATTGCAAGTTCCCTTTGGCTTGGTTTTCAGATTATTTGTCTTAGTGAGTTTTGAGAGTTCTTTGTTAGAAGTATTAACCCTTTTCCTGTTGCAGAAAGTATGTTTATGGTTTAGAATTTTTATATAGTCAAATTCTTTTCTTTATGGTTTCTAGGTTGTACCTCTTGGGAGGTCATTTCTTTGCCAGGATCACAGGAATATTTCCCTGCATTATCTAATACTTTTTAATTTGACAATTTAATTTGACCAAGTAGAAAACTGAGTTAGTTACTTTTTGCTCTTTAGGTTTTGAGAATAATTCAGGTTCTTCATCTTTAATACTTTTAACATTTGTCTTGAACTTAGGGCATAGTGTTATAAATAATTTGTTCTTTTAAGCATATAAAAGAATCTTTGTTCCTTCTAAATTCATTTAAAGTAATTCAGAATAGTTGAGATACACTTAAAATTGCTGATTCTTAAGTGGCATGGCTGCAACATCAGTAGACCATTTAACCTTTGGAAAACTATAACTAACTTGAGAATGAGACCTGGAGCTTCCTAATCTTGTCATCAAAGTTGAGTTTATGCTCGGACTTAAGGCTAACAATATGGAGATTAATAAATAATTTATGTTCTTCATATGCAGATAACATGTACAAAGGCTAAGGAAAAGACACTTTTTTTGGCTCTTGATTCTCTGTGTAATATCCAGCATGAGATCGCTGTCCTTAGATTAATCTGGAGCTAAAAGAAAAAGAAGATATAATAATACAGTTTACTCTTTGCCAGGCACTATCCTATATTAAAAAGCAGAGACATTACTTTGCCAGCAAAGGTCCGTCTAGTCAAGGCTATGGTTTTTCCAGTAGTCATGTATGGATGTGAGAGTTGGACTGTGAAGAAAGCTGAGCACTGAAGAATTGATGCTTTTGAACTGTGGTGTTGGAGAAGACTCTTGAGAGTCCCTTGGACTGCAAGGAGATCCAACCAGTCCATTCTAAAGGAGATCGGTCCTGGGTGTTCTTTGGAAGGAATGATGCTAAAGCTGAAACTCCAGTACTTTGGCCACCTCATGCAAAGAGTTGACTCATTGGAAAAGACTCTGATGCTGGGAGGGATTGGGGGCAGGATGAGAAGGGGACGACAGAGGATGAGATGGCTGGATGGCATCACCGACTCCATGTGTGAGTTTGAGTGAACTCTGGGAGTTGGTGATGGACGGGGAGGCCTGGCATGCTGCAGTTCTTGGGGTCGCAAAGAGTCGGACACGACTGAGCAACTGAACTGAACTGAACTGAACCCTATAAGATAGACTGTGTTGTTTATTTTACAGAGGTTACTGACTTTAAGAGTTAGTGACTTGTCTGAAATTATATAGCTGCAGCTCCTAAGTCACGTCAGTCGTGTCTGACTCTGTGTGATCCCACAGACGGCAGCCCACCAGGCTCCTGTCCCTGGGATTCTCCAGGCAAGAATACTGGAGTGGGTTTCCTTCACAGTCTCCTGGAGTTGGCTCAAACTCAAGTCCATTGAGTTGTTGATGCCACCCGACCATCATCCTCTGTCTCCCCCTTCTCCCGCCCTCAGTGTTTCCCAGCATCAGAATCTTTATTCTAATGAGTCAGCCCTTCGCATCAGGTGGCCAAAGTATTGGAGCTTCAGCTTCAGTCCTTCCAATGAATATTCAGGACTGATTTCCTTTAAGATTGATTGGTTTGATCTCCTTGCAGTCCAAAGGACTCTCAAGAGCCTTCTCCAACACCACAGTTCAAAAGTATGAATTCTTTGGCGCTCAGCTTTCTTGATGGTCCAACTCTCACATCCATACGTGACTATTGGAAAAACCATAGCTTTGATTAGACGGACCTTTGTCGGCAAAGTAATGTTTCTGCTTTTTAATATGCTGTCTAGGTTTGTCATAGTTTTTTTTCCCAAGGAGTAAGCATCTTTTAATTTCATGGCTGCAGTCACCATCTGGAGTGATTTTAGAGCCCAAGAAAATAAAGTCTCTCAGTGTTTCCATTGTTTCCCCATTTATTTGCCATGAAGTGATGGGACCGGATGCCATGATCTTCATTTTTGGAATGTTGAGTTTTAAGCCAGCTTTTTCACTCTCCTCTTTCACTGTCATTAAGAGGCTCTTCAGTTCCTCTTCACTTTTCTGCCATAAGGATGATGTCATCTGCATATCTGAGGTTATTGATATTTCTCCTGGCAGTCTTGATTCCAAGCTTGTGTTTCATTCAGCCTGGCGTTTTGCATGATGTACTCTGCATATAAGTTAAATAAGCAGGGTGACAATATACAGCCTTGATTCACTCCTTTCCCGATTTAGAACCAGTCCGTTGTTCGATGTCTGGTTCTAACTGTTGCTTATTGACCTGCATAGATTTCTCAGGAGGCAGGTAAGGTGGTCTGGTATTCCTGTCTCTTTAAGAATTTTCTGCAGTTTGTTGTGATCCACACAGTCCAAGGCTCTGGCATAGTCAATAAAGCAGAAGTAGGTGTTTTTCTGGAATTCTCTTGCTTTTTCAGTGATCTAATGGATGTTGGCAATTTGATCTCTGGTTCTTCTGCCTTTTCTAAATCCAGCTTGAACATCTGGAATTTCTCAGTTGACATACTGTTGAAGCCTGGCTTGGAGAATTTTGAGCATTACTTTGCTAGTGTGTGGGATGAGTGTAATTGTACGGTAGTTTGAGCATTCTTTGGCATTGCCGTTCTTTGGGATTGGAATGAAAACTGACCTTTTCCAGTCCTATGGCCCACTTGACCTCGCATTCCAGCATGTCTGGCTCTAGGTGAGTGATCGCATAGCATACAGTAGCAGATAGATACATTACTAAGTTCTCTCCCCTTTATATACATATCTTTTTTTCAGAATATTTTAAAGCCTTAAAACCTAGCTTTTATTTTTATTAAGCAAAAGAAGTATGCTTTGGTGGACAGGGGCATGCTCAGTAAATCTTTAATCCAATTGTCTGCTGATGGGTGGGACTGTGCTGCCTTGCTGTTAGTTGTTTGGCCTTAGGTAACCCAGTCTTTGAAAGTCTACAGGCTCAATGTTAGAGCTACTGGAAACCTCCAGAAAAGGCTTATGCCAACCCAGGCTTCCCAGGACTGCTACTGCCAGGGGCCCTGTCCCCGTGAAAGGACACTTCCAATCCACGCCTCCAGGGGAAACTGTCAAACACTCACAGGCAGGTCTGGATCAGTCTCTTGAGGTGCAAAACAAGGTCAGCAAAAACAAGACCTGGAGCTGACTGTGGCTTAGATCATGAGCTCCTTAGTGCTTAAGGAGCAAAATTCAGGCTTAAATTGAAGAAAGTAGGGAAAATCACTACACCATTCAGGTATGACCTAAATCAAATCCCTTGTGGTTATACAGTGGAGGTGACAAGTAGATTTCAATGGATTAGATCTGGTAGACAGACTGTATGAAAAACTATGGATGGAGGTTCATAATGTTGTGAGGAGGCTGTGACCAAAACCATCCCCAAGAAAAAGAAATGCAACAAGGCAAAGTGTTTGTCTGAGAAGGCCTTACAGATATCTGAGGAGAGAAGTGAAAAGCAAAGGAGAAAGGGAAAGATATATGTACCTGAATGCAGAGTTTCAGAGAATAGCAAGGAGAGATAAGACCTTCTTAAATGAACAATGCAAAGAAATAGAAGAAAACAATAGACTGGGAAAGACTAGAGCTTTCTTCAAGAAAATTGGAGATACCAGTGGAACATTTCATGGAAAGATGGATAAAGTAAAGGACAGAAACGGTAAGGACCTGACAGAAACTGAAGAGACTAAGAAGAGGTGGCAAGAATACACAGAAGAACTATACAAAAAAGGTATTAATGACCAGGATAATCACAGTGGTGTGATCACTCCCCTAGAGCCAGACATCCTGGAGTGTGAAGTCAAGTGGGCCTTAGGAAGCATTCCTATGAACAAAGCTAGTGGAGGTGATGGAGTTCCAACTGAGCTATTTAAAATCCTAAAAGATGATGCTGTTAAAGTACTGCGCACAATATGCCACTAAATTTGGAAAACTCAGCAGTGGCTACAGGACTGGAAAAGGTCAATTTTCATTCCAATCCCAAAGAAAGGTAATGCCAAAGAATGTTAAAACTACTGCACAATTGCAGTCATGTCACATGCTAGCAAGGTAATGCTCAAAATCCTTCAAGCTAGACTGAGCAGTACGTGAACTGAGAACTTGTAGACGTACAATCTGGATTTAGAAAAGGCAGAGGAGCCAGAGGTCAAATTGTCAACATCCGTTGGGTCATAGCAAAAGCAAGGAAATTCCAGAAAAATATCTGTTTCATTGACTATCACAACAAACTGTGGAAAATTCTTAAAGAGTTGGAAATTCCAGACCACCTTACCTGCCTCCTGAGAAATCTGTATTCAGGTCAAGAAGCATGTTAGAACCAGACATGAACAACAGACTGATTCAGAATTGGGAAAGGAGTACTTCAAGGCTGTATATTATTACCCTGCTTATTTAACTTCTGTGCAGAGTACATCATGCAAAATGCCGGGCTGGATGAAGCAAAAGCTGAAATCAAGATTGCCAGGAGAAATACCAACCTCAGATATGCAGCTGATTCTCTTATGGCAGAATGTGAAGAGGAACTAAAGAGCCTATTGATAAAGGTGAAAGAGAAGAGTGAAAAACCTGGCTTAAAACTCAACATTTAAAAAATGAAGATCATGGCATCTGGTCTTATTATGTCACGGCAAATAGATGGGGGAAAAGTGGAAACAGTGACAGACTTTATTTTCTTGGGCTCCAAAATCACTGTGAACCTTGACTGCAGCCACAAAATTTTAAAAAGACGCATGCTCCCTGGAAAAATAACTATGACAAACCTAGACAGTGTATTAAAAAGCAGAGACATCACTTTGCTTACAAAGGTCCATCTAGTCAAAGCTATGGTTCTTCCAGTAGTCATGTAGATATGTGAGATTTGGACCATCAAGAAGGCTGAGCACCGAAGAATTGATGCTTTCGAATTGTGGTGCTGGAGAAGACTCTTGAGAGTCCTTTGGACAGCAAGGAGATCAAACCAGTCAATTCTAAAGAGAATCAACCCTGAATGTTCATTGGAAGGACTGATGCTGAACCCAGAGCTCCAATACTTTGCCACCTGATGTGAAGAGCCGACTCATTGAGTTGTATAAATTGGTTATCTTAGTTGCAAATGTCACAAAAAGAGTTTAAAGTGATTTGAATTTTTTAGCTTCATTTAACATTTACTGGGTAGTCGTTCATTCGTTTATTAATCTACTAAGTGACAGGTCCTATGCTGGCAACAGGAATGCAAAAATGAATACACAAAGTCCCACTGATGCAAAACTCACTCTTAATAGGGAAGTCTGTTCCACAATTTGCTGTTGATTAGTTAAGTTGTGTCCGGCTCTTTTGTGACTCCATGGACAGTAGCCCACCAGGATTCTCTATCTATGGGATTTCCCAGGCAGGAATACTGGAGTGGGTTGCCATTTCTTTCTCCAGGAGATCTTCCCGACCTAGGGATTGAACACATGTCTCCTGCATTGGCAGGTGGATTCTTTACCACTGAGCCACCAGGGAAGCCCAACCCTAGTGGGGAAACTGGCGTGTAACTAGAGGTGTGTTGATTGAGGGTATGTGCAGGATACAATGGGGACACAAAGAGTAATTAGTTTTACTCTGGGGAAGGGGATATCTGAAAAGGCTTGACAAAGGAGGTGACATTTAAGCTAAACTCTGGGAGTATATGTAGGGAGCAGCCATTTTAGCAGAGAGAATAATTTGAGTCAAGGTATCAAAAGTCTTGAATAGTGGCCAAACTGTAAAAACTTGACATGGTTAAAGCATGTGGGGAGCCAAGAGGAATATTATGTAATGTCATGGCCCTGGTAAGAGAGGTAAGCAGGGACTGGGTCCTAGAGGTCTTAGATACTGGTCAGGTAAGGAGTTTACACTTGATGATGTAGGTAGATTTTGAGTTTAAGGAAGATTGCTCTGGAAGTAATTTGGAGGATGAAATGGGAGGATCTAGCAGGATAAAGTCTTAATTTAAAATATTTCTGATTTATGAGATTTTCAAACGTATACAAAAGTGTGAAAATAGTATTAAATCCCCATGTACCTGTTACCCTGCTTCAACAGTTGTCAGTACAGGACTGTACTTATTTGTATCCCACTCC
Organism: Bubalus bubalis; assembly: GCF_019923935.1. Classification (NCBI taxonomy): domain Eukaryota; kingdom Metazoa; phylum Chordata; class Mammalia; order Artiodactyla; family Bovidae; genus Bubalus; species Bubalus bubalis. The sequence continues at coordinate 51,737,636 of NC_059181.1, forward strand.
CTATTATTTTAAAAGCAAATTCCTAAGTGAATTACAGATTGGAAAAGCATAATTAATAATATATAACAAAGTTAATAAAGGGCTCTCAAATCGGACTATGTGGCCAGATTGCATACACAGCTTGAAAAACAAAGTTCCTACATCATATTTGTTGAGTCAGATTATTTGTATGGGCAGACATTTTTAGTTTACTAAATAAGTATCAGTAGATATTGTGCAGCTAGGGTTGAGAACTACAGATTTTATTTTTAAGGTATTTTTAAATTTGACTTCTGATGGATGTGTTTTCCTGAACTCACTGAATGCTGCCTGTGGTTCTTCTGGGTGAAGTTCATCTATTAGATAGTGGCAGGCTTTTGTGTGTTTTAAGTTGTTAACAATTCAGTAGAGAGTATTAGTTTAAAGGCTGATGTCTTAATTTTTTATTAAAGGTAGGCCAGGCTGAAAAAGTACTTCCATCTTTGAAATTGAATGTGATGAGATAGGGGATAATCAGTCGTCGTTATAATTGATCTTTTGTACCAAATTCAGCGACAAGTAAGGAAGGGAATGGGAGACTGAGGCTCTTCCTTTCCTCCTTAATAAGCATAACTTTTATTCAGGCAGTGCTGTTACGTTCTTTTTTTCCCTCTAGGAATGCTAGGAAGGGAGGGCTCCTTGGCATGCTGCCATTTCCTCTCTACTGGCAAAACTGATTTACAACTTTGGCAGACCCTATTTTGTTGCATAAATTCTTTTGATGCCAGTTTATCTTTTTCTGAGTAATTAGGAGTAATGACCAGAAGGATAACTCCTGGATCTATAGCTTCCCAGGACTATTAAGGTAGAGGATGTTTAGGGAATGCCTTCTCAGACATTATTCTCACCTCCAAAGTCAACGTTGGAGGTGTCAGATTCCTCCTCCTTGGTATCCCTGTCCTTATCTTGAGTATCAGTTCAATTGTTCATTCATGTCCAACTTCTTTGCAACCCCATGGACTGCAGCACGCCAGGCTTCCCTCTCCATCACCAATTCCCAGAGCTTACTCAAACTCATGTCCATCAAGTCAGTGATGCCACCCAACTGTCCCATTCTCTGTCGTCCCCTTCTCCTGCCTTCAGTCTTTCCCAGCATCAGAATCTTTATTCTAATGAGTCATCCCTTCGCATCAGGTGGCCAAAGTATTTGAGCTTCAGCTTCAACATCAGACCTTCCAATAAATATTCAGGATTGATTTCCTTTAGGATTGACTAGTTTGATCTCCTTGCAGTCCAAGAGACTCTCTAGAGTCTTCTCCAACACCACAGTTCAAAAGCATCAATTCTTTGGCGCTCAGCACATCCATGCATGACTACTGGAAAAACCATAGCTTTGACTAGACTGACCTTTGTTGGCAGAGTAATGTCTCTGCTTTTTTAATATGCTGTCTAGGTTGGTCCTAGCTTTTCTTCCACAGAGCAAGTGTCTTTTAATTTCTTGGCTGCAGTCACCATTTGCAGTGATTTTGGAGCCCCCCCAAAATAAAGTCTGTCACTGTTTCCATTGTTTCCCCATCTATTTGCCATGAAGGGATGGGACCAGATGCCATGATCTTCATTGTTTGAATGTTGAGTTTTAAGCCAGCTTTTTCACTCTCCTCTTTAACCTTCATCAAGAGGCTCTTCAGTTTCTCTTCACTTTCTGCCATAAGGGTGGTGTCATCTGCATATCTGAGGTTATTGATATTCCTCCTGGTAATCTTGATTCCAGCTTGTGCTTCTTCCAGCCAAGCGTTTCTCATGATGTACTCTGCATAAAAGTTAAATAAGCAAGGTGACAATATACAGCCTTGATGTACTCCTTTCCCAATTCGGAACCAGTCCACTGTTCAATGTGTGGTTCTAACTGTTGCTTCTTAACCTGCATACAGGTTTCTCAGGAGGTAGGTACAGTGGTCTGGTATTCCCATCTCTTTAAGAATTTTTCACATTTTGCTGTGATCCACACAAAGGCTTTAACATAGTCAGTGAAGCAGAAATAGATATTTTTCTGTAGAAAAGCACCAAGCAAGCATGAAAGCATATCTGAGGTATAGGGTTTTCAGAGTTTGAGGGAGAGACCCTGTCGAAATATTTCTGCAGATAATTTCAAGTTTTGTCTTGAGTGAGCAAAGGCTATACCTCAGTTTCTTTATTATTACATCTTACTATCAATGTCCAATAAAATATAGGTCAACAGTCCTCAGGGTCATGTTTAATGTAGCCAATAATAGGGATATCGCTGTCTATAGGAGGAGTGTAGGGGGATGGAGTTTGCATATTGACATTTTGTGCACTGTAGGGTTGTGGGGCAAATCTGGTTTGAATCTGGCTTCTACTTATTGGGTATATTGCTACTCTTGAGGAGAAGGCAGTGGCACCCCACTCCAGTACTCTTGCCTAGAAAATCCCATGGATGGAGGAGCCTGGTAGGCTGCAGTCCATGGGGTCGCTGAGGGTCGGACATGACTGAGCAACTTCACTTTCACTTTTCACTTTCATGCATTGGAGAAGGAAATGGCAACCCACTCCAGTGTTCTTTCCTGGAGAATCCCAGGGATGGGGCATCCTGGTGGGCTGCCGTCTATGGGGTCGCACAGAGTCGGACACGACTGAACTGACTCAGCAGCAGCTACTCTTGACCTCAGTAAACCAGAACTATCCTCTTCTCCAAGTTGTTATAAGGATTAGAGGTAACAGATAATAGGGGGTCAGTATTATCTGTATTACAGGTGATAAATGAGTTCTCAGAATATTTGTTGAGTGGGTATTAATGTAAATAATCCGAGACTAAACTGGATGAAAAAGCCTGGTAGTCAAGTGGTGTTCCCTTTTACAAATCAGGTAATGTGATGTCTCTGCCTCTAATCAAATGGTGAATAGCAGGCTGGGTTTCAGGATTCAGCTTGCTCTTGCCTGACACGATGGATGATATGGGCATTTCTCACCCGAATTTACTTTGAGAGACTACAGAGAGGCAAAAGGCAAATATAATCAAGTCTTTTGCTTTATAGGACATCACAGTTTAGTATTCTCTAAAGCATTGCTTAAAAACCACCATAGTACTTTTCCATGATTTCAGTGGAAATTTTAGGCTGACTTTTGTTTTGGTTCATTTAATTAACCAATATTTATTATTTCCTGTAAGAGCTAAGTGTACAGCAGTGAACAAAACAATCAAATAGGAAATATGCTCACAGCTTCATGGAGCTTACATCCCTGTGGGTAGGCTGACTTTGATTAATCCACACTCCCATACATGTGTGCAGCATTTCTTAACCTACCAATAATAAACCAAATTAATATTGAGTGCTTCCTGTGTGCCAGGATTAACCAACAAGAAGTTCCAAGAGAAGATAGCAGCCAATCCAAGGCATTTGTTTAGATAATATTTTTCTTAATTTGATGCAGCCCTTTGGCTCAGGGGCCACTGTTTTCTCCCTTAAGAAAAACTGTACACAAGAAAAATTCTCATTACAAATGGATGCATAATTATAGAAAATTTGGAGGCTCTGAAAAGTGTAAATAAAGCTGTGTTATCCTGCCACCTACAGGGAGCCACTCATAATGTTGTATACGCTTTTCCCAGGGTTGGTTGGTTGGTTTTCCTCCTCACTCTGACAGATATTCACATTAATGTCAGGAAGTGATAGGTACAGGGTACAGTGTGAGTACATAGGAGGGACACTCAGTCAAGTTTTAAGAGATTAAGAAGAGGATTGTCCTGGTTCTGATTAATACTGTTTCTGCTGTTCAAAACCCAAATAAATGTTCACTCTATAAGGTGAAACAGAGGCTAAATAGTCTCCTACCCTCAACTTTCTTAGGTGTTTTCTTTCCATTATTTCCTTCCCCTCTCCCCTACACTCTTTCAGTGAGGCCCCATAATTCTCTGCTTTCATTTACAGACAGTCTTTTCAAAAAAGTATTCTACGCATGTAATCTATATAGCCTCACTTCCTAGTGATCCGTTGATTCATTCCAGTCTGGCTTTCTTTCCAACAACCCTACTGAAACTAATGCTTGACAAGTTATCTCGATTCCCAATTTCAACAAACATTTTTCTGGAAATACCTCGTTTTGACATTTGATCCAGTTGCCATCTTTTGCCTTTCATGATACCGTGATAAACTAGTTTTATTTCTACCCCACCAGCCTCTCCTTTGCTGGATTCTCCTCCTTTGCCTTCCCTTTATTATTTTTTTTGTTTTAAATTAATTTATTTATTTTAATTGGAGGCTAATTACTTTACAATATTGTAGTGGCTTTTGCCATACATTGACATGAATCAGCCATGGGGATACATGTGTTCCCCATCCTGAACCCCCCCCCACCTCCCTCCCCATCCCATCCCTCAGGGTCATCCCAGTGCACCAGCCCTGAGCACCCTGTCTCATGTGTTGAACTGGACTGGTGATCTATTTCACGTATGATAATATACATGTTTCAGTGCTGTTCTCTCAAATCATCCCACCCTCGCCTTGTCCCACAGCATCCAAAAGTGTGTTCTTTACATCTGTGTCTCTTTTGCTGCCTCACATATACGGTCATCATTACCATCTTTCTAAATACCATCTGTATGCGTTAATATACTGTATTAGTTTTTCCTTTCTGACTTCACTCTGTATAATAGGCTCCAGTTTCATCCACCTCATTAGAACTGACTCAAATGCATTCTTTTTAATAGCTGAGTAATACTCCATTGTGTATACGTACCACAGCTTTCTTATCCATTCATCTGCTGATGGACATCTAGGTTGCTTCCATGTCCTGGCTATTATAAACAGTGCTGTGATGAACATTGGGGTACACGTGTCTCTTTCAATTCTGGTTTCCTCGGTGTGTCTGCCCAGCAGTGGGATTGCTGGATCATAAGGCAGTTCTATTTCCAGTTTTTTAAGGAATCTCCACACTGTTCTCCATAGTGGCTGTACTAGTTTGCATTCCCACCAACAGTGTAAGAGGGTTCCCTTTTCTCCACACTCTCTCCAGCATTTATTGTTTGTAGACTTTTGGACAGCAGCCATTCTGACTGGCATGAAATGGTACCTCATTGTGGTTTTGATTTGCATTTCTCTGATAATGAGGGATGTTGAGCATCTTTTGATGTGTTTGTTAGCCATCTGTATGTCTTATTTGGAGAAATGTCTATTTAGTTCTTTGGCCCATTTTTTGATTGGGTCATTTATTTTTCTGGAATTGAGCTACAGGAGCTGCTTGTATATTTTTAAGATTAGTTCTTTGTCAGTTGCTTCGTTTGCTATTATTTTCTCCCATTCTGAAGGCTGTCTTTTCACCTTGCTTCGAGTTTCCTTCGTTGTGCAAAAGCTTTTAAGTTTAATTAGGTCCCATTTGTTTATTTTTGCTTTTATTTCCGCTACTCTGGGAGGTGGATCATAGAGGATGTTGCTGTGATTTATGTTGGAAAATAGTCTGCCGATGTTTTCCTCTAGGAGTTTTTTAGTTTCTGGTCTTACATTTAGGTCTTTAATCCATTTTGAGTTTATTTTTGTGTATGGTGTTAGAAGGTGTTCTAGTTTCATTCTTTTACAAGTGGTTGACCAGTTTTCCCAGCACCACTTGTTAAAGAGATTCTTTTCTCCATTGTATATTCTTCCCTCCTTTGTCAAAGATTAGGTGTCCATAGGTGTGTGGATTTGTCTCTGCTTTGCCTTCCCTTTAAATGTTAGAGCAAACAAGAACTCAGTTCTGTGTCTCTTTCCTTCCTTCTCTGTAAGTGATCATCTCCAGACCCATGGCTTCAAGTTCTGTCTGTATGCTTGCAATCACAGATTTTATTCTCAGTGCATACTTCTTTCCTGAACTCAGTTCTACAAATATTTGCATACCTACCACATGAAGGATGCTATATGAGATGCTGAGAAATTAACATTGTAGAAAATCAAACCAGTTATTAGTACATGTGCTGCTGAAGCAAGCACTCAAACCAGTTATTAATCAATATTTTCTATGAGAGAAATAAGCAGGGCACTGTTACTAAAAAATAGCAGTTAGACCAGCTTTAGGTGGATTGCCTTGGGAAGCCATTTTAGGTCTTAATTTAAAGTCAGATCCTGAAGTAGAGGTAGCTGTGGGAAGAATGAGTGTGGAACAGAAGCATTGCAGTAGCAATAGCACCTGTAAAGGTCTAGAGGCCAGAAAGAATTCAGAATAGTCCAGAAACTAAACAGAAAGACTGATATGTGTAGAGAGGAGATTGGAGAGAGTTCCAGGAGCCAAATTATGCCAGGGCTCTTTGGGTCATGGCTAGAATTTGGAAATAATTCTAGGGAAACTGTTGTAAGATTTTAAACAAGGAAGGTAACTTGAGCTGATTTATGTTTCAAGAAGATTACTTTTGCTGTTCTCTGGAGAATGGATTGGATGAAAGTGAGTACGGAAGTAGGGAGATTGGTTATCCATATTTCACAGGTGAGGAAACAGAAGTGCACATCACACGATTTGTCCATATACTCATACAGTACATAATATAGCAGGGATTCTAATCTGGGTTTCCTGATTTGGAGCCTGTGTTATGATCTGGTGCTTCTCAACTTCATATATGAATCACTAGAAGATCTTCTTAAAATATAGATCGATTCTTCAGGTCTAGGTGGGGCCTAAGATTTTGCATTTTTAATAACTCCCAAGTGATCTCAGTGCTGCTGACCCTTCAACCATACTTTGAATAATAAGGCCAGTCTACCAGTACACTCAACTGCTCTTGACCCAGGTTTGGAACTACAGGTGTCCTCTGCTTTAAGCTTATTTCAGTATTGAAAGTCTTTCTAAAATTGATCAACTGAAGGTGATTACTACAGAATGTAGTAATGACTTCGCTTGGTGTATTTTAATTGTGCACTCTTGTCTTGATATAAAACCTACAAAACCAAGATTCAAACTTCAAAGATAAGTGAAACTGGGGTGGTGGTGGTGAAGAAGTGAAAAAATAGTTAATTAAATAGAAGTATTTAAGTTTAATGGTAATTGCTACCATTACCATGGTGGTGGTTCATAATAATTCATTAGTTTTCTGCAAGTTGATCTTTCTAACCTAAGTTTAGAAAGAAATAGTTTTTATGTGTAGAGATTGCTTGGTATACAGAGTTCTTGTCTGACTGAAGAAAAGCAATAGGTCATTTCCAGGAATTTATTTAGAATTAGCTTCTTTTTGTTAGAGGTTTTTTTATGTAATGAGGTTTTCATTTGTTTAATTTCTAAACATTAGGTAGAACTCATTCTCTAGTTATTGTTCCATCATTAGTGAGATTGATAATAGCTTTTCACCTTGTGACCCAGCTTCCTGTCTTACAATGTTTTTTTGAACAATAGGATCCAACAATGTAGGGGAGTTTGTCACAAATTGGTATTTTCATGTGCAGGTATTTATTGTTGTAATGAAACTAGCAAATATTTGAATACCATGTTATTGAAGTATGGACTTGGGAATCAGAAAGACCTGGATTTAGATCTTGGAGCCTACATTCACTGAACAGGCAAGGTACTTAATTTCTCTGAGCCTCAGTTTTCTGTCTATAAATGGGGACAGAACTTGGCTTGAATGGTGAGGGTTGTGTTAAAGACTATTTTATGAATCCCCTGTGCAGCATGTCTCAAAGTATATTCTTTGAGATTCTTAAATTAGACTTCTAGTAGATGCCAACTGGGGGAGGGGAGCAGGGAATGGCTCTGTGCCCTAATAAGTTTCCATTACCCAGGATTTCTTGGAACTGTTAGTAATGTCAGTCAGCCATGTGACTGTCCTAAAGGAAGAGAAATTTGTTGTTGTTTAGTCGCTAAGTCATTTCCATCTCTTCACAACTCCATGGACTGCAGCATGCCAGGCTTCAGGTTTCCCAAGAACCTAGTCTTTGTGAACAAGATACTCTAAAATGTTTTGGGAAATACCAGCCTAAGTATTGTCTGGCTTGTAGTAAGCACTCAAAAAGTATTCTCCCTTCCCACTGTGAAACCAGCTTCACTTCAGTTCAGTCGCTCAGTCACGTCCGACTCTTTATGACCTCGTGAACCGCAGCATACCAGGCTTCCCTGTCTATCACCAACTCCCGGAGTCGACCCAAACCCATGTCCATAGAGTCAGTGATGCCATCCAACCATCTCATCCTGTGTCGTCCCCTTCTCCTCCCACCATCAATCTTTCCCAGCATCAGGGTCTTTTCAGTGAGTCAGCTCTTAGCATCAGGTGGCCAAAGTACTGGAGTTTCAGCTTCAACATCAGTCCTTCCATTGAACACCCAGGACTGATCTCCCTTAGGATGGACTGGTTGGATCTCCTTGCAGTCCAAGGGACTCTCAAGAGTCTTCTCCAACACCACAGTTCAAAGGCATCAGTTCTTCTGTGCTCAGCTTTCTTTATAGTCCAACTCTCACATCCATACATGACTACTGGAAAAACCATAGCCTTGACTAGACGGACCTTCATTGGCAAAGTAATGTCTCTGCTTTTTAATATGCTGTCTAGGTTGGTCATAACTTTCCTTCCAAGGAGTAAGCATCTTTTAATTTCATGGCTGCAATCACCATCTGCAGTGATTTTGGAGCCCCAAAAAATAAAGTCTGACAATGTTTACACTGTTTCCCATCTATTTCCCATGAAGTGATAGGACCAGATGCTATAATCTTAGTTTTCTGAATGTTGAATTTTAAACCAACTTTTTCACTCTCCACTTTCACTTTCATCAAGAGGCTTTTTAGTTCCTCTTCACTTTCTGCCATAAGGGTGGTGTCATCTGCATATCTGAGGTTATTGATATTTCTCCCAGCAATCTTGACTCCAGCTTGTGCTTCCTCCAGCCCAGCGTTTCTCGTGATGTACTCTGCATATAAGTTAAATAAGCAGGGTGACAATATACAGCCTTGGCATACTCCTCCTATTTGGAACCAGTCTGTTGTTCCATGTCCAGTTCTAACTGTGGCTTCCTGACCTGCATACAGATTTCTCAAGAGGCAGGTCAGGTGGTCTGGTATTCCCATCTCTTTCAGAATTTTCCACAGTTTATTGTGATCCACACAGTCAAAGGCTTTGGCATAGTCAATAAAGCAGAAGTAGCTGTTTTTCTGGAACTCTCTTGCTTTTTCAGTGATCCAGCAGATGTTGGCAGTTTGATCTCTGGCTCCTCTGCCTTTTCTAAAACCAGCTTAAACATCTGGAAGTTCACAGTTCACGTATTGCTGAAGCCTGGCTTGGAAAATTTTAAGCATTACTTTACTAGCGTGTGAGATGAGCACATTAATAGAATAACTAGAAACGACAAAAAACTTTTGAATTTTCTTAATTAATGTCTCACAGGCAGTGATACTTCTTTTTTAGACTATAGGTATTTCTTGCAAAAAAATTATAAAAGCCAGGTTAACATTGCATCTAGGAGGACATGTGCTTGATCAATTGTTTTGGCTTATTTCACTTTTTTTTACTTTGGTGCCTATCATCTGAATCTGTTTATGAAAAGTTTCGAACCTGAACAAAACTGAAAAAGGTGAATGCACTTGCTCTCCCAGAACCTTGACAGCTAGAGCATAGGCATGAGACCTCAGCTTCACCAATTAGATGGTCATTCTTGGGACTTTGCATCTAGAGCCACTGATGCAAATAACCTGAGACCATTTAGAAATCATACTGCTGCCAGCAGTTGCTTCTGGGCTTCCAGCATAGGTACTTCCAACTAAGCTGTGTCTGTGGGAGGTCGTTGGCTGTAGTTCCAGGATGCCTGGCTTCCTCGGCTCCTTCTGTTTTCTGATGTGGATCTCTAACCTTTCCTGTCAGTAGCATGAGCTATCAGTTATCCTTCCAGTAAATTATATTTTCACTTTGGTTCACCAGAGTCCATTGTTTTCCACCCAGACCCTTGACTGGTACAGAATAAGTCAAAATTGCTTTAGTTGAAGTGAGGTTGTGTGAAGATTTGCCAGCGATTTCATGTACATTTTTTAAAACAGTAAAATCATTGTGAGTTGTTTATTTGCATAAGTTTTAGTCAGTGCTCTTGTTTTGGAAGGCTGTGGTGGGTTTTTTTATTATTGGGTTTGAGAATTCTTTATATATTCTAGATAGTATATGTGGTTTACAAATATCTCTCCCAGTAGATTTTAAAGTTTACATTTAAGTCCATGATCTTTTATTTTTTTAGATGTAACTGATGTTTGACATTATATTAGTTTGATGTTCAATATAGTGATTCCATATTTGTATATATTGTGAAATGATCACAATAAGTCTAGTTAGCATCTACCAGCATAGTTACAGTTTTTTTCTTGTGATGAGAACCCTTAAGATATACTCCTAGCAACTTTCAAATATACAGTACAATATTAACTGTAGTTGTCATGCTGCACATTACATCTGCATGGCTTGTTTTATAACTGGAAGTTTGTGCCTTGTGACTGTCTTCACCTATTTCACCCATCCCCAAACCCCTGCCTCTGTCAGACACCAATCTATTCCATGTATCTGTAAATTTTGTATTTTGGGTTTTGTGGGTTTGTTTGAGATTCTACAAATGAATGAAATCATACGGAATTTATCTTTTATGTCTGGCTTATTTCACTTAGCATAATGCCCTCAAGGTTCATTCATGTTATCACAGATGACAAGGTTTCCATCTTTTTTGTAAGACTGCTCATCCATCAGTGGACACTTAGGTTGCTTCCATGTCTTAGCTATTGGAAAGTAATGCTGCAGTAAATACAGGGTTGCATATATCTCTGATCCAGCATCCACCCACTGGATCATAAAGCAGGGGAATACCAGAAAAACATCTACCTATGTTTTATCAGCTGTGCTAAAGCCTTTGACTGTGTGGATCATAACAAACTGTGGGAAGGTCTTAAAGAGATGGGGATACCAGATCATCTTACCTGTCTCCTGAGAAACCTGTATGCGGGTCAAGAAGCAACAGTTAGAACCCCATATGGAACAACTGGTTAAGGATTGAGAAAGGAGTATGACAGGGCTATCTGCTGTCACCATGTTCATTTAACCTATACACTGAGCACATCATAAAAAATGCCAGGCTGGATGAGCTACAAGCTGGATCAAGATAGATGGGAGAAACATCAACAACCTCAGATATGCGGATGATACCACTCTAATGACAGGGAAGAGCCTCTTGATGACGGTGAAGGAAGAGAGAGCTGGCTTAAAACTAAATATTAAAAAAACGAAGATCCCCATCCCCATTACTTGATGGCAAATAGAAGGGGGAAAGGTGGAAGTAGTAATAGATTTCTTCTTCTTGGGCTCAAAAATCACTGTGGATGGTGACTGCAATCATGAAATCAGAAGACAGTCACTTCTTGGCAGGATAGCTATGACAAACCTAGACAGTGTGTTGAAGAGCAGAGACATTATTCTGCCAACATAGGTCCATATAGTTCAGGCTGTGGTCTTCCCAGTGATCATGTATGGTTATGAGAGCTGAACTGTAAAGAAGGCAGAGTGCCAAAGAATTGATGCCTTTGAACTGTGGTGCTGGAGAGAACTCCTGAGGTGAAAGACTCCTGGTACTGGAGAAGATTCCCGGACAGTAAGGAGGTCAGACCAGTCCATCTTAAGGGAAATCAAGCCTGAATACTCATTGGAAGGACTGATGCTAAAGCTAAAAAGTTAAAGTCGCTCTGCTGCTGCTGCTAAGTCGCTCAGTCGTGCAACCCCATGGACTGTAGCCTGCCAGGCTCCTCTATCCATGGAATTCTCCAGGCCAGAATATTGAAGTGGGTAGCCATTCCCCTCTCCAGGGGATCTTCCCAACCCAAAGATCGAACCCAGGTCTGCCACATTGCAGGTAAATTCTTTACTGAGTGAGCCACCAGAGAAGCCCAAGTTGAAGCTCCAGTATTTTGATCACCTGATGCAAACAGCAGAATCATTGGAAAAGTCCCTGATGCTGGGAATGATTGAGGGCAGAAGGAGAAGAGGGTGTAAGAGGATGAGCTGGCTGGATGGCATCACCGGTGCCATGGACATAAACTTGGGCAAACTTTAGGAGATGGTGAGGGACAGGGAGACCTGGAGTGCTGCAGTCCATGGGGTCGCAAAGAGTCAGACACGACTGAGCAACTGAATAATAATAACAGTATCTTTTCAAGTTTTTTCATTGCCTTTGGATAAATATCCAAAAGTGGAATTCCTGGATTGTATTTTTAATTTTTTGAGGAACCTCCATACTGTTTTCCACAGTGGCTGCACCAGTTTATATTCCCGCCAATAGTGCACAGGAGTTCCCTTTGCTACACATCCTTACCTGATGATCCATTTTGAGTTAATTTTTATATATTAAAATATGAGGCTGAGGTCAGAGTTCATCTTTTTGCCTATAGCTATCTACTTGATCTGGTACCATTTGTTGATAAAAATATCCTTTGATTTTCTTGCTTTATTTTACTGTACTGTAAAACAGTAAAAGATTCAGAAAAAAAACACAAGTAAAAGAAACATACATAATCCATTTGGTTAGATTAAGGTAACATTTTGATGCATACCCCTTCTAAGCTGTTTTCTTTAGACATGAGTTTATACTATTTATTCTGTTTCATAGCCTTATTTCACTATGAACATGTTTACTGTTAATAGAACTGTGCAGTGTTTTTAACAGCTGTGTAATGCTCCATTTTAAACCAACCCTATTCTGGATATTTGCATCTTTCCAATTCACTGTTAGACATGGTCATGCAGTATGGATTCTTGTGATTAAATATTTATATACACTTTCATGATTTTCTTTGGGTAAGTTCCCAGAAGTGGGATTGCTAAGTTTTCCAGAAAATTGGAGGATATGGTGAATTTTTTCCATCCTGAGGTGTGTTTAAGAAAACTTTTTACTCTTGTTTTCAGGTATGAGTTTGAGAGTGAGTGAGGGGTGGGGGACATTTTAATTTTACCTTAGATTGATTACAAGCTGGTGGGCCAGCTTGTACATGGATGTGGGCCAGCTTTATCTGGAGAGATTCTTTATCCCCTCCCTACCTCATACCTATGCCTCTGAGTTGGTTTGCATCATGATTCTCTTTTACTTTAAGAATTTTGCGTTCTGTTTATTCTGTATTTTTTGAGTCCATGCATGTAGAGCTCAAGTTTGCAACGTTAAGTTCTCACTTTTGGGGAAATTTTCTTTTCAGATCATAAAACATAATTGGAAACATGAAAGTAGACAGGACTAAACTGAAAAAGACTCCTACTGAGGCTGTAAGTATCCAAAGTTTGCCTGTTTTTTTTTTTTTTCATTTCGGAAAAAATTCTTTGCAGTCAGTTCACTCATACTGATCTTCCAAATATATCATCACTTACATATATACAATGTAGTAAAATAGCAACTTGTATTGAAACATTGTTGACATTCATGTAGACTTCTTATGCTGTAGTTCAAGGAGCACAAGCTTTGGAATTAGAAGTGGGTTTGAATTTTACTAGATTTTTGTGTCTGAGAGTTTATTAACTTGCCTGGTTTCCACAGCTATAAAATAGCTTTGATAATTCCTCACTACTTGATGTGAAGCAGGTTTTCAGCAAAGTATTGGGCACATAATTAATCAGTTCATTTTCTAAATATAGGCCACTTGGTTTTTTAAAAACTGGAACTACCTGGCAGGTATCAGCCATGGGTATCACTACTGATATTTGTTCCAGTCCTTAAAAGATTATTACATGGGCAGTTCTTCTGCCCTTTTTTACACTAATGAGTTTGAGAAGAAGTGTTGTCTTCCCACATCTTCTCCAGCATTGCAGGTTATCTTTTAAAATTTTGTTAATAGGTGGAGAAAATGTATTTCACTGTTCTAATTGCATGCCTTAATACATATATTTTCACATTCACTGGCCTTATGCCAGTTATCTGCTAGTGCTGTTTTATTTTGTATTTGACATTGAAATGTCAGTTTCTTACTGAATGCCATATATACTGAGTATATATATTTTACATACCCATTTATTTCCTTTTCATTTGGTTTTTGATATGTTTTTAAATCAAGAATTTTCGACAGTTATATTCTCAGATTTTTTCAGAACTGAAGAACAAAAAGAAAACTTGCATGCTGTCCTTAAACTTTCATGATAATTCAACCTTATAATCAGAGAAATTCAAATTCAGTTTCTTTATCTTTTACCTAGTAGTTTGTTATGGATTTGTTCTTGGAGTCATGCTTATGTGCAAATTCCTGATTCATGTTACTTGACAGCTATTAGTAAGTTACTTAGGATAAACTGGAAATGGAATTTTTAGATTATTGACTATGTACATTTTTAAGGCCTGAAAATGCCTATTTTCTTCAGGCAGCAAGCCCAATTTCCCGTACTGTGATCAATACTAGATATTATTTTTAAGGAAAACATGTGTTTATTTGCCATTATTTATTTGGCCCTCTACACATTTCTTCCACCAGTCTATTTTCTATATCTGTGAGCTTGGGTTTCTTTTGCTGTTTGCTTTTTGTTTTTTAAATTCCATATATATAAGTAAGCTGATGGTATTTTGTCTTTCTCTGACGTATTTCAGTGCTCTCAAGGTTGATGCATATTGTTACAAATGACATGATTTCTTTCTTTATATGGCTGAATAGTATTTCATTGTATATAGGTACCACATCTTCTTTATCCATTCTCTATCAACTTAGGGTGTTTCCATATCTTGGCTGTTCATGTTGCAGTAAACATGGGTGTTCATATATCCTTTCAAGTTAATGTTTTCACTCTCTAGATGAATACCCAGAATTGGAATTGCTGGATCGTATGGTAGTTCTGTTTTTAATTTTTTGAGGAACCCCCATACTGTTCTCTATAGTGGCTGCACACTTATTGATCACTTTATGTATCAGTAGCTGTGTGAAGGATTTTTTTCCCCTAGATTTGACATCTTTATTGGAGCAACTCAGTATATACTGTGGCAGTTGATATGCAGCCATTGAACTGACGTGCTTTCTTTGGCATTACCATAAGTAAGGAAAATCTCAGTCTGTTTACATTTATGTAGCAGGGACAAGATGGTAAAGATTTACTTTTGTCCCTGGTGCATTTAGTAAACTCCAAGGCCCATAGGGATCTTGATACTCCTGATAAAATAGCATTGTTCTGGTATGTTAAATTGATGCTATTATGCTAACTGGCATAATAAATTCAAATCCTAAAAGATGATGCTGTCCTAAAAAAGTGTTACACTCAATATGCCAGCAAATTTGGAAAACTCAGCAGTGGCCACAGGACTGGAAAAGGGCAGTTTTCATTCCAATCCCAAAGAAAGGCAATGCCAAGGAATGTTCAAACTACCACACAATTGCATTCATTTCACACACTAGCAAAGTAATACTCAAAATTCTCCAAGCTAGGCTTCAACAATACGTGAACCAAGAACATCCAGATGTTCAAGCTGGAAGTAAAGAAGGCAGAGGAGCCAGAGATCAAATTGCCAATATCCATTGGATCATATAAAAAGCAATGAATTCCAGAAAAACAACTACTGCTTTATTGACTATGCCAGAGCCTTGGACTGTGTGGATCACAACAAACTGTGGAAAATTCTTAAAGAGATAGGAATACCAGACCACCTTACCTGCCTCCTGAGAAATCTGTATGCAGGCTAAGAAGCACCAGTTAGAGCCAGAGATGGAACAACCAACTGGTTCCAAATCGGGAAAGGACTGCATCAAGGCTGTATATTGTCACCCTGCTTATTTAACTTATATGCAGAGTACATCATGTGAAATTCCAGGCTGAATGAAACACAAGCTTGGAATCAAGATTGCCGGGAGAAATATCAATAACCTCACGTATGCAGATGACATCACCCTTATGGCAGAAAGTGAAGAGGAGCTAAAGAACCTGTGATGAAGGTGATAGAGGAGAGTGAAAAAGCTGGCTTAAAACTCAACATTCCAAAAATGAAGATCATGGCATCCAGTCCCATCACTTCATTGCAAATAGATGGGGAAACAATGGAAACATTGAGAGACTTTATTTTCTTGGGCTCTAAAATCACTCCAGATGGTGACTGCAGCCATGAAATTAAAAGACACTTACTCCTTGGAAAAAAAACTATGACAAACTTAGACAGCATATTAAAAATGCAGAAACATTACTTTGCAGACAGGTCCTTCTAGTCAAAGCTGTGGTTTTTCCAGTAGTCATGTATGGATGTGAGAGTTGGACCATAAAAAACAAACTGAGTGCTGAAGAATTGATACTTTTGAACTGTGGTGTTGGAGAAGGCTCTTGAGAGTCCCTTGGACTGCAAGGAGATCAACCCAGTCAATCCTAAAGGAAATCAGTCCTGAATATTCATTGGAAGGGCTGAAGCTGAAGCTCCAATACTTTGGCCACCTGATGCGAAGGGCTGACTCATTAGAATAAAGATTCTGATGCTGGGAAAGATTGAAGGCAGGAGGAGAAGGGGATGACAGAGGAGGATGATATGGTTGGATGACAACACCGACTCTATGACTATGAGTTTGAGTAAGCTCCAGAAGTTTGTAATGAACAGGGAAGCCTGGCATGCTGCAGTCCATGGGGTTACAGAGAGTCGAACACAACTAAGGGACTGAACTGAACTGATGCTAACTGGGGCTTGTGGCCAGAAAACACAAGCACTTAAGATGCCTTAGACATACATGTGCCAGAGAGTGCCCTTTGAAGGTTGAGTGCCTACCAGAAGTCTGGGAAATGTCAAGATTTCCTTCTCAAGTGAGAGACATATTTCCACACCTTGTACCACACACCATGAAGGTAGAGGAACAGTGTATGCAATGACTCTTTAGATTTTGGAGGCAGCATATGTCATGTTTACGCATGCTATTTTGATCCATATACTGGATAACTTCCAGGGTGACAGTAATGTTTGGATCTAGAAAAGACTGCAAAAGGTTCAAGTTATGATGTAAACTGCCCTACTCCATGGACATTATGGTCTAGTAGATCCAGGTGTCTAGTGCCTCTGGCAAGCCCCAGTAGGAGAATAACAGCTTAAGACCTAGGGGGTAGAGTTTGGCCATTAGAAATTGAAGTGGTATTGATAGTAGGCTCAAGTAGATCCAAAAGGCACAAGTGAACTGCATGAGCAAGTAGTTCACACTCCTATGTTACCTGTTTCTACTGCTTCTTACCTCCCCCTCAACCTGTATGACTTAAAGAAAAGGTGCATGTCTGGTTTGTGGAAGGATTTTGTGCCAAGAATTTTTAATGCCTTAAATTTTCACAGAAATTTGGGATAGTTCTTAATGCTCACTTTAGAGAGAGGAAAGATATCAGACTTAGCTTTAAAAAAAAATTTGCCCTTGAGCCCCTATTGTTCCATGTTCAGTTTTGGCTGCTGAAAACGCCCCTAGTTTAAATCTCACAACATTGCTAGATAAATAGGTTGTGTTGGTTTATTTTGTGAAAGAGGATACAGAGAGTCAGAGATGTGGCTTACCAACTACCTTAATTCTAAAGCCCATGGCCACACAAGATGGACAGGT
The DNA here is from genome assembly GCF_019923935.1 of Bubalus bubalis. Classification (NCBI taxonomy): domain Eukaryota; kingdom Metazoa; phylum Chordata; class Mammalia; order Artiodactyla; family Bovidae; genus Bubalus; species Bubalus bubalis. Next base: position 51,755,090 of record NC_059181.1, read on the forward strand.
CATGGTGGAGAGTTCTGATAAAACGTGGTCCACTGGAGAAGGGAATGGCAAACCACTTCAGTATTCTTGCAGTGAGAACCCCATGAAAAACAAAAGGAAATGACACTGAAAGATGAACTCCCCAAGTTGGTAGGTGCCCAGTATGCTACTGGAGAAGAGTGGAGAAATAACTCCAGAAAGAATGAAGAGACAGCGCCAAAGCAAAAACAATGCCCAATTGTTGGTGTGACTGGTGATGGAAGTAAAGTCCGATGCTATAAAGAACAGTATAGCATAGGAATCTGGAATGTTAGGTCCATGAATCAAGGTAAATTGGAAGTGGTCAAACAGGAGATGGCAAGAGGGAATATTGATATTGTAGGAATCAGTGAACTAAAATGGACTGGATTGGGTGAATTTAATTCAGATGACCATTATATCTACGGCTTAGAAGAAATGGAGTAGCCCTCAAAGTCAACAAGAGAGTCTGAAATGCAGTACTTAGGTGCAATCTGAAAGATGACAGAATGATCTCCGTTCGTTTCCAAGGCAAACCATTCAATATCACAGTAATCCAAGTCTATGCCCCAACCACTAATGCTGAAGAAGCTGAAGTTGAGTGGTTCTATGATGACCTACAAGACCTTCTAGAATTAACACCCCCAAAAGATGTCCTTTTCATTATAGGGGATTGGAATGCAAAAGTGAGAAGTCAAGAGATCTATAAAGAAAGCTGAGCGCTGAAAAATTGATGCTTCTGAACTGTGGTGTTGTAGAAGACTCTTGAGAGTCCCTTGAACTGCAAGGAGATCAAACCAGTCAATCCTAAAGGAAATCAGTCCTGAATATTCATTGGAACTGCAACTCCAATACTTTGGTCACCTAATGCAAAGAACTGACTCATTGGAAAAGACCCTGATGCTGGGAAAGATTAAAGGCAGGAGGAGAAGGGGACAACAGAGGATGAGATGGTTGAATGGCATCACCGACTCTATGGACATGAATTTGATCAAGCTCCTGGAGTTGTTGAAGGACAGGGAAACTTGTTGTGCTTCAGTCCATGGGGTCGCAAAGAATTGGACACGGCAGAGCAACTGAACTGCCTGATGTTCTTTGTAACAGTATGCTGTCTCTCAATATTTACGCTCCTGTTATGTGAGATAAGTGCTTTATGTATGTGCAAACACTTGAGCTTCACATTTCCAAGGTAGTTCTTAAAAGGTCTTTTTTCCTGATGAGAAAACTGGCTAAGAGGTTGGATTTGCCTATGATCAAACAGCTTAGTAAACATCAAGCTAAAAACTGAACCCAGATTTGTTTGGCTCCAAATCTAGGCCCATTCACAATATACCATACTGTTTTACAGAGTTAAATAGCAAGCATGATCACTGCCAGTTGCCTTCCATTAATAGAAGCTTCTCTGTCCCAGTCCCTATCCCTTCCCTGTCTCCCCCTGCCCCCTACCATCCCGCTTTTGAAAACTTACTATGAACTCTGAATCCACACCTTGTTACCTGACAAGGTACCTGACAGGCCCTTTTATCAGTAAAAAGAGAGCAGGAATATATGGAAATGGGAACCACAAGTAAGAATGGAGTCCTAGTTTTATTCAGTTCAAAAGGTCTTGTCTCCTATAATGGGATGGCTTAATATTGTGAAAAATATAGTCAATGCTAATCTTCACCTTTGTGAATTCACTATGACTCCTCAGTGTTTCTCATTTCTAGTCATTTTGGTTAACTTTCAGACCATGATACAGACTCCTTCCTTTCGTTTTTATTGATATTTAGCTTGTTTGCTTTATTTCTGTTGTTTGTACCCTTCCAGGTAGTTTGTCTACAAGTTCATCCAGGTTTAAAAAAATAACACTGATGGCTTGTATTATTATAAGATTTCCATGTTAATCTCAAATGATTGTCTGGAAATTTTCCATTTTTTTTTTCTTTTCTTTTTTCTTTTTTTTTATTTTTTAACTTTATAATATTGTATTGGTTTTGCCATATATAAGTGGTTCTATCAAAAGTTAAATTGTTGTGTGTGTTGACATAAGGGTGTTTTTTTTCCCCTCTTTTTTGTCAATGTGTCTCCCTCATACCCCAAAACACCCTTTTGTGAATATCTGTTTGTTTTTCTCAGCCTGCAGACTGCAGAGCCTTAATAGACAAACTCAAAGTTTGTAATGATGAGCAACTTCTTTTGGAACTGCAGCAGATCAAAACATGGAACATTGGAAAGGTATGTAAACCCATGCTCCCAAAAGAGAAACCACAATGAGGTGACCTCATTAAGCAGTTGCTTAATAAGCATCTAGTGTGTGTGTGTGTATGTCTTGAACATCTCTAGACTGGTAATTTTAGCCTGTGAATGGTTACCAAGGAAATTTTGAAAGAAATGTAAAGGGAAAATTTTGCTCACTGAGGGTGAAGATTGCTTATACAGGTGATGATAAATCTCAACCACAAAATTCCTTGACTTTAACTGACAATGTGAGTTTGAGATAGTCTCAGGATTTTTACTTTTAGTTTAGAAGACTCTTCTTTCGATAACTCTAAAAAGAAGCACTTCAGATAAAATGGATTTTAGCAGAGAAAGTCCTTGTGGTTTTAGACCTCAGAGTATACCCAGAATTATCTCTCTGAAGACCTAGCTATAGAGATTTTGTGGTGTCTCCTGGTGTTAGAACATGTATGTTTTGATGGATAAAACAATGAACTCAGGTCCATGTGGCTCAGAGTATGATTTTTCTCATTGGTTTCTGTATTAGTGGGGGATTGAAGAGAAGCAAAGGTGGGAGGTGAACTTGTCTACGTATCATGCTCAGCAATCTATTGTAGCAAAGCTCAGCTGCAAAGTACCCACACAGTACTTTTACCTTATTCTTATATATTATTCTTTCTCTTCCCTTCTCCAGTGTGAGTTATATCACTGGGTGGATCTGTTGGACCGCTTCGATGGGATTCTGGCAGACGCTGGACAGACAGTGGAGAATATGTCATGGATGCTCGTGTGTGATAGGCCGGAAAAAGAACAACTGAAAATGCTTCTTTTGGCTGTGTTAAACTTCACAGCCTTACTCATTGAGTACAGCTTTTCCCGGCATCTGTATAGTTCCATAGAGGTAGGAGAGGTTTAAGCCTATATGGTCTGTTCTTTACTAGAATTCTTCATGTCCATAATAGTGAAATTGTTATTTCTTTCTGATGATTCTTTCCTTTTCTTTATAAAGTTCTGGGGTTTTCAACATCAAAGACAATGGTAAGATGTTTCTTGGCTAAAGAAACCCTTCACAGTGTTGATGAGAAGGTTCTTTACTGTCACATTCACCTCATCTTTTAAGATTAAAGAAATTAATAAGACTGTAATACATGTATTGAAGTATTCTTGGGAATTTTCAGGAATTGATTTTTGTCCCAAGTTATCAGAGCAGCCCCAGATTACTTTAATATGACATAATTTGATTACCTTGACACATGACTGGACTTGGTGCTCTTCTAAGTTTTAGTGTGCTGCTTTTCAGTCTCTTCTCCCCTCTCCCCAAAATGTATGTTAAAAGCATGCTATGTATTCTTAGAAGAGTATAGTGGGCATCGGAAGTAGTGAACTTTTGAATTCGTCAGGAATCAGTATAAGAAGCAGTTCTGTTCTTTTAGCCTACCTTCAGAGTTTTTATCACTGTTGATTTAGTGCCCTGTTGTTTGTTGTGTTACTTTTCTGTCTTCGTTAAAGAACCAGAATCAGAACAAACAGGTAGAAAGTAAATGGTGTAAGAAGAGAAATGAACTGAACTAAAGATAGCACCTGAGCAATCTGTTGAAGATAAAATAAATAAGTTACAAAAGGAAATCCATAGCTTTCTGGATAATCAGCAGTCAGAAATACTTTGGTTCATTTCCAGCTAAATTACATACTGATTTTAACACTAACCAAATGTTTCAGTATATTGGTGAATTTTTATTATATTAAAAAGCAAAAATACTTACTCGGGTTATTGTTAAATATACTGTAACAGTTTTAAGTACCACCGACTGTTGTTATTTTTAGTTTCTATATAAAGAACCCTGTATTTTATCTAATTCCAATTTTATATTTGTTGTAAAGGATACAAAAGGAGCAAAAATTATCTTACTCTACTTTTAGTCTAGTTGGAGAGTTAATGTTTTGAGTTCTGCTGTATTAAAATACCACATTTGTCTCTTGTCATTGGTTTCTTGCTGTGGAGATGCCTATGTAATTTTGAACTACTGTTTACATTTTTTAAACTTAAATTGGACTTTCATGCTGCCAGATTGTAAGCTTCTTGAGCATAAGATTGCATGTTGCTGCTACTGCTAAGTCGCTTCAGTCATGTCCGACTCTGTGCGACCCCATAGACAGCAGCCCACCAGGCTCCACCGTCCCTGGGATTCTCCGGGCAAGAACACTGGAGTGGGTTGCCATTTCCTTCTCCAATGCATGAAAGTGAAAAGTGAAAGTGAAGTCACTGAGTCGTGTCTGACTCTTAGCGACCCCATGGACTGCAGCCTACCAGGCTTCTCCGTCCATGGGATTTTCCAGGCAAGAGTATTGGAGTGGGGTGCCATCGCCTTCTCCGTAGATTGCATATTGTAGGTGCTCAAATATTTACAAATCTTTTTATATTGTTAAACTTCTTGATAGCTTTGTAATTATTGATAAATCTATTACTCTGTTGGCATTTCAAGTTTTCAAAGTCACCTTTTTGTCCCCTGTAGCACTTGACAACTTTATTGGCTTCTTCTGATATGCAAGTGGTGCTGGCAGTCCTCAACCTTCTGTATGTGTTTAGCAAAAGATCAAATTATATCACACGCCTTGGATCTGACAAGAGAACCCCACTGCTAACCCGGCTGCAGCATTTGGCAGAGGTGAGTCATGGATGAAGAGTTAAAAGAGCACAAAATTTGGACCCTATTATTCCTTTTCACAGGTGTTTCTTGCAGTGTCAAAATGAATAGGAAGCCCTAAGTTAACTTTACTGGCCTAATTGAGTGGGACTATTGGGGACCATTTAGAAGCTAAGTTCCCCCCAAAATCCTAGGAAGTATTCTCAATTTAATGAAGTAATTTTGAGGAATTTCATGGATCTCTGTTCAAAATGAGAATCTCTCTTTATTCAAAAATGCCACTTCTCTTCTGAAAGAAAGTTTAGAATCAGATTTTACCTGGAAGGACATACTGGCTGCAAAAATCTGGATTTTGAGTCCTGGACTATGTACCTTATTAGTTCTGATAGCAGTTTTTTCATCTGAGAATTTAGTTATATCTACCTTAAGAGTATTTTCAGAATAAAATAAAATGTAGGGTTCTTAGTGCTATGATGTGGTGGTAGTAATTGTTATTGAAGCCAAAAAAACGCTCATGTTAAAAGTTCAGCTTAGTCAAACTGTTGTCTACTATTCCTAGAGACAAATTGATAATACATAACTAAGATTTGAGAGAGAGAACCATTGCTAGAAAGGTTTCTTCTAAGAAAATTGATAGGGCTAACTTTTTATTAATAAAAGCAGAATATAAATAGTTACCTCACAAGTCATAAAACTCGAGTTTTAGGCTAATTTTAATTGTGTGGTTACTTAAAAATCATTTTTGCATGATTATAAATATAACACATATTATAAAAATTCTAGGATATATAGGAAACTATAAAAAAAATCAGTTATTCATCTAGATGTAGCATCCCTTAAAATTGGAGCATATTTTGGATTTGCAAATACGAGATTTTTTTAACCATTTCTCATTGAAGTTTTTTAGTGACTCAGTTAACTCAGTTGATGTGAGCCAGTTGTTAATATGCACAGATATTACTGAACTAAAAATGTAGCAGAAGTACTCCAAGAAGTCTTGAATCTGTTAAAAGCCGGTTGGTTTGGTTTTTGTGATGGTCTGGGACACTGGTTCTTAGACTTGGCCATGCATGAGAAAGAATTGATTTATTAAAGAATAGGTTAGGGCCTGGTAATGTGCATTGCTAACAAATTTCCAGGTGAGGCTACTGGTCCAAGGATTATTCTTTGAAAACATTGATCTAGTCTATCCTATTGGGCAAAGTTACGGAATCTTACCAGATTCTTATAGTTCCATCCCAAAGGCATCAAGACCTTTTCCCCTGATGTCTGAATACATACCCATTCTTTAGCAAATCCTATCTAGTGAGGTAGTATCAAATATGCTATGTGTTCTTAATTGCCAGGATCACATGGAGACTCTGGTAGGTGAGGACAGTGAGATTCAGAAGTTACGTTACTTTTAGGAAAGGCCTATGAACTTTTAGCCTCTGATAAAGTGTGAGATGTGGTATCTGCTCTTTCCAGTGTTGATTATGGTTTTTATCCCAAACCTGGGTGTCAACCTGAACCTGGCTCCTTGAATCCACATCCACATCTTCCACTTGATAACATTCAAGAAGTATATGACGAATCCTGTGCTGGATCTAGTGTAAAGCGTGTTCTTTTTAAAAAAACAAAAGCTCACATAGTAGTTGAGAAAGTGATATATATGCATAATTAAAAGGACAAAGAACTAGTTATTGTGAGTAGTACTGATAAGTACCCTGGAATCTTAAACATTCCATAGATTTATCTTGTTGGTGGCATGTATTTTTTTCATAATAAAATTATGTGCTCAGTATTTTAACATTTTGGAAATATACAGAAGAAAATTTATAATGACGTATGTATCTGCTCATCATTTTGGTACATTTTCTTAGTCTTCAGGCATATTTCTTTACATATCTGAATGCATATATGTAACTTTATATCCTGCTTTATTTACTTAATGTACTAGCATCCAGTGTTTTCCCATATTAACTTTACATAATTTTGTGAGAAATGTTTCTTTATATTTAATAATGATAACATCTCAGAAATGTCACAACATCACAGACTTTAATGAATCAAGTTTGGCTTGACATGGTCTTTTAAGGATCCCAGCTTACTACAACTTTCTTATTGTTGGTGCTTGAGTCTTATTAGATCACAAAATATAGGAAGATTTGTGGGTGACAGTAATAGTAGAACTATTCTAAAACAGGTAGTTGTGACAACAGAAGAAACAGAAGGAAAGTAATTCTGAAGATGTATAGCTCTTACCTGGAGGATCCCATGGACGGAGGAGCCTGGTAGGCTGCAGTCCGTGGGGTCGCTAGGAATCAGATATGACTGAGCAACTTCATTTTCACTTTTCACTTTCATGCATTGGAGAAGGAAATGGCAACCTGCTCCAGTGTTCTTGCCTGGAGAATCCCAGGGACGGGGGAGCCTGATGGGCTGCCGTCTGGGGGATTGCACAGAGTCGGATACGACTGATGCGACTTAGCAGCAGTAGCAGCAGCATAGCCTTTCAAGCTTATTCTGTCTTGCAAATTCAGATCGTTGGTTTGACTTACCTGTCACCCCTGAGTACCATCAAGTGTCTATATATCCCTTATCCTCACAGTTTTCAGCAAATTCTTATTTTTTCAATGGAAGTCTGGGGAATCATGAAGAAAATATTGAAAATGGAATGAGGAAGTACTTTTCCTATTGGGTATTAGCCTTTTTTTATAAAGCTAGAAGGAATTAGCTGACAGAATGTGGTCCACTGGAGAAGGGAATGGCAAACCACTTCAGTATTCTTGCCTTGAGAACCCCATTAACAGTATGAAAAGGCAAAATGATAGGATACTGAAAGAGGAACTCCCCAGGTCAGTAGGGGCCCAATATGCTACTGGAGATCAGTGGAGAAATAACTCCAGAGAGAATGAAGGGATGGAGCCAAAGCAAAAACAATACCCAGTAGTGGATGTGACTGGTGATAGAAGCAAGGTCCGATGCTGTAAAGAGCAGTATTGCATAGGAACCTGGAATGTCAGGTCCATGAATCAAGGCAAATTGGAAGTGGTCAAACGGGAGATGGCAAGAGTAAACGTCGACATTCTAGGAATCAGCGAACTAAATCGACTGGAATGGGTGAATTTAACTCAGATGACCATTATATGTACTACTGCGGGCAGGAATCCCTCAGAAGAAATGGAGTGGCCATCATGGTCAACAAAAGAGTCCGAAATGCAGTACATGGATGCAATCTCAAAAACGACAGAATGATCTCTGTTCGTTTCCAAGGCAGACCATTCACTATCACAGTAATCCAAGTCTATGCCCCAACCAGTATGCTGAAGAAGCTGAAGTTGAATGGTTCTGTGAAGACCTACAAGATCTTTTAGAACTAACACCCAAAAAAGATGTCCTTTTCATTATAGGGGACTGGAATGCAAAAGTAGGAAGTCAAGAAACACCTGGAGTAACAGGCAAATTTGGCCTTGGAGTACGGAATGAGGCAGGGCAAAGGCTAACAGAGTTTTGCCAAGAGAACGCACTGGTCATAGCAAACACCCTCTTCCAACAGCATAAGAGAAGACTCTACACATGGACATCACCAGATGGTCAGTACTGAAATCAGACTGATTATATTCTTTGCAGCCAAAGATGGAGAAGCTCTATACAGTCAACAAAAACAAGACCAGGAGCTGACTGTGGCTCAGACCATGAACTCCTTATTCCCAAATTCAGACTGAAATTGAGGAAAGTAGGGAAAACCACTAGACCATTCAAGTATCACCTAAATCAAATCTCTTATGATTATACAGTAGAAGTGAGAAATAGATTTAAGGGCCTAGATCTGATAGATAGAGTGCCTGATGAACTATGGATGGAGGTTTGTGACATTGTAGAGGAGACAGGGATCAAGACCATCGCCATGGAAAAGAAATGCAAAAAAGCAAAATGGCTGTCTGAGGAGGGCTAACAAATAGCTGTGAAAAGAAGAGAAGTGAAAAGCAAAGGAGAAAAGGAAAGATACAAGCATCTGAATGCAGAGTTCCAAAGAATAGGAAGAAGAGATAAGAAAGCCTTCCTCAGCGATCAATGCAAAGAAATAGAGGAAAACAATAGAATGGGAAAGACTAGAGATCTCTTCAAGAAAATTAGAGATACCAAGGGAACATTTCATGCAAAAATGGGCTCGATAAAGGACAGAAATGGTATGGACCTAACAGAAGCAGAAAATATTAAGAAGAGGTGGCAGGAATACACAGAAGAACTGTAAAAAAAGATCTTCACGACCAAGATAATTATGACGGTGTGATCACTCACCTAGAGCCAGACATCCTGGAATATGAAGTCAAATGGGCCTTAGAAAGCATCACTACAAACAAAGCTAGGGGAGGTGATGGAATTCCAGGTGAGCTATTTCAAATCCTGAAAGATGATGCTGTGAAAGTGCTGCACTCAATATGCCAGCAAATTTGGAAAACTCAGCAGTGGCCACAGGACTGGAAAAGGTCAGTTTTCATTCCAATCCCAAAGAAAGGCAATGCCAAAGAATGCTCAAACTACCTCACAATTGCACTCATCTCACACGCTAGTAAAGTAATGCTCAAAATTCTCCAAGCCAGGCTTCAGCAGTTCGTGAACCATGAAGTTCCAGATGTTCAAGCTGGTTTTAGAAAAGGCAGAGGAACCAGAGATCAAATTGCCAACATCCGCTGCATCATCGAAAAAGCAAGAGAGTTCCAGAAAAACATCTATTTCTGCTTTATTGACTATGCCAAAGCATTGACTGTGTGGATCACAATAAACTGTGGAAAATTCTCAAAGAGGTGGGAATACCAGACCACCTGACCTGCATCTTGAGAAACCTGTATGCAGGTCAGGAAGCAACAGTTAGAACTGGGCATGGAACAACAGACTGGTTCCAAAAAGGAGTACATCAAGGCTGTATGTTGTCACCCTGCTTATTTAACTTATATGCAGAGTACATCATGAGAAACGCTGGGCTGGAAGAAGCACAAGCTGGAATCAAGATTGCCAGGAGAAATATCAATAACCTTAGATATGCAGGTGACACCACCCTTATGGCAGAAAGTGAAGAGGAACTAAAAAGCCTCTTGATGAGAGTGAAAGTGGAGAGTGAAAAAGTTGGCTTAAAGCTCAACATTCAGAAAACTTAAGATCGTAGCATCTGGTCCCATCACTTCATGGGAAATTGATGGGGAAACAGTGGAAACAGTGTCAGACTTTATTTTTTTGGGCTCCAAAATCACTGCAGATGGTGATTGCAGCCATGAAATTAAAAGATGCTTACTCCTTGGAAGGAAAGTTATGACCAACCTAGATAGCATATTGAAAAGCAGAGACATTCTTTGCCAGCAAAGATCCGTCTAGTCAAGGCTATGGTTTTTCCAGTGGTCATGTATGGATGTGAGAGTTGGACTGTGAAGAAAGCTGAGCACCGAAGAATTGATGCTTTTGAACTGTGGTGTTGGAGAAGACTCTTGAGAGTCCCTTGGAATGCAAGGAGATCCAACCAGTCGATTCTGAATATCAGACCTGGGATTTCTTTGGAAGGAATGATGCTAAAGCTGAAACTCCAGTACTTTGGCCACCTCATGCAAAGAATTGACTCATTGGAAAAGGCTCTGATGCTGGGAGGGATTGGGGGCAGGAGAAGAAGGGGACGACAGAGGATGAGATGGCTGGATGGCATCACTGACTCGATGGAAGTGAGTCTGAGTGAACTCCGGGAGTTGGTGATGGACAGGGAGGCCTGGCGTCCTGCGATTCATGGGGTCGCAAAGAGTCGGACACGACTGAGCAACTGAAGTGAACTGAAAAGGAGTTAAAGTTGTGTAGTAACAATAGTGGAAAGTTTCCAGAAATAGATATAATGTGTAAGAATTACTAAGCTTAACCATTTCTGGCTTTTGATATAAAGTGAGACATGGAACTGTTCCTTTTACTTGAATACTTAGAGGCCATTGTAGGTTTTCTAATTGGCCTAATTACGATATTGTTGTGTTTCAGGGAATAGAGAAGCCTGAGGAGAGGGAGAGAGGTGCCAGTCAGAACACACATTTTTTCCATTAAATTTGCCATCTTGCAGGGGTGTGATTGATGGCACCCCAAAACTCTTGACAGTTGTAATAGCAACTATCACTGGTCATAGATCATCATAACAAATGTAATGATGAAAAAGTTTGAAATATTGCAAGAATTACAAAATGAGACACAGACATGAAGTGATCAAATGTTGGGAAAATGAAGAATAAGCATGAGAGAGCAAGAACAAAGTCCAAATTTGCTTTAACTGATTCTGTTTTTCCATTTTGTTTCATTTATCTCTGCTCCAGTTTTACTATTTCCTTCTTTCTGTTTGCTTTGGGTTTAGTTTGCTGGACTGTTAGGATACTGATTTGAAATTTTTCTTTCTTATCAATAAATGGTGGCAATGAACAACTGTAAATTTCCCTCTGTATACTGCTTTATCACATAAGGTATAGTCCATGAGTTTTGATATGAAATGTTTTCATTTTCATTAATCTCAAGGAATATTCTAGTTTCCCTTTTGATTTCTTCTTTTACCCATTGTTTCTTAAGAGTATATTGTTTAGTTTCCATGTGTTTGTGAATTTTCCAGATTTCCTTCTGTTACAGATTTCTAATTTCTTTCCATTGTCACTGGATATGATACTTTGTATGATTTTATTTTTTTTTTAAGTTATTAGTTTGTATTGTGGCCTAACCTATGGTCTGTGTGAGAGACTATTAATTATTTGTACTTCAGAAGAATGTATATTCTGCTCTTTGTTAGGCAGATTGTTCCATATATATATATGTGTGTGTGTGTGTGTGTATCTGTTAGGTCTAGTTGATTTAATGTTCAAGTCTTATATTTCTTTGTCTTATCTTTTGTCTAGTTATTTATGTATTCCCTGTGTATTACAACTAACATCTTCATTAATGAATTGTTCAAATTAGTACCAACTTAGTTTTGAGAGTAGACAAAAAGTTTCCTTCTATATAGTACTTTCCTCTCACTTTATGTTGTTACAGATTATATCTTTATATATTATGTGTCTGTCAACATAGATGTAGAATTTACTTTTTTATAGTTATAAAACACACATAACAAAAAGGAATTACAAACCAAAAATAATCATGTATTTTATACTTACCTGTGAAATTAATTTAGTGGTGTTCTTAATTTCTTCATATGGAGTCAGGTTACTATGGCATATCCTTTCATATCTGCTCTTTTAGCATTTCTTATAGGCAGGTCTACTAGCAACAATCTGTCAGCTTTTATTTGAGGAAATATTAATTGTGTAAGATATAGAATTCTAATTAGCAGTTACTTTCTTTCAGCACTTTGAATGTGTTTTCCCACTTCATTCTGGCCCCTGTGGTTTCTGATGAGAAATCAGCTGTGAGGATCCCTTGTATATCACAAATCACATCTTGCTTGCTGCCTTCAAGATTATTCTGTCTTGGTCTTTGAAATTTTGATTATGTCTTTTTGTGAATCTGTGTATTTTTATCCTATTGAAATTCATTGAGCTTCTTGGGTTTGTAGATTCATGTCTATTGTCAAATTTGAGATGTTTTGGCTATTATTTCTTTAAATAATCTCTTTGCCTTTCTCTCTTCTCCTTGGACTCCCATTTTGTTTATGTTGGTATACTTGATGAAGTCCCACAGAACGCTTAACCTTCATTTACTTTTTTCTGTCTGCTCTTCAGACTGGATAATCTCAATTGACCTATCTTCAAGCTTATTGATTTTTTTTCCACCTTCCAATATTTATTTTCAAATAAATTTGTCAGAATTTTTACAAAAGTATTCAGTTCAGTTCAGTCGCTCAGTTGTGTCCGACTCTTTGCGACCCCATGAACCGTAGCACGCCAGGCCTCCCTGTCCATCACCAACTCCCCGAGTCACCCAAACCCATGTCCATTGAGTCGTTGATGCCATCCAACCATCTCATCCTCTGTCGTCCCCTTCTCCTCCTGCCCTCAATCTTTCCCAGCATCAGGGTCTTTTCCAATGAGATTGTGCAAAAGTAATTGTTGTTTGAGACCGTGAATTTTAAATCATTATAACTAGTCTCAAACACATCTTTGTTAATCAAAATGGGAACTATTACAATCAACATATTTTTGCCAACAAGAAATAAGTTTGTTTATTCCTGTGGCATAAACATCCAAAAAATGTGTGTTTTTTTCATCCAAAAAACAATGCGTGGTTTTTTGTTTTTTTTTTTTAATTTTTGGTCAGCTCATGAGGCACCCACTTAGTGAGTTTTGTCACCTCTCCACTTTGCTTCAAATGCTGAATGACCATCGAATGGTCAGTGATTTCTTTGTCAGCTTCTCATGTAGTTGTAAGAGGATCAGTTTCAATGATTGCTCTCAGTCGGTTGTTGTCAACTTCCAGTGGCTGTCCACTGCAATCCTAATCTTCAAGGCTCTTGTCCTCTTTGCAGAACTTCTTGAACCACCACTACACTGTACGTTCCCTAGCAGTTCCTGGGCCAAATGCATTGTCAATGTTGAGAGTTGTTTCTGCTGCCTTACAACTCATTTTGAACGCAAATAAGAAAATCACTCAAATATGCTTTTTGTCTAAAATCATTTCCGTAGTCCAAAATAAATATAAAATAAACAGTAGGAAATAAATCATTAGCAAAAAAAGTATAAAGCTAGAAAAGCACATTAAAATGATGTATAACATAACATTTATTTTAGAATGTATTCTGAGATCAAAACAGCAGATTTTAGCAATGTAGAAACCGCAATTACATTTGCATCAAACTAATAATACATATTCAGTGTTGAAAATTAAGAACTCAAAAGAAAATTATAAAGAAGAAAATAACAGTAATCCTCAGCTCTCACCATGTAGATAAAAAAAGTAACATTGTGTTTCATGTGCTGCTTTTCCCAATATGTAGCCTATGGTGAATATTTTCCCACAGTGTTAAGATTTTTAAAGATTGGACAACAGTCTTAGTTTCCAAGCCACTCTCATGGTCCTCCATTGGTGCCCTCTCTTTTGCTGCCTCCAAGTGTTGGAGTGGCTTAGTGCTTCACCCCAGATTCTGTCTCTTATCCATCTATATTCTGCCTATGTGATCCTACCCAGTTTCATGGTTTTAAGGACCATCAACTCCCCAAAAGTACGTGATTTCTTTGAACCTCAAACTTGTATATTTACTGCCTTCTAAACATCTCTACTGGATATCAATTGTAATGTGTACAAAATCAAACATATGACCACCTTTCACATGTCTTTCCCCAGTACTCAATCCATTTCAGATACCTGGCACCCTTGCTTTCCTAGACAGTGCCAGGCACATTCTTGCTCCAAGGCCTCTGTGCAGCTATGTCCCCAATTGTCTCTATGTCTTGCTCCCTCATCTTCTTTTAAGTCTTAAAAACCACCATCTCAGTGAAGTCTTCCTACCATCCTGTTTTAAAATCAGAACACCTTCCATATTCTCTATTACAGTTTGCTTCATTTTTCTCTGTAGCACATATTACCATCTAACATTATATATTTTTAAGTTCATTTATTCATTCTCCCTGCTTAAATCTGCTGTTGAACCACTTCAGTGAATTTTTCATTTGTTACTGTGCTTTAGCTACAGAATTTCTGTTTACTTCCTTTTTTTAAAACAACTTCTAATTGGTGGTCTTTATTTGATGAGACATCATTCTCATGGTTTCCTTTGGTTCTTTGTATAGGATTTGGCTTAGCTCTTTAAGCATATTTAAAATAGATGATTTAAAGTCCAATGACTAAACTTCTTCAGGAATTAATTCTACTAATTTTTTCCAGTTTTGTGGGGATATATAAACCCAAATGAACTTTTTGGCTAACCCAATGATTGAAATAAAGTATTGTGTAACTTTAAGGTATACAACATGATGATTTGTTACACTTGTATATTGCAAAGTGATTCCCACAGTAGGATTTATTAACATCTCCATCCCCTCACATTATTGCCATTTCCTTTTTTGTAGTGAGAACATTTAAGATTTATTCTTTTAGCAACTTTAAAGTATATAGTACAGTATTGTTACCTATAATCACTATGCTATAGGTTAGATCCCCTGATGTTTTTCATTATATAATTGGAAGTTTGTGCAATTTGACCAACATCTCCCCTTTTCCCCCAGTCCCTAGCAACCACCATTCTCAGCTCTTTGTGGTCAGCTTTTGTAGATTCCATGTATAAGTGATACCATACAGTAGCTGTCTGTCTCTGATTTACTTCACTTATTAGAATGCCCTCAAGGTCCATCCATGTTTGTCTTAAAAGGTGAGATTTCCTTGTTTCTCATGGCTGAGAAATGAGGTGTTCTCATTTTGTGTGTGTGT
Source organism: Bubalus bubalis (assembly GCF_019923935.1). Taxonomy (NCBI): domain Eukaryota; kingdom Metazoa; phylum Chordata; class Mammalia; order Artiodactyla; family Bovidae; genus Bubalus; species Bubalus bubalis. The sequence goes on from NC_059181.1 coordinate 51,770,281, forward strand.
GTATATATATTTTTTACATACATGTATTTTACACACACACATATTTTTGTACACACATATGGCAAATCTTTATCCATTCATCCATAGATGTGCACATATATAGTTTCCATACCTTAGCTAGTGTGAACAATTTTGCAATAAAAATTGGACTGAAGATATCTCTTTTTCCTGATTTCCTTTCCTTTGGATAGAGCCAGAACTAGAATTGCTGGATCATAATAGTTCTGTTTTTAATTTTTTGAGGAACTGCTATACTGTTTTCTGTAGAGGTTAGTTGTTGTTGTTCAGTGGCTAAGTCGTTTCCAGTCTCTGTGATGACATGGACGGCTAGATAGATAGATGGATAGATAGAGGCTATACCAATTTATATTCCCACCAACAGTGCACAAGCATCCTCTTTTCTCCAAATACTTGCCAGTACTTGTTATCTCTTGTCTTCTTGAAAATAGCCAGTCTCTGAGGTGTGAGGCGATATATCACTGTGGTTATAATTTGCATTTCCCTGATGACTAGTGATATTTAGCACCATTTCATGTAACTGCTGGCCATTTGTGTATTGTCTTTGGAAAAGACATCTGTTTAATTTCTGTGTCCGTTTTATTTACTTATTTTTTAAAGGGATGAAGATAAATTTTATTTTTTTAAAACAACTATTACAATAGAGGAAAAGAGACCACAGTATAGAAGTGGGCTCAATTCTGAATGCAGGATGAGTATTTGCAGCCAAGGAGCAGGGTTGGGGTGGGGACAGTGGGTGGAAAATTATTAAGAGGAAATATCAGGGGTAGGGGAGATTCTGGTTCCCCTGACTTAACTGGTTTCTTGCTGAAACTAGATTCTACAGGGAAGGACCCAGAAAAGCCCAAATTTGAGGACTCGCTGAGAAAATTGCTCACAGGAGCCTGAGCAAATTTGGGTCAAAGAGAGTCTTTGTCAAGATCCAGGATCTGAGTTCAGGGAAGGAAGTGAGGGAGTGTAGGGAATTGAATGGTAGTCCCCAAAACGATACACCCATGCCCTAAAACCCCAGAACCTCTGACTATGAAAGAAGAGTCTTTGCAGATGTAATTAAGAATCTTAAAATCATCCTGGATTATCTGAGTGAACTTAAATCCAATAACAAGCATCCTTCTAAGAGACAAAAGAGAAGGAAACACAGACACACAAGGAGAAGTCCATGTGAAGACAGAGGCAGCTCTGCCCATTTTAAGATCAGATGGTTGGTTTTTGTTACTGTTACTCAATTGTATGAGTTTTTTATATTTTGGATAGTAATTTCTTTTCAGATATAATGGTTTGCATATATTTTCTCCTGTTGTGCAGATTATCTGTTCATTTTGATTATTTCTTTTGCTATGCTAAAATGTTTTAGTTTGATTCAGTCTCCTTTATTTTTGCCTTTGTTGCTTTTGGTGTCATGTCCAAAAAACTGTCACCAAAACCAGTGTCAGGGTGCTTTTACTCATGTTTTCTTTTAGGAACTTTATGGTTTCAGGTCTTATGCTAAAGTCTTTAATTCATTTCAGGTTAATTTTTTGAGTGGTATAAGATAGGGGTCCAACTTCATTTTTTTTCCTGTATGTTAGTTTTTTTCCTGTATGTTAGTTTTCTCAGCACCATTTTTTGAAGAGACTGTACTTTCCCATTGATTATTGGCTCCCTTTGAAACATTATTTGACTGTGTATGTGAGGATTTATTTCTCTGTTCTTGATTATGTTCCATTGGGCTTTGTGTGTTTTTTAGGCTAATACCATACTGTTGATTACTATAGCTTTGTAATGGTATTTGAAATCAGGAAGTACAATATCTAGCTTTGTTCTGTCTCAGGATTGCTTTAGTTATTTGGGGTCTTCTGTGTTCCATATAAATTTGAGGATTGTTTTTCCTGTTTCTAGGGAAATTGTTATTGGAATTTTGAAAGTAATTAAAATTTATAGATTACTCTCAGTACTATGGACATTATGACAATACTGATTTTTCTAGTCCGTGAACATGGGATATTTGTCTCCTCTTTAATCCCTTTCATCGGTGTTTTGTAGTTTTCAGTGTACAGATTTTACCTCCTTCGTAAAATTTATTTCTAAGTATTTTACTTTTTTATGGTATTGTAAATGGGATTGTTCTATTTCTTTTTCAGATAGTGTATGGAAATATAACTGATTTCTATATGTTAATTTTGTATCCTGCAACTTTACTGAATTTATTAAGTTTTTGGGTGGCGCCTTGGGGATTTTCTGTATATCATTTGCAAGTGAAAACAGCTTTACTTCTTCCTTTTTGAATGGTATTCTTTTTTTTCTTGCTTAATTGCTCTGGCTAGAATTTACAATATTGTGCTGAATTTCCAGTACTGTGTTCCACTACTGTGAATGGTTAGAATGGACACCTTGTCTTGTTCCTGATCTTAGAAGGAAAAGTTTCAGCCCTTCATCATTGAGTATACTGTTAACTGTGGGCTTGTCATATGTGCCCTTTATCGTGTTTAGGTATGTTCTCACTATACCCCATTTTTGGGTTTTTATTATGAAAGAATATTGAACTTTTAATGTGCTGTTAAATTTGATTTCCTGGTAGTTTGTATCTGTGGTATCAGTTGTAATGTCTCTTCTTTTGTTTCTGATTTTATTTATTTGAGTCTTCAGCCTTTTTCTTCAGTCTAGCTAAAGTTTTGAAACTATTTTGTTGAGTAGTTTTTTAAAGTTCTTACTTTCATTAATCTTTTCTGTGGTTTTCCTAGTCTCTATTTCATTTATGTCTACTCTGATCTTTGTTCCTTTCTTCTACTAACTCTGGACTTAGTTCATTCTTCTTTTTCAAGTTGAGGTATAAAATTAGGTTGTTTGAGATATTTCTTATTTCTTAATGTAGGCATTTATTTCCTATAAACTTCCCTCTTGAAGTACTTTTGGTGCATCATATTCATTGTGATATTTTGTGTTTCTGTTTGTCTCAAGATATTTTTAATTTCCCTTTTGATTTCTTCCTTTGACCCTTTGGTTGTTCAGGAGTGTATTGTTTAATTTCCAGATTTTTGTGAATGTTTCCAGTTTTCTTTCTGTAACTGATTTCCAATTTCATACTGTTAGGGTCTAGAAAAATATTTGGTATGGTTTCAGTCTTAAATTTGCTAAGACTTGTTTTGTGACCTATCATATAACCTCTCTAGGAGAATGTTCCATGTGGGTTTGAGAAGAGTGTATTCTGCTGTTGAATAAAATGTTATACATATGCCTACAAGGTCCATTGGTCTAAGTAAGTAAGTGAAGTCATTCATTCATGTCTGACTTTTTGCGACCCCATGGACTGTAGCCCACCAGGCTCCTCCATCCATGGAACTTCTTCTCCAGGGGATCTTCCTGACCAGGGATCAAACCCAGGTCTTCTGCATTGCAGGCAGATGCTTTACCATCTGAGCCACCAGGGAATCCCAGCTTATTTTTAAAGGAGTTAAGTATAGTTCAAATCCAATGTTTCCTTCTTGATTTTTCTCTCAATACAGTCTATCTGTTGTTGAAAGTGAGATGCTGACATCTCCTGCTATTATTGTATTGTTCTCTCTTTCTCCCTTCATTTGTTGTTCAGTCACTAAGTCATGTCTGACTCTTTGCAACCCCATGGGCTACAGCATGCCAGGCTACCCTGTCCTTCACTATCTCCTGGAGTTTGCTCAGTTTCATGTACATTGAATCAGTGATGCCATCTAACCATCTCATATCTCCCTTCATATCTATTGTATGTGTGCTCAGTCACTTTAGTCATGCCCAACTCTTTGTGACCCTGTGGACTGTAGCCTGCCAGTCTCCTCTGCCTGTGGGATTTTACAAGAATACTGGAGTGGGTTCTAACTGATACAGGGGATCTTCCCAACCCAAGGATCAAACCTGCATCTCCTGCATAGCAGGTGGATTCTTTACCCACTGAGCCACCTGGGAAGCCCTCTTACCTGTTAGCATTTACTTATACATTTAATTTGTTCCAATGTTGTGTCCGTATAATTTACAGTTGTTATATCTTCTTTGAATTGACCCCTTTATCATTTTGTAGTGACCTTAATTGTTTCCCATTACAGGTTTTGAGTCAAAGCCTATTTTGTAGGATATGGGTAGCTATCCCTGCTCTTTTGGTTTCCACTTATGTAAAATAACTTTCTTTTCCTGCACTTTGAGCCTATGTGTGTCTTTAAAGCTGAAGTGAGTTTCTTGTAGGTAGCATGTAGTTGGGTCTTGGTTTTTTTTTTTCCCACCCAACTACTTTATGCCTTTTGATCGGAAAAATGAATTCATCTACATTTGGAGTAATTATTATTAATAATAGGTAGGGACTTAGTTATGCCATCTTATAAGTTCTTTTTTGATTGTTTTGTGTTTCCCTTGCTCCTTTCTTTTGCTGTCTTTGTCAATAATGGTTTTTCATATTCTTCAGTTCCCTTCTATTCCTGTTTTGTTTATCTAAGTTTTGCTTTGTGGTTACCATGAATCTTACATAAAACATAGATATAATAGCAACTTAACTTTGATTGCATATGAAAAACTTAACACTTTTACTCCCCTTTGATTTTATGATTTTGATGTCACAGTTTACCTCTTTTTATATTGTGTATTCATTAACAAATTATTTTAGAATTAAAAATTTTTTTTAATTATGTTTTTTAAAAAACTCTTGTCCTTTAACTTTTATCATTCATGGGTGATTGTTTAAGATAGTGTTTTCCTGGAGCTCTCAAACACCTGCTGAGAGTGGCTGCAACCGATTCACAGACCACTGCAGGGTCCACAGCTTGGGTCCTGTTATCCAACAAACTGCCGGGTGAGACTTCTCCCAGGTCCCTTTGCATGTGGGGTTGGATTCCACAGCTCCCATAAAGGTACTTTTCTCTATGAATGGGTGCCAAGTTATTGCGGGGGTGAGGGATGGAGCACAGTGAGAGACATCTTATTGCGCTACCTTGCTGAGGCCACTCCTTATGTTGCTACAGTGGACATTTTGAATATTATAACATAGCAACTCTGGAAATCAGACTCTCACCCTTCCCCTTCCCCGGGGTTTGTTGTTAAGATTTGTTGTTTTTTATTTAGACTTTTCTGAACTGGTTTCTGAATTTTGTTTTATGTGGTCATTGAAGTCTCTGTTACCTTAGTGGTCAGCTAGTGATTTGCTTTATTCCTGGAACTGAATTATCTCTGTCTTTGCTGGTGAGTTCTGTGTACATATTGGTATCTTCTATGTCAATGCTCACTATCTTCAATACTTACCCAGAAAGTTAAGAATCCCTTAGAAGAAATGGAGTAGCCCTCATAGTCAACAAAAGAGTATGAAATGCAGCACTTGGATGCAGTCTCAAAAATGACAGAATGATCTCTGGTCGTTTCCAAGGCAGACCATTCAATACCACAGTAATCCAAGTTTATACCCCAAACAGTAATGCTGAAGAAGCTGCAGTTGAACAGTTCTATGAAGACCTACAAGACCTTCTAGAACTAACACCCCAAAAAGATGTCATTTTCATTATAGGGGACTGGAATGCAAAAGTAGGAAGTCAAGAGATCCCTAGAGTAACAAGCAAATTTGGTCTTAGAGTACAAAGTGAAGCAGGGCAGAGACTAACAGTTTTGCCAAGAGAACACACTGGTCATAGCAAACACCCTCTTCCAACAGCATAAGAGAAGACTCTACACATGGATATCACCAGATGATCAATACTGAAATCAGATTGATTATATTCTTTGCAGCCAAAGATGGAGAAGCTCTATACAGTCAGCGAAAACAAGACCCAGAGCTGACTGTGGGTCAGATCATGAACTCCTTATTGCCAAATTCAGACTTAAATTGAAGAAAATAGGGAAAACCTCTACACCATTCAGGTATGAGCTAAATCAAATCCCTGATGATTATACAGTGTAAGTGACAAATAGATTCAAGGGATTAGATCTGATAGAGTGCCTGAAGAACTATGAATGGAGTTTTGTGATATTGTACAGGAGGCAGTGATCAAGACCATCCCCAAGAAAAAGAAATGCAGAAAGGCAAAATCGTTATCTGAGGAGGCCTTACAAATAGCTGAAAAGAGAAGCTAAAGGCAAAGGAGAAAACCATTTGAATGCAGAGTTCCAAAGAATAGCAAGGAGAGATAAGAAAGCCTCCCTCAGTGATCAGTGCATGGAAGTAGAGGAAAACAATAGAATGGGAAAGACTAGAGATCTCTTCAAGAAAATTAGAGATACCGAGGGAACATTTCATGCAAAGATGGGCACAATAAAGGACAGAAATGGTATGGACCTAACTGAAGCAGAAAATGTTAAGAAGAGGTGGCCAGAATACACAGAAGAATTATATAAAAAGATCTTAATCACACAGGTAACCACGATGGTGTGATCACTCACCTAGAGCCAGACATCCTGGAAGGCAAAGTCAAGTGGGCTTAGGAAGCATCATTATGAACAAAGCTAGTGGAGGTGATGGAATTCCAGTTGAGCTCTTTCAAATCCTAAAAAGAGATGCTGTTTTAAAGTGCTACACTCAATATGCCAGCAAATTTGGAAAACTCAGCAGTGGCCACAAGACTGGAAAAGGGCAGTTTTCATTCCAATCCCAAAGAAAGGCAATGCCAAAGAATGCTCAAACTACTACACAATTGCACTCACCTCACACGCTAGTAAAGTAATGCTCAAAATTCTCCAAGCCAGGCTTCACCAGTACGTGAACCGTGAACTTCCAGATGTTCAAGCTAGATTTAGAAAAGGCAGAGGAACCAGAGATCAAATTTGCCAACATGCATTGGATCATTGAAAAAGCAAGAGAGTTCCAAGAAAACATCTATTTCTGCTTTATTGACTATGCCAAAGCCTTTGACTGTGTGGACCAAAACAAACTGTGGAAAATTCTGAAAGAGATGGGAATACCAGACCACCTGACCTGCCTCTTGAGAAATCTGTATGCAGGTCAGGAAGCAACACTTAGAACTGGACATGGAACAACAAACTGGTTCCAAATTGGGAAGGAGTATATCAAGGCTGTATATTGTCACCCGGCTTATTTAACTTATATGCCAAGTACATAATGAGAAATGCTGGGCTGGATGAAGCATAAGCTGGAATCAAGATTGCCAGGAGAAATATCAATAACCTCAGATATGCAGATGACACCACCCTTATGGCAGAAAGTGAAGAAGAACTAAAGAGCCTCTTGATGAGAGTGAAAAATTTGGCTTAAAGCTCAACATTCAGAAAACGAAGGTCATGGCATGCGGTCCCATCACTTCATGGCAAATAGATGGGGAAACAGTGGAAACAGTGTCAGACTTCATTTTTCTGGGCTCCAAAGTCACTGCAGATGGTGAGTGCAGCCTTGAAATTAAAAGAAGGAAAGTTACGCCCAACCTAGACAGCATATTAAAAAGCAGAGACATTACTTTGTCAACAAAGATCCATCTAGTCAAGGCTATGGTTTTTTCAGTGGTCATGTATGGATGTGAGAATTTGACTAAAGAAAGCTGAACACTGAAGAATTGATGCTTTTGAACTGTGGTGTTGGAGAAGACTCTTGAGAGTCCCTTGGACTGCAAGGAGGTCCAACCAGTCCGTACTAAAGGAGATCAGTCCTGGGTGTTCATTGGAAGGACTGATCTTGAAGCTGAAGCTCCAATATGATGCAAAGAACTGCCTCATTGGAAAAGACCCCGATGCTGGGAAAGATTGAAGGTGGGAGGAGAAGGGGACGACAGAGGACGAGATGGTTGGATGGCATCACTGACTCAATGGACATGAGTTTGAGTGAACTCCGGGAGTTGGTGATGGACAGGGAGGCCTGGCGTGCTGCAGTCCGTCGGGTCACAGAGTCAGACACGACTGAGCAACTGAAATGAACTGAACCAGAAAGTTTACAACTCTGGCTTAGCCTTCCCTTGCATAGAGCCTCATGTCAGCTAGAGATATGGGAACTTAGTGCTTTTTCAGTTCTTTTCCAAGAATGTGCCCAACCTTGGGCACACATGTGGCCTTCTAGATTTTCAGGAGTGTGTGGGAGTTTTCAAAGCCCATATTCCCCAAAACATTACACTCCTCAGCCTTTCTTTCCAAGCTTTTCCATTTGTCTATTAATTACCCCAACTGTATCTACTTAGTCTTCAATGTTTTCAACAAATGCCCACCTGCACCCCTGGGAGAATTTCGAATTAGGCAAAAATGATAGATATCTCAAATGCTGTTGAAAAATGTAGGCTAATTTTTACGCAAAATTTTATGGCTGGGCTTTTTTTTTCTGTTTGGTACTCAATAATATTGTACAGTTGAGCCATTCTCCCGCATTACTTAGGGGCTAGTACTTGTTGATTAATTTTTTAGACATAATGGCAGAGTACAATAATATTAAGAATGGAGGATCTTCTACTTTGCACTTTGGCTCATGTCAAAAAGTCAGGAACTGAAGAGCATGTGGTTTCACCCTATGAGAGAGGTGATCAGGCTGAGCATGGAAAAGATGGTATAGTACTTAAGATCCAATGGGTCAAGACTGACCTTTCAGCAAGCATGACTGCAGGCATATCAAATGCATTTACTTGCAAGAGCTTCTTATATTCTTCCCAGTTGCATCCTCAAAGAACAATGAAATTGATCTCTTTGGAGAAATCACCTTTAGGCAGACCATCTTACCTTGAGTCTTAAGTTCTTGCTTCTATTTGCTCCCTCTTTTTGTTTGATTATAACGTTGGATGTCTTTTCAATGCTGTGTTCCAAGCAGCCACATACTCTTTAAATACTTTATACACAAAGCTACCTTAAGTGAAAGTGAAGTCACTCAGTCATGTCCGACTCTTTGCGACCCCGTGGACTGTAGCCCACCAGGCTCCTCTGTCCATGGGATTCTCCAGGCAAGAATACTGGAGTGGGTTGCCATTTCCTTCTCCAGGGGATCTTCCCAACCCAGGGATCGAACCCGGGTCTCCTGCATTGCAAGCAGATGCTTTATCCTCTGAGCCACTGTTTTAATACTGTCTTTTTTCCTTTTCCAAGAGCTGGGGTGGTAAGGAGAATGGCTTTGGACTAGCAGAATGTTGCAGAGACTTGCATATGATGGTAAGTAACTGACATTTGAGTATCTTTTGACAACTTGTGTGATCTCTTTTTGAGCCTTACTTTACAGTTAATATATGGCATTTAAAGTTGTTACTTCACATCAGGATTTTGAGGAAGCTGAGATCAGTTGAGACATAGCTACCTTTTCTAGAAGTGCTTGGGTCCTTATTGTGCTGGTGGTTGCTGAAAATCTCAGAAACACAGTATATGATCCTACGATCTCTTGAATAAGAAACTGCTTTTGTTGAGTCATCTTGAAAGTGGTGAAAAATCCCAGAAATTACACTTCCTTTCATTCTCTCACTGGAACTGTCAGAACTCTGGGTAGTCTGGCATGACTGTAAGAATAACTGCTTGGAGAACAGGTCTGCCATTTTGGTTATTGAGAACTTGGAATGTTTTGTGTACTTTCCGTGTTTCCCCCTCATGCCTGTCCTGCTCATACTTTAAGCTATGTTTAAATTATGAACTCAAGCATCCTCCCCTGCTCTGATACGTTGCTATAGAACCACAAAGCACAATTGAATTATTATAACACAAATCCATGTCAAGAAGCAGCTATATTTTCCAACACATATACTGCTTCTTTTATTAGTCTGTTATGTATAGGACAAATGGATGCAATGAAATTTAGTGTAATTATCTTAGCAAGCCTTCCCCCCCCCCCCAGGAGAATGGTTCTTTTTCTGGTCACAGAAAACTATAAATAGAACAAATAACTTTTCCACCTTATATGGTATGCTTTATTTATATTAGTGAATATTAGGTAATATGGGAGATGAGTGTTATCTGTTTTAATAATTAAAGCTGTGTAAATCTTAAAGGGTATTCAGTTTGGAATTCTAAGAAAATTATTTTTCATCTTAAAGTTTAGGTGATTAATTCTGAGGCTCCTTATGTATATCAAGCTTGTTCTTGGCCACTTGAGCAAAACAGTATGATACACTCTACTAGGTTTGTATGGTGTCTGTTAACAATGTTGGTCTTGACTTATATTAAGAAATCATCCACCCTTTTATTTATTGATATTTGGCATATCATGTGACTTTGAAAATTTTGTGTACTTTAAAAGAAAGTAGTACATGTTTTAAAAATTCTAAGAATACAAAGGTGTATATAATAATTCTCTACCCCCAGAGGCAACCACTGCTACTGGTTTCTTTCAGAGACACACTTTAATGGGCATGCTGTTGCAGTCTTATTTGTCATGTTGCTTTTCTAGAGTTAAGGAGCATTTGTTGTCAGGGTCTGGTTTATATTGACTTGGTATCTGCCTGTGCAGAAAAGCAATTTGATATCATGAGAAATGATATAGGATGTTACGGGAAAATGCATTTAAAGAATTACAAAGGTATGCCCATGAGGCATAGTTTGAATAAAATATTTCAAAAGGTGATGATATTAACTAAGATTGCCATAAGGTGTTCTTTTCTATTCTCGAACTAGTACCTAGACCCTTGTATTTGTCCTTCACCCTTGAATTTTTATTCATTATTGGGACAGGCTTGCCTCTCTCTTCCCTCTTGAGAATAGCTGCAGTCAAAATTGATCTCTTGAAGGAAAGAACAACTGATAACTTGAGCTATCAGTAAGGAATATGAAAGCTTTTGGAGCTGTGGGCTCCACTGTCCTGATTTTGTGTTATAAGACATCTGAGCTTTGCTAAAACAAGGAATGAAGGCACTGTAGCTGCTGATGACACTCCTGATTCTGCTGTCACAGTGAGTTGGACAAGTAGCTAAGACTGAGGGAAGATTTAGGAGAAGATAGTATCTGATTCTTTCATGTGCTTTTTACACAGAAATACCCACCCAGTGCCACTACACTACACTTTGAATTCTATGCAGACCCTGGGGCTGAGGTCAAAATCGAGAAAAGGGTGAGTCTCATTCACATTTGTTCTAATAGAGTCAATGATCTGTACCTGGGGTTGACTTTCTAGGACTTCTCAGTAAAATTAGAGAATGATGTTGAGATACATTGCTGCCCTCCCAAGATAAATATATCCAGCAGCTTCTCAGGAATAAGTGTTCATTGTTTGCCCAGCAGATAGGTTTGAATCTTACTTACGTTCGAACTGTCAAAAGACAGGACTCTGTTTATAAGGCAATGTTAGGACTGGTATATTTTTCTCAGTCTCAGTTGAGAATTCCACCATTTAGTATTGGGTTGGCCAAAAAGTTCATCGGGTTTTCGGAAAAACCCAGACAAACTTTTTGGCCAACCCAATATAATAGTCTAGATAGTGATTGGTTCAACTTTCTCTGCTCAAGCCAGCCTGCATGAAGTCTGTGTATTGCTTACAGGGCCCTGCTTCAATTATCTGGTCATTTCATATATTATTTTGCTGTTGCTACTGCTGCTAAGTCGCTTCAGTCGTGTCCGACTCTGTGCGACCCCATAGACGGCAGCCCATCAGGTTCCCCTTTCCTTGGGATTCTCCAGGCAAGAACACTGGAGTGGGTTGCCATTTCCTTCTCCAATGTGTGAGAGTGAAGTCGCTCAGTCGTGTCCGACTCCTAGCGACCCCATGGACTGCAGCCTACTAGGCTCCTCCATCCATGGGATTTTCCAGGCAAGAATACTGGAGTGGGGATATTCTTTTGAGGAGATAGCAAAATTCACTTTGGTTTAGAAGTGGTCTAATAAATAAGATCTTTTTTTCCTTCTACTTAAAATATATGCTCAGTCGCTCAGTTGTGTCCGACTCTTAGTGACCCCATGGACTGCAGCCTACCAGACTTCTCTGTCCATGGGATTTTCCAGGCAAGAGTACTGGAGTGGGTTGCCATTGCCTTCTCCATGCATATTTAGAGAGAACCCATTTTCATGGATTCAGTCTTTGCTGTGAATAAGAAGGCTGTGTGTATTAAATAAAGTTTAAAAGGGATAAGGAAGAATATGAAATGTATCTGGCTATGTACATTATTTTTAATCTGGTTTCAAAGACGCTTTGCTGAGAATGTATAACATGAGCATTTAGGGTGCTCTAAAGAACACTTTGATTTTTGAGAGCATGCAGTTGAGTCTTCTATGTAGGGTAACATCTTGTTTTTCAGATAGCTCTTGGCAGTCCTATGGCATGGGGAAGCTAATGTATACAGTGACTCCTAACAACTCTCTTATCTTTCTAATTTCAGACATCTAGTAACACACTACATTATATTCACATAGAGCAACTTGACAAGGTAAGAGGAATATTTGACTGTTGGTTAGTTCTAACATTTAGTTCACTTTTTTGTTCCTAACTATCTTTTTTCCTAATGTAGATTTCAGAAAGCCCTTCTGAAATCATGGAGTCTCTTACCAAAATGTACAGCATTCCTAAGGATAAGCAGGTATGATATGTCTTATAAATATCTAAATAATATCCATATAAATCAGACTATTGTGCTGGAGTGGAGAGATAGCATAGCAGAAAGAATGGAGTCACACCATGTTCAAATTAGCTTCTGTGGGCCTTAGTTTCCTCATGTTTTATGAGGGCAACACTTACTGGCTTCCTAGGTCCTGATACAGTTTGAGGAAAACAGAAGCAGCTTTATTCACCATGAATATCTAAGAGGTGGTAGCTTAACACTTGGATACCAAAGGAGAAAACATTTCATTGTGTTATATTTTTTCTGCTCATTGTAATGGTGATCAGATATTTAATTTGATTAATAATCAGAACTCTTGCCAAATGTCAAGAGCCAAATGAGTAAGACTTAGCCCTCCCTCAGAAAGTATAGTCATCTTTTCCATTGGTTTCCTAATTTAGGTCTTATGTCTCTACAGATGCTGTTATTTACACACATACGGCTGGCCCATGGCTTTTCTAATCACAGGAAGCGATTGCAAGCTGTTCAGGCCAGGCTACATGCAATATCTATATTAGGTAAGAAAATAACATGTAACAGGTCCTGGTTAGGCAGTTTAGACTTGATTTCCTTTGAACTTCATCTGTCTTTGTTGCTATGGGCTCATTGTAGTTACCTAGCTGGCAAGTTAAATTGTAGTCAAATTGCCAGCATTTCTAGTGTTCACTGTATTCATCATTCTTGAGCTCCTTAATGTTGGATCAGAAAGAGGATATGTATGATTCACACATCACATAGGTTTAGTGGGTGTTTTTTGTTTTGTTTTTTTATGAGTGTTCAGATAATCATCTTCCCTTAGACCCTATTTTTCCTCTTGCCAGTTCATCTTCCTCTCTTTGAGAGTGTAATTTTGAAATTCATTAAATAATACTGTGCATTTTACTTTTTCTTGTAAAGTGGTATAGTGGAAATCACACTGGTTTCGGAGTCAGTCCTGGGCTTTCACCCTGACTTTGTAGATTATTAGGCACCTGTTTATCCTTTCGGCCTCATTTTCCTGATTTTATGTTGGAACAATATGTATTTTATAAGCTGATCTGAGGGTTAAATGAAAAAACTGATAAAGTACTCTCAAGTTTTACTACAGTGTCATACAAGTTTCTGATTTCATCTGCAGTAGTCCATCAATTCTGTTCTTTATAGCTTGTGTAAGTTTCCAGTGTAAAACAGAAACATATGAGTTATCAAGTAGTGATGTTATAAAGAATTAATTCTTCTATTTTTATACTTAAATTTCTGAAAATCCTTGCTCAAGACAATTGATACCATTAATAGGAGAATCGGTTTGGTGGGTGTTTGGGGCTTATAACTATATTTGATCCAATCTTCTGAAACTCAATGATTTTGTCCTCCAATGCTGGTGGGAAGGGAGTCCTTCCCCAGAACCAGTAGATGCCGAAAGGTCTGTCATTGGGCAGTGGCTTGACCACTGCCTTCTTGCCTAAAGTGTTTATTTCTCCTTTTGCAGTGTATTCCAATGCCTTGCAGGAGTCAGCAAACAGTATCTTGTATAATGGGTTGATAGAAGAGTTGGTAGATGTCCTTCAGATAACAGATAAGCAGCTTATGGTAAGTATTTATTAGATTCTTTACCAGCTGAGCCACCAGGGAAATCCCAAGAATACTGGAGTGGGTAGCCTATCCCTTCTCCAGTGGATCTTCCTGACCCAGGAATCGAACCAAGGTCTCCTGCATTGCAGGCGGATTCTTTACCAGCTGAGCTACTTTACTTTCTGTTTTCATAGGAGATTAAAGCTGCTTCTTTACGAACGTTAACATCAATTGTCCACTTAGAGAGAACTCCCAAACTCAGCAGTATTATTGATTGTACTGGAACTGCCTCCTACCATGGATTTTTGCCTGTACTTGTGCGAAACTGTATCCAGGCCATGATTGGTAAGTTTTTGTGCTTATTATCCTGGGCACCTAAAGGAACCCTACCCTTTGCTTTGTCTGCCTTTGTTTAACATCCTGCCAACTTAACACCAAATTCTGAACTTGCTCTTTCTCTTCCTCTCTCAACTTCCCTTGTAGACCCTTCCATGGATCCATACCCTCACCAGTTTGCCACTGCTCTCTTCTCTTTTTTATACCATCTGGCCAGCTACGATGCTGGTGGCGAAGCCTTGGTCTCCTGTGGAATGATGGAAGCCTTATTGAAGGTGCTCTACTTACTTTTTTAAAATAAGTACATTTGGAGGGGAAATCAACTAAAAGAAGGTACAGAGTTATAAGTTTGAAGTGGTTCAAAGTGAGGATAGTTAGCATAAGAAAGCTTACCCAGAAAATGTTATACTTGATTTCTCAAGTTTGGCCTTCTGGTTAGCTCATTAACAACTTTTAAGATCAGCTATTTCCATTATTAAGAATTGATCATAGTCCACCATGGTATAATAGGAGGCCCTGGGTACTAATTAAGATATTGCCACATCTCCTCATGACCTTAAGCATGATAGGCTTTGCCATGTGCTAGGCCCCAGGTACCAGCTCTTTTCTCCCTGAATATTTTATTTAATCCTGAAAGGTAATTTATGTCCCTATTACTTCGGGCAGTTGCATCTCGGAAGTCATAGAGCTGTCATTTGGCAAGCACCAAAAATCAAACATATTTTTTCCTGCTGTACCATGGTGCCTCCCTGAGACTCTAGACTGCATGTTTCCAAAAGAATACATTATTACAGCTTTCATTTGATTGGTTTTACTTTTTTCTTTCCTTAATAGGTCATAAAGTTTCTTGGCGATGAACAGGACCAGATAACATTTGTCACCAGAGCTGTCAGAGTGGTTGACCTTATTACCAACCTGGACATGGCAGCTTTTCAATCCCATAGTGGACTTTCTATCTTCATTTATAGACTTGAGGTATATGAGGAGTACTTTGCATATACTTAGATATAGTGATTGCTATGCCCAGAAACTAATGTAATAACCATAAAGAGCCATGTTATCCCTTTTTTGTTTTTAGAAATCATTTCTGTAATCTGCCTGTGACACTCTTTTGTTATAATTTTTTAATCTCTTTTATATATATAGGATTATCTTACTGTTTCCCCTTTGATTATAGCATGAAGTTGATTTGTGCCGAAAAGAATGCCCTTTTGTGATCAAGCCAAAGATCCAGAGACCCAGTACTGCACAAGAAGGAGAAGAAATGGAAACTGATATGGATGGTAATTAATAATTACTATTAGTATTGGTTCATTACTGATTCATTATCTTCTTATTGCCACTAAAGTGTAAGCTCCATGAGATCACGATACTGTTTTGTTCACTGGTATAATCTTCAGTAGTGCCTGATACGTATATCACAGGTGTTTAAATATATATTACAGAAAGATAAGGAGACTATAGACACTAAAATGGGACCCTGTGAAATTATCTGGCTGTTTTGAGGAGGGGGAGGTAGAAAAGTTGTTGGGTAGGGAACAACTTTTAAATCATAAAATCTGAAAGAAGCCCAAGTGTTCTTAATCTTGGGGTAAATCAGATTATGTCCTTTTTAAAAACTTCCCCCAGTGAATAGCTCTAATAATAGTACCCAAAATAAAAAATTGTTTCACAGCTATCCTAGCAGCTTTCTTAGTATTTAATCTTGTCTTCATGACCCAGGATGTCTTTACATATATCTATAACCATGCTAATAATAATGATATTAAATTTTTTATAATGGTTTTCATTCTTGACACTAAATATCCATAAGTTTTCATTCCTTTTTTTCCCCCCCAAACACAGTTAACTATGTGCATTGCTGTCCCTAGAGGGCCCTTTACCCAATTTCTATCTCTAGTCTGCAATGGGCAACTTGGCATTTGAGGTAATGGGTATGGTCATGTGGTCCCAGGTGTTGATTAAAATGTGACATCTCCAAAATGGTGTGGTATAGAAGATGATTTAAAGACTCTGTTCACAATAAATCAGTGGTTGTCAAACTTAAGAAACCATAAGAATAAGAAAAAATTAAAGTTCTTGCTAAAGATTTAGTGTAATGCTTAATTTAGTAAGTTCATAAGTAAAGACTAGGAAATCTACATTTTTAACAACTAATTCTGGTGTTATGATGTACCTATAGAGAAAATTGTATATTCACTGAAAATCGGTTAGAGAACCATGAGTTTATGTCCTGTATGTCTGTATATGTATTTAAAAGATTGGAATAAAATATTTCAAAATGTAAGTAGTGGTTTATCACTAATGGAGCTTTTTATTGTATTTTATATGCTGTAAGAAGTAATTGTGTATCTTGTACTTGATTGATTAAAATTATTCAAATATATAACGTAGAAATGATAACTCACTTCCCAGCCACCATAGTTATTTTAGTGTAGTTCTTTTCAGTCTTTTATGCATATTCAAATGTATGTTGACACAAGTATATAGTTTTATAAAACAAGAAGATGAGAATTAACATACTGTTCACCTTAGCAGTGTTCATTCAGTGTATCATAGTCATCCTTCCATATCAGTCTTTATGCTTCTTATATTTAAGTCACCCTCCAAAAAAGCTCTACCTACTACCCACCAGTAGTACAGAAATTACATATTTTACTTACCACCTTTTTCCCTTCCAAATTTGATGGGTGAGAAATATTGAAGGACTTCTTTTGTAAGGGCTATTTTTAATTTGCATATCTTGAATAACTAGTGATATTAAATACCTTTCTAGTCTTTGTGGAAAGGTACAGTTGACCCTTGAACAGAACAGGTTTGAACTGCATGGGTCCCCTTATAAGTGGATTTTTTCAGTGAATATAGTGTCTGTATAGTACTACAGATTTTATACAGTCTACAGTTGATTGACTCCACGGATTTGGAACCTCAGGTATGTTGGACTGACTGTAAAGTTACATGCAGATTTTCGACTATTTGAAGGGTCAGGGCCCCTAACCTTCGTGATGTTTAAGGGTCAATTGTGTTTTCATTTTGGTTTCAGTATTTTAATCCTTCTCCGTTTTGATTCATTTTACTGTATAGAAAAAAAAGTTCTCAAATAACTTTTTATGCTGGTCTGTTTCATTCTGATTTCTTTATCATAACTTTTACTTCAGTTACAGATGTGACTATGGAAAGTAGTCCCAGCTCATCCATCTCTGTGGAGCACCGGCTGGATGTTGAATTAAGGGCATCAGGTTCCAGCAGCAGTAGCACCTCCTCTGGCCCTGGCCCTCGTCCTGGTGTGTAGACATAAAGAGACACAACCAATCACAGTGATTGAAATACTAAGCTAGTGAAGCATGGTCCTTTGAGGGAGCTTAAGCAGTACATTTGGAGGTTTGCTTCTTATGACTATGACTGTTACTTTGCATTCTGGTGTTCATTTTCTCATAATTAATACTTATTTCATAGTATTTATAATTTTTCAACTCTTCACGTACTGATTATTTTATCAACACATCCATGTTTGAGGGCAGATAATACTCAAAATGGGAAACAAGTATTAGAGTTAATCTTTTTACTTGGTGATTTTTCTCCTTAATACTTTAGACTTCTAGTATAATTTTGTGTGGTCCTTGGTGATTTATTTTTTCTCATTTTAAAGCTTAGGTAAATGTTCTTCCCAGCATCCAGAGATTTCACTTCGAATGTCTGCTAGTATTGGTATAGTGTATATGGATCTCCTAAAAATTTGTTTTATGTACCTGCTCATTGTACATAATGGTGAACCAGTATAATCCTCTTTCTCCCTTGCCAGGAGTCCAGTGTATTCCACAACGAGCCGCACTTCTCAAATCCATGTTGAATTTCCTCAAGAAGGCCATTCAAGACCCTGCTTTCTCAGATGGCATACGACATGGTATTGGATTCTAGATATTTTCTAGAAGGGTGTTTGACTCTCGCAAGGATTGGTCCTTTTCATACTTTGTAGGAAAATGCCATGACATTTTGAATAGCTTTTAGTGTTAGCTTAGTCCTTTAGTGTTACTTTTCCTAGACCTAAGGATTGTTCAACTATTTTAATCGTGATTGATCTATTTTTTTCCTTTTCCAGCTTCTAGATGTGTTCACTTCCAGTCTGCTACCCCACTCTGTCTCTCCGTCTCTGTATTCTTTTATTCTTTGATCTACTGTTAAAAGGTTATCGCATAGACAAAGAATAAATAATAAAATATTAGGAGGAGACAAGTGGGTACAATTAAGGAATCAAAATACTTCGTTTACCACTGTGTGGTGTATGTAATATATTGATCCATCGTCTCCACCCATCAAACTACTACTGGACTGATCATATTCTTCTTGATATTTGCTTTTCTCTTAGTGATGGATGGTTCTCTGCCTACCTCCCTGAAACACATCATCAGCAATGCAGAATACTATGGCCCATCACTCTTTCTCCTAGGTAACTGGGGTTGAACTTGTATATACCAAGCTGGAATAACCTGGCAGTGTTCTGTGTGTGTGTTTTATATCCTTGAAGAATATTTGTCCACTGTATGATTTTGTATCTTTCTAGTAGGTGATGAAATAGAGAAAGATCAGAGTTCTTTTCAAATAATTATCCATTTGCAATGTATTATGTCAGGCAAACATGATAACCATTACACTACAGAAACCTTTTTTTCAGTGTATTGCAGTCAGTAATACTATTGTATACTTGGCTTTTTGTGCTACACTTAAACACTGCAGGTATAATAAGAAACATGTCTTTATTCAGTGGTTAGCCCTTGCGGGCTCCGTCACTTCAGTCATGTCTGACTCTTTGCAACCCTATGGACTATAGCCCGCCAGTCTCCTCTGTCCATGGGATTCTCCAGGCAAGAATACTGGAGTGGTTGCCATGCCCTCCTTTATGGGATATTCCAGACACAGGGATCAAACCTGTGTCTCCTGCATCACAAGTGGATTCTTTGCCACTGAGCCGCCAGGGAAGCCCCTGGTTCTTAGCCCCTAACTTTGGTCTAAAAAGGCCAATCAGAATGTTTTCCATTCTCAGAACTGAATGTCAAACCTGTAAGCTGTAGTATAGAAAATTGTTTCTTACTGTAGAAAATTCAGTTTTGGAACCTGTAGGTACTTTCTAGTTACTTGCAATAAATGTCCTTGCATTTGGACATCAGCACTACTTTGAGTGTTGCTATTGTTAGAGCCTCATTTATTAATGCGTTTATTGAGTGTCATACATATTCAGGACAATAAGCGAGATATATATGCTTCTAGAATTCCCCTTAAAACTGTAAAGGAATTTAGTGGGAGGTGTAGAAATAGAGAATGCTTCCTGGTACCAGTAGCATGCATATTTTAATACTGCAGGGTGTCTGGAGGGAGTAGTTATGGCTACTACAGACTCAGATACTTAACTCCCTCACCAAAGCAATATAGTGATTTTGTATATTAACTTTGTATCCTGTGACTTTGCTAAATTAGTAATTCATAACTGTTGATCTCTTAAGATATTCTATAAAGTCATCATCTATGAATAATTTTACTTTTATAATCTTTATGCTTTCTATTTTACTTTTTGTTCCTGACCTCAGGGGAAAGCATTCTGTCAGTATTTCACGATTAAGTTTGAAGTTTGTTTTAAAAGAAAGTTTGAGGTTAGCAGAAGATTTTGTGTTGAATGTTTTGCTCCTCTTAATCAGGTTGAGGAAGTGATCCCTTGTGTTACAGCAACTCCATTTTGACATGGAGAAGCTCCTTCCAAGGTTAGTTTCAGATGGAAAAACTCCTGACAGTAGTTTGGTATGATCAAAGAAAGATTTGTTACTCAGTTGGAGAAGTCCCAGGTAAAGGGGCAGGGAAGGATGGCTCTCTCTGGGAGAAATCCCCCAAACAGAAAAGCAAATGCACAAGCCTTTATTTATAAAGGGGAAGTTTAAAAGAAGCAGCAAGAAGATACTTGTTCTTGTGGTTAGGGGTGCGGAGCAGGTAAGCCCTCTCAGGATGATGCAGGAAGCATAAAAGCAGAATTCCTTCTTTAAAGTCTTAATTCGTCCCTGGCATTTGAATTAGCATAACAACCTCACAGGTTCCTTGTAAATAAACTTGTACTTGAGAGGGATGAAATTTGCAAATCCAACCCAACTCCTGGAGTTCACTCAAACTCACGTCCATCAAGTCTGTGATGCCATCCAGCCATCTCATCCTCTGTCGTCCCCTTCTCCTCCTGCCCCCAATCCCTCCCAGCATCAGAGTCTTTTCCAATGAGTCAACTCTTTGCATGAGGTGGCCAAAGTATTGGAGTTTCAGCTTTAGCATCAGTCCTTCCAGTGAACACCCAGGACTGATCTCCTTGAGGATGGACTGGTTGGATCTCCTTGCAGTCCAAGGGACTCTCAAGAGTCTTCTCCAACACCACAGTTCAAAAGCATCAATTCTTCAGCGCTCAGCTTTCTTCACATCCAACTCTCACATCCATACATGACCACTGGAAAAACCATAGCCTTGACTAGACGGACCTTTGTTGGCAAAGTAATGTCTCTGCTTTTGAATATGCTATCTAGGTTGGTCATAACTTTCCTTCCAAGGAGTAAGCGTCTTTTAATTTCATGGCTGCAGTCACCATCTGCAGTGATTTTGGAGCCCCAAAAAATAAAGTCTTCCCCTGTTTCCGCATCTATTTCCCATGAAGTGATGGGACCAGATGCCATGATCTTAGTTTTCTGAATATTGAGCTTTAAGCCAACTTTTAGCATTATAGTTAGACCTCAGAATGACCCTGTTGCACAGTAACATTGTGATGCAGGATTGCAGTTAGACCTCCTCAAGATAACAGACTTGATAATAGAACATTAATTTTAGTTTATGAATACTTAATTTTAATAGCTCCTTAGAATCTAAATTCTAAGGAATTTGTACAAATGAATGTCTATTGAAGAGGCTTTCATATACCAATAGAAACCCCAAAAAGGACTTATTTCCATAAGTTTATATAGCTCATCAGAAATAGCAAAGGCCATTCACAACTCTTGGTCCCAGTAATTGTCATGTATCTGCCATTTCATTAGCATTTGATGAGAACTGTCTTGAACTGAAAATCCTCTGGTTGCTGACACCTAAGATCTAAAAGAAAGATCTACGAGTTTGTTTTATACATAGCTTATGGATATTGTATATGCATGTACCTTCCTTGTTTAGTTTTAAAAGTAAACTTTAAAAAAAATCTCATGTGTTAGAAAGCCTTGTTTTAATTGTTCCTAAAGATTTAATAACATGTCTAGAATCAGCTTGATTGGCTTGATTCCTTTCTGTTACCTGGTAGTATTTTTTACTTTAGAAATTCTTGTAGTAATCTAATCTGCTATCATTTCTTGAGAGTTAATTTTTATGACATCTTATAAAAGCACTGCATTTCATCATGCACTTTACATAGTTTCTAAAATTTTACTTGTTGTGAATCCAATTAAGTCTTTTTTCATTGCTAATACATATTACTCTTTTCTTTATTAGATTTTCCTTAAGTTTGTAAACTTTCTTCAGTCCTTTCTGAAGACTGGTTATTGGTTTTAATTATTTGTGTTTTTTGCTTGTAGTTTCACTAAATTCTGCTTTTTTTGTTACTAAGTATTTTTTCTAGCTTCTCTTTTGATTACATTTTAATGAATGCAATAATGCTGTACTGTTTCCTCTTGCATAGAGTTTTTGCCGAATTCTGGAATCATTAATAGAAGTCTTGGGGCACATTTCTAAATATTGTCAAAATACCCAAGGACTCTTAAAATTGCTGGTATTTTTAAATTGCTGAAAGGGCTTTTTAGAAGATACTTTGTCCATTTTCATATGTAAGTTTACATTCACTTTAACCCAGCAAACTCACAACCCCATCATACATTTTTTTCCTGCCTAAGCAATAGAAAAAAGAGTTTATTTTTAAATTTATTAGTTTTTCCCACTATGGACTGGTTTGTATACAGGGTGGTACATGTATATAGTGGAATGGTATGCAGCCATTCAAATTGAATGAGTTGTAGTGAAATGGGAAAGATAAAGGAGATTATATCATGTGTATTACAATTGAAAAATGAAGTTAACCTCATTCTTGTAAAAATTAAAATTTCAGTTTTTATTTTTTCTTAAATTTTATATATTTAAGGTGTACAACACAATTTGATGTACATAGTGAAATGATTTCTACAGTTAAGCATTATCTCCTCACATAGATTCCTTTTTTTATGTGATGAGAGAATCTGAAATCTATTCTCTTAGCATATTTATACTACTCAATACAGTATTGCTAACTATATATAATTGTCATGCCTATACATTGCTGCATACAAATCTTAAAGATTAATCACTAAATTCCTAATAGTGATCAATCTCTGATGAGCAGTATTAAGAACTTTTACTTCATACTAATTATGTGTGTTTAAATGTTGTACATTGAGTTCTGGGATTTTTTTTAATGTGTAGTGCTCTTACTTTGTTTTGTTTGAACCTTTGGAGTTTTGCTTTTAATATTTGTGAAGAATCTCTCAGTTTCTTATATTTCTCATCTCTTTTTAGCTACTGAAGTGGTGACTGTGTTTGTATTTCAAGAACCATCATTGCTTTCCTCACTCCAGGACAATGGATTGACAGACGTCATGCTACATGCACTGCTTATCAAAGACGTGAGTCCTTTCTGCTGCTCTGTAAAGAATTCTCAGTGCATAACCCCTTTCCATAAAATATACACACACACAAAAAGCAGTCTTATGACATGAAAATTCTCTCTTGTCTTCTATATGTAGTATTGAAACTATTGGAGGATGAGGGGAAGGGATAGTTAGGGAGTATGGGAATGACATGTACACAATGCTGTAGTTTAAATGGATAACCAGTAGGGATATACTATATAACAAGGAAATCGGCTCAATATTATGGAACAACCTAAATGGGAAAATAAATCTGATAAAGAATAGATACATGTGTATGTATAACTGAATCACTTTGCTGTGCACCTGAAACTCACAACATTGTTAATCAACTATACTCCAATATAAAATAAAAAGTATTTTAAAAAGAAAATTGGGATCTGGTCATCAAGATTCTTTTTATCTCTCTGTGCAATACTCCTGGCCAAAGTTTTCACAAGTCTACCTGAACTCTTCGAAATGTCTTCAAGCTCACTTTATCTTCTCTCTAGGTTCCCGCTACCCGTGAAGTTCTTGGCTCCCTCCCAAATGTTTTCAGTGCACTCTGCTTGAATGCCCGAGGTCTGCAGTCATTTGTACAGTGTCAGCCTTTTGAACGTCTCTTCAAAGTTCTCCTGTCTCCAGATTACCTCCCAGCCATGCGGAGAAGGAGGAGTTCTGATCCTCTAGGTAATTCATGAGAATTTGCCTTACAGTAAATAATCGGTTTGCTGTTGTGCCAAGATTGAGGTGATTTCCAAGTCACCAACTGGCAAGGAAACTGTTTCTTCCTTGATATCACTTCATGTCTCTGGCTAGGTGTGTGTTTATTGAGAATTATCACCATGCATTCTATTGCAGGTAGAAAAGAATATTTCATCCTTTACCTGTGTTCATAATATTTCCTTACTTCTCAGCAGTTCACTGTTAAATGTACTGTTACAGCACTGGTGAGGAATAGATATTAGAAAACCAGCAGTAGATTTTCAGGTCTACCATCTAGTCTTCAGCAACAGGAGACCCTGGTAATCTTCTGTTCTAATATCCAAGTCCCTAAGATAGTCACAAATGAATAGATTTCCTTCTCAGTGTATTTGAGACCAGATCACTGAGGCATAGCAATAAGGTAGAGTTTCAGAAGGAACCCAGTTTTCCAAAATGTGCTTTGTCACCACTGTAGCCTTTTAGCCATTATCATTCTTTATCAGGGCAGTCAGGGTTAACGGTTTATGCGTCTTTCTTTTCTCACTCTCTCTTCACTCTTTAATACTAACTCAGACCTTGACAGTAGAAAGTACTAGAGTATAATGTAGCATACATGGTTACTTTTAAATGTGTTTACTAGACTCCTGTCCAGTGATTTGGTTGTAGAGGTTGGTATGAGTTCATTTGAAAAAGCATGACATTAGAAAATTGCAACCACCAACTCAGTTTCTCCTTTCCTCCTTAAATTGGCACCCAAAAAAAAAATAGTTCAAGCTCTATTTTCTACAGTCTAACAGTTCCATTTTTGGCTTTAAGGGGATACTGCCTCCAACCTAGGAAGTGCTGTAGATGAGCTCATGAGACATCAGCCTACCCTCAAAACAGATGCAACGACTGCGATCATCAAGGTGGGAAGTGATACGACCATGGACATGAGAGAGCAGTGGAGTGGGAGTTTTTAGAAAAAGGCATGGCATACTGGAGGTCATTTGGATTCTTAGACTGTGCCTATAAAAGGATTATGTCTGCCTCATTTCCTCCAAGTCCTTGGGTTGGTCCTTTGCCCCCCCCCCCCCCAAAAAGTCACTTAAGTACTGCTTTCTTTTATAGGATATTAAGTTGCTGAGGCTTACCTTCTGTTCGTAAAAGCATATTACCCTTTCTAATCTTTCTTGCTTAGGTTTTTGTTTGGGGTTTTTTTTATTTCACATTTACTAGTTGTCTCTCTTCAGAGAAGGCAATGGCACCCCACTCCAGTACTCTTGCCTGGAAAATCTCACAGACGGAGGAGCCTGGTAGGCTCCAGCCCATGGGGTCGCTAAGAGTCGGGCACGACTCAGCGACTTCACTTTCACTTTTCACTTCTATGCATTGGAGAAGGAAATGGCAACCCACTCCAGTATTCTTGCCTGGAGAATCCCAGGGACAGAGGAGCCTAGTGGGCTGCCGTCTATGGGGTCGCACAGAGTCGGACACGACTGAAGCAACTTAGCAGCAGTTGTCTCTTAGGATTATTGAAACTGGTATTTGAGTTACTGGTGGTTGGTGAGTTAAAACATGGAGTCAGGTCAGTCATTCGATCACTTAACAGCCATGTGATCCTGAAGAAGTTATTTAAATTCATAGGACTTCCAGTTTCCTTCTTGTAAGATGAAATTAATGGCTACATGCCAGAAATAGTGTATATAATATTTAGTTAAAGTGTTTTAGAAGGAGAAGAGGGCGTCAGGATGAATTGGCTGGATGGTATCACCGATGCAATGGACATGAATTTGGGCAAACTTCAGGAGATGGTGAGAGACAGGAGGCCTGGCATGCTGCAGTTCATGGGGTCACAAAAAGTTGGACATGACTGGGCAACTGAACAAACAACAAAAATGTTTTGGCACTTCTGTATATAGCACATAGAAAGTGCTCCAAAAATGTTAGTCATCTCCCCATTACTTAATTACTAATAAATAATCTTGCTTCCTTTGCCTTTCAGTTACTTGAAGAAATCTGTAATCTTGGAAGAGACCCTAAATACATCTGTCAGAAGCCATCAATCCAGAAGGCAGATGGCACTGCCGCTGCTCCTCCCCCAAGATCTAACCATGCTGCAGAAGAGGCCTCTAGTGAGGATGAGGAGGAAGAGGAAGTACAGGCCATGCAGAGCTTTAATTCTACCCAGCAGAATGAAACTGAGCCTAATCAGCAGTAGGTGTTCACAAGACAAGTTCTCTAGCCTTGTGATCTTGAGCATGTTGTTTTCACCTGTTAAAAATGAGAGAGTTGAATTAGATCTGGTTGTAAGGTTCTTCCAGCCCAAAATGTCTTACAATTTTTCTTTCTTTGATTCTTGTGTGTCATTTGTGCTTTGGTGTTTGTTTTGGTTGCCTTAGCAAGCTTGTTTTATTAAATGCTGTTCATGAAATTCAGTCAGAATTCAATATATCAAATTAAATGGCCTTCCTCAGAGGATTTCCCTTTGTTGATTTGGTATTCCACATCATTTACTGCTTGACTGTCTCCATAAGAGAGCATACATCTCCTAAGAAATTTTTAGGAGTTACAGGGATTTGTTGATTGCTCTTTGTTTATTTGATCTGTTCATTCCATAGAAATCAGAAGACTTTGGAATGTACTATATGATTGTAGTCAGACACAGTAGATTTTCCTTCTTCTATTTATTTGAGGTTTTTCTACATAAAAATTGATTTCCTGGATGGTAAGATGGGGACAGAGATGATAAAGACTGCTGGTGGACCTGGTTCTTTGAGCCTACCATGTTTGCATGCAAGGGATGAAAAGCAATAGCTGTTGCTATAACTCTTAATTGCTTTCATGCTAGAAGATGTGATCCCTCTGGACAGTTATGCATTCACGTATTTAATAAGTGCTCTTTTGATGTATATATAGAAGTTGTTTTGAGAAAAGCATGATCATTTTAGGCATGGATATGAATGGGTTTGAGCTGATCTTGAAGGGTGACTTGGGACTTAAGATTATGGTGGAATAGACACCAGGAGTGAAGGGCTAGAATCCAAAACAAATATCCCCTCTTGAAACTCTAGAAAGTAATGAAGTATGTTGCTTTCTTGGTCAGATATATTTTCCTTATCTGAGAAGGCAACCCTGCCTTCATCTAATGCCATCTTCTTCTGTTTTGATTAAAATGTTCTTTCTGGAAAAGGAGGATACCCTAAAAGATTACGGGACTTCACTTGCAAAGGAGTTGGAATCTTAGTGCTTCATTGCCACATCCTGGATTGTCAGCCATCCTGCTGGCATAGAGTTCTCTTTCCTGGCAACAAACAAGGGAATGATTTCTTGAATGTTAGTATTTGTGGTGGTTTTGAGTCAAGCTGTGCACATTCATCTGCATATAACTTTAATATCTAGACTCCTTATATCTTTTGTCTAACATGCCCAGATTTTAAGCTGCCTTGATAAATTGACATTTTTTCAAGTCCTCAAATGTCTTCACTCTGCACACTTTTCTTGGAATATCATGTGTCCCTGTATATTATCTTCATATTTGTCCCCATCCCCAAATTATCTGATCTCTCCTTTTCTATCTGCCAGATTCCTGCAAGTTCATCTCAGATACCTTATTCTTACAGGAAATTTTCTCCCAACAGTTTTGTTAAAAATTATTTATATATTCTCTAATGCTTTCCCCCACTGATCTGTATACTTCTCCAAAGGCAAGGACAATATCTCATTCAACAGTGTATCCCAATCACTTTGTATATAGTAGATAATCAGTCAATAACTGTTTATTTAGTGGTTGATAGAATGAATCAAGAGTATCCAATTAGGGGGCTTCCCTGGTGGCTCCGTGGTAAAGAATCAGCCTACCAATGCAAGAAACAGGTTTGATCCCTGATACAGGAAGATCCCACATGCCACGGAGCAACTAAGCCCGTGTGCCACAACTATTGAGCCTGTGTTCTAGACCCTGGGAGTCACAACTACTGAAGCCCAGGCTCTGCTAATCTAAGAATCTCACAAATATTGATACATGTATACTTTTCCACTTCTGCCACCTTCACAAGCTTCATTTGGGTCATATGAGGATTATTAGAGCTGAGAGAGAATGCAAAAGACTACCTAAACTCAACTTAGATTTTGAAAACCACTATTAAAGGCAAATTCTTTTTTTAAAAAAATTTGTTTATTTTAATTGGAGGCTAATTACTTTACAATATTATAGTGGTTTTTGCCATACATTGACATGAATCAGCCATGGGTATACATGTGTTCCCTATCCTGAAACCCCCTCCACCTCCCTCCCCATCCCATCCCTCAGGGTCATCCCAGTGCACCAGCCCTGAGCACCCTGTCTCATGCGTCAAACTGGACTGGCGATCCATTTCACATTTGATAATATACATGTTTCAATGCTTTTCTCTAAAATCATCCCACCCTTGCCTTGTCCCACAGCATCCAAAAGTGTGTTCTTTACATCTGTGTCTCTTCTGCTGCCTCACATATACGGTCATCATTACCATCTTTCTAAATTCCATCTATATGAGTTACTGTACTGTCTTAGTGTTTTCCTTTCTGACTTACTTCACTCTGTATAATAGGCTCCAGTTTCATCCACCTCATTAGAACTGATTCAAATGCATTCTTTTTAATAGCTGAGTAATATTCCATTGTGTATTTGTTCCACAGCTTTCTTATCCATTCATCTGCTGATGGACATCTAGGTTGCTTCCATGTCCTGGCTATTTTAAACAGTGCTGTGATGAACATTGGGGTACACATGTCTCTTTCAATTCTGGTTTCCTTGGTGTGTCTGCCCAGCAGTGGGATTGCTGGGTCATATGGCAGTTCTATTTCCAGTTTTTTAAGGAATCTCCACACTGTTCTCCATAGTGGCTGTACTAGTTTGCATTCCCACCAACAGTGTAAGAGGGTTCCCGTTTCTCCACACCCTCTCCAGCATTTGTTGTTTGTAAACTTTTTGATAGCAGCCATTCTGACTGGCGTGAGATGGGACCTCATTGGGGTTCTGATTTGCATTTCTCTGATAATGAGTGATGTTGAGCATCTTTTGATGTGTTTGTTAGCCATCTGTATGTCTTCTTTGGAGAAATGTCTGTTTAGTTCTTTGGCCCATTTTTTCATAGGGTTGTTTATTTTTCTGGAATTGAGCTGCAGGAGCTGCTTGTATATTTTTTAGATTAATTCTTTGTCAGTTGCTTCATTTGCTATTATTTTCTCCCATTCTGAAGGCTGTCTTTTCACCTTGCTTATACTTTCTTTCGTTGTGCAAAAGCTTTTAAGTTTAATTAGGTGCCATTTGTTTATTTTTGTAAAGGCAAATTCTTTTATCTCCCTATCCCAGATAGTTGTCATGGTAGAAAAATTTGCAGTGTGTGCCGCCCCCTCCTCAAAAGTATTGTTTATATCCCTCCCCCACCCTATGCAAAATTCTTCAGTGAAACCCCAGATAAATTCTTGTCACCCGTGCCTCCATCTGTTTTCCAATGCCTTAAATGATAGGTAATTTTTTTCCATTAATTAATTTTGCATTTCCTATTTCCCTGCCTTAAAATGAGGCAGCTGTCTATCTTACTTCTGTCATTCATAGAACAAGTTTGCCTGTTCTAGAACATACTAATAGAATAAACGGAGTCTTACATGTGTATCATACCTAATGTATATACTTTCTTATTTTCAGCTTTTGTTGCATAGTGTGGTTTTGAGATTCATCCGTTTTGCCTATCAGTATGTTGTTTTTTGTTACTGAGTAGTATTGCATTGTATGAATATACTACAGCATTTATCCATTTGCCTGTTGATAAACTTTCAAGTTTTCAGTTTTTTTCCAGACTAAAACAGTGTTCTTTTCCCTTGTTGTTGTTGTTGTTGTTGTTTTCACTGAAATCAGCAGTATTTGAAAAAAGTGATTGTATTTGATCTTGAGACACAAGGTTTGTGCTAGAAATCTGGAATAAGGAAACTTAGGCACTAGGCACTAGAATCTACCCCAAATACATGGAGCTCTGTTCTACATTCAAAGACATTCACCACAAGTAGTACTAATACTTATTTGTTGGCCTCTTTCTTCTGCCTTCTAAATTGTTTGAGCTCAGCAAAACTGACATTGCTAGGGGTGAATATACTTGCCAGTAAGTAACCAAGCTTTTCAGTTGGGCACCATGGTTTATTTTTGTGATTGATTCCATTTATTTTGCCTAACTTAACCACCTACCCTGAACAACTTGAAAGAAATGGGTTATATAAATCCATGTGCCCTTTGAAACTTGAATGAAAACTGTTTGAGTTTAAAGGCATCAAATGCAGAGAAGCAGTTTCCTGAATTGTGGCCCACTGCTGCTGCTGCTGCTAAGTCGCATCAGTCGTGTCCGACTCTCTGCGACCCCATAGACGGCAGCTCACCAGGCTTCCCCGTCCCTGGGATTCTCCAGGCAAGAACACTAGAGTGGGTTGCCATTTCCTTCTCCGATGCAGGAAAGTGAAAAGTGAAAGTGAAGTTGCTCAGTCGTGTCCGACTCAACGACCCCATGGACTGCAGCCTACCAGGCTCCTCCATCCATGGAATTTTCCAGGCAAGAGTACTGGAGTGGCGTGCCATTGCCTTCTCCATGTGGCCCACTGGAAGGGCTCTTTTTGCCAAAGGCAGCTGTGTCTCCTCGAAGTGGGAAGAAAGACCTGATTTTCCTACCCACCCATCCACTCCTCTCCCCCCAGAAAGCCAAAGCATGACATCTCTTTTCCTGTACCTGTGTACTATGACACTCAATTGGAATCCTCTACATCTGATTACGGGCTCCAGCATCTTAAATACACATGTAAAATTAAATTTGGGAATGTTTGTTTTGGAGAAGGGGGAGAAGCAGAAGTTTTTAATTTGACAGTTAATGTAAATTATTTCGTTCATTATAGGAATGCAGTCTTTCATTGTTTCAAAGATGCTATGAGTCAAAGATTTATATGAGGTTCAGTTCAGTTCACTTCAGTCACTCAGTCGTGTCTGACTCTTTGCGACCCCATGAATCACAGCACACCAGGCTTCCCTGTCCATCACCATCTCCCGGAGTTCACTCAAACTCATGTCCATCGACTCGGTGATGCCATCCAGCCATCTCATCCTCTGTCATCCCCTTTTCCTCCTGCCCCCAATCCTTCCCAGCATCAGAGTCTTTTCCAATGAGTCAACTCTTCGCATGAGGTGGCCAAAGTACTGGAGTTTCAGCTTTAGCATCATTCCTTCCAAAGAACACCCAGGGCTGATCTCCTCGAGGATGGACTGGTTGGATCTCCTTGCGGTCCAAGGGACTCTCAAGAGTCTTCTCCAACACCACAGTTCAGAAGCATCAATTCTTTGGCGCTCAGCTTTCTTCACAGTCCAACTCTCACATCCATACATGACCACTGGAAAAACCATAGCCTTGACTACACAGACCTTTGTTGGCAAAGAATGTCTCTGCTTTTGAATATGCTATCTAGGTTCGTCATAACTTTCCTTCCAAGGAGTAAGCGTCTTTTAATTTCATGGCTGCAATCACCATCTGCAGTGATTTTGGAGCCCAAAAAAATAAAGTCTGACACTGTTTCCACTGCTTCCCCATCTATTTCCCACGAAGTGATGGGACCATATGCCGTGATCTTCATTTTCTGAATGTTGAGCTTTAAGCCAACTTTTTCACTCTCCTCTTTCACTCTCATCAAGAGGCTTTTGAGTTCCTCTTCACTTTCTGCCATAAGGGTGGTGTCATCTGCATATCTGAGGTTATGGATATTTCTCCCAGCAATCTTGATTCCAGCTTGTGCTTCTTCCAGCCCAGCGTTTCTCATGATGTACTCTGCATATAAGTTAAATAAGCAGGGTGACAATATACAGCCTTGACATACTCCTTTTCCTATTTGGAACCAGTCTGTTGTGCCATGTCCAGTTCGGATTTCCTTAAAACCAGGTAGTAGGGGGATTTCTGAGTTGATCATTTTTAGTATTCCTATATGATGTCCTGAGCCTGGAAGGCAAAAAGTTGACGATAGGGAGCAAAGTAGTTACTGAACAAGTTTGTTCTTGGAGTTTAAGAACCACTGTTTGTATGTTTTCTCTCTTGTTCTCTCCAGTTTCCATCTAGCAAGTGGAAAAAGTACCTAAGTCCCATTTCATGATAGTTACTTTGGCTCTTTTCCCTTTTATTTGGCTTCTTCAAAGGGGCAGGTATCTCTCTGGGCTAGAGCCACACCTGTAATTCTTAGTTGTAGAGATTCTCTCCCAAGAAGGTACACTTAGGCTGGGGTGGTGTATAATTGGTGTAAGTAGCAGTGGTTCTGAGGTGGAGGTTTATAGTCAGGGAAAGGTTTGCAGTCTTCCCAGGAAATCCTTTCACTCCTGGCATATATATAGGTCCTCCCTTTTTACAAAGTTCTTCCCCAGATTCTTCACTGAATGTGTTCACAGCATCCTACCCAAGCTCTTGCTCTGGATATTTTAGCTCTAAAGCCATTCATCATGCCTCTCCACTCTCTTTGCCTAGTCCTCATTTTGCTGCCAAATATCTTTATGCCTGGCAAATCTTTGTGCACATTTTATCTTGCTCAGAGGTGAAAATTACTAGTTTCTTGCCATTTTTTCTGCCTTCTCTCCCTACATTGCCCTTCTTCTGTCTCTGCCCTTTTCTCCTAAAGGCCTATGTCCAAAATTTTCCTTATTTGCCTCAAGTTTTGTCCTTTCCTAGGGTTTATCTTTTAGTTAGATTTTGTTTTAGTTTGTGGGTTTTTTCCCCTCTGTTTATTTCTTAACAAAAGCCAAGATGGGCTAAAGACTGCATTTTCTGCAGCTGCGGCATTATTGCAGCCTTCTTATCTTCAATGCATCATTGAAGCATCTGAAGCAAAAGGACATTATCACAATCTGTGGATAATTCTGTGGAACAGTCTGTGGAAAAGGCGGCCTTGGGTGTAGCCTCCATCTTGGACTAACTTCATGTGTTCTGGATGATTGATAAATCTAAGCATGGAATCTTGACTAAAATTCCATTTCCTGCTCTTTATAACTTTAAATTTGATGTAAGAACATGTTAAGATGTTTCTGTATTTCTTTCTTTCTAGCTCCTTTCTTCAAGCAAATATTTAAATAGTCTCTTAATTGACCTTGCTTATTTTTAATATTTTCATATTGATGAATTCCTCTTAGAGTAGTTCGCCTAATTTAGAAGTTTCTTTTGAGATACGTACAAATGCTGTGTTTGTGAAAGCTTGGTTTTTCCTTTTGTGCTCTCAACCTACTCAGGCTAGGAGACCTACCTTCAGAATTGATTTCACCTCTTTTCCTTTTTTTCTGGGCTGTATACTAAAGGATATGTCTTAACTGAGAGAAAAACCTAGAATTTCATTATTTCCTTTTCTTCTCTTTGCCCTCTTACACTGGTATTGTGAATTTCTGTGTAACTCACTCTTTTCTCCCTTAACAGGGTTGTTGGTACAGAGGAGCGTATTCCTATTCCCCTCATGGATTACATCCTTAATGTGGTAAGATTAATGGTAGGGCAAACTGAGTAAAGATGTATGTTTTTCTGGAAAATGTGTGGGGTTACCAAATAATCTGATGACTTAAAACTGGGGCCCTTAAACTTCAGAGCAGTGGGAAAAGATGTACAAAACTTGTTCTATGAAATTGATTTGCCAAAATTTAGCTAGAAATCCCCTTTTTGAAGAGTCCCAGTTTTCTATTCATCTCCCTTGGGAAACCAAACAGGAGGACAGTGGGCTTTGTTAGGCCAGTCTAGTATTATGTTCTTATGAATGTGTCCCAACATATTTTTTTCCTACTACTTGGCCATTTTTCTCATTAACTTCTTTCTCTTTTACCAAAAAAAGAAAAATTTAATGTGGTGTTTTCTTTTAACTTCCTGTGTGTGTCACAGGAAATTTTCCCAGAGTTATCTGTAAGGGGAAGCCCACTTAGCATTTGTTCTAGCCCAATAAGCACTTCCAGACAAGGCGTCCAGAGATGGTGTCTCCTTTGGCTGTGTGTTTGTTGGCCATATTTTGCTTTCTTACCTTTACAAAGTGCTTCGTTTGGTCTGAATCAGTGTTCCAGGATTCTAAGTTTCATTTGCATTATGAGCACATTTGAAGGAAAGTATCTATGATGTTTACTTCCAGGGAGAGGCAACACATTATCATGCAAGAAGCATTAAACAAGCAAATTAAGAGATTAAACTTGATTCTGTCACTAATTCATGGTGTAGCCATGTGCAAAGTAATTTAGCCTCTCTGTGCTCTCAAATTATGTGACTTTAGGTGTAGCTGAAAAGATAGATTGGGAAGAAGTTGTAATTACTCTTTATTTTCTGAATGTTTAGGTTTCATATAATATGCCTATCCCTTTGTACCTGATTATCCTAGAAAATCCTGATTTCATGACTATAAGATTACCCCATCCATATTCCAAGCTAGCATTTTAGTTCCAAGTGTCAGGCTCTAACTTTTTTTTAAATTTTCATTACCCAGATGAAATTTGTGGAATCTATTCTGAGCAACAATACAACTGATGACCACTGCCAGGAATTTGTGAATCAGAAAGGACTCTTGCCTTTGGTCACCATTTTGGGTCTTCCCAATCTGCCCATTGACTTTCCCACATCTGCAGCCTGTCAGGCTGTTGCAGGTGTCTGCAAATCCATATTGGTAAGAAGCATCTGACCAAATATTTTCATTTCTTTTAGAAATCAACTTTGCAATACTTCTATATGCATGTTTTTACCATGGTCTCCCCTTCAACTAAAACATAATGAGAAATTTGTGGTTATGTACTGCAAGTGGATTTTGTGACTAATAGTGTGCCATGTTATTTCTCATTGAAAAGTCAAGTGTTCTTCTTCCCTGAGTTTGGTATGTAGGTCTAACATAAGAGTTTTTTGGAAGGGAAAATGTATCTCCAAGAAAGCTTTGGAGGTGGGTTTTAACACAATCTTGTATTGTTTCACCATGTATTTTTTTCCTTTGTCAGGCTTGATACTTGTGTATTTTAAGCATGGTTGATCCGTAGTTCATTGCTCGAATTTTGCCCTAAAAATGAAGTTGCTTTAAATAGTGGTAAAATAGACATAACATGATAATTACCACTTTAGCCATTTCTAAGTGTATATAGTTTAATTGTGTTTAGTACATCACATTGTTGGGAAAACCATCTCCAGACCTCTCTTCATCTTGCGAAACTGAAACTCTACACTTTAATAAACAGCTTTCAATTCCCTTCTCCCTATCAGACCCTGGTAACCACAATTCTACTTTCTATCTTGAATTTTGACTATTCTGGGTATGTCATATAATTTGAATTCATAAGGTATTTTTCTTTGTGTAACTGATTTAATTTGCTTAGCATAATGTTCTCAAGATTCATCCATGTTGTAGCATTTGTCATAATTTTCTTTTGCTTTTAAGGCTGAGTAATAGTCTAGTGTATATATAAACTGCATTTTGTTATTGATAGACATTTTTAGTTGCTTCCCTTTATGAATGGTGCTGCTACAAACGTGGATGTGTCCTCCAGACTCTGTGTTTGTATATATTGAAAACACTTAAGATCTACTCTCTTAATAAATTTCTGATATATAACGTAGTATTTTTTATATATTATATATACATATAAAATTAGCTAATTATAGTTACCACATTATACATTAGATCCCCAGAATTTATTCCTCTTATAACTGAAAGTTTGTACCCTTCGACCAGCATCTCCACAACATCCCCCAGCCCCTGACAATCACCATTCTACTCTCTGGTTCTGAGTTTGACTTTAAAATGAGATCATACCTGAGACATTGCTTTCAGTTTTTTGGTTATCTACCCAGATGTAGGATTTGCTAGATCATCTGGTAGTTCTGTTTTTAATTTTTTGAGAAACTATTATATTATCCACAGCAACTACACCATTTCACATTCCAACCAACAAATTCTCTGCATCCTCATCAACACTTGTTATTTTATAGTTTTTTGATACTAGCCAACCTAATGAGTATGGCATGAAATCTCATAGTTTTGATTTGCATTTCTCTGTTGTTTAGCAATGTTGAGCATCTTTTGTGTGCCTGTTGCCCACATGTCTTCTTTAGAAAAATGTCTGTTCAGGTCCTTTTTGCAAAACAGTACATTTTTTCCCCAAAACCAGTACATTTTATTTGACAACAGACTCCACAGTTTGTCTCAGTTGTGACATATGTAGATGGTTTTAGATTGTTTTTTGGTGGTCAACCATACTGAACAAGATTTTTCAATCTTCAAAACAACCAAGACTCAAAGAGATTGTACGTTTCACTTCAGTTCACAAGTGAACTGTGTGTCCTCCATTTATCGAATTATTTTTGGCATAGATTTCCCTTTGAGGTAAAAGGGTAGAGATGAAGCCACTCCCCAATCTCAAAGAAGTAAGGTGTTGCTGGCTGGTGTTTCTCAGCAGGCTGGCACATCTGTGTATTTCTTGTCTAATTCTTCTCATTGGCCTGGAGCAGCTCTTCACATTTTCTCTAGATAGCCTAGCACTTTTTCACCCCCGGTTGCCTGATGGTTTCTTTCTCTCATAAGCCTAGAGCTTCTAAGGATAAGGCAGAGCCCATTTTTTAATCAGGTTTGTTTTTTGTTGAGTTACAGGAGTTCTTAATATATTCTGGATATTAATTCCTTACCATAAATGATTTGTAGATTGTTTTCTCCCATTCCATGAGTTGTTTTTCACTGTGTTAATAGTGTCATTTGATGTGAAAAAAGGTTTTTATTTTGATGAAGTCCCAGTTTGGTTTTTGTGGGGGTTTTTTGTTGTTTTGTTTTTGTTCTTTACTTTTCATTGCACATGCTTTTGGTGTTATACCTAAGAAATCACTGTTAAATTCAGTGTCATGCAGCTTTTGTCCTATGACTTTTTCTAGGTGTTTTATAGTTTTAGCTCTTATATTTAGGTCTTTGATCTGTTTTGAGTTGATTTTTTATATGGTATAAGGTAACAGTCAACTTCATTCTTTTGCAGTTTTCCCAACACTATTTGTTGAAAAGATTATCCTTTCCCTATTAACACCCTTGTCTTGGTAACCTTGTCAAAAATCATTTGACCATGTATGCAAGGGTTTATTTAAGAACTCTCTAATCATTGGTGTTGATGTCTGTCTTTCTTTATGCAAGTACTGCAGTGTAAGATAGTTATATCTATTTGGGATCCCTAGAGATGCTGTATGAATTTTAAGAGAGATTTTTTTGTTTTCGAAAACAAAAGCCATTGGGATTTTTATAGGAATTGGATTAAATCTTTGACATTTCTTTGTTAGCTGAGTTGTGCAATAAGTAATTTCTGCTGAAAGTCAGAAATCCAATTTCTTGAGGACTTGGAAAGATCCATAATTGTGACATTTGCATTTAATATTTTATTTTGCTTTTCTCTTCTTTGCAAATACTTAATTCAGTGCTATTCATAAGAGAGAGGGAGAAGGGAGGCTGCTCCATGTTTATTGTACCTTTAAGATACTGTGAGGTTGGATAGATTTATTTAAAGCCATAGGAAAGGCACATAAGCCCTCCTATTTGAATGGCAAGTGATAGTGTTCACTGTCAAGATTTTTCTTCAGACTCAAAAAAAATTTACAAGGGCCATATAATCCTTGAGTTGTCTCCAAAATAAGAAAATGCCTAGCTAATGCCTCAGAGAAGGTGATGGCACCCCACTCCAGTACTCTTGCCTGGAAAATCCCATGGACGAAGGAGCCTGGTAGACTGCAGTCCATGGGGTCGCGAAGAGTCAGACACGACTGAGTGACTTCACTTTCACTTTTGACTTTCATGCATTGGAGAAGGAAATGGCAACCCACTCCAGTGTTCTTGCCTGGAGAATCCCAGGGACGGGGGAGCCTGGTGGGCTGCTGTCTCTGGGGTCACACAAAGTCGGACACGACTGAAGCGACTTAGCAGCAGCAGCAGCAGCTAATCCCTATCCTAGACTTGTCTCTCTTATTGTGGCAAGAAAAAAAAAAACCATTTGTAACAATGGTTCATTTCCATGCTTTGGAACCTTACGTAATATTGCTCCCTATTGTGCAAAATTTGAAATTAATTTTACAGCATGGAGTTCTTGCTATAACAATATTCCAGTTTGGCCATCACAATCATGTTAAATTTGATTGACTTACCACATTTGAAAGCCTCTCATTTAAGACAAGTGATGTGCTGCTCTAAAAGGAGGTGTTTAGGTATGTCATACATGCATTCATATTTTGGCTCCACCATTTACCAGATGAGAGACCATGGCCAGGCCTAAAATTTGTGAGTCTTATCTTCCATTTCTTTCATTGTGACTATTAAGACATATGCATATGAAGTTTATTGTACATTAATGCTTTAATTATTATCATTTCAGACACTGTCACATGAACCCAAAGTCCTCCAGGAAGGTCTCCTTCAGTTGGACTCCATTCTTTCCTCCTTGGAGCCCTTACACCGCCCAATAGAATCCCCCGGGGGCTCAGTGTTGTTGCGAGAACTGGCTTGTGCTGGCAATGTTGCTGATGCTACCCTCTCAGCTCAAGCCACACCTCTACTACATGCACTCACTGCTGCCCATGCTTACATCATGATGTTTGTTCATACTTGCAGGGTTGGACAGGTAAGAATTATCTTAAGGGTGAACATGTTGGTTTAAAGTCAGTAAAATACCTAGGCCATATACCTGGCATCTTAGTGTACTTAGAAGCAGTTCTACCTAGGCTGACTGGTAAGTTCTTTTGGGTTGGGTGATTTAAGGGTTATGCTTCAAGTTGCCATCTAGTTTCACTTTCCCTTAGTATTTTTTTAATTGGAAGTAAGGTGACAATATAACTTGTTTCATGAACTGGACCTTGAGAGTAAAAGAGATTGAGATAAATACAGGCGTTAATAGATCTATAGCATTCATATAGGCCTTGGGGATGTATAATCACCCCTCTTAGCAAGCAAGCCTCAATTGGGTGCACATCTGGCCTTATTACTTCCTAATCTTTCTACAAATGCATGTAGACTTGATAATAAGATGGCAAGAAGGAAATTTGACCACAGAACTTTTTAAGTCAATGGTAATTAACAGATTACTAAAGATTTCCTAAATATCAACCTCTATGTTTGCACTGCATGTGAGGCTCCTCTTGTGCTTCCAGAAAGTTGAGGTTGTGAGAGGTTGTTTTTTGAGTGTTCACAGTTTTGCTACCTTTAGTTGTCAATCTAAAGATTAATGGTGCATTTTTACCTGGCCTATTTTATGCTGTTGAACAAGAGTGTGTTCTTTGAACAAATATAATTAGAAAACACAATTATAAACTAGAAAGTAATTAAATTATAAAAAAAAACTTTATGGGTTTATTTATTTATTGAAATAAATGGGAAATAACAAGTCCCTTTTCCATCTAAAAAATTTGGAGGCTGTCTATGAATCTGTAAAACTGTTTCTTTGATTTAGAAAAACGGAGTAGCCTATGACTCCTGTTTTTCATCTTACAAAAAAAACAATGAGATCTTAAAGATAGATTGTAAATATTAAAAGAGAATACCTGTGATCTTCAGTGTGGAAATTTTGATGAAGCTGATAGCTCTGAGAATAATGAGGAAGGAAAAATAGAATCCCTTATCCTTTTAAATAGCTGAAAGTTCATTTTGATCATTCAGAGGGCATCCCAAAGATCACCTTCTTTTTCACTTGGTTACAGAGTGAAATTCGTTCCATCTCCATAAACCAGTGGGGCTCTCAGTTGGGTCTGAGTGTTCTGAGCAAGCTGAGCCAGTTATACTGTTCCCTGGTATGGGAAAGCACTGTCCTCCTCTCCCTCTGTACCCCAAACAGGTAAGGGAATGAATGGTCATCTCTTTTATTATCTCTTGTCTATCCCAACAGAGAAACTAAACTTAGTGAGCCTGGAGGATTGCTTTGGTTAAGGATAGAAAGGTAAAGAGTTCAGAGGCTTTCTTGTCTGAGTTCATTCAGGCTGCTATAACAAAATCCACTAATTGGGTTCTTATAAACAATAGAAATTTATTGCTCAGAGTTTTGGCAGCTAGAAGTCTGTGTGGTTAGGTGAAGGCTCTCTTCCACATTGTAGACTTCTCATTGTATCCTCACATGGTGGAAAGGACTGAATCTCTCTGGGGCCTCTTTTTATAAGGGCTTTGTCCCATTCATGAGGGTTCTACTTTTAAGCACCTATCAAAGGCTTGGACTTCTCTGATTACTCAGATGGTAAAGAATCTGCCTGCAGTACAGGAGACCCAGGTTGATCTGTGGGTCAGGAAGATCCCCTAGAGAAAGGAATGGTTACCCACTCCAGTATTCTTGCCTGGAGAATTCCATGGACAAAGGAGCCTGGCAGGCTACTACATTCCATGGGGTCACAAAGAGTCTGATACAACTAAGTGGCTAATATGCACAGAGACTTTACTACTAATACCATCATCTTGTGGAGCATTAGGATTTTAACATTTGAATTTTGTGGAGACACAAGCATTTAACCAGTAGCATTGTCCTTCCCACTTACTAGCCAAAGGGCTTGCTTACAAATGTGTTGTGCATCTTTGATATGATATCCCAGTATGGTGGATGTTTACAATTTGGTCCTGTTGTTAGACAGGTCTAAAGAGTTGAGTTAGAAACCAAACGTCTGGAATTACATCATTGCAGATATTTAATTAGGTTAACTTACCTGCTGTGGGAAGGGAATGGTGTCAGTTAAGCAGGTCAGAGATCAAGTACAACATAA
The DNA here is from genome assembly GCF_019923935.1 of Bubalus bubalis. Taxonomy (NCBI): domain Eukaryota; kingdom Metazoa; phylum Chordata; class Mammalia; order Artiodactyla; family Bovidae; genus Bubalus; species Bubalus bubalis. The sequence continues at coordinate 51,810,700 of NC_059181.1, forward strand.
AAAAATGAGTTATCAGAAGTTTTATTGCTCACTGTTTCTCTTCTTGCAGCTTGCCATCTGGGTGTGAATTTGGCCAGGCAGACATGCAGAAACTGGTTCCAAAGGATGAGAAGACAGGTACGACCCAGGGCGGAAAAAGATCAGGTAACTCCAAGAAACTTAAAGTCCAAGCCATTAATTCTTTTAAGTTCTGTCTCAGTGTCTTCATAGGTTTGTTGTGAAAATTTAGTTAGCTCTATCATCTGTAGTCTTCAGGCTTTTTTCCATTCATTAGTTTTTAGTTATATATTTTAAACTATTTTCAGTTACTTTCTCTATAAGAAAATATACATATCCACAATGATAAAAATTAGAAAACATAGTAGAAAGAAGAATAACCAATATTTATACCACAGAAAATATTTTGAAAGTGTCTGCTTAATCTTTTTCCCTGAGGATATGTTTTATTAACATAGTTGTGATTGTCTTAGACATATTTTATAGATCTCTCTTCACTTAATATTAAGTGCTATGTAAAGGTACCATGAATTAACCATTCCCTATTAAGTTTCTAATGTTTTGAAAACGGAACATCTTTGTATGTATTTTTTTGCAAATATTGAGGTTGATTCTTAGAAATTACTATAGGTTGAATGGAAAAAACTGAATTTTTAATTTTTATTAATTTAAATGTAACAAACTATTATTCTGTTCAGTTGTTGAAAGACTAAAGTTTGGAAAACTTGGGTGTATGAAGTGGTTTTTTCAATTTATGAAATATAGATCAATTAAGGAAAATTTAATATCTGTATTAAGATGTACTGTAAATGTAAAATAGATACCTTTTAAAATTATTTAGTATAAAAATGTATAATCTCATTCATTTTTATATTTTATTATATGTTAAATAACAATTTTTATTATATTGAGTTACACGGTATATTCAAAAATTATAGCTTTTTTTTAACTTTTTAAGTGGTTAGTAGAAATTTTTAATTATCTATGTGGTTCACATTATGTTTCTATTGCACAATGTCGTTTTAGAAAATAGCTTTTATATTATATTAAAATAGAAGTTCCAAATTGCAATAAGCAGAAATTATACAATTTGGACTTCCCTGGTGGCTCAGTGGTAAAGAATCCACCTGCCACTGCAGGAGACATGGATTCAGTCCCTGATTTGGGAAGATTCCACATGCCGTTGAGCAACTAAGCCCATGTGCTACAGCTACCGAGCCCATGTGCTATAACTACCGAAGTCTGTATGCTCTAGAGCTGGTGCACGGCAGCAAGAGAAGCCACTGCAGTGAGAAGCCTGTTCTCCACAACTGAAGAAAAGCTTGCAACAGAGACCCACCAAGTGGAAAATAAATAAAATTAGAAGAAGAAGAAAAAATCATACAATCTTCTGACCCTAATGGAGCAAACCTAAAATTAATAAAAGCAGATTTTCTAGAAAGTTTTTTCTCCTATACTCTGTATCAGGAAAAAAATAAATTTGATAAACTATTTAAAGAAAACGGTGAGACATTTCTATATATAAAAGCCTATTAACTATGCTTAAAAATTGTATTGAGATTACTAAAAATAGAGAAAACGCTAAGGAACTAATAAAGCAGACATAAGTTATGAAATAAGTAATGACATATGACAGCTAGTTATTGTATTGGGGAGAATGGGACAGAATTAATAAGATATGCACAGACTTCTGGCAAGGTTAATTTTGTAGAAATTTCTAACCAGAATTTACAATATCAAGTTTTGCCAAAGTGTACCAACTTTAACTTAAAAAATAATTTACTAAGAATCAGGAACAAAATTAGACTCGGGCAAAGAATTGCCTTGCATAACAATTTAGATATATTTTTCCCCAGCAGTTTTTTCCACAAATTTAACAAGGATAACTCCATTTACACATACAGTTTTTTCAGAATATTACAAAGAAAACTTGGTGATATGTTTTATATATTGCCTAATGTTGATTCTTAGGTCTAAGAGCACACACGACCACCCCAAAGAAGACATATCTCAAAAATTTAAATTCTAGGAAATATATTTCTCCAGTAGTGATCTATGATGTCTGATTTGAGTTTATTAATGAGCTATAAAATTCTAGCAAGGTATGTGCCTTGAGAGTGTGGGTCACCATGCACATTGTATTCTGTGCGAAGTTTCTGAGTCCTGCAGTATGCCTACAGTCTTCCAGGGTAGCCCTGGGTAAAGACTTTTTAACATGCTCCCATTGGAAGATAGATGTCAGTGTTACCTAGTTAGAAGGACTCCAAGGAAAGAAGCTTATCAGTACAGTTTTGTGTTTGTTTGTTTTTTTTTACTTTTCAGATTTAGGAAGTTGTGGCCATTTAAAGAGTAACAAGCACTATAGATAGGTAGCTCTCTCTTGGGACTCTTCAGAACAGGGAACCAGTTAAGTCCTGGCTTACCATGGTCTTACTGCTCCCCTCTTATGGCTACAGATGGGGATCAGGATGGAACCACTGGAAGTATGGATGCTTCTACCCAGGGCTTGTTGGAAGGCATTGGGCTTGATGGTGACACACTGGCTCCTATGGAGACAGATGAACCTACTGCTTCAGACTCTAAGGGCAAATCTAAAATCACACCTGCCATGGCTGCCAGAATCAAGCAAATCAAGCCATTGTTGTCAGGTGAGTGATTCTCTTCCTTCTATCTCTTTTAGAGCCCGGTATGGCTGTATTGTTTCCTTTTAAGGAAATTTTAAACTTGGTGGCTCATTTTCAGGTATCTGCTATGTGACAGGCTCTGTACTAACTGTGAGGGAGACAGAGATGAGAGAGTGGCTTTCTGAAAGCCAAATCTACCCCTCCTTTTCTTTCTACTCTTCTGCTACTGCAAATGACCTCTGATCCTACCATTTCCCTGAACTGTCTCACCAAGGTATCTAACCTCCTTGTTGCTAAGTCCACTGGATACTCTTCAGTCTCCTCACTTTTCTGCAGCACAGTGGTTGACCTACCAGTTCTTTCTCAAAATACTCTTTTCTTGGCTTTTGTGATATTAAGCCCACCTGCTTTCCTATTACCTGTCTGGCTAGTGTACTCAAGTCTCCTCTTCCTTTCTCTGTCATTCAAATATAGCTGGCAGGTAACACAGTTGATTTGTGTTTTAATAGTTACTTTGCCACCTCTGTGGGAACTACAATAACATGATACAAGATCATATTAAAGATGTGCACTGGGGACCTCTCTGACGGTCCAGTGGTTGAGACTCCGTGCTTCCACTGTGGAGGGTGCAGGTTTGATCCCTGGTCAAGGAACTAGGATTCTGCATGCTGTGCTGTGCAGCCCCTCCCCCAGAAAAATGCACTGATATGTCTTTGCCATCTTTCACCCCTTAATTTTTGGGGAACCTATTTTGTATGCCTATACCAATTTTGTATGTTTGCCACTTTATGACCTCTTACTGTGAAGGAAAATGAGGACAACTGGGAATTGGGAGTTCTGCCCAAAGGAAAGCAAAACATGGCCTTTGGTGCTTCCATGTGTTATTTTAAACCCTGTTGAATTTTACATTCCATTCTAATTTGCTTAATTCTACTCCTTTGTTTTAATTTGAAAGTCTACCTCCACTTTCCCCATATTGAAGGAAAATTGACCATCCAAGAAGATGCTGATGTTTACCTCTCCTTTCTTTGTTACACCTCTGAAACCTTTGAACACTGTGGGGTTTCTATGTGGGCCCAGCCCATGCTTTTGATGTCTGTTTCTCTGTGCTTTCTGGCCTTTTGTTTTTCTCTTTTATCCTTGCTGACTACTTTTGAGCCACTTTGCTGTCTATTCACTTGAAAGCAGTGGTGGAAAAGTAAAAATTTAATGTTTACATGCATTAGGCTTTCAAAGTCTAGGCACGCCCAACCTCCAGTCAGGTAGTGCAAGTATCTGTAGCCTATTCCCTCATTATAATTGGGAGATCCTAATGTGGTTCGATTAGGAAGAAGAAAGGCTTGTTCCTTTCTTAAGCTTTATATCTCAGAACTTACTGAGTTTGGGGGGGAAGGTATGATATGTAGCACCAATTCAGATAGAGCCAATTTTTTCACAGTGGGTTCATATGTTGTTTAGTTGCTAAGTTGTGTTCAACTCTTCTGTGACCCCATCCAGTCTCCTTTGTCCATGGGATTTCCCAGGCAATAGTACTAGAGTGGGTTGCCATTTCCTTCTCCAGGAGATCTTCCCAACCCAGGAATCGAACTCACATCTCCTGTCTTGGCAAGCAGATTCTTTAGTACTGAACCACCAGAGAAGCCTGGGTTCATGTGTATATGTATGTAATTAAGAGATGTGCTCTGATTCAGACCTAGTCTTATCTCTGGATTGTGATGAAATGTTTATTTCAGAAATACTGTGACAGCATTTTCATTTGTGATTTTAAGAGTAATAAATATTCACTGTAGAAAAGGTACAGAGAAATGTTTTAAGAAAAACAGGAAAATACCCATGTTTAGATATATTTTCTTTTTCTATACATCTCCTTTTACATGTTTTATTTGAATTCTACCTTTTTGGTTCAGCAATATATACTGAAAAGCATCCTACAAAGATGAAAATTTGAAATACTTGTAATCTATGTAATACCTTATTAGATTTTTATAAGAAAGCCACTTTTTATATTTTTATGCTTTTCCAAACAATCTTTTTTCGTTTGGGGACCATACATTTAATGTTGGTATACATATGATGTTCTTTTCTGGTCTAGGTTGTTAGCATTTTTGCCAGTTTTAAAGTTCTCTGGGCATTTTAAGTGACTCCATAGTTCAGCACATATTATAGATACACCATTTATGTAACTAGTTCATATTGTGTATTGCTTTCTGCAAAGGTGGTTTCAGTTTATATCTCTACTAACAGTGTGAGCGCTTGTTTGTCTTTCATATTTGCTATATATTGAATGCCAATATACTTCTCCATCTCCTGCCTTCAAAAGAGGCATTTATTCCCTGTGGAACTTCTTTTCAGATATCATATGTAGAGACAAGTCCAGGTGTTACATAGAATATTATGTGGGAGGAAGTAGTCATTAAAATGTATTAAGAGTAATGTCTCTGTTATAATGAAACCATTCTGGAAACACTGTACAGCCTTATTCTGACTTTTGGATTCCAGCTTCCTCTAGATTAGGCAGAGCACTGGCTGAGCTGTTTGGACTCCTTGTTAAACTTTGTGTGGGGTCTCCTGTCCGTCAGAGAAGAAGCCATCATGCTGCCAGCACCACCACAGCACCAACACCTGCTGCTCGATCAACAGCCTCAGCCCTCACTAAGCTCCTCACAAAAGGCTTATCATGGCAGCCTCCACCATATACGCCTACTCCACGCTTCAGGTGAGGTTCTGCTTGAGATGCAAAATCTAATTGGTTCCTTCTCTACTTGAATGCAGAGTGAATCACTGAATTAGAGGACTTGGAGGTCCCTTGTTTTACCCTAAATGCGTACCCCAAATACAGTATAAGGTACTTGTCTTGGTTCTACCTACTCTAAAATACAGAGATTTTTAAAAGTATTTATAATCAGATTGCATTTCAATAACCTTGTGTTTAGTAGTAGGTAGAAACTGTCACCCTTCTTTGCCTTAGAAATTTTAGTATCCAAACTAGTCATCTACCTGCATTCTAGTCAGTCAGTCATTTCAGTGCAGTATTAAATTTTACTCTTGGCTTCTACTTGAATTTCCCATTGTTTCTCTGGCTGCCCTAGAGAAGGTTAAATTTTTGCTTTTTCCCTCTTCCAGGCTGACCTTCTTCATCTGTTCAGTTGGTTTTACATCCCCAATGCTGTTTGATGAGAGGAAGTATCCCTACCACCTCATGCTGCAGAAATTTCTCTGCTCTGGAGGCCACAATGCCCTTTTTGAGTAAGGATCATGTTGCGTTTGGTCTTTCCTATTTGCCTTAGCAGCCCACAACTTTCTAAGCCACCTATCCTGTGATGATGGGATACATAGAGACAGCCATTGGTTGTACCCTTTCATGGTTTAGGAACTAGTTGTATTTATGTCCATCTTCCTGGAGGGTAGGATTCAGCCTGTCCTTGGGCTGTCTTGTAACGGTCTCTGTTTTTCTTCATTTGGATTGCAATGTCTTGTACATATTTTTCTAATAGACTTATCCTTTCCTACTATTTCTTTGAATATGGTAATTTTCCTGCTGCTTTTGGTCAGAAGATTCTAAGTTTCATTTTGGTTTTTTTTATTTGTTGTAGCTTTAGAAATAAAGCTGGAAATGGTATTAATTTCACCCTAAATATGTGTAACAAATTATCACTTTGTCCACCTTAAACTTCCATATGTTATATGTCAATAATACATCAATAAGGCTGGAATAAAAACCCAAATAAAAGGTAAAGCACTGTATTCAGCATCTTGTAATAACTATTAGTGGAAAAGAATATGAAAAAGAAAATACATATATAACTGAATCATGTTGCTGTTTACCAGAAATTAACACAACATTGTAAATCAACTATACTAGAATTTTTTGAAAAGAGTAAAGCTAATAAATGTTGGACAGACTAGAAGCAGTATCTCCAAGAAGAGGAACTGGGAAGCTTTTGAATATGTCCCTGTCTTTCTCCCCCCACCCCCAATCTAAAATACTAATATTCCATCTTCACATTTTCTCTTATTTGAATTTAGAACATTCAATTGGGCTCTGTCTATGGGAGGAAAAGTTCCTGTTGCTGAGGGATTAGAACATTCAGACTTACCTGATGGCACAGGAGAATTCCTAGATGCCTGGCTAATGCTGGTGGAGAAGATGGTAAATCCCACCACTGTGCTTGAATCTCCACATTCACTGCCTGCCAAATTGCCTGGAGGTGTTCAGAACTTTCCACAGTTCAGTGCCCTCCGCTTCCTTGTGGTAACTCAGAAGGTGAGTATTCAGCATTCTAAAACCAAGAGTAATTTCTCGTGCCAACTAGGTAGCTCCCACCCTCTTTTGTCCTCCTTAGTGAAATAATTTGACTGGTGGAGAACCACTGGATCCTACTCCGAGGTAGGGCTGCCTTGCAGAATGCATTGCAGACCACTTGATAATTTTCTGTGGTGTAAACCTTTGAACTGTAAACTCCAGATTGCAACTTCTAGGTTGGGTTTAATGCCCCCTTCTCTGTGCTTCCTTGGACCCCCTCAGTACTGCCTGAAATTTTGTTGTTAGCATTGATTGTGGAAGGACTATCTCACAGATCTTTGACTTATTTTTCCTGGGGTTTTGAATTGAGACAAAATGGTCTTCACATAGCTTTTCAAATGACTTACAGGCAGCATTTACTTGCATCAAGAACCTGTGGAACCGGAAACCCTTGAAAGTGTATGGTGGGCGAATGGCTGAGTCCATGCTAGCCATCCTGTGCCACATCCTCCGAGGAGAACCTGTGATTCGAGAGAGACTGAGCAAAGAAAAGGAGGGATCTCGAGGAGAAGAGGATACAGGACAAGAAGAAGGTGGCTCTCGCCGGGAACCTCAAGTCAACCAGCAACAACTACAACAGGTGGGATTCTGACCTCACACTCCAGGGCCCAGACTTTGCACCTGAGAGTGTGTGGTCTGTCAGGTTTCTAAGTTTCTAAATGCCCAGTCCTGTTAGGAGATAGGTTTAAATTTGCTCTCTTTCTTACTTTTTCTCCCGAGAAAGCTGAAGTGTCATTTCAGTACTCCTAATAGGTAAAAGATCTGTGTCCTCCCAAGCATCTTGTTTAGTATTGGAATTCTTTTACGTATTCTCAGTAGACTGTGGCTGCTATGTTCTTTGGAGGCAAACTGTCCTCAGCTACTTTCTGATGGATCTGTAAAGAGAAGGGACATTGTGACCCAAATGTATTTTCCAACAAGAGCTTTTGGAAACCTTACTCACCTACAAAACTGTTTTCATATTTTAAATTTAAAATAGTTGGAGGCCAGAAGTGGGGGAGGGGATGCACCTTATGATCCTGACATTTCAATCTCAAACAGCATTATATCTAGAATCCTGTTCAAATGTCTTCTGTATGTACATGCCACATTTTTATTATAATGGTTAAGTGTTCACTTTAAGAAAACTTAGAAATATACCAAAATACTTTCTAAAGGCATTCATAATGATGCCACACAAGATAATCATTGTATCCTTATTTTCACCACTTAATTCTGTGCCTAATTTTTACCTAGCAGCATCATACAGAACGTAGATTTATACTGCTGTCTTTAAGAAACTAGGTCTTTTTTACTTCTTAGTCATTCTTATATTGCTGGATATGTTGATTTTCTTATTATTTGGTGTTGTAAAGCTGTGGTGTATAGCTTCATTCTCTACAAATCTTTCTATGTATCTCATGATTATTTCCTAGTTGTAGGTTTCCTGGGTTAGTTTTTCAGGCTCTTGTTCTGTTGCCAGTCTGTCTTCAAGAAAAGTGGGACCAAGTTTTGCTTCTATGTGTGAGTCTCAGTCTTAGAATAATCTTGCTAAGGAAAATGGCCATCTAGCTGAATTTTCTTGAAGGATGGAATTGGGAATCACTTTGACTCCTTGCCTCATTATGTAGCTCTGTTTAAATGGTATGGAAGCACCATGCAGAAAGGATCATTCATGTTATCTAACTGACTTAGCTTTATAAATATTCTCAGTTCATATGAAGTTAGAAGAACTTGTCTCCATCTTAAAAGGATTCCTCTTTTTTTTTTTTTTTTTTACAATGTGTTTGGATTTCTCTCTTACCATGGTTCTTTGAGATCCTGCATTCTTTTTGTAGCTCATGGACATGGGCTTCACAAGGGAACATGCCATGGAGGCCCTGTTGAACACCAGTACCATGGAGCAGGCCACAGAGTACCTTCTAACCCACCCTCCCCCGATCATGGGAGGAGTTGTTCGGGTGAGTTGGCTCAGGGGCTCTGATCTCTCAGGGTGTTGGTATGGCTGCTAATGTGCTTTACTTCTCCATGCCAATATTTTCTTTACACGCTAACTCTTACAGCTCTAGAATATAAGGAGCAGAAGCTTTCTCTCTCTTAGTCAGGCAAATTTTACTGGACTTTGCAAAAGAACTCTTAAATTATCCATAGGCAGAAAGTAATAGGAGAGGCTCTCTTTTCTGAAATGCCAAATAGGTGGTCATATTGAAGATCCTTTCCTGTTTAGTTTTGTTGTGGTTTTTCCCTCTTGTTCTCGTGGTGACCAGGTAAGCCTAATTGAATTTGATTCTACAGAGCAGCATTCAGAGCCTTCTCTGTTCTTCTCTAAAGTTTGAGCCCAGGATGTCTGATTCCTTATGATTAGGGTATGTGTAGTTGCTGGATTTTCTTTTGTTGCTCTTTAGGATCTGAGTATGTCTGAAGAGGACCAGATGATGAGAGCGATTGCCATGTCTCTGGGACAGGATATCCCAATGGATCAAAGAGCAGAGTCACCTGAGGTAACTAGGAAATGGGGCTTCCAAGAGGGTCTGACACAGTGATCTTAGTGTTTCTATGAACATTCTGCTATTACTGTTTGGTAACTGCTGGAAATAAAGTCTAAACAAAGACATGGGAGTACTCATTCATCCCAGCCTTGCCATCGCTAGTCTACATTACATTGACCTGAAGCTTTATGTGAAACAGATGAAGCATTAATATTATTGTCAAATAAGAGGCCCAAAATGTACTTGGTAGTGCTCATTAGGCCAAACTTGGCTGTCTTTATTACCTTGGAATCTAGGTAATAATTACTACCTGGAGAGAATGCAGGACAATTGTCTACAAATGATTTTTGTGGGAGGTGATGTCAAATGATGCAAATAAGTTTCCAGCACTTTGAGGATTGGAGGTGTCCTGCTGTCTTGCATTAGCCTGTCTAGCTGCCTTTATACTCATTGCCACACCCTAATGAATGTACCACCTGATTGAGGAGAAGGTAGAGAATATTTATGTGGTAGGGCAGATACATTATTAGAGTCTCCTCACTTTCTTCCTTCAACTGTCCCATATCCTCTCACTCTTCCTTCCCTGCCTCTAGGAAGTTGCTTGCCGAAAGGAAGAGGAGGAACGGAAAGCTCGAGAAAAGCAGGAAGAGGAAGAGGCTAAATGTCTAGAGAAGTTCCAGGATGCTGATCCATTGGAGCAAGATGAGCTCCACACTTTCACAGATACAATGTTGCCAGGCTGCTTTCACCTTCTTGATGAGTTGCCAGACACTGTATACCGAGTGTGTGATCTGATCATGACAGCAATCAAGCGAAATGGAGCAGACTATCGAGACATGATTCTGAAGCAAGTAGTCAATCAGGTAAGTTCTCCAGGGGCCAGAAAGTCTTTGAAAGGAAAAAACAAGCTCTCTTTTTCTATGTATCACTTCTTAGATTCATCTAAAATGTCAAAAATGTCTCTCACTCTTGAGCCAAATTAAGCCCCCTGAACTAACTAAATGTTTTTCCCTCTCCTCCTATGTAATAGTCTTTTGACAAATGAGTCCCCATTTTGATCAGTAGTTGTGACCTGTTGTTTGTCTTTTTTAAGCAGTGTTTTTCTCATTATGAAATTAATGTATGCTAGTGTTGAAATAGAATAAGAAATAAACCACCCTAAATTCCCACATAGCCAGTTAACATTTTGGTTATATTTCCTTTCCTTTTTTTATGATTTATTTATTTAAATCATTGGAATCTTATTCTATACATTTTTTTCAGTTGAGAGACAGGAAGAAATTAAAAACTGATATATTTAAACATAATTTTAGTGTATGGAAACATCACAGGAGTAAAAGTCAAACTGGATAAAGCTTTTTCTTCCCCACACGATATGACCAATCTTTAGTTTTCTTTATATCAAGAACTTATAGAAGTTTGTTTTAAACCTTAATAGAAAGGAGCAATTATATAAAATTACAAGAGATTTTCAACATGCATGCTAAAGCATGACCAATGTTTCTAACATGCTGAGGTTTTGTTTTGTTTTGTTTTTTTCTCTCTGTTTTTCATGATAATTCTGAAGCGGGTATAATGAAAGATTTAAAGTGGGTAGAACCTGTGTAGAGTTGACTGTATTTGTGCACCAGAAATTTTTAAAATACTCATTGTTTAAACTTAGAATTTAGACTTCTTGTAATCTAGTCTTAAGAAAATAATTTCTAGAAGCTTTTCTTTAATAACATACATCTTTTTATACAGACACCAAATGCCTATAGTAAATATGTTAATATTTACCCAGTCTCCTTCAATGAATGTGTTAGAGGTGGAGGGGGTATTTTACAAGGTTGAGAATGTTTTGACAAAACTCATCATACTCTCTCTACAGTTATTTATCTTGGCTCCTTTCCTGCTTTTCTAGGTGTGGGAAGCTGCTGATGTATTGATCAAAGCTGCTCTTCCCCTGACAACAAGTGACACAAAAACTGTATCAGAGTGGATCAGTCAGATGGCCACTCTACCCCAGGCCTCTAATTTGGCCACTAGAATCTTGCTTTTAACACTGCTTTTTGAGGTAAGATTTAGACCTTTTGGTCCCTGTTACTCATTCATCAAAGAATCATCAAACACCTAGCATTTGAGACACTGTAGAAGGTATAGAGAAATGTAGGACATGTCTGCATTTCATGAGCCTACAGTTTCTGATAGGCTATAATGCACGTGTGCGTGTGTGCTGTCACTCGTGTCCAACTCTTTGCAACCCTATGAACTGTAGCCCGCGAGGCTCCTCTGTCCGAGAGATTCTCCAGGCAAGAACACTGGAATGGGTTGCCATGCCCTCCTCCCAGGAATCTTCCCGACCCAGGGATCAAACCTGTGTCTCTTATGTTTTTTGCATCGGAAGGCAGGTTCTTTACCACCAGTACCATCTGGGAAGCCCAGTAATGCACATAATTAAGTATAAAATACAGCATTCTGTGCTACATGAATGGTAATAATCTTGAGTTCAGGGACGTCTGGATAATAAGAGAAGTGCTTCTCAGAACAAATGTTAATTGAATTGGGTCTTACAGGACTAGAGGATGGGGTGTAATTAGAAGAAGGTACTTAGAATGACTGTAAGTTGTGGATTTCTTTTGGCTTCTCTGAGGAAATCTAACTAGCAGTGGGGTAGGATATGGAATTTGGTAATAGGTGTCGAATAGAATCTAACTGGTCTTTCTAACCTGGTTAATCAGCAGATTATTTGAGGTAAAGCATGTTCTTATTCCAACCAACGTAGGAATTAGGAGGCAACTAACCTTGAACAAGTGACTCTTCATTTTTAGCTTATCATGTTTAATGGTAAAACCTGGATTTAATGGAGTAAACCCTTTATAGCATATTGGAGTTAAGTACAATATGTGTCATACTTGATGTCTACAGTCTTGGGGCTTTCCTTTATAATGGAAGTGGTGATTCTTATTATATAACACTTGTGAATAGATACTTGTGGGAAAGATTGCAAAGTTCTGAATGCTGGGGTCCCCAATAACATTATAATGAGAAATTACTCATGAGCCCCTCCCCCTTTAAAAAAAAATCACAAATGACACTCTTTCTTCTGGTCTTTTTTCCTATATGTTTAAACAGTCAGGATCAGAGTGTTTAGAAAGTTTTGTGTTCTTTCAAGTATTATATTATGAATATTTACCATGTCATGTATATATTATTCCATCTTTTCAATGTCCCCTAGTTTAAGTATCACCTATTGTTGGCCATTTATTTAAATTATTTCCAGTGATTTCCTGTTACATCAATAATGCTTTATGTAGCCCCTATAAGAGGAACTATTTAACTTTGTTGCTGTGTTTAATTATTCCATCTTGGATGATTAGAAAGGTTCTCTGTAAATCAGAAGCTTTTAAGCTACCCTAGATAACAGTTCTTAATGATATTAATCATATTAGTAATAGTTTCCACATTAAGCACGTACTAATGTACACTGTGTTGGCAATTAACCTGGAGATATAAACATTATTATTCCCTTTGACCCAAGAGGAAACTAAGGCCTAGAGAATTTAAGTAATAATACATCTCAGATCACACTGGTAAGTGGTGGAAGTGAAATTTGAATTCAACCAATTCCATTAGTGTTCACTTTTCTTTTACCGTAGTAATCCTTGAAACTGAGTAGAAGTTGTTATTTTTTTTCTCTTTGATTAATCAATCAGGAATTGAAGCTACCTTGTGCTTGGGTGGTTGAATCTAGTGGCATCCTTAATGTCCTAATCAAACTCTTGGAAGTGGTTCAGCCCTGCCTACAGGCCGCCAAGGAACAAAAGGAGGTCCAGACCCCAAAGTGAGTGACCCTGTATCTCTCCTGGTTTCATTTCTATTTCTCTGGGCCTTTGGGCCCTTAAGTTCAGGACTTGAATCATGCAGTTTCCTGGGGCATGTATGGGATGAATCTTGGATACCTTTTATAGTTTGAAAATTGTACCTGATAAAATCAAGATAAGTTTTCCCATGTTGCACAGGTTTCTGGTTTGCCCAGAGTAAATAATTTCTTCTGTTTTAGGTGGATCACTCCAGTGTTGCTTCTGATTGATTTCTATGAAAAAACAGCCATTTCCTCAAAGAGGAGAGCCCAAATGACTAAGGTACATAAAACAGTATGTTTTATATACCGTGTATATGGTGAGCAGAACAGCTGAGCTTCTTGAGGCAAGAATAGACCAGAAGAAAATACGGGATAGTGGTATTAAAAAAAATGTAAAGCTCTCTGATCAAGGCATAAATCTCTTGAGGGATCTTGATAATTAGAGTTCTCTTCTGAATTGGAAGTTAGAATTTAGTTTCTTTGATGGAGCTGCTTGCTAAAAGGTCCGAGAATTTACCCTGGAAGTGAATGTTAAAGATGTGTGTTGTCTCCAGAGGAGGAGTGGCTCTTCTGTTATGTGAAGGGCTGAGTGTGCAACAGTTCCTCCAAAAGCAAGTGCTCCTTATATAAAAATTATATATGCCACATCATCTCAGTACCTTCCCAGAAACAGAACTTTTGTTTCAGTACATCTAAAATAATGTTTACCTTCTGTGGAAAATAGTTGGAAACAAAAGGAAAGGATCACAGGAAAAGAGTAGAGAGTGTTTTGTTCCTATGGAGAACCTCAGGGACGTGAGGGATAAGGTATATGAAAACTTATCTCTCGGTTTGCAAAGTATAATAAATGTCCAGTGTATTTCCTTTTTCTGGGTTAGTTTTAGCAATGAACACTGATGAAATTACTGTTTCTTCTAAGAGTCAACATTATAAGGAAATATAGTAAAACTTTATGCTCTTATATTTAGTACCTACAATCTAACAACAACAACTGGCGCTGGTTTGATGACCGCTCTGGACGTTGGTGTAGTTACAGTGCAAGCAACAACAGCACTATTGATTCTGCCTGGAAATCTGGAGAGACAAGTGTGCGTTTCACTGCAGGCCGAAGAAGATACACTGTCCAGTTCACTACAATGGTACAGGTACATGTTCACTCGATGCCGTAAACTTGATTGAAGGACGGGAATGTGCCAAGTATGCCTTTCCATTTGCTTCTTCCCGAACCAGCAGTCCTGACATGTTATATGAACAGTATTACCATTACTAAATGGGGTATAGTTTTCAGAGAACTGAGTCTTTCTAAAGCTATAATTTAGGCCAGGAGTCTTCGCAATTTGATACTGTCCCACCTGGAAATCAATTTAAGTGTTCAGTCAAGGATTAGGGAGTTGTTGGGATATGGTGTCTGCTCTACTGGAAAGTTTCATAACTTGCTGTAGGGCCTCGTGTATGCCATTTTCTTTCTTAGGACCTTCAGGGTTTCTTTCTGTAAATAATAGGGATGGGATAAATTGCCAAAATTCCTTCCTGTTACAGCATTTTGCCACTGAGTCCCAATTCCCCCATTTCCCCTTAAAATTCTTTTTTCTATAGAGATATTTTTGTCTGCTTGAATTCCTAGGTTAATGAAGAAACAGGGAACCGGCGTCCTGTGATGCTGACACTCCTGAGGGTACCACGCTTGAATAAAAATTCTAAAAACAGCAATGGACAGGAACTAGAGAAGACACTGGAAGAAAGCAAAGAAATGGATATCAAACGTAAAGAAAATAAAACCAGTGGTATGGACTTTCAGTTTTGAATCTTTCAAGGAGGGTCTTACAATAAAGCTAATGTGCCTTTATGGCTTAAATTCTGACCAGTTTCATCATGAGTGATTTCTTACCCTTCAGATTGCTTGGTGACTTAAAGATATATAGTTTTCATTTTTATATCCTTTTTCATCTGGTCTTTGAATTGATGTTTGGTATGTTTGTCTTAATAGCACCCAAGTGTTTGGTTACTTCAGAGGGAGAGGATGGAAGGAAATGTCAAGTTAACTGTCTGAACACTTACTCTTCCCATTTGTAGATACCCCCTTGGCCCTAGACAGTACAAATACTGAAAAGGAGACAAGCCTGGAAGAAACAAAAATTGGGGAGATCTTGATCCAGGGCCTGACAGAGGATATGGTGACTGTTTTAATCCGGGCCTGTGTGAGCATGCTAGGCGTCCCTGTGGATCCAGACACTTTGCATGCCACCCTTCGCCTATGCCTGAGGCTCACCCGAGACCACAAATATGCCATGATGTTTGCAGAGCTGAAGAGTACTCGCATGATCTTAAATTTGACCCAGAGTTCAGGCTTCAATGGGTTTACTCCCCTGGTTACCCTTCTCTTAAGACACATCATTGAGGACCCCTGCACCCTGCGCCATACCATGGAAAAGGTGAGTCTTTGGTGTCCAGTGGGGTTTAGCTTTATATCATACTTTGTTCTCCTTGGTCTCAGAACAGATCGACTTCTGGTTCTTCTTTGGGTATATAGCTATGTGTTATATATATGCTCTGCCCAGCAAAATTTCCCAGCTGTGTCCTCAGGTGCTTGCTTAGATATGATAGATAATCCCATTGAGTAACATTTAAAAAGTACTAGAAAATAGGATTTTTTTACCCCTAAATTAGTGATAGCTCTTATCCAGAAAATCCTCTTCACCTAAGAGCCTATTTTCCAACCATTGTGTTTTGGGGATTGTAAAAATGAAGTTTATCCTTGAATAATAAATTTGAACTGCACAGGTCCACTTATATAAAGATTTTTTTCTAATAGTAAACACTAAAGTACTACCACAATCAGTTGGTTGAATTCGCAGATACAGAACCTCAGATATGGAGAGCCAACTATAAGTTATACGTGGATTTTCAACAGCATGGAGGGCTGGTGCCCCTAACCCCCACAATATTCAAGCGTTGATTATAGTAAAGTTTTTGGAATGTTTATGACTAGGAAAAGTTCTTTACAAATACACATTGTGCACATGAAAACTGAGGTTTATATGTTAATTTTAGGAAACACATAAAGCAATAGAAGAAAGTAATTACAAAAATAAAAACCTTTATGACATCAACTTAAGACTTCAACAGAAGGGTTAGGGGCTAACATCTTACTAGTAAGGCTTTTTTTCCACCATACTTTACAGACTCTTCTTTCCTCTGCTAATTCTTTGTCAGCAGTCATCAGGTGAATGTTACTGAACTTCACTACCAATTTCCTCTCTTGGAACATTGTTTCCCACATTTATATGTAGTGTTGCTATTCACATTTTTGTGCATAGCCTTGTCACATTTATGATTGTTTTTCTTATAAATGCTTAGAAATTGGATCAAAAGGTGTAAATTATTTTGATGCCACTTCATACTTCTTTGTGTATATGAGTATATATCTCACATTCTTCAGATAATTCTTCCTCAGCCAGCTTATTTGATTTCACCTGATAGGAGCAAGGCCAAAAGAAGGAGGGCTGTTAAAGACAGCGTGTACATTGATCCAATGTTAGGAGACAGCCCAACAGAGAAGAAACAACTATATACACAGACAGTATTCTGACTTAAAAACACTTTTAAAATGTTTAAAGCTTAAACAACTTTTTAAATGCTAGGAAAAACTATATAGGTTCTTGTTGGACGACAGAAAAGTTTCTAAACTTAAAGGAAATTTTATTTGGGGGTATAGGGAACGAAGGAATATCACTGGCAGTTTTAATGTTTCAAGTGGCAAAATGTAAATGCTTGATAATATCCACTGCAGGTACAGGAGTGGAGAACTAGGCATACACCTACTTTTTGTAGGAGTGGAAATTGATACAACCACATTGGGGGGTAATTTGGTATTGTCAGTTTAAGATACTCTTTGACCTAGAAATTCTGTGGCCAAGAATTTATCTGATAACTAAAGTCAAGTATGCCAAGGTACATATACAAGAATGTTCACTGTAGAACTGCTTGTAATATCAAGACTAGACATCCAGTGTCCTACAAAGGACAGAATAAATAAACAATGGCACATAGTGGAATTGCATTTTTCTGTATTTAAAGAATGAGAGTTATTTTACGATTTGGAGCCTGAAAGGCAAGATAATGGAGGTTATTATGCTAAACTGAAGGGTATGGCTATAGTGTTTACTATTGGGAAAAAAATCTGCATATAAGTGGACCTATCCAGTTCAGACCTGTTACTCAAGGGTCAACTGTACTTTTACAACCTGAAAAAACAGTGTTTGGAAAATAGGGTCTTGGGTGAAGTAATCCTACAGGGAATGATCTTTAAAACATGAACTTGGTGGAAGGTATCCTAGTCCCTTACTAACAAGTTTTAGTTCAAGAAACCTATACTCCTGGCTGTCATTATTCAAGACTGATGATTGACTTTGAAACTTATACAAAGTGGGTGTCAGTATTACCTATTTTTAGAGTTTGAACTATTCTGATTTAAAATTGGGACGGCATGTGGGAAGGCTCAGAACTGGCACGTAAATTTGGGAGCTTTAATTTGGAGGAATGATCAGTGATCTAGATATGTTTCCCAGTTTCTATAAGGATTGCATATCATCTAGTCTAATAGTTGATAGTTTTGGGGGTATGCTGAATGTTGTAACTTTTTTACAAGCCACATTTTTTTGAATTGTGAAGGACTAAAATTCAAAAGACCCAAGTGTATCTTCCTCCCAAAGATCAAAAGGCTTTCATCCACTGTCTTGAGGGAGAGCTTGGTTGGTATTTTAATCCTTGGTAACTCTTCCTGGAATGCAGTTTTGTTTTAGAAAGTGGTCTTTAATCAGGAGTGTCCTCCTCTTTACTAGGTTGTTCGCTCAGCAGCTACAAGTGGAGCTGGTAGCACTACCTCTGGTGTTGTATCTGGCAGCCTCGGCTCTCGGGAGATCAACTACATCCTTCGTGTCCTTGGACCAGCCGCATGCCGCAACCCAGACATTTTCACAGAAGTGGCCAACTGCTGTATCCGCATTGCCCTTCCAGCCCCTCGCGGCTCAGGAACTGGTAAGTTTACTATTCTCCTGGCCTTTGAGACATTGAGGTCTGTGGCTTAGTATAACTCCAAAATTTTTCTGTGAGGAAGCCTGTAGCTTGGAAAACTTCCTTAGGCAGGCAGTGGGATGTTTGGCTTGTTGATCAAATGAGTCAATTCAGAGGTAGTTCAGTAGCTTCTCTGGTCTTCGCCCTATAGTAATTCCTGCCAGAGATGCCAAGAACTCATTCAGTCTAGTCCTTGCCTTCAAAGAATTTAGCTTGATATGACAACAGGGATTACAAATGGAGTGATTGGTTTATAGGTAGAGTGATAATTGAGGGATAAGTGGACATGTGACTTATGCAATAGAAAGTATGCTGTATCATTAGTTTATTCTTGCCAAAAATATTTGAGCTATAATTATGAGGAAAAAATTAGATGGGTACAAATTTGAGACATTCCATAAAACAACTGGCCTAGACTCTTTTCCAAAATATTAATGTCATGAAAGGGGGAAAAAATGGAAGGATCTTGTAGATAAAAGGAGATGAGAGAAACCAGCAATCTTAATGGGATGCTGACTCTAGATAAAGGAGATTTGGAGAAATTAGAATATTTACTGTGTAAAAGATAATATAATTGTATCTGTGTTAAATTTCTTGAGTATTATTGTATTCTGGCTGTATAGGAAAATATCCTTGATCCTTAGATTTGGGTAGACATATTTAGGAGTGGAAAATGATGATTCTAGATGAAAAGTATATGGATGTTTTTGTACTAACCTTTCAGCTTTTCTGTGGGGTTTGGGGATTTTTGGTTTGTTTTTTAAATTAAAAGTTGGGAAAGGGACTAATTATTTTGGGAGCCCCAGCCTGGCTCTGCCTGTGCTTGGCATTTCTCGTGCATGGTCTCTTTTAATCCCCAAATTTTCAAGAACGAGAAAATTAAAGTTTATTGAAATAATTTGGCCAAGATCCTGTCACAGAACTTGGTTTTAAAACCAAATCTCCCCAAATCAAAATCCTGTATTCTTTTTTTACTATTTGATACTGCTGTATTAAATCCTGTGGGATTTAGGGAAGGTAAAAGCCAGCTTTTCTAAGTAAACTCCTTAAACATTGTTTGGAAGTGGCCCTCCACTTCTTAGTCTTTATCAGTTACCAGATGTAGGTATCTGTTTATTATTGACTGATTTTTCTCTGTCTCACTTTGACTTAGCTTCAGATGATGAGTTTGAGAATCTCAGAATTAAAGGCCCGAATGCTGTACAGCTGGTGAAAACAACCCCTTTGAAGCCCTCACCTCTGCCTGTCATTCCTGATACTATCAAGGAAGTGATCTATGACATGCTAAATGCCCTGGCTGCATACCATGCTCCAGAGGAAGGTATGTAACTAGCCCATCTGAGGAGGCTGGCACTTTGGTTAGGTCACTTTAACCAACCCATGGCTTAGTGAGCTCTCAACTATTTCCCCATGCTCTAGGAATCAAGATGAATAAGACACATAGCCCCCTTCTCTAAAGAACTTAATAGTTACACGGTATGAATGATAATAGTCTGACAAAAGGGTACGACCAAGGAATGATAAAATGCCGACAAAGGTCCATATAGTCAAAACTATGGCATTTCCAGTAGTCATATGTGGATGTGAGAGTTGGACCATAAAGAAGGCTGAGCACCGAAGAATTGATGCTTTTGAACTGGGTGTTGTAGAAGACTCTTAAAAGCCACTTGGACAGCAAGAAGATAAAATCAGTCAATCCTAAAGGAAATCAACCCTGAATATTCATTGGCAGGACTGATGCTGAAGCTGAAGCTCCAGTACTTCAGCAAAATCTGATGTGAAGAGCTGACTCATTGAAAAAGACCCTGATTCTGGGAAAGATTGAGGGCAGGAGGAAAAGGGGGCGACAGAGGATGAGATGGTTGGATGGCATCATCAACTTAATGGGACATGAATTTGAGCAAACTGGAAGATAGTGAAAGACAGGGAAGCCTGACGTGCTGCAGTCCATGGGGTTGCAGAGTTGGGTACGACTGATGTTTGAACAAGAACAAAAATGAATGATAAGAATAAGGAGATTGCCCAAATCTTTTATATAAGACTGCATCCCATACAGGTACGAGTGAACAAAGATTTAAAAGGAGATAATAGCATCTTATGAGCATGTTGAAAATAAAATGCCAAGTCATCTCTAATGTTTTCATTCTCATAAACAAAACATCTTTGTTGCCCAATATTACAAGGTGTGGCTAGGCTTCCTGACCTTTGAAACCACCATCCCTATCTTTTGTCCTGAGTTAAGGTGCTGCTTTTAAGTACTGGGAAAGTGAAAAATGAATTCCTTGGAACCTAAGGTTCTATTCCAGTCAGATACTTCTGGATTTTATTCATGACATACTTATTTGATAGGTCCCACAGAATTGCCAAAAGTTAATGAGTAGTGCATTTAGCAAGTCAAGAAAATCTGAGTCTTTACTTCAGTGCTTTTCATTTATACAGTACTCTGATCTTTATAAAGCTTCTTGCTTTTCCCACAATTGGAAAACCTTTACCCACCTCCTGAACTCTCCTCCCCCCTAAAAACTAATAATCTAGCTATTTATAGTATCCATTTATTGACTTCCCACTGTACTAGGCAAAGTGTCAGGTATGTTCATTTAAGCTTAGCAGTGACAGCTAAGGACAGTGAGGAGACTAAATTGCCTACGATCACAAAACTATTGATAGAATGAGGCTTTCAATCTTGCTCTCTGTATATTTCTTGATCAAAGCCTAGCAATATTACTATGTAGACAGTTGTAGCAACTTGGAGGAAAATGACCAACCTTCCAGATGGGCATTAACATTGCACAGTCTAAAAAGTTTTGTTTTGTTTTTGTCTTTCTAGCAGACAAATCTGATCCTAAACCAGGGGGTATGACTCAAGAGGTTGGCCAGCTCCTGCAAGACATGGGTGATGACGTATACCAGCAGTACCGGTCACTTACCCGTCAGAGCAGTGACTTTGATACACAGACAGGATTTTCCATTAATGTAAGTCAGTTCCAACCTTCAATTTTCCTTCTCTTTTTGGTACCTATTACAGGATAAAGGGTTTATGCCAAGAATATTTCAAAGGTGTTAATTTTGATGTATCTATAAATTATCCATTTTCTAAAAATGAAGATTGGGTTGTCCCTGGGATTTTCTTTTTTCTCCTTGGATTAGAAATGTTTCTTTAATTCATTTTTCATTCTCATCTTCCTCTGTTCTCTTTTCTGCCAGTCTTCTAGTGGCTGTTTATAATGATACCTTCCCACAGGTTATAGTATATAGATGGGAAATGTGGTTAAAAGATAGACAAAGAGAGTCAATAACATTTACAACCAGTACCCTGAAAAGGAGTCCTGCCACCTGGGGACAGTTGTCTTTGAAATTAATAATGGCTCAGGAGTTTTCTTCTTCCATAGAGTCAGGTCTTTGCTGCAGATGGTTCCTCCACTGAGACTTCCGCATCTGGGGTATCCCAAGGAGAAGGTAATGGGTTCACTTTTCTCTTTTGCTCTTATTCCTTGAGAGGACAACTTGAAGAAACTGGGTGTCCTGGACAGGCAGTAGAGGAATACAGGCATAATTGTCATGTTTACTTGCCTAAGTGAACTTTCTCGGGGGTGAGATCAGCATTCTGTAAACAAAAGGTCCATCCCTGTTAACTGAGACCAGATTAAGTCTTTATACTCTTTAGGAATGCAGGAATACATGCAGATCTCCTTAGAGCCAGCAACTCAGGACTGTAGGCCTCATTTCTTACCATTGCTACCAGCTCCAGAAATTACAGTGCTTTCTATAGGGTCTTTAGAAGACTGCCATTTGAATGCCCCAGTGAGAGCTGGTGCTATAGGCACAACAGTGTTATTAAGGAGCATCCATTAATGACCAGAGCCAGGTAAATCAAAGGCCCTGGGCCCAAAGGGCTCAGGCCAGTTTTCTGTATCAAGGTTTCACCCATGCCTGTTTTCTTATTGAGCTCTATTCCATTTTATAGTATGGCATCCTGACCCTGTACCCACCCCTCATTATATGGTAAAATTAATGGAACTGACCATAAAAAAGAATGAAATTTTGCCATTTGCAGCAACATGGATGGAATTGGAGGGCCTTATGCTAAGTTAAATAAGATAAATACAAATATTGTATGACATTACTTTTACATGGAATCTAAAAAATAAAACCAGTGAATATAACAAAAGAAGCATACTAACATACAGAGAGCAGACTAGTGATTACCAGTGGGGAGAATTAGGCGGGGGCAGTATAGGGGTAGGGGATTAAGAAATTCAAACTATTGGGTATAAACTAAACTATGAGGATATATTAGGGAATATAACCAATATTTTATAATAACTATAAATGAAGAATAGCCATTAAAAATTGTGAATCACTGTATTATACACCTGTAACTGATACAATTTTGTGCTGCACTGCAATTCAAAAGGAAATACAATGAATAAATAAAGCCAATGGAATTGTAACTTAACCCAGTAGTGGTTGCTATGGTAACATCTTTTAGTTCTCTTCTTGAAACCTCTGCATATATTTCTTTTGGTAGCTTCCACTAAGACTAATTATAGAACCTTGGTGCCAGTGACACTCTTCTAGCTATAACATTTGCATGGTGGATTCTTGCTTTCTAGCAGTTTCAACAGAGCCCATTGGCTACTTGCCAAGAATTAGAAATGTCCTGTGGATGAGACAGTTCAAGAGCTGCTGCTTCTTGACAGGAAAGAGCTTTGAAATCTAAGTTAAGATGTTGTCCTTAATACCAGACTAGTCCATGGAGATAAGTTTAAAAGGCTAATAATAAAATATTGGTTAGTTCATTTTGTTGGACTTAATGCTCATATGTAGTATATAGTATGGATGATGGTACTATCATTCAAGGGAAACATCATTGCCCACTGTGTGACAGACTGTGTTTTTGTTTAGTCGCTCAGTCATGTCTGACTCTTTGCAACCCCATGGATTATCTCCCACCAGGCTTCTCTTCCCATGGGATTCTCCAGGCAAGAATACTAGAGTGGGTTGCCATTTCCTTCTCCAGGGGCTCTTCCTGACCGGGGGATCAAACCCATGCTTCCTGCATCGGCAGGTGGATTCTTTACCACTGATCCAGCAGGGAAGCTGTGTTGGACTATATACTAATAGCTACACTATTCATTTTGGTGTAATCAGATTCGTTCCCTGCACTTAAAGAATTTTGTCTAGTGAGGGTAACATGCACTGTTGTATTTCTGGAACATTATAAGAGGAAGGAAATGGCAGAAGATGTGTGAACATACTGTATCCACAGATTACATCTGAAACCTGACCATCTTAGTTATCTGTCCTTCTACTGCAGTAGGAGGAGGGTGTTCAATTTGCACTAGTAGCCTGAAGTGATATCCTTTCCCCCGAAGACTTGATTTTGCCAATATTCCTGTGTGGAATTGAACCAGTGTTTGGCTCTTTTTCAACAGTGTCAACTCCGGAGGAGTCTCGGGATGGGAAGAAAGATAAAGAAGGGGACCGGGCCTCTGAGGAAGGCAAGCAGAAAGGCAAGGGCAGCAAACCTTTAATGCCCACCTCCACTATTCTTCGGCTTCTGGCAGAGTTGGTGAGATCCTATGTTGGTATTGCTACCCTGATTGCCAACTACAGCTACACTGTGGGCCAGTCTGAGCTGATCAAAGAGGTAATATTTCTAATTTTTGCTTAATATTTGATACTTGCATCATTTGGATACCTGCTATGTCTTGGATACTTTGCTAGGAACCCATGCATGCTAGCCCAATGGTGAGAGGCAGAGGCCTCTTAAGACACGTTAATGAGCTCGCCTTTTTTTCCCATGATTTGGAGCCATCAGGCTCACTTGCCAAGGAATGAGCTGATTACAGTTTATTACTTGTTTTGTAGAAAATCACTTGGTCTGCATTAGTAGAGACTGCAAAAGGCAAGGTTGTAGTCAGACCAGTCAGGACTGCTAATAGAGTCATCTAGGGTAATATAGGATCTTGATGAAGTTAGAGGGGGAAATGAATGAGTTGAAGAGAGATTTTAACAGTAGAAATGGATGAGATTGGATTTGGAGGGTAAAGGTGAAATCAAGAACTCAAGAGATGTTTCTTGTTTTATGTTTTTTTATCTTTCATTAGAAGAGGAAATGGTTCAAAGAGAAAATGTGGAATATGAGAGGTATCTGTGGGTCACCTACGTAAAGGTATCTAGGAGACAGGAGAATAAATGAAATACACAATATTGGTGTTTATCTTCCAGATGTATTCACACCTGAGCAAAGACACCTGATGTGGTAACAGTATTGGTAATAAATAGAATATAAAAGCCTAAATGTTCATCAGTAGAGCATGGGAAAGAATGAAGTCATATTTTATATGTCCTGATACAGAATTATCTTCAGGTTGTATTTTTCAAGTGAAAGGGCACTTTAAGAAACCATATCATGTTCCCATATATGTAAGAGGTGTGCCCAAGGAGGGTTTTTCACAAAGGAGACCTTATTTTGGCAGTCACATAGTTATTTTATGGTTAGTAAGCAGTAAAGGGTGTGAGTAGAACAAAGGCAATCATGTTGCAGACAAAGAATCTGTAAGTAGCTGCCATTTTTAAGCTATTTTTATCTTAATCCAAGCTTTAAAATACATACAAAAATACACAACTCCTAAGTGATTCACCAATTAATTTTTCTTGGATGACTACAACTCAAATAAAACATTAGAAACCCCACAAAAGCTACCCCATGCACATCTTTGCACATCTCCCCTTCTCCTTTGAACTTCCATAAACTCACCATTATTTTACATTCATAAATTGACTTTGTAGTTTATATAAGTGGAATCTTATAGTATGTCCTCCTATATCTGGCTTCTGTTGCTTAACATGTTTGCAAGATTCATCTTTATGTGTAGTTGTAGTTTATTTTCATTGCTGTATAGAATTTCATTATATGAATGTAACACAGTCTTCTTATCCATTTTAGCGCTTATAGACATTTGGCTAGTTTTCCTTTTAGAAGTATTAAAAAGTGGTATTGCTATAATCACTCTTATACATGTCCTGGTGAATGTAAGTTCATTGATTTTTGTGTGTGTGTTACATATATAAATTCATACATAAATTCATATATTTTCTGTTGGATGGTATATGCATAGGAGTGGAATTGCTGGTGGTCTGTTAAGCTTTAGCAACTAGTGTCAAGTTTTCCAGAGCAGTCATGTCAGTCTATATAATCACCAGCACAGCCTATAGGTGTTTGGATTATTTCACCTCCTTGCCAGTACTTGGTATTCCTGTTTTTCATTTTAACTATTCTAATAGGTTCATACTGGTATTGTATTGTGGTTAAAATTTCCTGTCTTTCTTGGCTATATTCTCTTTTGTGAAGTGTCCAAGTCTTATTCTTACTTCTTCTAAATTCTTTATATATTCTGGATATAAGTCCTTTATGGAGTGTGTATTAAATATACATTAGACATCTATTTCAAAGCTTATGCCAGTTGTAGTTATAATAATAACATACTTGTGGAATAAGACATTTAATTGCTAATTTGTGCAATTTAATATGTGTCAAGTGACCTACTTCTGGGTGCTGGATACTCATAGGTGCTTTACAGATACTATTGATAATCCTCCCCTCAGCACTGCAAGGTTGTTAGTATTGCTGTCCTTAAGAGAAAAAAGAGAAGACTCAGAGGGGTCAATAACTTGCTCAAGACCACACTGCAGAGTAGCAGGACTAGGATTAGAGCCCAGATCTGTGGTTTCAAATCCATATTCCTTCCACTCAGTCATGAATACGTGATTCCACTCAGGAATTGTCACCCAAATTGCAAGGCTTTTATTCCAGTTTTTACTGATAATGTTACACTTTTATTCACAATATTGTTTTAACTTTG
This sequence comes from Bubalus bubalis, assembly GCF_019923935.1. Classification (NCBI taxonomy): domain Eukaryota; kingdom Metazoa; phylum Chordata; class Mammalia; order Artiodactyla; family Bovidae; genus Bubalus; species Bubalus bubalis. The sequence continues at coordinate 51,836,877 of NC_059181.1, forward strand.
TGTTTTATTCACTACTGGGGATTTTTTTTATCTCTAGTAGTTCTGTCTTAACCAGGGTCACCCTATCTTAATTTCACAGTGCCTAGAATTCTTCAATGCATTTTTTAAATTGAGGTAAAATACACATAAAACTAAGCATTTTAAAGTATACAGTTTTGGGATTTAGTGCATTCAGTGTTGTGTAACCATCATTTGTATCTAGTTCCAAAATTGCCAGTATGTTTTGATCCAAAATCTACTTGAATGACAACAGAGCTAAGTTTCTAAGATACAGAATTATCAAGTCAGAAATCATTTTTAGAGGTTGAGGAGTCTGACTTAATTTTCTCCCCTATTATTGGGCCTTTTTTTGCTATTTTAGGTAATCCTGCATTAAATATTTCTGCATATCCATATCTGTGACTGTGCTGTGTGTTTCTCATCCCCTGCCAATTTCTAGCTCAGGGTCCTGGGCACATTATAGGTTTCAGTACTACTATACTTTATTAGAAACTGTGGAGTAATTGTAGCATTGAGTTAGGAATCAAGGCTTGAATCATCACCACTGACTTAAGTTCTTTGTGCAAGCCATGTTTCTTTGGGCCTCAGATTGATGAAGATATGTAAACTTCTGAGAAATGAACGGAATTTGGAAGCATAAAACCTATATTTGTTACTCACTTAGCTTGCACCTTTAAGGCTTGTTTTTTCCATCTATAAAGTGGGCCTGATAATCATTAACTGAGTGAGGATCAGTTCTGTGTGCATGCATCTTGTTGATGTGCAAACAGTATGGCATAATTATGCTTATGAATAAATGCCATGGTTAATGACTTTTCAGGACTGCAGTGTGCTAGCTTTTGTCTTGGACCACCTCCTCCCGCATACCCAGAATGCAGAAGACAAGGACACACCTGCGCTGGCCCGCCTGTTCCTCGCAAGCCTGGCTGCCTCAGGGAGTGGCACAGATGCCCAGGTGGCCCTTGTGAATGAAGTAAAAGCAGCCCTGGGAAGGGCACTGGCTATGGCTGAGAGTACAGAGAAACATGCCAGGTAAAATCCATGCCTGACTTAGTGCTGATAATCAATAGCACCCCCAACTCCATTCTTGGCCCATGGAATTCCTTGCATTTGAACAAGAGTTCTGGTCATACTGGCACTGTACATTATCTGGTTCTCAGATAGTTCTAGTGCTTCAAAATACCCAAAGGACTAATGATAGTTGGAGAAAGTAGGTAAATGACTTAGAGGGAAAAAAAGGGATGTTTCCTTATATTACTAGGGTCTTCAAGCAAAAAGTGGAGGAGGTTATTCAACTTTACTTTTTTAAATTATGTTTGAAGAAAATGAAGAATGCCTCCACCCAGGGAGTGAGTTCTTACCTCATTAGATGTTACTTCCAGACGGAAACACAAAGGGAAGAGGGTTATCTGAAGCAAGTTAGTGAAGACTTGGCCTAAGAATGGGCTGTGTTCACATGAAAGAGATGTCAAACTTCTCTCCCAGACTTCAGGCAGTGATGTGTATCATCAGTACTATCATGGAGTCCTGCCCCTCCACCTCCAGTTTCTACAGCAGTGCAACAGCCAAGACCCAACACAATGGCATGAACAACATCATTCGACTCTTCCTGAAGAAGGGACTGGTTAATGACCTGGCCAGAGTGCCTCACAGCCTGGACCTGTCCAGGTAAAATTATTCCTGAGCTCCAGCCCCAGACTTTTGCTCTCTCTTTAATCATGCTGCATACTTCTCCATTTGCCTAGTGTTTCATGCATCCTTGTCAGATAAGTAGTTAGCCAGTATGATAGGGAAAGTTTGGGTGTAGGTGGAAACCTGAGTTCTCGGTATTGCTTTTAATTTTAAGCAAGGCACTTTCCTGGGGCGGGGCAGGGGTGCCTTCATTCTCTCATCTGCTGCAAACTCAAGAGTTAGACTGGATCAGTAATGTTTTTTCCAAGCTGCTCCCCCTCTTAATTATTAATTATGGACCTTGTATTACATCTGGTTATATCCTGAGTCTCTGTTATACTAACATGGTTCCTTAATATTTTTTTTTAATTTTCATTTATTGCTGTTGTTCATGAACTAATTTGTTGAAGTGACCAGACCGGCAGAATATTTTTCCTAGGTTTGGTTCACTTGGTTATATGCATTATTGTTTAACTTGTTCCCTTTATTCCTGTTTGCTATAAATTTGGAGGTAGAGACTTAGTGAAGCAATTTAAACACTATTGGCTAGGTTATATCATAGATGGTGTACATCTCATATTGTATCAGGGGGAGATGCATCTCTTTGAACTGCCATTTAATCATGGTAAGATTGACCACTAGGCTAGAGTGATAATCATATTATATTTTTCTCCTTCTTAGTAGAAAAGAAACTGTGTTGTTACTTTGGCACTGTACAAATGTCTAGTTCCCTATTAACCATGTTCCTAGTGAATGGTCTAAACACCAGTTGATGATCCTTGCCTGCATCTTTTTCTTAGAGGGTTATCAGTGACACCTTTCTAATTTCCATCATTCCTTCTGTTATTAGCTGCTATCTTTCTGTGACTATAGCTCCAGTTCAAGAGGGAAAGTTGGTTACCCTATAATACAGTTCCTACTAAAAAGAGAAGGTTAAAAACTTATTTTTTCCCTTCAGTCACCAATCTTGAGAGTAAGTCAAAATGGAGTAACCAAAAATGGGTTAAACTCCACCTCAAATATAAGCTCTGGCTTTCTATTTTCTAAGTAGTAGTATGGACTCATGAATTTTCCTTGATTTTTAAAATCTGATTGAATTATTTAGATCACTACAGTTATCCTTTGCATGCTCATCCTTCATGCTCTTTTTAGTTACATCTTTGAGCTTGTGGGACCTTTTCAAGCTGGCTTCTCTATCCTTTTGATAAAACCTCATCAACTCTTTTAAATATTTAAAACTATGAACTCAAAGTAGTATAATGAGCACTGTATGCCTCACCTAGATTAACCAGTGGTTAGCATTCTGAACTGTCTGCTTTATTCCTCCCTCCCCTCCTCTCCATGAGCTAAATCGTTTAAAGTTTTTTATAAGCATGACACTTAACCTGAATACTTGAGCGTGTGTCTCCTAAGAACAAAGATTCCCTTACATAGCTAAAATACCATCATTACCTCTAAGAAATTTACCATTAATATAATGATACTATATACTTCATACTAATATATACCCAGTTATTTCAAGAATGTCTTTCTCTTTATAGCCTAGGGGAGAGTGTGTTGATCAAGGAACCAGTGAGCATCACTCATTGCATTTGATTGTCATGTATCTCTTATTTTTTGTGACATTTGACTGTTTTTAAGAGTCCAGAATGTCAGATGTCTTATAGAACATCCCATAATCTAGATTTGCCTAATTGTTTATTCATGGTTAGATTCAGGGTAAACTTTTTTGGCAAGAATACTACATAGGTGGTGTTTGCGTTTCTCAGTGCTTCACATCAGGAGACGCACAATGCCAATTTGTCCCATTGTTGGGTGATGCTAAGTTTGATCACATAGTTAATGGTTAGAGTTCCCCTTTGTAATAACAAGGCTTCCTTGGTGGCTCAGATGGTAAAGAATCTGCCTGAAATGCAGGAGACCTGGTTTCAATCCCTGGGTCAGAAAGATCCCCTAGAAAAGGGAATGGCTATCCATTCCAGTTCTTGTCTGGAGAATTCCATGGACCGAGAAGCCTAGTGGGGTATATATACTCCATGGGGTCTCAAAGAGTTGGACACAACTGAGCGACTAACATACTTTAAATTAACAGGTCATCTGTGAGGTGATGGCTTTGAGTTCATGTAAATATCCTATGCCCTGAAGATTTTTTTAATTCAGTAGTTTTAGCATTCATTCGGAGAAGGCAATGGCACCCCACTCCAGTACTCTTCCCTGGAAAATCCCATGGATGGAAGAGCCTGGTAGGCTGCAGTCCATGGGGTTGCTGAGGGTCAGACACGACTGAGTGACTTCACTTTCACTTTTCACTTTCATGCATTGGAGAAGGAAATGGCAACCCACTCCAGTGTTCTTGCCTGGAGAATCCCAGGGACAGGGGAGCCTGGTGGGCTGCTATCTGTGGGGTTGCACAGAGTCGGACACGATGGACGCGACTTAGCAGCAGCAGCATTCATTAGTGATCTTTGCCTAGATCATTTAACATTGTTGGTTGCAAAGTGACAGTTTCCTGATTTTCTTGTTCCTGTTTATTAGGTAGCATTCTTATAGTGTATAATCCATTACCATCTTTATTTTTGTTTGATGCTCAGATTTGGCCTGTGGTAATGACCCCATTAATTTTTTAAAGCCTACTTGATTTTGAAGGCCATTTGGCACAACAAATTGTCTCAGGCTCACCTTGAACTTTCCATGCTCCATTCCTGGAATCAGTTGTTACTCTGATGAGCCTCCATTCCTTTTAGTGTGGATTTCTGTGCTCAGTTCATCTCTGTATCTTCCTTTATCTCAGTCCCAACATGGCCAACACTGTCAATGCTGCTCTGAAGCCTTTGGAAACACTTTCCCGGATTGTGAACCAGCCCAGTAGCCTTTTTGGCAGTAAGAGTGCTTCTAGCAAGAGCAAGTCTGAGCAGGATGCCCAAGGAGCTGCTCAGGACTCTAATAGCAACCAACAGGACCCAGGTAGGGAATCAGAGCCAATGGACTGGAGAGCTGGCCGGGTGGTCATAGTTATTTTATGGGCATGACATCACAGCTGTTCTGGCTTGGTATTGTTTCCCTGGGAACTTGCTGGCCTTCCACAGATCTGTCATAGTAGTGTGGGAATCTGCCCCACAAAGAATTCCTTAAAATTGCAGCCTTGTTTGGCTATCCTCACACGTAGCCTTGTCTTTTCCTTTGTCACCCATTCATTTATTCTCTGAGAACTCGTAAATTTGCCCAGGGAAGGGACTTTATTGTTTTCATGCTTTCCTCATGGTGCCCCGCACATAGGCACTCTTTGATTATTTTGCTGGTTGGTTGACTGTTTCAGGCGAGCCTGGGGAAACAGAAGTGCAGGAGGAGGATCATGATGTCACTCAGACAGAGGTGGCAGATGGGGATATCATGGATGGGGAGGCTGAAACCGACTCAGTGGTGATTGCTGGGCAGCCTGAGGTGCTCAGTTCACAAGAGATGCAGGTAGGGAGGCAGATCACCCAGCATATACCCCTATTGTGACGTTGAACCAAACCCCCAACTGGTGTGGGTGGGTGAGGACTTTAGACCCTTGCCATTAGCTGTCTGTTTTCCAGAGGAGCACAGATAATATCCTTCGTAGATGCTCAGTAAATGTGTTTGAATCGTATTAAATGAGGGGTGGGTACAGGGCCAGGATGCCATATTATGAAATGGAATTGATCTCAGTAAGAAAACAGGCACAGATGAAATGTTGACACAGAAAGCTTGCCTGAGCCCTTTGGGCCCAGGGCCTTTGATTTACCTGGCTCTGGTCATTAATGGATGCTCCTTAATAACACTGTTGTGCCTATAGCACCAGCTCTCACTGGAGCATTCAAATGGCAGTCTTCTAAAGACCCTATAGAAAGCATTGTAATTTCTGGAGCTGGTAGCAGTGGCAAGAAATGAGGCCTACAGTCCTGAGCTGCTGGCTCTAAGGAGATCTGCATGTATTCCTGCATTCCTAAAGAGTATAAAGACTTAATCTGGTCTCAGATAACTGGGATGGACCCATTTGAAAGACAGTCTTGAGTGTGGATTGGCAGCACATGGTAGTTTCTGTGCTCTTAGCACCAAGTGTGTGGTGCTTATGTAACATCCTCTGTCATATATTATCCTAGAAATATATGCTCCCTTGCTGGCTTTTTTTAGGGTTTCAGCACTAGCACAATGATAGACTTGTGTGCATCCATATATATGTTCTATTTCTCTCCAGGTTGAGAATGAGCTGGAGGACCTGATAGATGAGTTGCTTGAGAGGGATGGCGGATCTGGGAACAGTACAATTATAGGTGAGAGCCCCAGAACTGAGTATAGCCTCTTCCTTTGCCTCAGTCTCTCTTGGGAGGACCCTTTTTCTCATCATCTGCTTGCTCAGCTCTGCCTAAGGGCTCATAGCCAGCCTAGATTGCTGCTTGTCTCGATGTTGACAGTCTTACAGATGAGAAATTCACAAGCCGTCTACAGAC